>NC_090939.1:249455294-250080294 GCF_040938575.1 Ambystoma mexicanum
GCTGCCAAGCGCAGCTGTATCCTCCTCATCCCGAGTCTCGTGTGGGGACAGCCAAGAGGACTGCTGCCATGAGACCCAAGTCCCTTCTCTACTGAGGAAGTGCGCGGTGGCCCTCTTGAGGGCCGTGATCTTGTCCTCCGAGGGGACAACTCTCTCAGAGCACGTCTCCCAAATGAGACCCAAGAAGGTCAGTCTGTGTGGGCTGTAGCTGCGACTTCTTGAGGTTGAGTGAAAAACCCAGCTCGTGCAGCTTTTTATTGTAAATGGTAGCCCATGATTCTGAATCGTAGAAAAGAACGATGAGGTTGCCAGATTGGGACGTGTAGGTAGGCCTCCTTCACATCCAGTCTCCTTTGCAAAATGTCTCCACTATAAAAGCTGGCGTAACCATCTTGAATTTGTGTAGAGGTAGGGAGAGGTTGAGGGTGGAAAGGTCCAGCACAACTATCAGGCCTGCCCTTTTCTTCTTCCGAATGGCAAAAATCCTTGAGTAAAAACCCAAGCTTCGCTGGGAGGCTGGTACTTCCTCCACTGCCTGGCTCTGAACGAGCGACCGGATCTCGGCCAAAAGAGTTGCTGTCCTAACTTGTGGGAGAGGAGGGGAAGAGGCTGGGATAAGGAGGCGGTACCCCGTGGAGACTACAGAGAGGATCCAGGGGTCCGCAAAATTCTGGTACCAGAAATATGCATGGAGGGCAAACTTGCCCCCCCACACGTGGACCCGGAGGGGCGCGTCATGCCTTCTTTCCCTCTGAGGCTGTTGGGGAGGAGGAGGACTGGAAAAAGCCCTTACCCCTCTCCCCCCACTTTTGTTGTTTGCACCGATGTTGAGTCAGCGAACGGTCAGGCTGCCTGGACCTCCGCTCTTGGAAGCTGCAGAACCCTCTGTATGTTTTATTTATTTATTTTTGTATTATTGTTTATGGTTTATATAAACCTTTACAAAACTAAATTTTTCCACAATTAATAAAATTCAACAAAACATACCAAATTTCACAATTACACAACATCTTAAAAAATAGTTTCTAAACAATAATTCATCACCAACGTAAAAATGTATATTACTATACCATAATTTTATGCTATTCCACGAATTAAAAAAATGTTCATATATTTTACAGACGGAGTGATTACAAATTGCAAATTATTCCAAGTCACAAATGGTCTTCAAAAAATCACTCTTATTTTCAAAACAGAGTTCCCATGAAGCATTTCGTGCCAAAGCAAATATGACAAATATTCAATTCTTTGAGCCATCAAGCTTGGACATATCAATAGTAGATGGATTAATAACTCCTTCGCACTGATTATTTGACAGAACTTACAGTATTTTAACTCCACTTCATTTTTTGCCCGAATATTCAAAATCTCCTGTGTATGTAATACTTTAAACCTAAATCTCATAGTTCTATTCCTAAAGACTCGGGAAGGATATTTCATTATGTACTTTTCCGGAGTCGGTGTCCACTTCCAAAATGATTTGGTTTGGGAATACAGACTAGAATATTACAGTATTGTTTTCTATCCAGTGAAAAGCTTTTACAAGATCCTTTACTTTGCCTGGATTCTTAATGAGGGTATCAATTGATAACCCCACGTCGGCAAAAGTTGTATCACATTCTTTTTTGAGAGAACACATGAAGGACCCTGCCAGATCATTACATAAATAATAATACATGGAATCTTTTTCAGACACTAGGCATTTTCTCAATAGAGCTAGCTTTTTCCAGAACATAATGCTTTTAAGTGATTGTAACCCAATTTCATAGCGTATCTTCTCAAAGGGAATACATTTTGGAATGAAAAACAATACTTTACGCCAGACACATGCTTTGATTTTCTTCAAATAAGGTATTAATACCATGTTAGGGAGAATTCAGTGTTAAGGCTAATTTCCCAAACCTAGTGAGTCCCCCAGCGGCTTTGCTGGATTTTTGGGGTTTATTTTTTTCTCCTGCTAAAAGTGAGACTCTTTTTCTCCCACTCTTAGACATGATTTGAGGTGTTCCTTTGACTTTGTGTGTGTTCTATGGGTTATGGGGTCCTTTACCCCATAGGGTTTCATGTGTTTTTGATATGTGGGTTACACAGCACCCTCGGTGCAGTATCCCAGGGGTGTCCTAGCGACCCCCAAACATAGACTCCATACCCTGGGACTGACTACTGTCTCCCAGGGCATGTAAAGTCACAATTGGCTTTACTAGTCTTAATTTGTGAACAGAACCAGTACAATCCATCATATTGTGGACGTACTGGTCGGGGCAATTTGATTGCCCCGGGGTCTGTTGTTCGAGGGGGCACTGTCCAGTCCCCCCCCCCCAACCGTGTTTTGGCTGGTGGCAGTGGATACTACTTTTTATATTCGACCGCAAATATATTCCTATGGGATTTTCCCATTGTTCGAGGCTACCAATTTTTAATATAGCCTCGAATATACCGCTGGTTTATTAAATTAATATAAATTCACCGGTTGGTATTTTTTGCCGAAACTTGGTTCCAAAATGGCGTTTGTGTTCGCTTCTGTGACTCCAACCCAAGTCGAGCCCTTTGTTCCACTTTTTGGCGGGCTTCTCCACAAAAGCCTCCAAAATTGGTGCCACTCTGTCTGGGTACCACAGGGGGTGTGGGAGGGGGTTTAGGCACCCTGACTGAGTTGCCTCGGCAACTCAAGTCGCACTCTTGTGTGATTGGCCCAAGTGGTGAGCCACCCGGCTCACCACTTAGCATGTTTGAGTGACAGCTAGGCTGAATGAATGGGGGTTTTCTGCATAAAAGCAGGGCTTTGGGGACTGGAACTTCAGAAGTCGCCACAGGACCTAAAGAATCCGAGGAGGGAGAAGCCGAGCCGACCTGCAACGACACCATCAGTGGAGCCCTGCTGAACCGTCTCACCCCTTTTCCCGACGACAGAGGAGATCTCCAGTCCAGAGAGTCTTCTTCCTTTGACTGGTGGGGATAACCGATTTGCCCATCTTTTCGCCTTCCTGGACCAGCTTGTGGCCGCCTTGCCTGTGCCAAGCACCCCGGCAACCGGAATACCACTGTTTACCACTACCGCGAAGAAAAGGGTAGTACCTTGTAACCGGAGAACTCCGCGGCTGGTTTCTTCCCTGGCAGTGCAGCGACCTTCATCTTTCCTCCACGTCGAGACCTCCTCTTCCTCTGGACGAATAACCGACTTGCACCCGCTGCAGCGTTCTTCCCACTTCAGGTACTGTGTCCCACCTGGCTTCCCTTGCGACAGATCGTTCGGGGTGACAGTAAATCCTCGACTTTCTAACCTGGGTTAGCCTGGGACCTGTTAACTAACTTTTCCTGACTGGATCTCAATCTTTTATGAACTATCTCCAAAGACTCTTTGGGCATAACCCCACTGTGTGATCCTGGACACATTTCGCTTGCTCCCTCTAAGAGTGGGCCTGGCATTTGAACTCCCTTGCTCTCCAGTAGACATTGCCTAACCTGCCTCACTGTGGTTCTTTGGAAAGTATTGAAATACTGTGCTTCCATAACTTTGCCTTTTCCCTCCCTTTTTCTATAACTTATTAGAGTGCCATCTTATGTTAAGCACTCACCTCTGTCTGAAAATAAGTGGTGTTTCTCATTAAGACTTGTCTAATAAGTAATCAGGGTTGAATATATATAATAGTGATTGTGTGTTGAAATTACTTATCTCTTTTTGTGCTAGTGCAATTTACAAGTGTGTCTTTGAATAAATAATTATATACTTTTACACCAAAGCTCTGGTCAGTGTTTGCTTGTGCTACTGTTTCTCTGTACCTATTGTGTATACTCTATATACTGCCTACGTCATCTTGAGAGAAGTCTGACTGCTCAGCCACAGCTACCAGGTAAATCTGGGTGGTACAGACTTCTACCAATTGGGTTTACTGCCAACCACCTGTAGTCCTAAATCTTTTGCAATGGTCCCCAAGGGAACTGCACAGGTTTCTGCCTAACATACCACGGGAAGGAACTCTAAACCATAGGACAGACGTGGAATCGCCTTCATGCGATAAAATTGTATACAGGGCGCTAGTGTAAATCTACCATAGTTCCTTTCGATCGCTTTGATTTTATTCGCAGTCGCAGATGCTTTCATCATTAGATTGTTATTAAGCTGGATGAATGCGAACTTGCAAATGAATAGCCTAAATAGCTCATGACCGATTGGTTTTTGATTCTCAGTCCTCCACATCCCCACGTAAGTGTTAAAGGTCTAGTAGTTCTGACTCCTGTGTGAAATATTACTGTTTTTCTTAGGTGTATTAACAGTTTCCTTACAGAAAGCAATTTCTCAAATGTAGCTATTAGTCTTTGCAATCCCACCTTTGTACCATCAAACAACAAAAAGTCATCCGCATACGCAACCCACTTAACATTTATGCCACATATCTTTGGTGAAATTAGACCACTCACGTTTAGAGCATTTCTGGCTTGAGATGCATATAAATTGAAAAGGGTTGCTGCAAGTGTGCATCCCTGACTTAAACCGCTGTCGGTATGAATTGCATGATATATGAAATGATATGGCTTTTGTAACGCGCCTATACACAAGTGTTTCAAGGTGCGATGAGGCGGTGGGGGTGGGGGGGACAAGTGGAGACAGACAGCGATCCTACTAGGCCAGGTGTCATTCAGATCGCGCAAGTGCAAGTGTAGAGGGGAAGGGAAACGTGCATGGGGAAAGGGAGAGGGGAAAGTGCAGTACAGGGTTATTAGCATACAGCATACAGGATAAACAACAAGGGCCAGCTGCTGGCAAGTGCGAGGTAAGTCAGACAAGTGCTGGGAAGGGGGGCTGTAGGGATACAGACAGTCCCGCAGTGTAGGGGTTGCCGGGGAGGCAGTGCAGGGGAGAGTGGCTGGGCCAAGGACCAAGAACGGTGAGTGGCCCAGTTGCAGATTCAGTGCAGTTTCAGTAGTATTAGCAGGGGAGAGGGGGAGAGAAGGCGGAGGCAAAGAGGAAGGTTTTGAGGTGCTTCCGGAACCAGAGATGGTTCTCCTCAAGTTTCAGGGAGGCAGGAAGGCTGTTCCAGAGGGAGGCCCCTGCAGCGGAGAGAGATCTGCCCCCAACTCGTTTGGAGAAGCGGCTGACCCTGAGGGAGTTGGAGGCGGATGAGCGAAGAGCTCGAGAAAGAAGATATTTAGGAAGAGAGAGTTGAAGGTATTTTGTCCCAAGGCCCCAGACGGCCTTGTGGACAATGCAGAGGGTTTTGAACTTGATCATCGCAGTCACTGGGAGCCAGTGTAGTGATTTCAGTCCTGGAGAGATACGGTCCCTGGTCTTGAGGCCAAGGACAAGTCTCGCAGTCCTGTTCTGGATGAGTTGCAAAGGGCGGAGAGTAGAAGCGGGCAGATTTAGATAGAGGCTGTTACAGTAGTCCAGCTTCGAGAGAACCAGGGCTCTAGAGACAGTGAGCTTCTGGGGGAAGGAGAGGAAAGGAAGGATACCTCTAAGGCGGTGTAGCTGGTAGTGTGACTTCTTAGAGACGTCGGATATGTGAGGAGAGAAGGAGAGTGTGGAGTCGAAGATGACCCCGAGGTTTTTTGCCTTGCAGGTAGGAGCCGGAAGAGGGCCCAGAGAGGCCGGCCAGATAGCAGCAGGGAAGGAGGGAGTGGGAGTGCCGATGAGTAGAATCTCAGTCTTACTGGCATTAAGGCAGAGGTCGTTGGCGGCACACCATTCCTGGATAGCAGAAACACAGTCAGAGATGAGGGAAGGAGAAGAGGAGGCCGAGGGTAGCCTGAAAATGAGCTGGGTATCATCCGCATAGCACTGAAAGTAGGGGCAGAGAGCAGCGATGCGGTGGCCAATAAGTGCCAGATACTGGTTGAACAGCCAGGGAGCGAGGTTAGATCCCTGGGGGACGCCACAGGTAGAGAAAAAGATGTCAGATAGGAAAGACATCAGTTGGACCTGGGAGGGTGGAGGGTCGATTTGAGAGGAAAGAGGTCAGCCACGCCAGAGCCTGACCAGTGATACCCAGGTTATCACGGAGACGGTTGAGCAGGATGGTATGGTTGACAGTATCAAAGGCAGAAGAGAGATCAAGCAAAATGAGAACACGTGGAATGTTAGAGTCAAGGTTCGAGAGCAGGTCCTCACGGATGTTCAGGAGAGCAGTTTCCGTGCTTCTGGCAGCTCTGAAGCCAGACTGATGGTCATGAAGACTACCAACAGATTCAGCATGGAGATTAAGCTGGGAGATGGCCAGTTTCTCCAGGAGCTTGCCCAGGAAGGGAGTGATAGAGATTGGACGATAGTTAGCTGGGCAGGAAGGGTCAGAAGAGGGTTTCTTAAGAAGGGGGTGCACAAGGGAGTGCTTGAGAGGGGATGGGAAGACTCCAGAGGTGAAGGAGTGATTGCAGAAGTCAGACAGACAGAAGACAGACAGCATCAGACAGTAAACCCTTGTTGTTAAGTCGTACTCTCATCACCATATCAGAGTAGAGGTATATTATAAGCTCAAGTAGTCCTTTATCAATCCCAAATTCGTACAAGGTTTTCCGTAAGGTATTCCTGTCAACCATGTCGAATGCCATTGTTAAGTGCATGGAAGCAATATAAACTGAGTTTTTCCCTTTAACTCTTGCCTTACTCAGTAGGTGCGATACTAGTAGACTACCCACATCTGTTCCCATAAATCTCCTAAATCCAATTCGCCTAAAGTCTAATATACTTTGCTCGTTAATCCATATGTTCAGTTTCTCCAATACTATGGCAGCAAATATCTTAGACTCAACGTTTGTTAACGTTATCGGACGATAATTAAAAACAGTTACCCTTCTTAAATATTAATAAAACATAATATCTTCCATGACACTAGGATACTTTTAGAGCTTATAATATCTCCAAACAAAAATACAATAGACCAGCCCACATTACTGCATTATGTTTCAAGGTAGCGAATGAAAGGTTATTTGGGCATGGAGTGGTTGAAGATTTGGCTTTCCGAATTAGACTTAAAATATTGCTTACAGATAAATCTAGAGACCACGAAGCTTTAAACCCATATTGGTCAATGGCTTCCACCTCTGCAATCTTAAAGATTTTTGAAGTACATGGTCCACACCTTTGCATCTATTGGATTAGTCGCCAGCTGTGTCTGTGTTATTTCAGTACTTTTTATTATAGTCCAAACATTTCATGTATTACCTCCATTCATTGCTTGTAGCATTGCCTCGCCATCTTTTTGCGCAAGGGCAGAACGATGCGCAATAACCCCGTTTTTATAGGTTTGTCTGCCATGCTTTACCTTTATATTTAGTTAATCACGTGCAATGTTACCTTTTTTTTTAAATGTCCGAATTCCCTTTCTTAATTGGGCTTTACGACATTTCACTTCTATGTCAAATGTGTGTATATTACTTTTAACAGGACCCTGCTGAAAAGGGTTCATAACTGTGGACCATTGCAGCATTAGACCCAGATGGTCATAAAATGCAATCCCCGAGTAGGTTTCAATTTTAAATTCAAGAGGATATGATGTATAATCATGTAACATTATGGTGTTAAATTTCGTAAGATTATGTGGGGTCCATTTCACACGAGTACCTGCAGAACTCAACTCTACCCTCTTGACAAAATGAGTCACTATATGGAATGGCTTTACCCAAGGGAAGTTAATAGAAATCATTGCATGATCACCAACATCAGTTCTTTGTACTTTCATATTGCTCGAGACAACCTCTAGTTGATTACTCACAAATATATAATCGATTATCGAACTATATCCTCTTGCATACCATGTGGGTGTGATGTTAAACGTAGGCTGCATACCCCAGCTTCCTGCAAATTCTAACCATAAACTACCTCTGTACTTTTTATTCTTTGCCAATAAGGAAGAGGACCCTAAAGCAGCCGTGGCCCACATCGCTTCGCGTCAAATTACAGTCTGCATTTAGGTCCCCTGATAACAGCAAAGAACCACTTGGATATGTATTCAACCAATTACTGATCCTGTTTAGGATCCCAAACAGATTTTTCAGTTGGTCATCGTTATATATGGCAGTGTTCCAGTAGATGTTTATCGTTATATCGATAGTATCTCCTTTGGTTTTTATTTTAAAGGTCACGGTAATAGCGCTATCTAATATCAGGACATTAGACTCCATAGTGATTGCAATATCCGAGCGGTAGGCCAAGGCAAGTCCACCACTGGGTCGACCTCTAGTGCCTTTTTTGGCCGGCAGATTTACAACTCCAAATCCATCCCACATCAAATTACCTACAGCCCATGTTTCTTGCAATAAGATAAAGTCGAACTGATCAAGAAGTTTCACAATTTCTTTGTTTGAAACTATGTGTGAGCATCCTCTGTGTTTCCAAGACACAAGGCTATAAGGTATATCATCGCTAAAGGTGTTTAACGGTTTTCAGCTGCTCAATTCACTCTCTCAAGGAGAGTGCCAGCCATCCGCATGTACGTCCCTTGTCCGAGCGCTGCTGTGACTCGGTGTACGTTTTGGGTGTGTTCGTTGTCAAGATGGATAAAGACTTGGCTGTTTGTGAGCTGTTTTTCTTTTTGTCGAGCTCCTCGTCCGTTGTGTAGTGGAAGAGGTCATCCCCTTCGGACATAGGATCTAAGATGCGATCCTGGACATCCGGGTTAAATTTCGTAGCACAGAGCCAGGCTGTTCTCACGTCCGTGGCAATGCAGATGGCACAGCAAGAGGTTTCAATGTGGGCCACGGTGGACTCCATGATGTCCTGCGCCACCATCTTGGCCTCTGCCAATCCCGCCTTGAATCATGATTGGCTCTGCGCCAGAAGCTCTGGGAGGAAATCCACAATTGCCTGCCAGAGCCTCTGGTTATCGGCTGCCAGCATCGCATCTGCGTTAGCTTGACGAAGGTGCAAGGACGTGCTGGAATACAGCTTCTTCCTGCACGCCCCCAAGATCATCTCCTCCATGTCTAGCAGCGCCGCAGAGGAGGTGGCTGAGGACGACTGAGGCTTGTGATATAGTATGTGGCTGAGGATGGGCCAATAGCAAGAGTGTATCCCCCTCCATCTGCCTTTACTAGTTGGCGTCCATGCGTTTGTTCACCGGTTGAACTGAGTGGGGCTTGAGCCAACCATTCTTGGCCAAGGCAACTATGTCCTTCTCCATCGGGATCCCCGCTCTGGTCACGGGAAGCAGCGTGAGGACTTCTGCGAAGACCCCGTCTGCTGGTTGCTCGAACTTGGGTTGAGGAAGGCCCAAGTACTCTGCAAGCCCTGCCAGACGTTCGTGGAAGGCCTTGGCTGAAGATGGTGTGTCGGGGTCTTCCTCCTCATGTGTGTCCGCCTGAGGGTCCTGTTGGTCAGGGACCGGAATAGGGGAGTTGGGAGCCGGGGGCTGCGGTGTGGAGACCAGAGGCTGAGGCTGTTACAGATCTGCCTGGACATGAGGCTGAACAGGGCCCAGGGGCGTCTGCACCTGAGCCTGCGGTGCCGTCAACATTGGCGGGAGCAGATCCCTGATGGCGTCCCTGAGGATATCCCCCATCCCAGGAGATTTCATGAGCATGAGGAACCGTTCAAAGAACCTGTCCTCGCAGGCCGGTTTGGTGGTAGGCAATATTGACGGGGTAGTGAGGGGCTGCTGGAGCCATTGCATGCCCTGCCCATATGGACGCAGTGGGATCCTGCCTTGAGCGAAGGAAGGGTAAGCTGTAGGCCACATACCTGGTTGACACCAGTCCCCCCTTGACACACGACCCTCAGCCTGCTGCCTTCCATGGAGCGGCGTCGGCCAGATGTCTGGATTTTCTGTCATCGGCAGCCATGTTGTCGAGCAGCCTTCCACATGCCTGCGTTGTGTTGCTTTGCTCACTGTGCCCTGCTCCGTCCAGGACTCTTGAGTGTGGATCATAGGGCCTACCCTGTTCCTCAGGCCGAGGCCCAGTAGGCATTTCGCCCTCAGCGGATCTGCCGGTAGAACTGCGTATAGGCGCCCCCTCGGACATGTTACCGGTACCAGGTTGAAGCCCCTTGGGTGAAGACCCAGTTAAAGAACCTTCCAGTCCCTTAGCACCGTCACCGGGAGGATCTACTGACCCCTCGGCCTGTCAGCCGGTAGCTGATTCAGTCTTGATACTTGTACCAGGACCTGGATGGTCCCTCCCGTCTGGGCGAGTCCTTGGGAAGGAGTCTCCCTTGCGGGGTGCACTGGAAAAGAGCGGCCCAACCTTGGGCCTGGATCGATGATAGACGAAGTCCTTTAGGTCTTTTGGAGGCAATCTCTGGAAGAGCTCCCTCCACCTGGCTAGTCTGTTCTTCAGCGCCCTCAATGAAAGTGCGTTGCACGCGGTACAAGCTTGCCAGAAGGCATGGGGGTAGTTAGTCGGGAAGAGCCCGTCGCAGGATGGACACCTGCTGAACCCTGTAGAAGTCGACATGCACCAGGGAGGAGCTTGACGCCTGAGGACCTACTACCTGAATGATAAAAAGACAAAAAAGACAGAAGAGATGAAGTATCCACGTGTGGAATTACATGGCTGAAGCCAAAGCCAGGAGCGGTGGTGAATTCGGCCCGTACCAGTCGATGCGGAAAAGGGTACTGAGGTGTGGCGCTGGAGGGCAGAGTCAGGGCAGTGCATGCTCCCAGGGCCGCACCGCAGCGCGCCTCTAAATTTAAAGAGGAAGACATTTATTTATGGTGAAAAAGGTTCCATCGCCCGTCTCTTGGAAGGAATGCCCATGCATTATGGAGGAAAGGGGACGCGACGTAAGTGTAAGTTGTTGATTTCTTTCGGGGCCCACAATAGCACTATTGCAACCAAAGCTCCCTAGCTTTGTAAATCCTTCTGTCAGGACTTGGCTTTTCCACATATGCTTAATACAGTTCTGCTATTCCACTACTTAGAAAATCCTGTTCCCTACACACTTGTAATTACCCGATATACTCTCCTGCCAAGGCATCCAGTAGTTACACACATCTGACTGCCTGGTGTACTCTCCTGCCAGGGCTTCCTGATCTCATACACTTGGAATTGCTTGGAATATTTACCAGTCAGGGTCTTTCTCATACCACCATGTATATGAAGGGTATCTTCGCTTTTCATATATTTCTGGTCTTCAAAATGTTCTTTATATGGTTCAGAAAATTCTCTATTCCCAGTGAAGGGAGGGTGCTCACCCCCGCCCCCCCTCTTTCACCTTCTGACTCTGGGATCCCAATTCTTTAAAGTTCCCTGTCGGCAAGTAGTAATTATTCTGCCCGCTCTCTATTTTGGGGCCAAGGAAAACTTGCTTGCTTCCCGCTTGTACCTTCTTAGTTGTTCATATGGACCCTTAGCTTTTTTACAATGGTCTTTCATATCCCTGGGTGTTACAGGAATAGCAGTGTTTCTGCCGTGTGGTTTGGCATCCTCACCCAGGCGGTGTTGTGCTACTTGCAGCCTTTCTTATTTCTTCCACTCCAGTCTCGTCTTTCTGGTGTTAGCTGGTCCCACCAACTGCCTCGGACCTTCGATGGGGTCAAGTGCCAACTTCTTTCCCATGCTCCTTCATCCAGCAGGGTGAACACTTCCCATGTCAGGTTTTCAGGTTTCCAGCACTTCTCCGGTTTCCCCAAGCCTTCTCTGTTACTACGGCTACTTTGCCGTTCAGGAGATATGACGGGTGGCAAATCGCTAGGAAGCTCTATGTTCCTCTTCTGTAGCCTTTTCAGAATGTAATTTCTCCAGGCCTCTTAATGGTCCAGCCTCGGTAGACCTGTTGGAAACAACGTCTGCAGTGAATAAGCATCCCGACAGGATAATCCAGTTCTCTCCATCTGCCAACTTTTTTGCTTGCAGCCCTTCCAGGGAGGCGCTCTCTTCCGGGAGTCCTCCTTTTCTTTTGAGTAAAATAGTACCAATATGGTTTTGGGGAAAATGAAACCAAATAGACTGCAGCATCCGCGCACCAGACTTGGTAATCTGCATTACTCCTTCCTTCTTCCTCGTCCTTTTACTTTAATAGTTATGGGAGTTGTAGTCCATTTCTGATCACTTTTATACCAATCCGGGGTGACATTTCTCAATGGTTTCAGAAGGCAAGTGAGTCTTGGAAGATCAATATGTGGAATCTAGGAAGGCATTTTCAGTAATTTTACAAGGCATATTGGATTGTAAAGCTTGGGCTATGGGTTTTGGCGAAAGAGAATAAATAACACTCCTTAAGAATCACCCTCCCATAGACCATCTCCCTCCTATAGTCGCCCCCAGGGTCAGGACTATGCCGCGGTTGCCGCCCCCATGTCATATGGGAAGAGGTCACTGCTAGGGAAGAAGTGATGATTCCTTCAGATTCATCACAGTAGTCAAAGATGGCCGCAGAGGGCTCTTGAGAGTACAGCGTTCTAGCTCACAGAAGGTGGTTTTGCCCCGAGGTTGAGCAGTGTGGGGGGCCAGTTCACCTTGTGGAAGGTGGACAAGAGTGCTCTGTACAGTTTTTCTGGGTCATAGACGAGGCAGAGGGGGTGCATTTGAAGTGGAGCATAAAATCAACTCCGTTTCCACAACATACCGGGGAGAAGAAACCTGATGGCTTTCCTAACATAGCCTATTTTGATTTGTCTCACGGTGAGGGCCAACGGCAGACACTTTTGAGGAGGACAATTGGGCCAACCACATGATGTGGTGGCACGGTGAAGTAGCTTGCGCTGGTTATCAGTTTTCCCTGTGTGACCAACGTTGTGGCTGACAGGCTGCAGGAGAAGATGGGTGCCTGGAGGAACAATATATAACGTCAAGTTGTAGAATGGTGTCTGCAGTCCTATGACATGTAGTCTTATCAAGATTGCAAAGTGGAGTATGTTTGTGGTGCCAAGAGTGGTATGGGACGGGATTCAAGGTGACAGAATATTGGATATGGACAATATTGTAATATATCTATGGCATCTGAAGGGGTGTTTGGCCAGCAGCCATGCTGTAAAGACTTGAGCCCGGAGAGCTCCCGCCAGATCCATTACGAAGATAAACCCTACAGCTAAAAATGCGCTGAAAACTGCATAAAACACATTGTGACTTGCTCCAACTAACGGAGAGTGCAGGTGCGACGGTGGAAGCCACGGGCCGCCGAGAAAGTGAGGCTGAGAGAAAGTGATGCATGCAGCAGAAAGGTGGCACCTGCTGCCTGGGCACAGAGCGGCAGCACAGTGAACCGTTCCAGTTACTGGGCACCTTCAGGCAAGAGAAGATTGACGGTGTGCTGCTGTAAGAAGAGGTCGGGAGCAGTGAGGAGATGCGAGCACTGTGGGCTGTGGCTTCCACTGAGAGGCTGTGGCAGGTGAGGGGCAGAAAAGCAACGGTGCGCCCAAGAGGAGGCTGATAAGCCTGAGGAGGCAGCATGCCAAGCAGGACACGGCTGTGACCGGCCCCGAAGCTGGGATCACAGAGGAGAGGGGGCGCAGGGGACAAGCCGACACTTACAGTGCTGAGAGGCACAGACGGCAGCGACAATGATCGAAGAAACAGTGGAAAGTGAAGGGAACCCCACCAGGATGGAAATAAGAGAAAAAATAAAAAGTATTCCAGAAGCGCCGGAGAGTGGGCGAGGGGAGGAGCGTAAGCACAGGGACACAGCGCGCTCCTCTCTTGAAGCCGGGGGCAGTGACAGTTCCGACGCACAGGCTGAGACGAGCTGGTGATGGCAGAAGGCCTTTGGCAGGAGCAGGAGCTGGACTTAAGGGAGCCTGGTGTGGAAGAGCCCACAGAGGAAATAAAGCTGGCTGCATAAGGCATAATTAAATTAGCACAACCAGCAGAGTGATAAGGATGGAGGGATTAGATTGAGGAACAGAGGTGTACTACCTAGCGGGAACACTGCAGTTGGTCATAACATGGCTGGCAACCAAGTGCTCGCTGGACACGGAGCTGCTGCGGGGAGAGGTAGCACCGTACTACCTGAGGGAGGCACTCTTGGTGGGGGACGCCAAGCACTGGTGACCCTGGGAAGGAGAATCTTGCACAGACTTTGGAAGATAGTGGGGAAACAGGATCTGCATACAGACAATATACCCCTTGCCGCGATAGGCGGGAGAAATCCAGGAGAGATCATTAGCTACCGAACACACGGGGAGCCAAACAGGGTAATCACCCTGGGAGACCTAAACAAGGAAAGAAAATGGGTGGAATTCCAGGAATTGATAGACCAATACGACATTCCCAGGGGCCAGTGGTTGCTGTACTACAGCCTTATTAGGACCGCAGACGTCAGATGACCGGGGCTGAAGAAGGGAGAGGAAGGGGAACCCATGTTGGAGGCCTTCTACGATGTGGTGGAAGGATGACATACGATTTCGAGGCTCTACAAGCTGATCTTGGAGGAGCTCGGAAAAGTAGAACTTAAGGTGAAGTCGAAGTGGGAAGAAGATCTGGGGCGACCTTCCACAGACCGGGAATGGATTAGAGCACCAATATACACAAAAAAGGTGTCCAGGAACACTAAGTTTAAGCAGAACCAGCTTCAAGTCACACACAGGGCGTACATCATCCCACAAGTCATCTCACAGTTCCAGGGAGCGCAGGAGCAGAAATGTCCCAGGTTTGCAGGTGACTCGGCAGGGATGCTACGCATGTTTTAGTCGTGCTCAGTGATTAGGGCTTTTTGGCAGAACACAGCGCACAGGGTCAGGAAGGAGGGCGGGGGGTGGATAGAAATGCAGGAGTGGCTGCCGAAGCCGTGCCTATTAGGACTATACCTGCAGCAGCACAGAGGCACATTTGACAAAGATGAAAGACCTGGTCTGTGTCTTGGCCAAACGAAGGATCGCCTTTTTGCCCCTTGTCCCCCTAACCCTCCCCCACTCCCGAGCACTTTGAAACACTTGCTTTGTGTATAGGCGCTTTACAAATAAACATTACCATACCATGCCTTAGCGTGGAAGTCTGAAGGTCCCCGCATAGAGGCATGGTGGGGCGACTTAAAGAAATGCGCGGAGGCTGACACAATAGTGTGGCACAGGGCGGTGTACAAGGGTGTTGGGCAGAATTATATGCAGTACCCTTTGGGAACACTACACACCGTTAAGACATCAAGTGACAGTACAATTTCACCTTTGGTACAGGCCTGTCCCTACACAGTTCTAGTGGTAGTAGTAGCGGAGCAGCCAGACTTATCTCAAGAGTAAGTGAGCAGTACAAGATAGTTACACAAAGGACAGCAATTACTATGATTCAGGCAAACACTGACTCAAGGTTTCCAAGTAAAAGAATATATATTTATTTACTTATCAGTTGTATAACAGTTCACCTTTCTAAGCAAGTGTAAAAATCACAATCATAAATACACCACACCACTTCCCTTAAATGCCAGACAAGTTAACCTCACAAAATGAAGTGGGAGCAAAATGGCACTCCAGCAATTTAGAAGGGAGGGAAAGACAAAGTTATTAGAAATTAGGCAACACCAACAGATATGTAATCAGAGCAATTGAACAAGAGAGGCTACAAGGTTAAAATCAGATAGAAAAGGCTTAGGGCCAAAGTCAATAGTTCAAAAGTCTTTTGCTCAAGATAATAGGTTCAATGTAGTTTGCGGTAAAGTTTGTGGCACAGATTCCGGACGAGGTTGGTTGTGGTTGATAGAAAAGATAGTTCAAAGAGAAGAGAAGGACAAGCCCTCGGATTGGAGAAAGATTTCAAACACTTTCACTGCGGGTCAGCGAAACGCACAACCGGATTTGCACAGTACCTTAAAGCGGAGAGGGGGCTGTAGCTGAGGCAGACGTTCCTGGTAGTTCCTGCAGGCTCACGGTTCCTGAAGCAACTGTCGGACTGATCAGAAGTAGGAAGACTGGGGGGTCCTGCACTACCCAGGGAAGAAACCAACAGCAGCGCCAAACAACGAATAAAAGGTGCGCTCCTTAAAACCCAAGCTGGGTCCGACCTTCCTGGCTATCCGGGCCACTGTAGCTCTGTACAGCAAATTCGACTAGAGGAGGGGTCCTGGCTTGTAGTTTGGGCAAACTGGTAGGTCCCACCAGCTCAAAGGAAGAAGTTCCTTGAGGATCTTCTCCGTCGACGGATTTGGAGATTCGGACCTGCAGCAGGGCTTCACCGGGCAGTTCAGTCGTGATAGGGGTCCTCTTCTTCCAGTTCCTCGTTGGATTTTTCGTTCCAGTGGCGACTCTGTCTTTCCAGTCCCAGAGATCTGCTTGTTATGCAGTGTTTCCCCCATTCATACAGCCTGGCTGTCAATCACATAGCAGGGTGGCTGGCCTGGCAAGGCCAGTCCCCTTAGCCAATCAGACAAGAGTGCTACTTGGGTTGC
Organism: Ambystoma mexicanum; assembly: GCF_040938575.1. Classification (NCBI taxonomy): domain Eukaryota; kingdom Metazoa; phylum Chordata; class Amphibia; order Caudata; family Ambystomatidae; genus Ambystoma; species Ambystoma mexicanum. Next base: position 249,471,541 of record NC_090939.1, read on the forward strand.
TAAGGCAACCCATGGCAGAGGTCCGAAGATCCCTCCCTGACATCCTGCCCCACTAGACTATCAGGAGCCTTAAGGAGGGCTTCTGTGCAGAAGCCTGTGAAAAGACATCGAACAAAGGTATCATCCCCGGTTTGGCGTGCAGAGTAAAACACAAGAAAGACTTTTACAAAAAGAAATGGCGAATAAACCCAGCCAGTACCAAAATAAATGGTCAAGCGTGTTTATGTTTGAGGCTAATATAATAGCCTAAAACATTACTACGTTTATATAAGAAAATCGCGGTAGAAAATTTAGGGTAGATACCACTGCCACCAGCCAAGTCTAAATGTTAAGGGAGCGAAACAATGCCCCAAGAGGTACAGACAAAAAGGGATAGGCGTTAACCCTTTCCAATACTCCATGTAAGTAGGGGTGTATTGGGTCTGTGGTTTAAAGTGACTATATAAAGTTAAATGGCAACTTTACCTGTTTCTGGGGGACAGTAGTCAGCCCCTGGAAAAATGGAGTCGGTGGGAAGTCTCAAAGACAACCCTGTGTCACTGCACTGAAGGTGCTGTGTAACACACACAAAAGTGGTGCACATGGAGTAGGTGAGGTTCCAGTGACCAAGATCACACAAACAGTGAGAAACACACAGAGCAAAACACATGTAAGAGTGGGAAAAAGGCTCACACTCTTAACAGGTGAAAAAAATAATTCATAAAAAACCAGCAAAGCTGCTGAGGGACTCAGTAGGTAAGGGAAATTAACCATTTATAAGAATTCTCCCAAACAAAGGGACAACAGGTGGTCAGTGATGACATGACGGCGTGGAACACGCTAGTACAGGAGATGTTCCCTGCACAGGACCCTGGGCCCCCCTGGTGCTCATTAGGATGAGGGGGGAGCGGCTCACGGGCTACATGGATGAAGGCGGGCAGAGGGGTGGAGGTAGGCGGGAAGGAAGCATGCAAAGTTGGGATGGGTTTAGCGGGAATGGAGTGACAACCAGTAGCGCTGTAAGGTGCACCAGGTGCGGCATGGCCCAGAGAGGGGACACAGGTGAAGGGAAGCGATGGGAACAGATGCAGTTACCCAACGGCGCAAGGATTGGACAATGTGAAGTACACTGGACAATTTGCACTGCTCGCACTGGGGATGAACATATGGTTCTTCAGGTATGGCGCACTGATAATACCTGCATTACCCCTTTGTTAAACTGTTGTTGGTATGTAACGTCAAAAATGCCATTAAAAACAGTTCTATGGCATCTGAAATTATGATAACGGTCAGCTATGAAGGTTACCAAAATAAAACTTTCTGATAAACCACAATGTTCACAGCTCACCTGGTTCACTTTCCTGCCAGGTACTGTGACTATGAAGAAGACTTTGGGGGAACTTTGTTATTCGATGTGCCTCAAGATCCGTTCTTTGCAACTCTTCTGCCCTTCAGGGTTCCCACCAATCGTCCCTGTTACCCAGACCTCTTCGGGGTTCTTACCTGCGACCTCTGGTTGTTCATGGGCTTCTTTTCCCCACTCAGGCTTCTTGCAATCTCCAGGTGCTAAAGCACCCTCACTGTGTTGCTCTGCCCCTGGGCTGCGCGTTTCCAGCGATCTGTGGACGCCAGCCCGCCAAGTCAGCAGGCTGTCTTGGTCTTTGCTTCGCTCTTTGGTCCAACCAATGCAAAGCTACCGGGGACTCCTCTGCCGGCGGGCAAGTGTCTCTGCCTCTGCACTCCCAGCGTCTCCGTTCCTTCAGCTCAATTCGAATTTCCGAGTTCCTGCAGGTAGGGTCAGACAACTTGTGTAGTCCTTCTTCCCTTTTTACCACAGACTTGAACTTGCTTGCTCCACATCGTCTAGGCCGGTCATGTTGGTTCTGCGGGGCACTATGTATTGCTCCGCGCCTCTTCCTCTTATCAGTATTGATGTTCTCACACTCAACTAGGTTTTCTGTGTTGTTCTTCGTCCCAGTTACTGCATATGACTCACATAGGTAGTCCCTACTCTTCCTCGTCGCAGTATTTTCTAGGGAGGTCAGGTCATCTACCCTAATGAGGTACATGGAAGTGTGTTGGATTATGTTATGTTGATTTATACCGCGCACTGCTACCACCCAAGGGCAGTCGCCAGGCGATCATGGGACTCTGTGTAGCGTAGGAGGATGAGGAAGGTGGGGATATGGTTTGGGTATGCCACATTCTGCCTGGACAGTCGTCCCAAATCCCATAGGGGGGGGATCCCTCCTCGTGAGATCCACCCACTGATTACCACCCCCAGGGAGACTATCGGGTAGCAGCCCCACCTCACTGGAAGGGGACCCCTCCCATCCCCCCCCCCCAAGGAAGAAGAGTCGACCTACAAGGATTTACCACAGTTCCTGATGATGGACCTTAGGAACCGGCTGTGCTTCCGATCAGATTTTCGGAAGAGCCTTCATTGGCTCCCAGTTCAGGAGCAAATACAGTTCAAACTGCTATGTTTGGTCTTTAAATGTATTCACGATCTCGCACCTGCTTATTTAATATCCAAAATTATAAAGTATAAACCTTCTCGATCTCTGCGCTCGATGGATAATTGTTGGTAGTCCCACCCCCCACCTCTAGAACCACTACATGGGGTGACAAATGCTTTTCTGTCGCAGGTCCCCGAGCCTGGAATTCTCTGCTGATACACCTTTGCCAAATAAATTCTCTAATGACCTTTCGTAAACATCTGTAGACCTATCTGTGTGTGTAGAGTTTTCATTGATCGGCTTGTATTACAGCACTGTATTAATCATCTAATGCCAAATAAAAATCAAATCCGATGGATCAGCACGTGGGCATAAGCGGTAACACCAACTAGTCCTGGGATTGTAGAGCCTGGAGAATTTCCTTCTAGGTCTTCAAACTTCTTCAAAGACCCTGAGGTCCAGGAGTCCTTCCCCCCTTCTTGGGCACCAAGAAGTAACTGCAGTACCGGCCCATTCCCACCTCCCTGTCCGGCACCTCCTCCATAGAACCCTTCAAGAGAAGAACTTTCAATTCCTCCTGGAGATCAGGTTCCGGCTGCTGAGTAAGAGGTGGTGGTCTGTCCTGGGGCCTTATGAGGGCAGGAAATATCATAGTTCCAACAATTTGAGGACAGAGGCATCAGAAGTAACGTCCTTTCACCTGCCGCAGAACCTGGAGACTCTTCCTCCAAATGCAGAAGAGTGTGCCTAGCCGGTCCTGCCGAGGCCACAGAGCATTGGCTCTTAATTGCCCCACTACCCTTGCAAGGGTACGAAAATGTTCTGCCCCTGCTTGGTCTTGGTGTGTCAGCTCTGTCCTTCTTACAAAGAAAGGGAGTGTAGCACCTGAAGCTCCTTGCTCTAGAGCCACAGGAATAGTTGCTGTACTGCCAACCCCAGCAACTTTGCTGCCAGCTTGGATTCCATGAGACTCTACAGGGACTCATTAGCTTTCGGTCCAACCGAGTCCTCACCGAAGGCCACGTCAACAAACATCAATTGTACATTCAGCAAGAAGCCGGATCCCTGAAGGTATGAGGCTCGACAAAGCACCAACGACTCGCCCATCAATCTCCCAACACAGTTTGCTGTGTCAAGGCCGGGCTAGAGGCTTCAACATACCATTTCCTTACCATCCTTGATATCCAGAAACCCGGTCCAGATTTCTCCCTTAGGGAGATGATCAGCCACCTTCGAGATAGCCCTCCAAAGTATATGGGAGTATTTGCAAAGGCACAGGAGGCATTAAATTGCCTTCAACGCCATACATCTAGAAGCTAAAAACTTCTTGGCAAAGACGTTTATCTTCGACTACCTCCTGTTCATAGGGAGGGGCGATGGTCAGGGTCTAGAATTCATAATCACAATCTGGACCACCAGCTCCTCAGGCATCGGGTGCACCATGAGGAAGAAAAGATCGCCTCTTGTCGTCTTGTACATCTTCTTGAATTTGATATTGACCATAGCTGTGGTCGAAGGTGAATAATCGTGTCCATTGTAGCCACGTTCAACACGTTTCGGTGTGCAGAGGGGGATGCCCGCTACATCACAACATTGGGGGATGTTTTCATCCCACTTACGTTGTACAGACCTGCCGCCATCTCAAGTAAGCCTGCCTAGTCAGTCATGAAATTGGGTAGTTGGGTCCACGCCTGTCCCTACTAAGGGCTCCGTCCGTAAAGGGATGGGATCTCCTTTCTCATCTAATATCGTCTTCATGGATGTGAAATAATTTCTCCTGGATTCCAGCACACAGCCCAGGTCCTGCATCTGACTTGATGCATGGGGTGGGGTGGCGTGGCACTGGGCACGCAACATCTGATCCGAAGCATCCGCATCGAAGCAACCTGTGTCTGTACTGCTTTTTATGCAAGGATGAGGAAGAGTGGTGGACTCATTGTACGAGTGCATCCTTTTCTTTGATTTTCTTTTTTGATGGTGCCTACTTTCCCAGTCCTCCTCAGGAGTAGGGGGTGTCCGGACATTTCGTCGAAAGTCATTTGGTCGACGTAATTTGGTTGAAAACCAAATGGTCGAATTTTTTTTTATTTATATATATATTTTTTAGGTTGTAGTTTAGGGAAAAAAAGTTTTTTTTTTTTAGAAAAAAAAGGGAGTTGGGGGAACCCCCCCCCAAAAAAAAACACGAAAATAAAAAAAAAAAAATTCGACCATTTGGTTTTCGACCAAATGGTTTCGACCAAATGTCCTGTCGACGAATTTTTTTCGACCAAATGTCTGGCAACCGGAGTAGGCCCTGCGGCATCTGCATTCGAGGACTTGGTAACGAATCAATCCAGCGACTTTGATGGATACCTCTCCCTAGTGCCAGTTTTGGTGAGCGTTTCCATACCGCCTTCGGATTCATCGACTGACAGGAACCACATTGCTCGATGTCATGTTCCACTCCAAGGCACCACATGCAAATATTGTGTGGGTCTGTAAGGGATATCGTAGATTTACAGATTTTGGTCCGTGTTCCAAACAGTGCGTTGAGTGCACGGAAAAAGGGATGAGGATTCTCGGGGGAGAATGCAATCCATTGAAGGAGAAAGTTGGAGCCTCATGGACCTCGCTCACAGTAAGATGATATGGGATCAATATGAAATGTGCTTCCTATTCATGACATAGGTTATTTATAACACGCTTAATACCCAGAGGTTTCTAAGCGCGGACCCGGGGATCGAACCTCTGGTGCTCCGTGTCGTATTGCTTCAAAGGCGAGCATGTTGCCCCTGAGCTATCCTCCCGAGACATATTCATGCAACATGGAAACTGGGTTCTCATGAACTACGGCACAGAGCGACTTGTTAACCTGATCAACAATTGGAGGTAGTGCTTGGCCAGGATATCAGGATGGAAGCAAAGTGTCATGGTTACGGGCCTGGGTTCTACTTTCAGACCCTTTTTATGTTTGGTTCATGGGGGCAGGTGGGGAAGGCAGGCAGGAGCAGCATGGGTGAGGGCATTTAGAGTTAGAAGCTTGTCACCAAAGAACCCTCATCATCCAATCACGAGAACTTCCTGCTTTCCCCAACATGGACTGTGGGTGCCAGCCCAAAGCAAGCAATGTGGTCTAGTCTCTGAGCGTGGCTGCCTATATAAGCCACGCCCAGATATCAACACGCGCTTCATGTGAATTCTGTATCACACGCTAACCGGGAATCCTCGTGCTTACCCTTTTCTCTGTTTGGTTTCCGCGATTGTCGGTATCTGGAAAGAAGAACAAGAGATTAGCAGCGGGCGCCTTCGCCGGAGTTACTCACCTGCGACCAGTTGCTCCCACAGCACTCCGGCACCTGGAAAGGAAGAAAGAACAGGTGATTAACAGCAGGCTTCGCATGAGGACACTGCTACTCTCTCCGCCGCTCTCGGATGATACTGCTCCAAGACCACCAGCAGAAACTCGCCTTCGGTGTGCGGTCTTCGCCTTGAACTACTTCTGGTCCTTTCTCCAGCTCCTCCAGCCGTCCAGCATCTTGGTGACGTCCGGAGAGGTCCTGTATAAAGCAAAAGACAAAAGGTTAGAATTAGAAGCTTTCATCCACTGCATGCTCTCGGCATTCAGGCTCTTAATCACGTTTTTTGCAACCAATACAATTAACCCAGTGAGGCAACTGGGATACTGAATTTACCTGGTATCTTAACTTACCTGCAAGGCCAACTCCGAATCAAGTGAGTGAACAGGTTTCCTGAATTTAGTCTTGGCACAAGAGAACCAGTGCTGCAACTGGTCCCAGAGACTCGATCTGGAACAAAAGACATACCTGAACATTAGCCGCTATTAGCGACCATCTCACGACGACGGCCACCGGGCCCCAGACACTGCACCCCTGCAAGAGCAGGATGGAGAGCTCTCTATATTAAACAGAAAGGTGAGCCACGCCCTAGTTAAGGGCAACAAAACCTCCTAGATTAAGAAGGGACAGGGGAAGGATGGTTAGGGCTTTTTACCCATCATCCTAACCTATCACTCTTTTGACAGATACTACTTGTCCAATATTGCTGGAAGGATTAACAGAGGGAAGTGCCGGAGGACTCCATCACTCCTGCAGAGATTCAGGTAAGCGTGACACAAAGGTAGAAGGGGCAAAAGTGTGGCTTGAAGCTTCACAAAGTCTGAGCTGGACAAACTCTGAAGTACCTCAATCAGCAACATGCAGCCATTATTCTAGTGTTATTTGGGCCACAGCTGCCTGAAGGGCTCTCCCCTGTAACAGATCCATTTACACTGTCCATCGAATGAAGTCTGTATTCAACTAAGTGTCTAATCAATTTCTATCAAACATCCCAAAGAACAAGTTACTGACACCTGGTAATGTCATCCCTTATTTATTCTACTCTCACAGATTCCTCATCTGAGATACTTCACAGGCAGCGACAGCAAGAAACGCAAAAAGAAATAATGGTAAAATTAAAGGGGATGAGGTATGCTTTGGCACAGACCCTCCTCGAGAGGATCCAGCTCATATATAAAAGGTACCACGCCATGTGACCTCAATTCAACCATTTTGTCCAGTGTTTAGCAGCTGTGGGAACTTGAACCACAAACAAAAACTATTGATGTGTCCTAGGAGCTCTATGTGGAGTAAGCAGGAAGGGCGACGAATTTGTGGGAGGAGAATTCACCAAATAGAACATTACCAGGCATAATTAATTTGTTCTTCTAATAGTTTGCATCCTCATCTTTTATACGCTCCCAGAGCAGCAAAGCAGTCCCCGAGGGGAGCAAATGAGGAAGAATACCATCACACTAAGAACTTTTGCAGGACTGCTCTACCAAAACTAGTGTCCTCATAAGACATGAATTTTAGGCAGTAATTATTTGAAAAGGTTGGAAGGGGTGCCCATGTTGGCGACCGACAGATATCTAAGGTTGAAAATCCACTTTGCAAAGCCGGTCTTCATTACACCCCTTGTAGAGTATTCTTTGAGATACAGTGGTATATTCTTTACTGCTAGTTTGCAGCATTCAGTAATGCAAAGAATGATCCATCAAGAGAGGGTTTTAGTAGACTGTTAAAGGCATGGTCTAGTAAAAAAATGTATTTAAAAAATAGATAGGCAACATAAAAAAAAATACTAGCATTCTCTTTTTTAAAACTTCCTATGTAAAATTTTGAGCTATTCAAGCTCAAAATTCGCAAAAGCAAGCACATGGGCGCATCCATTTTGTGAAATGGATGCCCTCCTGTGCTGGCTTTTGCGGCACTAATGAAGGAAAAGCCAGTCAGCTGTAGTAAACAAAAGCTACCGCTGGGCGGCTTTCCCTTCATTAGTGCTGTACTCGGAGGACGGGGACCGGAGACCAGAGCAGGAAAGCTGCAGCTGAATCTCGGTAAGTGCTAATTATTTAAAAAAAAAAGCACTAGCTGTGTTTTTTTTTCTAAGTTTTCCGGGCTGGAGGAGCCCGGAAAACTTAGAAATAAAACAGCAGCTTTAAAAACGTTGTATTTATGTTTGCGGTCGCTTTTGAAGGCTCCTCCGAGCCGGAGGAGCCTGAGAAACTTGGAAAGAAAAACCGCAGCGTTTTCCAACACAATAACGTTGTATTTATGTTCGCGGTCGCTTCAAAAGCGACTGCAAACATAAATACAACGTTTTTAAAGCTGCGGTTTTATTTCTAAGTTTTCCGGGCTCCTCCAGCCCGGAAAACTTAGAAAAAAAAAACCGCAGCTAGTGCTTATTTTAAAAAAAAAAAAAATAGCACTTACCGAGATTCAGCTGCAGCTTTCCTGCTCTGGTCTCCGGTCCCCATCCTCCGCGTACAGCACTAATGAAGGGAAAGCCACCCAGCGGTAGCTTTTGTTTACTACAGCTGGCTGGCTTTTCCTTCATTAGTGCCGCAAAAGCCAGCACAGGAGGGCATCCATTTCACAAAATGGATGCGCCCATGTGCTTGCTTTTGCAAATTTTGCGTTTGAATAGTTCAAAATTTTACATAGGAAGTTTTAAAAAAGAGAATGCTAGTATGTATTTTTTTATGTTTCCTATCTATTTTTTAAATAACATTTTTTACTAGACCATGCCTTTAACTGTCTGGCTCCTGCAAACATCTGAAACAATAAGTCTTTTCTGTTCTCTTTAGATCTGGCCACACAGAAGATTATAAGTCTTTTGGGTTTGGGCCAATTAAATATTTTCTCTGCCTTTAAGTGTGCAGAGGTGGATACAAGACTGGCAAATTTATCTTCTGACTCGGGTGAAATTCAGATACCTCTTCATACAATAACGAAGGTTAAACACTCAGTAACTATGAAAACACAGGTAACATTGCCTCACCAGTAACTCCTGTAACCTGCTCACTCATCTGTTAAGGCCAACAAGAAAAACATCTTAAGAGTTAAGTAACACAAATGCAGTGGCTTGAAAGCAGAGCCCAGGAGTAACTTGAGCACCAAATTCAGATCCCAGGGTGGTATCACAAACTGCTTTGAGGAAACATGTTCCCCAACTCTCTTATAAACTGAATCATAGTAGGGATAGGAAATCTCCAGTGGCCTCTTAAATACAGACCTTTCCAAGTAATCCTTCACTGTGGCCAATGTGCAGTCCTAACCTAAAGATAAGAGACCTTGGAGGACTGAAGTTGAACAAGTGAGAGGATTCAGATACCTCTCCCCGCAACAGGTGTAGAACCTTTCAACTGGCAGTTTTAGTTGGTCTTGGTAGCCTGTCTTTATGAAGAGACGAGAACCTCCAGGGCCTCTTCCTGCGAATACGAAACCCTAGATCTCAGCCTCCCAATAGCAAGGCATTTAGGCTTGGAGTGCTAAGGTTCACGTAGAGATCTTCATCCTGATTGAGAGAGAAGGTATTCACTCTTCAAGTGGCATCAAGGATGACAGATGGTCATAGCGCAGACATCAGAGTACAATAAAGGGCAACTGTGGGGAAGTGGCAAGAGCATTCGAGGAACCATAGACCCTTGCACTGATCTGTGCAGTCTTCAATGATGTGTTCTGCTGCCTGGTCAAGGGTTCATGCAGAAAAATGCTCAAACAGTCCTTTGCGGTAGGATATGTATGAAAAGGGGGGTAGGGAACCCTGTTTTTATTGGCGCTGGACTTCAATTGTTCTTACCAGTTGAGGAAGTGCGTATAGCACAGGCAAAAGAGGAGTCGTGACCACTCATCTTGTATCTCGAGGCTTTGCAGGCCTAAAAAGTTGCTATCCATCGCCCTTAACCAGGAACAAGACTCTTTATCATCTCAATGCCCTGATAAAGACCGGCTGGTCAAAACACGTGCCGTCTTTTTCTATGTGAGCATCAGCATTGGTGCTCAGTTAAATTATAGCAGCTACATGCCAATACAATCAACACTACAACACTTACCAACTAGCATGACTCATCTTTTTGCCTGTGCTATTCGCACTACCTCAACTGCCAAGAACAAATGGCGTCCAGCGCCAATACAAACAGGGTTCCCGACCCCCCCCCACGCCTTTTCATAAATACAAAACAGGGCAATCGATTTCATATTGGTCCTGCATCTCCATAGCCTCCAGAGAACCTGCGGGATGAGAACCTGCGCAATGATTGCAATCAGTGGGAATGCATAAAGGAGGTTGACCATCCAAGGTACCAGAAATGCAACCCCCCACATTGCCCCTGTATGGTGAAACTCACAGAAGCAGAACAGCTCACACTTCCTGTTGACACTCGAGGCAAGTCGGTGCACCTAAGGGGTTTCGTAAAGGTTGAAAATGTAGCCAACCACATCCTGGCAAAGCAACAAACTCATTTTAGACCGAGCCCTGCCTACACAGAGTGTCCGCCATCACATTCTCCTTCCCAGCACAATGGGCTGCCAACAGGCAATGTCATTTTACAAGACCCAAATGCGCATTAATTACCTGCACATCAACCCCACATCTTCTCTCGAGGTAATGAATGACCACTATGCTGTGTCAGAAACAAGACTTTTCCCACTGAATTAAAGGAAGAAAGGCTTGCATGGTCAATTTGATTGCTTGCAGCTCCAATGGATTGATATGCAACCTGCTCTCCGTCAAAGTCCAAATCTGGCTCAAATTTTGGATCTCCCCAGTTGGGAAGCATCCGTGACTATCGTACCTTCCACCCATGGTTAGCAAAGGGTTCCTCCTGCCTTCAGGTGTCCTGTTTGGCCCACCATAATAGAAGCAAGGCTAAAGCTGGTAGAAGGACAGAGTGCTGGAACCTTTTTATCATCAAAGTAAAGTTTGAGACCCTGTCCTGGAGTGGGAAAGTCTTTCCGAAGCAAGTATCCAGGACTGCTTTGATGAAATGGAGATCCTGAGAAGGTTGTGCATGTGATTTCAAATTCAGGGAGAATCCTGGACTATGCAGGTGGCAGATGCAGTGAAGATTGAGGACCACTTACTCAGGAGAGCAAGCAGTGGTAAGCCAATAAACCAGGTAGGGGAAGACAAGAATCTATAGAGTGGGGCTGCCAACACCAACATAACAATGGACTGGACCCTAGCACCAGAGGTCAAGACAAACTGCAGCATGAACAATTACAATCAATAATAAGTTGGTTTGGATCAAAAATACCCATAAAACCAAGAAGACATTATCAAAAGGTAAAGCAACGATGACTCAAGAATAAATAGTACCACAAAACATCCAATCAGATTAACAGTTTACTAAAAAAGAAAACTTCATTGCACAAGCGTCAAAAAATGTGTTCTGCACTTCATGGCATACTTAAGAAAGGTTAGAATAGTCCATCCCACCAGAGGCTAATGCACCATTAGTAAATAAAATAGTGCAACCAGACGTTGATCAAACCTCTTGGCTCCAAGTAGAGGGACAAGTGTAGCTGCTCTAATGTGGTAATATGCTGGGGCAAAAAAATACAAAATTAAGGAGTTCCTCCTTGAAAGCCCCATAAAGTGGATAGAGTATCTCCCACCAAATTACCTGTCCAGACAGTAGTTATCGCTCTAAGTGGTAGACATTTAAATCTGGCACTGGTTAAAATTGCACAATTGTAGAGGCGATTAGACCAGGTTAAGTAATGCTGTATGGAATTTGAAGAGATGGCAAAATGCCTCGGATTAAAAGGTATTGCCAGTTTGCTCGCTTACCGCATGTCCTTTTAATTGGACACTAATTGGTATCTTAAATTGGCTGCAACCACTCTGTTGAGACTATTAAGAGGCCTAATGTGCTGTTGTGCACTGATGTTGGCAAGGGCAGTTATAACATGCAGCATCCACGGGATAGACAATATGTTGCGCTATGGTCTAGCATTGTTTTTTTTTTATTGTGGTACAGTCGAAATTTGACTTTTCACAAATTACAAAACTCCTAATAAATTGAATTAGACTAAAAATGTTCATTACATCCATATAAAATACAATACATAAAAGAAGAAACCAAAATATATTTCACAATCAATGAGTCCCTTTAACATATAATTTCTCATATAAACTATTGCTCAATCTCTTAAGACATAACCATTTGACTTATTCACAACCCAATTTTATACATTGAGCCAAAGCGTATTCAGATCTTGATCATTGTTTCAATCTCTTTAAAAAATCTCAAAACTTCCAGCGACAAGAACGTCTCCTACCCTTCCCAAAGTCGTGATGGCACCTGAACAAATCATCAGCATGTGTGTAACACTTTGTTTTAGGCCCAGATCACAATGATTACAAATCCCATCCAATTGCAGTCGCTTGTTCCTAATCCACAGCAACTCTTTGGTCACCACTAAATTCAATCTAAATCTCAGAAAATGTGTTCGCCAATGATGATTTGGGAATCTTACCAAGTAGGCTGACAGGTAGCCTATAGGTTTATCAGCAGGTAACATGCAGTCACATTTTTTTCTTCCAACAAACAAGGCCCTAGTGACAATCCAGTCATACTCTAATTTTTTTCTTTACTTTAACTGGATTGTCAATCGATTCCCTGATTCCCGTTAGGAAGAGTTACAGTTTGTTAATAATTCCATAACCTCATCCCTTAAGTCATTAAGAAACGGATTTTAATCTGATTCCATCTCTCTAACTATTCATAAAGAGATTTTTTCTTTGAATCCATTATAAGCCTATATAATGCAACTCTTTTCCATTCTGCCCGAGATTGTAGAGATTGAATTCCCAATAGTCTAGCATTGTGTTGAGAATGAACTGGGTTAAGATGGCTTTAGCACTGTTCCAGATTGTCAACCAATGAAATGCTAGCGTGTGCTGTATATTACATACTTCAGATACTTTGTGCTTTGGATGGTTATGCACATGTAAATCAGCATCTTCAATGTCCAGAGACACAACCCAGCCGTGGAAGCCTAGGACCAGAAATAACTCTGCATGTATTTTGAACCTGTCCTTCCGTAGGAATTTATTTAGGACTCCAGTCTGAGGTGGGATGGAAAATCCAGTTCTTTTTAGGAATCAAAAAGGTGAAAACAGCCTCCGCCCAACCCACTTTGTGGACTGACTATAGCCGCCTTCGACAAGAGGACAAACATTTCCTTCAGGAGAAAGGGCCTGGAGGAGGAACTTTGAGGTGGCAAGCGGTTTGCGGATTTCCTGAAGAAAATATGGTAATACTACTGTTTGCAAGCAGTGATGTGCCACTCACTCAAAAATGCTGACATTCCACCCCATGCCCCGACTGGCAGTGAGCACATGGAGGGCAGCTCAAAGCAGTGTTGAGGTGGCCAACACAGAGGCCACAAGGCAAAGAGGGACTTTTTAACTGACTCTTGAAATCCCTGGCTTCTGCCTGCCCGGATGAAACATCTTGGGCTGCATTAAAGTGCTGTCCACTCACTATCAAACAAGTACTGGCATTGATGCTTGTGGAAAATACCAGTCTCCCGTGGAGAGGAATAGTATTGGATGGAAGGTGACCATTTTGATGTGCTTTTGCAGAAACAGGTTTAATAATTTTAAGTAAAAATACAGGCAGGCAGACTATTCCTTTCATGGTACCAGGTTGCATCTCTAATAGCATCACCTGGTTATATCATTCAGCCATTTCTGAGCTTGAATATCAGGAGGGAGCAAAAGTGGATGCTCTGGTATTGGTAAGAGGAGAAGCGAAGTGTGTGGCATGGGAGTGTGTCCTGGACAAAGGTAGGCAGCACCGGAATTATTCATCTTCGTCACTCTGGTCTGAGGTTATCTTCCACCACCAATGTGCCTAGATCACTTGGCACTATAGTTATTTGGATGTGTCCATTCAATCTATCCCATATCACAGGCGGCACAAGCGTCACTTCCAACAATGAGGCGCCTAAAGGGTCTTTATTGAAGGTTTGAGGGGCCCAAGGGGCGTCATCCCTTCTTTCTTGTGATGAACCACCTCCTTACTGTAGGCATCCCTAAAAACAAGATTAGCTACTGAAGGCTGGCCCCATCGTCTAAAGAGCTGCCTTGTGCTAACAACTGTATTCTAAAAGCCAGCTAACTAAACTCCCCTCAGCCACCTTGTAACTGTCCCTACTCTATCTATCCAACTGTTAGCGATATACAGGGATGTGGGATGTTGCCTTACAAGTACCCTGTAAAATTCAGGCTTCTACAAATTCCGCCCACTCTCCGCTCCCTCTGCTCTACTATTCCCGCTCCTTCCTTACGTCTCACTCCCCCCACTAACCTTCTGCTCCTTCGATGTTTCAATCCTCATAGGTATCTCCTTCACTCATTTATATTATTCCACCTTGCACTATTACGCTCCCTCAACACTTCTGCGCCCGCCACAACACTACTACTTCTTCACCCTTTCACAGTCACTCTGTATACTACTGGTCTACACACCTGCCACACAAACATTCAAACTGCAGAACTACTTTCACTCTTGGCCAATACCCCAGCACCTCAAATTGCCTTCACAAATCGCTGCTCCTCCCTTCCTCTTGTTGATCTCTTGGTTGTCTTCCACCTCCACTTCTGACCTAACCCCAAAAAGTCAGACTTGTGTCCTGTTCCTCGATTACATTTCCTCTCCCTTGGCTAGGATTGGATATGTCCCTGTCCAATCTAGCCCAGACTTCCCACACAGGACATGTATAAGTAGTAATAAGTTGCCAAAAGAAGGCTAAGCCCTGCCTACTTTGTCCGAGTGGGTTTGCCATGTTTCCAAGTTGGCGGCAGTGGCAAGCCAATGTTCATGTTTGTGTTCCGAGACCTGTTCACATGTGGTTTAAAGATCAGTATCACAAGGGAGTGTGGGTATGGCTTTAAGAGCTTGTGCCCATGTGCCAGTGCTTGTTGGTGTGGCCGTGCAGCTTTGCTGTTGACTGCTCCCAGACAATGCTTTGTCTGGCTGCTATCTCTCTGCCAGGGTGTCCTGCTGTTGGTGGTACTGGAGGGGTTGATGTCACAGCTTCACATCTGTGCTCATTCTCTCACTTCTGATCCTTGAATTTGGCTGTGCTGTTGGCAGTCTCTCTAAAAGAGAAATTGCAACTCTGGGGAGCATTGTGAATGGGAAGCAAGGCTGGAACAATTAATTGTCTGCAGGAAAACATGCTGGCACAGGGGTGAGACAGGAATTCCCCCCTACCCCTGCCTCCACTCGGGACTGACTTTGGAAGGATCTGTAAACCACCCATGCTTAGCTGAGATGTGTTCTCACCCCAGCTTGACAAGGCTGGGTTACACACCATCTTTTTAAGGTGTTTTCGGGATTTCTGGTGGCATAACATTGGGTGAAGGCTCTGAAAGCATTACTAAGTATGAGAATAGCCATCCCAACATACAACTTCAGTTTAAGGTCTGAGGACTAGGATTCAAGGCAAACATGTATCAAACTTTACAATTCCTCTATAGAGAAGGAGTAGGGCAACCCATTGGGCAGTCAACACTAGTACCACTTGCCTCTTTTTACCATGATGGCATTTAAGAAAGCGAGGAACCCTGGGTGGCCTGATACGTTCTGGATAATTTCTTGCTAAACCCTCCCACTAGATTAAGGTTAATGCATCATTAAACGGCTGTGGAAGGCTGAGTCAGTAGATTAGCAGAAGCCGAAATATAGCAAGTATTGTCATTTCCTTTAAGTAGAAAGTGCACCCTGCAGCCGTACCCTGTTGAAAAGAACAGTACACACGTTTTAAGCACAATTAAATTTCAAAAACCCAATTTACGAAACAGCTTGTAATCTAGAAAAGGCCTCCTGTGGAAAACGTACCCTAGCCTGTTGACGCAGGCTTTATACCACCATGTTGAGTACATCACAACCACTAATCCTAATGGGAGGCTAACCGACATGAAAGGGATGCCAAACCTCTCAAAGTAGGTAACGTGGACAGAGTGCCTAAGCTCATCTCACATAGGGGTAAGTAAGCTGACACAAAGGTACAATTAGTCGACCCACATTTATAGAAAATACACTCCACTGATATACTGAAAGAAATTATAGTTAAGTCACACATAGAAATCCATCGGGTCAAAATAAGTATTTACGGCATAATGCACGGTATTAAAAAGATACTCCGATTATACATAAAACAGTAATTGTCTAAGAAGGACTTTCCAATAACCTGCTGTCTATATGTGGGCCCACTACCATAGGTAGACACCCAAGATAAATGAACAGAGGCTCAAAAACCAAGGGAACCACAAACCCCAACAAGGAAGTAAAGCCCACTATGGGACTGCACAATTCTGTACAGTGTCCTGAAGACACAAGGTCATGACCCCCTCCTCCCTCCTCTTTCCCCTGATCTAGGCCGAACAGATATAAATAAGTGTTAGGCAGAAAAGGGGCCTAGACATTTTTCCAGTGAGGCAAAATACTGTAAAAATCCCAAATGCCTACAGTAAAACTCCACATTAATTTGGACCCCTAGAAATGAATATTAAAAAGTATGCAACTGCACACAATACATCATAGCCATTGGGGGTAGGAAACAGTTTAAAACCATTGCCAAAGGCTTGCAAGAATTAACAAGACATTTTAGCAATAGTTACCCGGGTCATACAATTCAGGGGAACATTTTTAGTGCAACCAAGATCAGTTACAATGGCAAAAATACATTCATCATTGGAGAAATAATCACAAGTTAGTACTAAAAATAGAATTCTTGGTCCAGAGCTCACTAAACTCCTTGTGGATCCAGGAAACATGCCCTGGGGCAGGTATGCACCCCAGGGTCCATCTTGGAGCGTTCTAAAGCAGGTTGAAAGTTCAATAGGAGGAAAGTCAATAGTCCATCTGCTTAAGTGGAGGAAGGTCTACGACGCAGGTGCAGATTCGGTGGAAAACAACCCCAGAGAAGGCCAGATGAGACCCCCGAAGAAGTGTTCCTAGGGTTGATGTATGAAGAGAAAGCTCCAGCGGAAGGAGCAGCTGAGAAGGAGGATGCCCAATAGAAGTCTACAAGTAATGTGGCAAAGACTTGCCTCCAAAGAATTTCAACATCGGACCAGAGCTGAGGGCGAGTATATTGTATAATCACCCAGGACCCAGAGGTGAGTACTCTGGTCAGTGATTTTATTGAAAATGGCTCAAGCAGCACAAAACTACCCAGTAAGTACAGGGCTTCTTTCTTTAGGTGCCGTTTACAGGAACCGGTGCACATGGGCTTGCACTCAGTCAGCAACAAACCGGACGACCCAGAAAAGAAACAAAGGACCTTCCCAATGCCTTGACCTTCAAGCCTGCATCAAGATTTCAGTGAGGAAGACTCCGGAAAGACGAGTGAACTCTCAAAAATGCATCCCATAGGGCTCAGTCGACAAAAGATGAGTATTACACCAGCAAACGATACAAGGACAGGAACAAAAGCAGGAGGCACCCTCAGATAGCAAAAGCTTTGGCGGGGTGATGAAGTCTTACAACCTCTCTGAACACCATTAGTGACCCGCAACCAAGCGAAAGATCCTGGCAAGTAACAGAGGGAGGCGGTGGTAAACGATCCAAAAACGGGTTCCAGTGAGGTAGGCTCAACCCAGTGGTTGTGGGGAAGCAGCAGGAGTTTCCAGAAAGCCCAGGCCTGACTTCCAGAGGCAAACAAACCCGAACTGGCCCCAAGCCACTGCACTCAGCAAGTTTTACCAAGTTAGGGATTTAACAATGGAGAAGGAAGTAAGGGTAGGGCAGATCCTGGGGCGGGGGGCAAAGGGTCAGAAGACCAACCATTCTGGCTGCTCAGAAGTAGTGCCACGTAGCCTTAGCCACTACCACAGGAAGTGAGAGAGAGCACCCAGGGACTTATACTGGCCTAAACCAGATAGGACTAATATTGAGGCAGCCATTGTAGTCTCAAAGAGCCCACACAGTGAGAATGGGTATTATAAGGTCACCTAGTGGTTACCCCAAACAAAGTAAGCTCTGGAAAAAAAAGGCCTAATGCAGGATAGAAAATAAACATTGGTACCCCAAAGGCTACCAAAAAGGTACATTGGGTTAATAATGCAGTCAAATGGCTTACACCCCCGGTGAAGCCAAAACTAAAGTATAGCTGCCACCAACCTGCTCCCTAAAGCTGTGTAGGGTGATAGAATCACCATATTGCAAAAATGTGGAGCCCGAGAGGCACAGCTGGAACTGGGCGTCTTTGGAGAAAAACAATACCATATACTTTAAAGAAGGTAAAAGGTTTCATAATGCAGGAGGACTTCTGGAGAAGTTCATCATGCCACCAAAAAAAGGCACAAAAAAGAAAACTGTTGAGGCAATCAAAAGTGGTACTAGATTCCCAAAAAAACAGAGGTTTTTACTTAATGTCCATCAAAAATGGTTTACTTATTCAAGGAGCCATAAACTCACAGGAGATGCCGATACAATAACCCGTCACGATAGAAGTTTTAGGAAGGAGAGCTGAATCTGTCACCATTGAAAATGAAAGTGTCAATGTTCAGAAAGAAAGAGGACTAAGGAGAGAGACTGGTCTAACACTTTCGATCTGCGCCATCGGGGGCATGCAGATGAGCACTCCTTGAAACTAAGCTCTGGACAACCCTACTGAAAAAGGGTCCGGAGCCCCTATCGTCCCGTTGTGACCTGGGCCTTGTCCCCTCAGGGCGGGGCGCCTGAAGCCCAACTTTCAGCAGGATCGCCAGTCGAAAAAGGTCCAATTTTGGCAAGAGACGTGGCACGATGGTAATCCGGGCCCAGCCCCAAAGCGTAGTTCCACCGGCATCCGACAGGCCGAGCCACGAGAGACTGTGGTGGCCCCGGGGCCTACACTCCTGAAGTCCACATGCTCCGTTTTAAGCAGACAAGCAGTCCGGGAACTGGGCAGGTGGCAAAAGACGGCAGAAAAATAGCATCCAGCAACAGTTCTCAGCTGAGGGGGATCAGAGCGCTGTCTCCCCCCCCCTCTCTTGGACCGAGCCTCGGGTACCGATCCAGCAGGCAGAGAGAACCCTCACCTGAATCTACCTTAGGTTCCTGGTTCCTGCCGGAGCGACTAGAGTGAATCCCCCAGGACTCGCTCTGCAGTTGCTGCTCCAGGGGGTACAGAACCTGACATGAGGGAGATGGAGACCTGCCCAGCGAAAGCCCTGCCCTGGATGTTGGCTGTAGAGCGGAGGGGCCCTGCTGAGCTGGCTCAGCCTGCCGCAGTTGGGGGTGAGTAAGCGGCACCTCCACTGGCCGCAGCCCTTTGACTCGGAGGAATCCCCCCAGACATGTTTGTCCCAGCTCACGGACTGGTGGCTTAAGCCATCTCGGGTGGGACTCGAGGAAGGGATCTCCACTGCTGTCCTCCCAGCACCCCTCACCATCGACTTCCATAAGGTTTGTAGCCGGGCACACTCTTGTCGGCACTGAGCTACCTGGAGGGGGCAAAAATGAGGATATGGCCTTCCCTGCTCCCGAGTGGCTTTCTGCCAGCTTGACCCCAGGACATTGAGAGGGAAATACAAGAGGTGCTGTCTGCTCGAGGGAATGCTGATCTTTAGATGTCTGGAGGGGGGAGGCTATCAAAACATCAGAGCTCTTACCGCTAATGAGGCCACAGTGGGCAGTTAGTTTAGAACCGTCTGATCCTCCAGATCTTTTTTTGCTCCCCACTCATTGGACAAGAGCTGCCCAGACTTTGCCAGGCTGTATTTGGACTGGAGGTCCTCTTTGCAACTATTTCAATACTCGCAACTTCCTCCCACGTCTCAGCCCATCAGGGGCACCATTATGGGATCGGAACCCAGTGACCAAATGTCCACCAAAAGAGACATTGCAGCATTGATTATAAGAATTAAGAGGTAGGGGAACCGACATAGGTGGAAAGTTGGATAAGCTGAGCCAGCATGTAGACACCATGGATGAGACCCTACTGCAGATGGAAAACAACCAAGCCTCTCGGGACACTTTGGAGATACAGATGGACATGAGACTGTCGAAATTGGAAAGGAGAGAGTCTGAAATTACCTTAAAGATGGACGACTTTGAAAATAGAGAGAGAAGAAACAACTTGCGCTTCTGTGGGATCCCGGAAAAGGAGTACGAGAGAGAGACCTCAGAAGAGCAATACACGAGGTGGTAATGGCACTGTTTGGTCACGACTCCATAGACAAACCCAGAATTGACCGAGCTCATAAAGCCGGTGGGGAAGCCAGGGGCCAGAGATCGGTGTTGGCCTGCTTCCACCGCTATCCTGAGATGAAAATTCTACATTTAATAGGGATATCAGCCTATACGAGGGACACAGGGCAGGATTTTTATCTTCCTTTGGGATCAGGACTATAGCCAGCAGAAATTGGATATACAATATGGCATTTACAAGGCACCTATACACGAGTGTTTCAGAACAGTTTGTGGGTGGCAAAGGGAGGCAATCCAGGCTGACACAGCCGCCGGGCCTACTGAGGAGCCCACGACTGCTACCCAGGGTGTGAGCGCAATTACACTGGATAGCCTTCTCGATTCGAGTACCTTGCTGGAAAATAAGGTGCAGACCGTGGGCATTGAAGTGTCACTGGTGGGAGCTAATCTTAAAAAAGGTGGAAGTCACAGAGATTTAACGGGTGACCAACACAGAGGACCAAGTGGCTGGGTTACGGTCCAGGATTGATGCTCTCATGACCACCACAAGACGTTTGGAAGTCAGACCAGCGCACGTGAAGAGCTGCTCGATATGTTGTAATGGGAGGATAATAGCTGTGGCTGTATTTTTGGCTGATACGCTGGGCCTTAAGGGACTGTCAAAATTGTTCTATATAGAAAGTGTCACAGGGTCCAGGAAAAGCACCCTCGCACCCCACATTGGGGCTCCCGCACGTATGCTGATTGACTGGTTTTTTAAAATTTGAGATGGGTACGCTGTGCTGCTGGATGCCATGAGATCCAATCTGGCAGGAGGCTTAAGGATCCGAATATTCCCAGACTTCATGAAGGAGGTGCAGTAGTAAAGGTAGTATTTTGTGGTGGTAAAAAGAAACTTGGAGAGCATGACTTAAGTGCATGATATTCTACACGTCACAGCTGAAGATTCTGACACAGGATAGACCCGCCTTTTTATACACCCCACAGGAAGCAAGGGTTGGAGACCCGGGTGAAGTTCGGCTGAGGAAGACTGGTGGAAGAGTGGTGGTGAATGTTGATGGAACTTTTGATCTCTACGGGGCTGAGATGGACCCGGGGAATGTGGAATCAGATTTACTGTTTGATTGGTTCACGTTGTTTATTCCCTGGCTTTCACCTGTAGGTCGTCAGGAGCTCTCCAAAGGGCAATGGTGATCGGTGGCCTGGGGGAGCTTTATTTGAAAGGTCCGCACATTCACCGGCTTGTAATATGCTGTGGGGATGGGGGGTTCTTTTAGTGTCTTATTTGAGGCATGGTTGGATGTGGTTGATTGTTTGATGGGGATGCGGCTGGGCCTTACTGTCACGCAGCCAGTACTCCCTGCAGGTAAGCCCGCACTAGAGTTCTTTTCCTCATATGTTGCTGATGGCCCTCTGGGCCAGAGCTTGGTATGCAGGTAGGGATCTCCTTTCAGATGGGGTATGATGGACCTGTTGACCGTTTTGGGGGGCTCAAGGGAGAGCAGGGATTGTCTGCGTGGGTTGGGGGAGAGGGCTGTTGGTTGTGTTTTCACTGTCTTTGTTTTCATCGTCTTTTTCGTGAAGCTATTGCCATGATAATGATGTGTACAGTGTTAGTCTTTTTGGGTTCTTCACAGGTAGGGCAGCTGATGTTCCAATAGCTGGTTCCTGGCCACTCTAAAGATTGTGAGCTGGAACTTGCGAATAATTAATAATGCTGTGAAGAGAAGTAAAAATCCATTGCATCTGACTGGGCACAAAGTGGATGTGGCCATGTAAAAGGATATTCATCGGATGAGGGTGGAGTTAGACAAGCTGCATATGAGGTGGAAGGGACGGGTGGTGGGTTTGTCCTTCTCCTATGCAAGGGGAGTCCTTATATGGGTTAGGGATTCTGTTCCCCTGTCGATATATGATACCCAACTGACCCAGATAGGGCATATTGGGCAGATTCATGGGCTGGTCAGTTCTGTTGCCGGGTTCTTATGCCCCCAATGTAGACCAGGCTGACTTCTTTGAAAACATGAGGATTGTACAGCACCATGAGGCTTGGGATTGGAGGTTTGGGGACTTTACTTGTGCCTTGTGGAAGGAATTGGACACACTGAGCAAGTGTACGAGACCACCGAGCCGGGTGACTATGAAGCTCTCTCGGATTACAGCAGACTTGCTACTGACTGATGTATGGCAGTTGAGGCATGGGTCGAAGTGCTGTTATTTCTTTTACTCAGGAGTCCATAGCTCCATCTTGTGCACTGATTATACATTATGTGGGGAGGAGGAGGTCAGGTTGGTTGAAGGGGTGGAATTCTTGGATCGAACACTATTATGCACCACACCACTCGGTTTGGAACTAGTGCAGCGACATTGGATGGCCCCGATCGCAATGTGCAGATTAAATAACAATATGCTGTGTAATATGGCGTTAAAATCACTCCTTAAAGATTAGATTTCTCTGTTTCTGGAATATAATGTGGGGACCACCACCCACAGGTATACTGAATGGTAAACATTGAAGTTGTTTATTAGAGGCCACTGTCTTTCTGCCAGTGTGGGTGTACAAAGAACTCTCACTGATACTGCCCTTAGGCTGGAAGGCAATACCGTTGGATTGGAGTAAATGCAGGGTTGTGGGGTAGTGGGGGGGCTGAGAAGTGTACACTTCGAAGGCACAGGTTGGAGGAGATCTTACTGAGGCATGGGCTAACCTGATCGCTTTTCAATATGCCGGACATGTAGCACAGCAACATTCTGAATGTGAGAGCGTGTAGGCTACTTGCTTGGTTGGTAAGGGGGGCATGGGGGTAAACGGTAGTGTGATGGGATAGGGGTTTTGAATGGCACCATGGTAGTCGATCAGGATGGTATTTGCCAAGTGTTCAGAGACTTTTGCGAGAGGTTATACTCCAGAAGGGTGGGGTCTGATTATGACCATGCTATGGAATGGTTGGATGAGGCGGGATTGCATGGGTTGTACCAGGTCCAGCCGACAGAATAATTCCTCTGCCTTGTAAGGGTGAGGCGGAGGAAAAAACACAGGATGATGGATCTTCATAGAGATGGACATCCGAGACCACCTTTGGCAGAAAGGAGGGTCTCACTATCAGCGTCACTTTTTCTTTGGGAAAAAAACAAATAAGAAGGTAAAATGGACAAAGCTTGGAGCTCACTCACCCGTCTCACAGAGGAAATGGCCACCAGGAAAATCACCTTAAGGGCGAGTAACCTATCACAACAGGAATGAAGGTGCTCAAACAGTGCACCCAGAAGAAACTTTAAAACTAAATTCAAATCCCAGGCCAGAACCACAAAATAGCGGGAGGAGGAAAGTGGTTACACAAACCCAACAAGATCATCATAATAGTAGGGACTGTGAAAAATGAACCCTTTTCCGGAGACCTCTTGAACACTGAAATAGCAGTGAGGTAACCCTTTACAGAGCCAATCTGCAGGACCGCCTCTGAAAACAAAAAATCCAGCACAGGAGATAGAAGACAAGATAAAGAATTCTCCTTTGCTTGGTATACAACCTTCCAAAAAACAGGACAAGACCATTACATCCCTGGGCCAGTGGAACTCGGTACAACTCCAGCTCCATCGTCAATTGTAAAAAACCTGGGAGTACTGATGGACAACAAACTTATTCTAGAGCCACAAGTAAACGCTCTACTCAAGAAATGCTTCTTTCTTCTGCGAGCGGTAAAAAGAATCCTACCGTTCCTGCCATTCGTCAAAAAAACACACGTCATCGCTCTCGTCATGTCCAGAGTAGACTATGCCAATAGCCTATATCTGGGCATGCCTGAACGACTTCTAAAAAAAACTACAATGCATACAAAATGCGGCAGCCAGACTGCTCCTCAAACTACCTTTAAGAGAACACATCACACCAGCGCTGAAAAACACTACACTGGCTACCAATAAAACAGCAAATAAAGCTCAAATCAATGTGCATTACGCACAGAGCAATCCAGGACCAAGGCACAGAGTTCCTAAGAGACCAATTAAGCCTACACCGCCCTACAAGGACGCTCCGGTCAAGCAGCGACATCAGTTTAGAACCAAAACCCTACAACCAAAACATTTGGCGGTTCTTCTTTCTCTCACCTCGCCCCAAAGACCTGGAACGAGCTATCAAAGAATATATGTAACACAAGTAATCAGCTCCTATTCAGAAAACTCTTCAAATTCTGGCTCTCCACGCTATAACTAGAAGAACGCCTATGGCGGCATATACACGCTGTAACAACGCTAAGGAAAGAAAGCGATCCTCCCAATCACCCTAAACTACCACCCATAAACAAAAGTTAAGGAAGAACAATTTAAGGCATATCAATTTACCAACTGAGAGATAGTTCTGATACGATACCAAAGAAAGATCATAGATATATCATCCTTGCCTTTACATCCCGAACTATCAATAACACCTTGGCCTACAAACTATGCACAGGCAACAATGGACCACTGACAGAAAATAGATAGCAAAGGAGTGGGTGATTGCCAATTACAGCACCAGTACCAAAATTGCGGATAAGACAAGCCCCTACCTATAACACCAAGTTCAAAACAACACAGCTGGGAACGTGCCACGCCATCACTCATAAAAATTAGATGGACAGGAAAGAAAAAGTGAAAAATATGCCTACCTGTAGGACAGCCAGATACATAGAAGAATTAGGACTAAGACATATAACCCACTAACCCAATGCTCAAATCTCTGCACCTAACTCGCACGTAAATCCACATAACCACCTTCTCGTTCAGTAAACCGCATGCACTTCACCAAACCGCAACGACAAACAAACTGCACCAACAGCACACGATGTCTCGCATCAGTCGGTCCGATATTCACACCAAAGCTCAGCACACAGTGAAAACCAAACTGAAGCCGTCAACAGCACACTCCCCATGAAGGTAATGAAGGTATAGCATTACCCAGCAGAGGTAAGCCCCTGGGCTATGCACACTTCCCAAGCCTTTTTTGACCGCTTTTGGATTTGCTATATTTCACTAGCAGCATTCTTCAAATGAACGCTGCACCCGCCATGTTTTGCCCCCCTGAAATCACCAGCATTATGGAAGCAAATTGCACAATCCACGAGGCAATTTTAAAAATATCTTCAAGATGGCCGCCGCCGATTCTCACCTGGATGCGACTTCCTGAAGAGTTATGCATCCACAGCTTATTGGCCTGCCTGCCCCCGGTGCCTTTTCCTCCAATCATAGGCAACCGACAGGAGCAGCCGTCCAGCGCAGAAGGCCCCGCAAAAGGCTCCTGTCCTGAGCCTGTCCGAGAATGGTCAGAGGCCAAGGCCAGAACCGCTGCATCTCTGCCCCTCTTCCATCGTGAAGACTTACATTGTGAAACCACTCGGCTTCAAATATGGCAAGCGACACACGCTCTCTCCCAGCCTGCGCTATCTAGACCCTTCTATGTTCTACACGTGAAGCGCCGCCTCTCCCGACCCTCCTACTGTTGAAGAGATGCTTCTACCGAGCTACTCCTCCGCAACTTAGTCTATCTCCAGGCTAATGCCCGCACTGCCTAACGCACGTTAACCGCCATCCGCAGGAAACCCTATCCCATATGACTATTAATGTCTAATCTATAAGATTTGAAAATTACCTACAGCATCAAACAATCGATGCCTGTACATGCCACTTACTCGCCTCATTGGGAATTTTGGGGCTAGAGACCCTCGCCTCCGCTTACAATCACTTTTCAGCCGTTTACATTCATGAATCTATGTGACTTAATTTATCTCAATCTGCGCCTATATCATTTTGCCTGGACGGCGATTTTAAGAACCCAGCTGACTCCCGTTGCTTAACTGTAGCTGATTGCACATGCCACTTCTAGTTTCTAGCTTAGTGTGAACCTTAAACATAGGTGAACCTTCCACCTTATTGTACCTATATACACATGCACCTCCTTACCTAGTGCTAACTCTGAATCTAAGCGAACCCTGCTTGCACATGCATGTTAGCCCTATTTTGAATTCTGAATCTAGGTGAACCCCGTTTGCACATGCATTTTAGCCCTATTTTGAATCTAGGTGAACCCCGTTTGCACATGCATTTTAGCCCCATTTTGAATTTTGAATCTAGGTGAACCCTGTTTGCACATGCATTTTAGCCCTATTTTGAATCTTGAATCTAGGTGAACCCCGTTTGCACATGCATTTTAGCTCTATTTTGAATTTTGAATCTAGGTGAACCCTGTTTGCACATGCATTTTAGCCCTATTTTGAATTTTAAATCTAGGTGAACCCTGTTTGCACATGCATTTTAGCCCTATTTTGAATTCCCAATCTAGGTGAACCCTGTTTGCACATGCATTTTAGCCCTATTTTGAATTTGCACCCTGCATCTAACGTGCCTGTTTTAGTAATGTGCGCTTAGGTTGTCCGACCTACACCAGTCCACTATTATGTATCTACCACTACTCTACACAGTTCTACTCAGAATCATCCTACACAACATGAACCTAGTTCAACCACAGAATCAGCTACTTCATGGTAATGTAGTCCCGGAGCAAGCCAACATGGCCATTAAACCATGCAGCCTCCAACAGCGAAACCTTAGACTCTGCGCCAGACTCCCAAGAATTTATGACCCTTTAGCCAATGCCCAACATGCCTCTAATCACAACAAGCACACCCTGTTTACCACCAACAATCCACCACATATAGTCAACACAAGCCAACACCGACTACAACTCAACAGTCGAATCTTCAGAGACTCCCCTACCCCTAAATGCCAACACAAGCCTTCTGCCCCACCTGGAATAAAAGGCGCCTTATTAAACGCCCGCTCTATGGTAGCCCATGCCACCGAAATAGCGGACACAATCCAAAATGAGAACTTGGATCTCTTGGCCATCACGGAATCCTGGCTCCATCCCGCAGCTGGACCAGCCATCATGCAAGCCATCCCAGATAACTACACTCTTATATGCATGGATCGCACTACTTCTAGAGGTGGCGGTCTGGCTATAATTGTCAAAAACAACCTAACCCTTAAGACTCTCCTCACCCCATAAAACCAACTCCTGCGAATCCCTCACAGCTAAACTCACTATTGCCAATAATCAAACCATCATCATCCACCTGATATACCGTCCACCAGGCCCCTTATGCTCCTTTGAGGAAGACCTCACAAATCTACTATCTGACAATTTAAAAACTTATACTCAAAGCCTCATCCTAGGCGACTTCAACCTTGGATTTAATGATCCACGTGACCACAATGCCCTACAAATTAACAACACTCTGGAGGAATTAGGATTCTCCCAAAAGATTACAGATCCCACACAAAGGAAGGACTCTCGATTGGATTGCCGAACATAACTGCCCAACTACTATCACCTCTACAATGCCTCCCCTTTGGTCCGAGCACCACATGGTATCCTTTGCCTTAGAAGCCACCACACCTATGAACAACAGCACCCTAGCCCCCACTGCACCTACTAGAAACAAAACAAATATTACCCCTGAAAATCTTATCCCCCTCATTCTACCCACCTTAAATTCCATCTCAGATCAGTCTGACCCAGCCTCCATGGTAGAAAAATACAATGAAGTGATGCTTGCCTCTCTGGACACTATCGCACCACTGAAAATTAGGAAGAGCAAACTCCGCCAACACCTAAATACCTGGTTCACACCCTTACTGAAAGACAGACAAAAAAAACGCCTAAGCGAAGAGATCAGACCCCTCAGACACCAACAAGAACAACCTGAAGAAATTAACCACCCTCTACAAAAAAGAAATCATTTTAGCAAAACAAACCTCCTACAACACCCATATCACACACGCCAAATCCAACACAAAATAATTATTCGCTATCTTGAAGGGAGCAGAATCCCCCACCCAAGCTCCCGACTCCTGCCTCAAGGACAAGAACTGGTGCACAGGCATACAAAATGCCCTTGCCAATAAGATAACCACCCTTCAGGCAAAGATCAATAACAAAAAAGCGTCCTTATCTGCCCCTATCTCTACTAACATAGGCCCCCCCTCCAAGGCTACCACCAACCCATTACCAACTCTGAAACCACTGGACACCCCTCTCTTCTACTTCTGCAAAGTCTCTACCAAAGAAGTCGAGAAAGTCATCCTTACCCTCAAAACCTCTGATTGACAGGGCAACCCATGCCCTGCCCAAATCATAAAAGACGCCGCCCGCGAACTCTCACCTTTCATTACTAAACTTATAAACGCCTCTTTCACATCAGGCACCATTCCCAGCAACCTGAAACATTCCTGGGTCCTCCCCACTCCTCAAAAAGCAAACCTTGGACCCCTCCATCCCAACTAATTACCGCCCTATAACCACTGTGCCGTTCCTATTGAAAATCCTAGATAAAGTTGCCTACCAACAAATTCAACGACACCTGGAACTAAACCACCTCCTAGGAGCCCGACAGTCCGGGTTCAGTTCAGACCACAGCATGGCACAGAGACTGCACTCCTAGACCTTAAGGCACAAATAGACACACTAAGAGATAAAGGCACAACTTCACTCTTACTACTCCTTGACCTCTCTGCTGAATTCGATCTGTTAGACCATCCAATACTATGCAATCATCTGGTCACGGCAGCCTGCTTCTCCCAGGAAGCAGTCGCATGGATCCAGTCTTTCTTAGATAACAGGACAATGCGAGTCTTTTCTCCCCTAGCAGCTGCTGACCCTGCACCCATTACTTGTGGAGTACCCCAAGGATCTTGCGTATCTCCCACCCTCTATAGTATCTTCACAAAGCCCCTTTTCGACGATCTAGACGGTCTTGGTATCACCTACACTAACTATGCAGACGATACACAGACCCTCATCCTGCTGACGGGAGATTACGACAAGGATTTGGCCTTTGCGAATAGAGTCTACCTCATCATCCAGGCATGGATGGCCGCCCATGGTCTATGCCCGAATGATGACAAAACTGAACTCCTCATTCTAGGCACTTCTTCCAACATCAAAAAACTGGGCCCCAACTAGGACTCCATCATAATTGACAATATCATTACTGTAGCCAAAGTAGCTAAAACCCTCGGTTTTTACATAGACTCCACGCTTACCTTTAGTAAACAAGTGAATTCCATGGCCTCAGCCTCCTCCTATACCTGCAAGCTAATTAGAGCAGCCAAGCCCTTCCTTTCACCTAATAACTGCGTCATTCCAGCAAGAGCATTAATCCTATCGAAACTAGATTACTGCAACGCCCTCTACATAGGCAGCAACAAATACATCACCGCTAAAATTCAAACACTGAATAAATAAACTATAAATAAATAAATGGCAATGGCAGAATCCCCAAACTGAGACGAAAAAACAGTGACCTTTCAAAGGGTGGCAAAATTGTGTCTACATAAGTTTCAAAACCGGGTTCAGTTTTAGAACATAAATAAGCTGGTCCTACAGTTTCAGTCTTGCCGCCTTCTCTATCAAAAATTTATTGTTTCCTACTGGGGAGAGCAGCGCTATTTAAGATGATGGCACTACCTAGATTCCTGTACATACTCCAAAATGCCCCGTTACACATCCCCAGACGGGAGTTTCACAAAATCGACAGAATCCTCTGGAAACTCCTGTGGAACAATGGACACCCGAGAATAGCGCTCCACATCCTGCAGCGCTCCATTTGGGAGGGAGGCATAGGATTGCCGCGTATACAGACGTACTATTGGGCGAGTCAGATGGCAGTAATAAACAACCTATTACACGGCAACCCCTCGCTACCTCACATTAAATCTGATACCCTGGATGGAGCGAGCATAACCCCACTAGAGTCCCTATACCAGAAAACTAATATCAACACCACCAAAACAATGGCTGCTCACCGGGCATTAATCTGGGCGGAGGCGCATAAACACAAACTGGGAAGGGAAAACCACACCGGTGCAGCCACTATGGGTGAATAGACACA
Organism: Ambystoma mexicanum; assembly: GCF_040938575.1. Classification (NCBI taxonomy): domain Eukaryota; kingdom Metazoa; phylum Chordata; class Amphibia; order Caudata; family Ambystomatidae; genus Ambystoma; species Ambystoma mexicanum. The sequence goes on from NC_090939.1 coordinate 249,501,381, forward strand.
TCCCTGAGCTGGACAGGCTCCCAAAATGGCGGAACTGGATAACTGCGGGAATAACAAAAGTGGGGGATGTGATCCGGGACGGGGGAATTGTGCCATTTCAGAGGTTGGTGGAGGAGTTCAACCTCCCTGTCACTGACCGATACTGGCATATGCAATTAAATCATGCCCTACAGCGGTACTTGCCTGACCTGCGGGACATGGCAGACTGCACCCCCATAGAGAGGAACCTGGTCCTAGATAGCATAGATGTCAAAATCACCTCGGTGATGTATAATGTTCTCACCTCGTTTGCCACACCGGAGCTATCGAATCTAAAATCTAAATGGGAAAGGGATGTGGGAGAAATACTGCATGAAGACTGGATAACAATCCTAATGTACCAGAGGGAAACCGTCATTACGGCCAGATTACGCCTTGTCCAGCTCAAAATCCTGCATAGAGTCTACTATCGAAGGGTCGCACTGTACCGATGGGGTAAAACCACAGACCCGAATTGCCTGCGCTGCCACCAGGAAGAGGGCACCTTTTTCCACATTATATGGGGCTGTCCGCACATCACGCTATACTGGCAACGCTGCTGCGACACACTTAGTAAGGTACTTGGTCGGACTGTGCCCAGAGATCCGAAATTGATGTTGCTGGGTGTCGAGGACGAGGGTGAGATGTCTCGCACTGATAAGCTACTGTTTGCAACCACCACGGCACTGATCAAGCGCAACATTGCCAAGCTATGGGGTTCGGATGTAACCCCTGAGCATGCACAATGGATAGATTATGTAGATGCATGCATTGCGATGGAGCAAAGAGTATATGCGGCCAGAGGATGTCCTGGGAAAGCGGGGAAAATATGGGAGAAGTGGGAGAACGCACAATAAGACTATTGTATGACACAGGCCGGTGACCAGAATGTAAATGCAATGCAAGTAATTGTTAACATATCCTTAAGTTGTTGAAAGACGGACCTTATTTTCTTTTGTGATGTTATTGGTTGTTGAACTCCTTCAGGGTCATTGTTCCTTCTTGTGTACTATGCAATAAAATCAATAAAAGTGTTTAATCAAAAAAAAAAAAAAAATTCATTGTTTCGGATATTTGACTTTCTTTTCATTTTTAAGCACCTGACTGTCTAGACTTTGGGGATTTTCTCAATGAGCATCCTTCTCCACTACCCTGAGGATATTTTTTTTGTTTTACAGGAGGAGACCCATCTTCGAGTCTTTCTGCCCTCCAGAGACATGAGATGCAACAATGCCTGGCGCTATTTTCCCAGTCCTTTCGTACATCATAACCTGATCCAGTAAAAGACTGGTCTCAGGGCAACTATCTCCCGTAGCGGGGATAATCCGAACTCAAGATAAATTAATGCATTGGGCTAGCTCTGAGGGAGTAGAAGTATTTGTTTTAAGAACTCATGTTCTGAAATTTTAAGAATGCCAGTGTTCTCACAACCTCAAATGTTTGCGCCACAGATGGATGCCGGGAGTGCCCATTTGCTGTATAGATCTAAGGCTGGGGAGACAGAGCCACTGCCATGTTTATTAAAAAAACAACTTGGCTGCCCCACTATATTTACCCAGAGTGATATTTGCTTTTGTGATCTGGGCAGACCAACCCCCATTCTCTTGGAATCTGACCCCAAGTAATCAAAATATTGTACCTGCTCTAAGAGTATTCCGTCAGCTTTTATTTGCAATGGGCAATATGTAGAATACCGTGGCTTGAAGACCATCACCTTGGTCTTTTCGGTGTTTAATTAAAAGGTGCAAATTCAGCACATTTACTCTGAAAGACACTCAGTGAGGCCCTCAAGCCTTGCTGGGAGGTGGAAAGGATGACAGTGTCGCCAGCATAAACTAAAGCTGGATATTTCGGATCATTAACAATAAGGTCCAATCTGCTGGAGGTTTGATTGCAAATTGTTTTTAAGCAGTAACTTCAATATTGAGTGTATCTTTTACGATATCACTTCAGAAACAAATTAGTGGCTATATCAGATTCTAAAAGCAATCGAGATGGTCTCATGATAAAAAGTAAACATTTATTTCCATGAGTGTTGTGTTTCAAAGTGAAATGTTTTAAACAAGAAACATAATAAATGAAAAAAGAAAAAGAAACATTGGCTATGATTCTTTATTCTTTCATAAACTTTTATATTTCTTTACTTTTTACCCTCCGGCTAAACACTAATCTTAACATGCAGCACCTAGAACCTCATGTTTTTAAAGCTGGTTTCTCTGACTCAGTTTTCAACTACTCTATGACACAGGTTTCAATTACCTTCTGAATACAAAGGTTGTTTTCCTGCCTCACCCCTCCATGCCGGTGCAGCGCCGTTGAGGTTAACCTCGGCCTATTTTCCCAGTTGTTCTCCCCCGGTTATCTCGATAAGCACCCCATTTGAGAGCCCGAATTATCTTACAGTCTAAATCATTTGGTCATTTGGTAGTTGCTACATGGCCTAACTTACCCTGAAAGCAATCTTGACAGAACTAAACATAGACACTTTAATTTTTTCTTTTCTCAAATTAAATTAAATTTTTTATGTCTGCTTAAACAACCTCTCTAGACAGAAGGTTGAAAACTGAGTCAGAGAAACAAGCTTTAAAAACATATAAGGTTCTAGGAGCTGCATGTTAAGATTAGTGTCTAGCTGGAGGGTAAAAAGTAAAGAAATACAAAAGTTTTATGAACGAATAATGAATCATAGCCAATGTTTCTTTTTCATTTATTTATTATGTTTATTGTTAATGTTTAGTTTCAGTGCCCCACTCCACTGCTGTATTTGGGACACTCCCCCCTGTTCTCGGATATTTCTCTGATCAAATCTTTGGACATTCAAGACACCCCTTCATTAGTGCCTCAATCTCCTGTACAGAGATGATAAAGAGCAGGGGTGCCAACACCCACCCCTGCGGCACGCCAATGTTCACATCAAATCCAGATGTTACCGCTCTTCCTAAACCAAACCAGACTACGGCCTGGTTCTTGCAGTAAAGCAGCTCTGTAATCCAAACCAGCTCTGGTGGGAGATTTCTAGATAATATTCACCATAGGATGTTCCTCGACACAGCGTCAAACGCTGTTCTGAGGCAGGGACGTCATTTGGGGGTCGCCCTTGCTACCCCTGTGGTCTCCCTGCTACCCCAAAAAAAAGAAATACATTTATTTTTTTATTTTTTATTTTATTTGCATTTTTTTCACAAATTGAAGTTCCTGGGCTGTGGCCGATGTCATTTGACTGTTTCTGGAGTGGTTGGCTTTCTTGCTCAGGTTTGTTTAATAAAACGGGGGGTTCCACTAGTGTTACACTTTGAGCAGTGACCCTAAATAAGAAAGAATAGGAATAACAAATAATTTGTCTTTCTGGAATTCTATACAAAATTCTAGACTCATTAAAGGTTTATTTCAGGCACACTTCAGGGGTGAGTCACTGATTTAGTCTGTTCTTAAACCCCTCATTCACAATGCAGACAAAATCCTCCAATAAGCATCCATTTCGGACTATGTATTTTGCTATTCGCAAGTTGCAGTTATAGCATGTTTTTATTCTGCCAATACTTATGGTGATCCGTTCTTGTAGGAAATGTATATCACGTTACAGTGATATTGTAACCACATTTTTCAGTGTACTTAGAAACAATGCCATGTGATGCCACTTCCTGTTTTGTCAAGGGGTAAACAGTTGTGTTCCATCGCTTTCCGTGATAGCTCTTCAGGGTGGGGGGCTCAAATGACAACGTCCTGTGATGTCATCAGGGGGTCAAGGTTCATGTGATGTCACTTCCGCTACCCCTGGAATTTTGGTGAAATTATGTCCCTGTTCTGAGGTCCAGGAAAACTGCATACCACATAATTTTCTTAAGCACAGAACATTACTGGTCCGACAGCGAGAGCATAAAGCATTGCTCAACGGTCCCCATGTTCTTCCTAATCCCGCCTTGACGATAACTAATTATATTGTTAGAATCTACCCACTCTTACTGACAGTTCAGGAACACCTTCCCGAAGATTTTGCCAGCACCAACCAGCAGTGAAATGGGGTGGTAATTAGCTGGGAGGTCCCTACTGCCTTTTTTATATATAGGGACAATTATTGCTTTTTCCCCAGGAGGATGGCATTTTCCCAGAGTGCTATGGCATTGAAGATTTTACACAAGACATGGACCCAGACACCGTCCTCCTTATATAAATCAATTGGGGAAGTCTGGCACAGCTGCCTTTCCACCCTTTTGTGATCTTAGAGCCATCCCCACCTCTTGTGCAGTGACAACTAGCGTTCCTGCTGCCTAGTACTTGCATCACCCTCTTAACTCTCCCACCTAATAAGTCTTTAAGGCTGGTAAAAAGCTTAGAAAAGTGGGTCTGCCAAGACTCACTCGGGACACAACAATGTAGCTTCTGATCCCCATTTAATTCAGAGTCGACAATCAACTTTAAAAAAAGGCCACTATCCCGGTCTTCAAGTGCTTTGGAAAGAGTTCACCAATAGTTTTGAGCATAGTCATTCTTTTTAGATGCTATGAGCTTTTTGACTTCAGTCCTAGTTAATCTAAGGTTAACTTTATCCACCTTAGGTCCCTCTCTAACATAGGCCTCTATTTTTTGTTTTGCCAATCTGCAGTCACCATCATACCAGCTATTTGTTGGTGTTGCCCTTTTCTTTATAATACCCATTTTAGACGAGATATAAGGGATCAAATTCTGATGCAAACATTCAAACTCTTGGGCAATCTCCATAACGGAGCGCCCATCTCCACATTTAACACCCAGGTTTGCCGAAATTGGTTCAAATATGACTGGTTTTACTGAGTGATCGATGATTTTGGCCCATTTAAGTGCCTTGCGGGCATGCCCTGCTATCAAAATTATTTGTGGGTGCGATAATGGCAAAGCCCCGGCCCCTGCAGTCAGTGTCCCTATAATTCTTAGGCTCAGGGGGTTGTGGTCACTTTTGAACCTCTCCACAACTTCAAAACTGCCCACCCTTGCACAGTCTTTGATATGTATCAATATGTAATCTATATTAGAAGCACCATTGTTTCCATTGAATGTGAAATTCAGCCCCAATCCTTCCCCATGACTGTTATTGCAGGCCCTTAAAGAAAGGCTAACAAATATTTGTGCAGTATCGACGGCTAATTATTGTACCGTTTTGGGCTAAGTTGCTGACAATGTTTTTATGTCCCAGGCCAGATCTTGGTCTTCCCACAATCCTTCCAATTCCCCAATTGGCTCAAACTGGAGGTTGATATCGCCCGCAACTACTGTATAATGCAAATGTTTATTTTGCTTGTCCTGAAGGGAAACTAATTCCATCAGTTTCTCTAATGTCACCAGCCCTCGTGGACCAGAGGGCCTGTTACAAATATTATACAATGACAGTTCTTCTCCATTGCTCGTTCGGATAAATACTGTAGGTCAGGCGTGTGGGTCAGACACTCGTCCACTTCCCAGCCTTATATTAAGATGAATCCAGATCAAAAGCCACCCACTTTGCCTACCTTTAGGCCCTTTCACAGCTGGGATAGAAAAAGTTTGATACCTCTGGAACTGGAGTTTATCAACAGCCCAGGTTTCCTGGAATGGAACCACCTGGTGACTTCTAATGAAGTTATTCCATTCGGGTTCATCAATAACCCTTACCACCCCGGCTATATTCCATGATACAAGACTGTATCGCAAAGACGTGGATGGGCTGCCTAGGTCACGGGCCAGACAGTCAACCTCTTCAAGGTCACCCTGGAGCTGGCTCTGCACATGCCCGGTTCTAAATATCTCAGGGATTCGCCTCCTTGTTCCTAGAGTGCCTTTTCTGTCACTAGCTGGGGGAAGGTGCAGTGGGCACCAGGACTCCGACCCGGAACTGTGATGGTGACATAAGTGTTATTTTCAAGTTCTCTGGGGGATAGGACCTTAAATCAATACCCAAAACCCCCTGCACCAATGCCCAAGATTTCAAAAAACACCTGGATATAATCCAGTTCGGAGTTAGGGGACAGTGAACTAATGCACCTAACAATATCTTCTGTGATGTTCAAGAGGCATCCTTTAGAGTGTTTAAGCCAATGAGTGCATTTGTTAACTAATGTATCAGAAGCCTCAAATTAATTGTCGTAAAGGCAGAGCACTTTGGCCATTATTAAAGAGGAGCATCCCCGTGCAATGTCACCTAGGCGGAGTGCACTTTTATTCCCAATATCCGTTTCGCCAGGCTGCAGGGGTTTCAATGTTATAAGGTATGGACCAGATAGTGGTACAGGGAATCTGGTTGGTGGTGCCCCTTCAGGGTTCCGATTCTCTGAGAATTTCATAGCGGGCCTCCGAACTGAAAGGACCACATCGAGGACGTTATCCGACAAGTTCAACTCCTTGTACCTCCGACTCTCATTAGCAAATCATGAAGGTTCAGGCTGCGGATATTTGGGTTGAGGACCTGTCCCTTCGACAGGGAGAGCAAGTCGAGTCTCCTCAGAAGTCTCCATCATGTCGGGGTTGTGTTTTTCTCTCCACTGTTAAATGCAATAAAGTACCCCTGGAACATGCTCCTTTAGAGAAATCGTATTGCTAAGCTGAAATGCAGACTGACCTTAGGCTCTAGGAGCAACACAGATAAGTAGCACGAGGAATGTTATCTTGTACTAGAGAGAGATATGCTCCCACACTCAGTTTTGCCATGTTCCCAGACAGTAAATTGTCTGAGGCATGACGTGCAGGTTTTAGCTATATGTTGCTATGGTAGTTGTCCACGTCTATAGGTCACGAACCCTAATACATGAAGGGGTAGGACAAGCTTGGTATATGCTATCCGGAAGGTATATAATGGGCGGTTGCCCAGAGTTCGGGGCTCACTCTACGCTATGCCTGTGTACATGTACGACTGAGACTTTCATACGAAATACAAATAAACGTACTTTGCTCCTCGTGACTGGTGTGTTTTCATTTCTTTATAGTAGCCTCATGTTTGGACTAACAAGATGGCGCCCGAATAGGGACCCTTCCAATGACGACACGTTGCTTTGCAGAGTCGAAGCCATCGAACTGGGATCAGTTAGTACTGGGGGCCACTGCACAAGAGAAGTTTTTCCTCTCAGGCTGCTGCTCTTGGTCTCCGTTCGTCACGCTTCGCCTAGAGGTCATCACAGCAAGATTCCCGAGACTCGAGGCTTATTTGTTATTTGGGAAAACCGCCAGCCATGACGTTGATACTTCGGAATCGATTGGAATCAGGCGAGTCTGTTCCAGACCGGCATTCTCCTCATATTTGTATCTGTAGTATTTACGTGTAAATATATTGGCGAGGTAAGACAGTATTTTCAGTATGCCTGGTAAATTGTCATCCTTTTTAGCAATGTTTTGTTGCAGAAGAAGACAATCTAGTAATTTAGGACATAGCCAACCGGCGCCAACCAAGGGGTCGGTGGCGAATGAAATGTACCTGAAGTTTGGATTGAGCGCTATTGTTTTCAATGATATTTGGAATCGACAAACCAGACAGGTCTCAGACCTGCTAGGAAGTTTCGAATTGGCTAGAATACAGCATTAAGAAAATGTGTTGTTACGAAAGAAGGCGAGGTCCGCTGCTTTTGATGTCGTCAGAGATTGGCAGAAGGAAGCTACTCAACGTCTCAAAAGCAGAGAGAAACATTCTCGCAAACATATGACACAAGCTGAAAAAGCCTTAGCACAAGACCAGCAGAAACAAGTAGATTCCATTAGAAGTATGGATAGGGCATTTCCATACGTTCAGTTAGATGTGCAAAAAATATACCTGTCAAAGGATTTGCATGCATCAGACGAATTAATAAATAAATTGTTGGATGAGAAAAGGCCCAAACCAAGTGCACCATCTCAGTATACATCTCACATACAGACATCTGCACCCGATCGCCTTCAGTAACCTTAGCAATAACAGTACCAACCGCTCCAGTAGCGGTATTTCCTCTACCACCTAGTGCACACGATTTGCTTTTACTTTCTTCTTTCTTTACCAAGTACTTCCGATGCTACCTTACTTGCAGTACATGAGACAATTGACAATGATTCGACAATAGTAACACGTAGTACGATCCCTCAAGAAAGAAGGAATTGCGTGAATGGGCTGAAACGTATATTGAAGGGGGTGATGAAGCAGCCGCTATGAGTGCCATGCCAGATCAAGGGGGTATTCCTGAACAGCAGATATTGATAAAGCGAATGGGATGTATCTCGCCGAGGTTTGGGGGGATCTAACTGGTTCGACTGTTACGCAGGAGTTGCAGGATTTGAATTTCTTGTCCCGTTCTAGAGACACTGAGGCGGAAATACGTGCTCATGTTTCTAAGTTGTTTGTATATAAAAGGGAACTCTATCGCTTACATCGGAATGAACTAGATGTGGATGCGCGACAGACTTCATATGTTCAGAAACGTTTTTTGCCCCCATTGAGACCCACCAGCAAAGAAATGCATATATGTACGAGAGACGCCCTTAGGTGCATTTCGGATGTTTCGATTTCACCTATTGATGTGCATTATACTTTTAGTCATTATTCTCCAGCTATGCAGCGAAAGGTTTTACAAGTGATGGTTGAATATTTGCAAGATTAATGTTTGAAGAGAAACGTGTGTTGTCCGACTGATATTATGGTTATTTATAAACGTCCATTTTCACCCGATACCACACTAACTTCATTGTCACTCGATTTGGATTTACTACTTAATTAACCTTCCACTGTATAATTGCCAATGAGAGAGGTTCCTCCAACCCTTGACCCGTAAGGTAGAAATTCCAGCTGTAGGGCAAACACCTGCCTCAACTATTCAAGCGCACTATATTTCGCAATTTGTTAGGTCCCTTTTTCAAGACAGGAAGTGAATACCCTTAAGCATTAAATTCCCGGCATTAGGAAGAATCCTACAGGGTTCTACAAAGAAATTGAGTCCTTTTTAAATTCTTCCATTTTTTCTCTGGGGGATATGGATTTGGTGTTTCCTGTGATTCTGCCAGCAAACCTGTGGAAGCAGTTCAGGACTGTTGATGATCAACCCGCCATGGGAGATACCTAGGGTGCGTTAGAACAAGCCAATGGGTCAAGAAAAGCCAGTGAGAAACCACCAAAGCATATTGATGCTGCCGAATCATATAGTGACTAAACTCAAAACATTGGTACCCGAGAAAAGGATTATTTGGGATAAACTAACAGCATGCAAGGGAAGTCTGTGGGTGCGACAGTATTCCAACCGGTTTGAACAAGTCTTTTTTCGGATTTCAGTGGTCAGGATTTGAGTATGGAACATGGAAAGAGGTTGGTTGTTGACAAATTTATACAAGGATTGTTGCTTGACATTCAGTCGCAAATTATGACATCCGAGAGTGCATGGCAGGCAAAATTGCAATCCGAGGTACTACACATGGCCCAGTATTACAAAAATAGGGTAAACGTTGAGAAAGAGGAGGTGGAGAAGAAGAAAGGGGACTTGAAGACTAGAGTCCCTTTGCAGCAGATAGCGAGTGGATCACGAGGTGGGAATACACAATTTAGGGGTCAGTTCATACCACAGATGGGTCCAGTACACATGAACTAATATGCATATTGCAGACAAGAGGGCCATTGGAGAGCACAATGTCAGTCTCTCCAACAAAGGACGAATGGCATGAATGGGACGATTGAAAGATGATCGAGAGGTTGCAATGGTATGACTGGACCGAATAGAAATCAGTTTGCACAGAATCAGAACCCACAGAATCAAATGCAGGATGCAAATGTGAATGGTCAAAGGGGACAAACAGAATACAGGTAGTGGAAATAGTTTTGACAATACCACACATTCTTACTCCACTGAAGACTTTACATCCAATGATGTCTTGTTCTGCTAAGACAGCCCGAAGCAGATTCTGGAACCAATACCTATTCCGCTCGACCAGAAAGAACCCTACTTAGAGATGAAGGTGGTGAATAGGGAGCATGTCTTTCTAGTTGATACAGGAGCTCAAAAGTGCTCTATTGACCATCTGCGGGTTCCAGATATCCCACTGTCAGGGCAGAGTAACGTTTCCGTAGGGTTTTCCGGTATGGCTGTGATTAGTCCAGTTTTGCGACCAGTGCTAATTGCATTAGGACTGTTCACTGATTCGTTTGCATTTTTATTGACAACGAACTGCAGCAAAAATTAGTTGGGTTTAAATCTGTTGAAAAAATTGAATGCTGTGATTTATTGTTCTCCGGATGGAGTATACTTGAAGATTTCTCCACAACAGAATTCCATGTCACAATTCGTATCTTTGCCTTTACCGAGTGAATTGAGCAAGGTGCCTACGTATTTATGGGTGGTTAATGACAACGATGCAGGGATTTTAAATGTGGAACCTGTTCGAATTGTTCTGAAATCAGGGATTACATTGCCACGTATTCCGCAGTACAAAATATCGTTAGAGGATGAACAGGCGTTGAAGAGTATTGATTCTGATTTTATACATCGAGGAGTGATTGAAGAGATTTCTGGAAGTGTATGCAATAGCCCGATTCTGCCGGTTTATAAGAAAGGTGACCATGTTTTGCCATACCGTTTCGTAATTCATTTGCGCGCAATTAACAAAGTAGTAGTGCCACAGTTTCCTATTGTCCCTGATATCACCACAATTTTGACTATGATTCCGTCTACGGCCACTCATATTAGTGTTGTAGATTTCAAGAAAGCATGCTTTAAAATGTCTATCCACGCCGATAGTAGGTACCTGTGTGCATTCTCTTTAGGAGGACTCTCCTTTACGTTCACGTGTCCCGCAGGGATACACCGAGAGTCAGAGCATTTACAGTAGGCTCTAAAAGAACAGTTGGATATCCTTGAATAACCGTCCACTTGCACATTGCTACAATACATCAATTATTTGCTTATTGCTGCTGACTGAGGACGCTTGCAAGGAGGGTACAGTGTTATTATTGATCCGTCTGGTGACGCATGATCATAAGGCTTTGTTAAAAAAAAAGTTTCAGTATTGTTGACAGGAAGTCGCCTGTTTAGGCTATCTCCTGTCGAAGGAGGGTAGATGCAGAACACCTGAACGTATGCAAAGCATCTCTGGCATATCTGTTCCAAATACACAAAAAGAGGTCCAAGCTTTTATTGGCATGACTTCTTATTGTAGACAGTGGATCCAATGTTGGCATTAACAAAGAAGGGTGTTCCTTTACCCTGGGACACAAATTGTCAGGACACTTTAGATCTGCTCAAGGCTTCGCTATGTTCAGCGGCAGTACTATGCACACCAAATTACGGAAAGGGTTTTGTCCCGTTTGTGCATGAAAGAGATGGTTGCGCTTTGGCAGTTTTGACACAGGAACATGGGGGAAGAAGCCGACTGTGTAGCTATTTTTCCTCCACGTTAGTCCCTGTTGCATGTGCTTTGCCGAAATGTTTGAAAGCTGTAGCTGCTGCTGCCGTCTCAGTAAAACAAAGTGACAGTATGGTTCTTGGTCACTCTTTAACCGTGATGGTACCTCACACAGTAGATGTTCTGTTAAACAGAACACAGACTCAGCATCTCACATCTGCACGACTGACAAGGTATGAGATGATTCTATTCGCACCTCGCATCCAAATTCAGAGATGCTGTTCTTTGAATCCAGCTGAACCTATGGCATCTCTAAACGGAAAGGACCGCACTAATGACTCCTCCCACGATTGCCTTTACGTCACTGAACAAGAGGCATAATAAAGTCGATAGGAGTGATACACCTTTAGAATCTCCTGATGTGAAGCTATTTTGTGATGGTTCGAGTTTCAAGCTGCCCGATGGCATTCCACTGCTGCCTATGCAATCACAACCTTAGACAATGTCATTGAGAGCATGAGGATACCGCATAACTCTACCCAAGCAGCAGAAATTGTTGCTTTAACTAGAGCCTGTGAAATATCAGAGGGACTTAAAGTAAATATGTTCACCGATAGCCAGTACACCTTCGGAGTAGCTCACAATTTTGGAAGGTTATGGGCGGAGAGGGGCTTCTTAACATCTCATGGTACTAAGATTCAAAATGATCCTTTAATAATAAATGTACTGTCCGCATTAGCACTTCATACACAACTAGCAATAATGAAATGCGCCTCTCGCGAGAGGGTGACTGACGACATAGGAAAAGGGAACGCTTTTGCCAATAAGATAGCCAAACAAACTGCCACCGAACCACGCTAAAAAATGTATGTATTGGATTCGGCTAGATGGGTTGCTGAGACTGGGATGATGAAGGAAGGGATTAACAGCGTGAAAGAGATTCAGGCTGAGGCAACCGCAGAAGAAATAAAACAGTGGGGTGATGGTCCAGCGGGTTTGGATAATGAGGGATGTTGGGTGGACAATGAGAAGCAACGATGGATGCTGCCCAACGGTTATGTGACTGCTGTGGTTACTATGGCACATGGGCCAGCACACATTTGTGTGAATAGCATTTCCAAACAATTAGACCCTGTATGGTACAATAACATTCCAAAGATTGCCGAGCGCCTGGTTCAGAATTGAATGATATGCTTGAAACACAACATTGGAAAGGGAACACCAAAGGGTAGTTTTGGACCTCCCTCTAAGCCTTTTGAAGTGATTCATTACGAGGTCATCAAGATGGAACATTGCCAGAACTATAAGTATGTATTAGTAGTGATTTGATAATTTAGTAAATAGGTAGTGGCTTTCCCACTAAAATTTTATGCTGCTATATCTATCGGTAAAGTTATGCTGAGGGAGTATTTTACAAGATTCGGGTTGCCTGCAGTGATTTAGTCTGACAACGGACCAAATTTTGTAGTCGCAGTTATACTGCAAGTGTGCGCAGGATTGCAGATAGACAAACGCTTTCATTCAGTAAGACACGCTCAGAGTGCCGGTTTGGTGGAACGCCACAACTGCATCCTTAAGAATAAACTAGCAAAGGTGTGTGCGTATAGCAAGCTGAAATGGCCTGACGATTTACCACTAGCATTTTGTCAAAGCGAACAACTGCACAGAGAAAAACAGGACTTTCCCCGTATGAGATTGTAATGGGGAGGCCTGCTAATGTATGGAATGCACCCAGACCAAAAAAGTTGGCAGACATTGAGTATCCATTATTGTGATCAATTGACTCAAAACCTGCGTTTGATTCACCAACAGGTTCGAGCAGCATTGCCCGTGAAGTATGAAGAACCAGGTCATCACATTCGGCCTGGTGAATTTGTGCTCATTAAGAATTTTGAAAGACAGACGTGTCTTGCAGCTCGCTGGAAAGGACCCTACCAGGTGTTGCGAGCCACTCAAACAGCGGTTTGTGTTGCAGGGAATAAACATTGTATACATGCAACACATCTGAAACGAGTACCCTGGCCTTTGCCCTACGATAAATGGGGCAGGGAGGGGGTTGATGATTCTGGCTCTAACAACGAGCCTGTCCAGATCAACACTGAATCTGCTACGAAACCACTTTCTGAGCCCGTGGGGCTTGGGAAATCTTTCTTCTTCAGACCCTGAGCCTTTGTTCATCGACCACTCTGTACCTGGAGCATTGAGGTACGATCTTCGTCCAAGGAAATAGTTTAGGGATTGACATTACATTTTTTGTATAGAATAGGAAAGTGTGGTACGAACTGCACCCACAAGAAATCAACTGTGTGCCACTCCCTCGTCATTCCCCTAACAGAAGGAGTTTGAGAAGAAGGGGCAGGGAGCGGAAAAGAAAACTTCAAGCAAGATCGGCCACGTGGTCAAGTGCCACCTACGGATGAACTTACACAGCTGATCAGTGAGGCTTCTTAACGGACACTGAAGGACTATGCCCATGTTTGGGGCTCGTAGAAATGAGGACATGGAACATTTTACGATTGATGGGCCCATTTCCCAGGGGCCATGGTCCTTGAGGACCAAATGGATAATCATCTTAGTGATAACCTGTGTTATATTGATACTGATACCTGTGTTATTGTATCTAGAGAATCTGCATCCACTCAATACTGTACTGCCAACTGTTAGTGCAACTACAATGTCTCCACTACATGTGTATGCTCACACTCTTCGTCCGCGTGATCTCAGTCATAGAGGGGGGTATTATAACAATACCCTTATTATGATCATGAATGCCACATACGCTATTCTGAATAAAACAGACTGTTGGGTATGCTCTCATCTACCGCAACATGGTGAAAAAGGTTTAGGTTGGTACACACATCCCCTCCTTTTGTCCAATGCTTGTCATGCATCGTTTAGGGCATTGTTCTTTGGGAGATGGAATGATAGTGCTACCAGTAATTTTGACGGGACAAACAAATGAATTTAATCTTTTAGTTCTGTTGCCTTTGGGATGGTCTGTATTCGCGAATAGAAGCACACTCAATACTGCCTCTGTTAAACCTACTGATAAGCATTCTAGATCTTACCAGTCAATCATTTTTAAATGGCACCAGTAAGGAAGCAACCCCTTCAAATACTATCAATCATGACCCTGATTCAGTCCCTTTTTGCTTGCAAAAGGAGGGTCCTAGGTACATGGGTTCATATGATAGATGCGCGAACACTGCAGTCTTGGCAAATGAAAATAGGTCTCTTTATATTATTACCTCCACTGCCGATATATTGGTCTCGTCCAAGACAAGGGGTCAACAGCGACAATACGCTACAGAAACTGGGTGATATTGCTAAATCCATGATTCCGTTCAGGGGACAGATAATTAATTTGCAAGACATTAGGAAACTGGCCAGAGTATTAGAAGAAAACATCAATGAAACTACTGATATTCTGTACAACATGACGCTGGAACAGAAGGCGATCAGGTTAGTTGCACTTCAGAACCAAATAGTTTTAGATATCATGTTAGTTGAACGTGGAGGTGTATGCAAAATGGTTGGATCTGCGTGTTGTGTTTACGGACCTGACTCCTCCCCCACTGTGTTTCAGGCCATTAAGAAATTACATATTCTAAGTTCGGAAGTACACATACCAAGGGGGATTGGGATCTCAGTACATGGGCCTGGAACTTACTCAGAGTTTGGGGGTGGAAAGTGTTTTCAGCTCTTGCTGTTGTCTTAGGGATCGTATTAACCTGCTGCTGCATTCAATGTTTACCTGCCCTTGGTTCGATGTTAGGGGACTGTTGTACACATACATTGGTGAAATCGAAACCAGGTCCGCATCCACCTGTAAAAATTATTAATCTTGTGATCATGCCAGATGTGCCAAAGAATTTATGGCTATTCGTGTATATTACAGCAATGATTTGGGGTGCTCCAACAATGACAGTGATGATGACACTTGGTCGTTTTGTTCTGATAATGCGTTGGCTTTGGGCAAAAGGAGGGTTTGTAAATATGCATTTGTTTTAGTACTGCAATGGTATAACGTGGGCCTATGCACACACGCATTGGACCACAATATTCTCACTAGAATGCCATTTTGTTTTTCACAATTTTGGTTGCTTTGCTCGATTAACAGTCCATTCCATCATGCACACGGTAAAAGACTGCTCCAAGAACCTTTGACAATCCCATACAGGAATGCACAAACTGATGAACACATTGTCTTTCACTGAAGAACCTTGAAGCTCTCACACACAGCATAGTTAATCTGTAAATTGGGTGCTATCCTGTCGGGGTTGTGTTTTTCTCTCCACTGTTAAATGCAATAAAGTACCTCTGGAACATGCTCCTTTAGAGAATTCGTATTGCTAAGCTGAAATGCAAACTGACCTTAGGCTCTAGGAGCAACACAGTTAAGTAGCGCAAGGAATGTTACCTTGTACTAGAGAACAAGATATGCTCCCACACTCGGTTTTGCCCTGTTCCCAGACAGTAAATTGTCTGAGACATGACGTGCAGGTTGTAGCTATATGTTGCTATGGTAGTTGTCCACGTCTATAGGTCACGAACCCCAATACATGAAGGGGTAGGACAAGCTTGGTATATGCTATCCGGAAGGTAAATAACTGGCGGTTGCCCAGAGTTCGGGGCTCACTCTACACTATGCCTGTGTACATGCATGACTGAGACTTTCATACGAAATACAAATAAACGTTGTACTTAGCTCCTCGTGACTGGTGTTTTCATTCCTTTGTAGTAGCCTCATTTTTGGACTAACAAGAAGGCACCAGGGAAAGCAGATCGGCATGTCAAGCAACTCTGCCAAATAACACATTCTCTGGGCGCAGTCCGGAGCGATCACGATTATCATGTTTCCGAAAAAGCACAACCTCCTGAGAACCAGTGGAATGACGGGGATCGGCAGAAACGCATAAAGGAGGTAGAAAGCACAATCGACTGTCAGTGTAGCCACCCCAAGCTCCCTGACGAGGAAATTGCCTGGAGCAGAACAACTCACACTTCCTGTTGACACTGGAAGCGAAGAGGTCCACTTGAGGAGTTCCCAAACAAGAAAAGATCTCCTCCAGAACTTCCCAACAGATCTCCCACTCAGGGCAGGCCAAAGTCTCTTGGAATAAGATATCCACGGTGACATGCACTCGTCCAGCCAGATGCGATGCTGTCAAAGACACTGTTCTCCAGAGCCCAGAATCACAGTCTCATTGCTTCTCTGCACAGAGGCAAGGACCCCACACTACCTAGTTTGTTGAGGTAATGAATGACAACCATGCTGTCGGTCTTATTATTAAGGAAGCTGTAACACCGACAGCATGGTTGTCATTAATAGTTTTACCAAAAGCAGATAAACCACCTGACAAGTGCAGCTCCTACAGACCCATCTCCCTAATAAACTGCGAGGCCAAGATACTTGCAAAGGTACTGGCCAGCCGGCTACAGCAAGTTAAACACACACTGGTACACCCAGACCAGTGTGGGTTCATGCCGGAGAGATCCACTAGACAGAATATATACAGATTACATACAGCACTGGAAAAATTACCTGAGCTGCAGAGCCCCCTGGCCTTGCTGGCCATAGACTTTGAAAAGGCTTTTGACTCTGATAATTGGGAAGCAATATGGGCGATTGTGCAACGAATGGGCATAGGACCGTACTTCATGAGCTGGGTCAAGCTGCTATATCACCTTCCTGAAGCGGTAAACAAGGTAAACGGGCATGTCTCAAATCCTTTCCAGCTGGGTAAGGGCACAAGACAGGGTTGCCCCCTGTCAGCTTTGATATTCGCATTAGCGATCGAACCTCTAGCAATCCTACTAAGATCCACACAAACGTGGAGTGGATTCAGATGGGCAGAAGACTGGGAGGACAAGGTGTCCTTATAGGCAGATGACCTACTAATATACCTACAGGACCCACGTGACTCCTTCCCGATCGTGACGCAATTGCTAAAAAGATACGGCAGGTTCAACGGCCTTCGTGTCAACTGGTCTAAATCCATACTGTTCCCAGTGAGGCAGATAGACAACGCAGTACCAGACGAATGCCCATACCGCATTGAAAGGGAGCAATTTAGATACTTAGGCATACAAATTACACACAAACTAACAGACTATGTGCCCAAGAACTTACTCCCTATAACGTTAAGGTTCAAAGATGACGTCCAACATTGGATGTCCTTACCACTTACACTATTAGGACGCGCTGCACTTTTCAAAATGATGGCTATCCCCCGCTTTCTTTATATATTGCAAAATGCTCCACTGCCTGTTGCGCCCAGTGAGTTTCATAGAATAGATCAAACACTCAGGAAATTGCTATGGAAAGGCGGACGCCCACGTCTGGCACTCACGCCCCTACAAAGATCCATATGGGAAGGTGGAATCGGACTCCCCAGGCTGCAAACATATTACTGGGCCAGTCAAATGGCAATAATAAATGATAAACTACACGGGGACACCACACTACCGCACAATAGAATGCCGGATTCCAACCCACAAGGAAGACCCATCATGAAATACCTCTATTGCCAAAAAGACCGGGCTGCAGTCCCATCCATGCAGACACATAACTCTAATATGGTCAGATACTCATAAATACTTAGGCTGGGATGGAAAGCTAACCCCAGCAAAACCACTGTGGAATAATAAACACCGCCCGGAAGTAAACAAACTCTCTAAATGGCACTCCTGGTCCCAACTAGGCATTACGAAAATTGGGGACGTAGTGAGAGAAAACAAAATAATACCATTCGAAGTTTTAGCCACCACTTTTACGCTTCCCCCTAATGAACGGTACCACTATGCGCTACAGGTCCATCTCCCCGATATGATAGACATGCCCGACTACTCCCCGCTGGAACGCAACCTGTACCCAGAAATGGTTAGACACAAAGTCACGTCTATCTTATATAGTGCCATAACTTCCTTCGCCACGAAAGAACAGTCAGGTTTGAAGGCCAAATGGGAAAGGGATGTGGGCGCCATATTTCCCGAGGACTGGGTGGCTGCACTAATGTTCCCCAGAGAGGTGGCTATCTCCTCCAGGTTCAGGTTAATACAACTGAAGATACTGCACAGAATTTATTACCCAAGGGTAGCACTATTCAACTTGGGGGAAAACCACTGACCCGCACTGCTTGAGATGTAAAAGGGAGGAAGGCTCCTACTATCACATACTGTGGGAATGTGCCGTCATCCAACAATACTGGCAGCAATGATACAGCGAACTGTCAAGGGTAATGGGCATAAGAATTCACATGAGCCCCAAACAACTACTGCTGGGAATAGAAGAGGATATCGAGCGAACATGTTATGAAAAAGCGTTTTTATCTACCACCTCTGCAATACTGAAAAGGAATATAGAGCAACTCTGGGGCTCTGCAACAGCACCGACTTATGTGCAATGGTTGACAGATGTGGACATTTGTATTGCAATGGAGAAAAGAGTGTATACAGCCGGGGGATGTCCTGAGAAAGCTCAGAAAATATGGCAAAAATAGGAAGATGCACACTGAACAGTAACCTGTATGGACAGACTGTGCTAAAACCCAAGGACTCGTAAGGGAACCAGATTGCGCAATATTAATGTGGTTAAATGTCCGGTTATACTAAGCTCCTCTGTATGTGGAACAAGGTGTGGAACTACGAATGGGAGGGAAAGGGAAGTATTGGTTACCCCGTTGTTCGGGGCTGTATGTTTTCTTTGTGTTAACAAAAAACAATAAAATGTTATATTAAAAAAAAAAACATGCTGTCGGTCAGAATCAGTAAAGTCTTGCATTTCATAGAGGGGAGGAAAGCAACCAGAGCCAGCATGATTGTGCTCAACTCGAGCAAATTAGTGTGTTCCAGAGACTCTGCAGGGGAGCACAGTCTGCTCACCTTGAGGTCTGACCATTGAGCACCCCAACCAATCAGAAATGCATCCAGGACCAGAGTCACCTGAGGCCAAGTTTGTCTTGCACGGCCCATCATGCGAGATACGGAGCCACCTGATTCGAGACCTGTAAAAGGTCCAACATGTGGATCTGAAACTGCAACCATTGGCAACGGAGAAGCCACTGAAGTGATCTCATGCGCAGCCTCGCCTCTGGTACCACTAGGATGCATGAGGCCCAGAAGGCACAGGAAAGCAGAGGTCGGGACTTGTTCCTGGGAATGGAGGATATTGACCATCCGAAAGATGTTCACCACTCGGTCCAGGCGAGTGTCGAAGACTGCCCCGTTGAACCCGAGAGACTTGGACGGCGAAACCGCAGACTTTGAAGTTCAGAGAAAAGCCCAGGCGGTGCAATAGAGTATGTGCCGAGTAGATGCTCCGATACTAGATCTGGGGAACGAGCTTGGACGAGACAGCTGTCCAGGTAGGGAAAGACATGAATTCCCTCCCTCCTGAGG
Source organism: Ambystoma mexicanum (assembly GCF_040938575.1). NCBI lineage: Eukaryota > Metazoa > Chordata > Amphibia > Caudata > Ambystomatidae > Ambystoma > Ambystoma mexicanum. The sequence continues at coordinate 249,521,091 of NC_090939.1, forward strand.
CAAGCCGCTACCACTGCCAGCAGCTTGGTGAAATCTCTGGTGGTCGAACGGCAGGACCTTGACCCACCAAAAACCTCAGGTACTTCCTGTGCCTTCTATGAATCGGCACATTATCCTGAAGGCCCAGGGAAACAAACCTGTACGGCCGATCGAGGGCTTGCAGAATCTGGGCTGGAGAAACCATCTTGAACTTTAAGTTCAGCAGCCGCAGATCCAGATTGGGCGCAAGCCTCCGTCCTTCTTCGGTCCAAGAAAATGGGTGTAGTACCATCCCTACCCTCGCTCCGAGCACAGAACTAGCCTGGTCATATTTTTTGACAGAAGCTGGTGGACCTCCTCCAGGAGGATGGGGTCCAGAGACAGAGGGTGCCAGAGGGCCATGGTCCGGGGGGTACTGAAGGAATGGGAGGCAAACACCCTGTCAGATGACCTCTAAGGCCCAAGCATGGATGTAGTTTGACCATTCCAGGCTGAACAAGAAAAGGCCCTCCTGACCCCTTGACACCCTCCCACCAGTGACTAGTGTCACAGTCTCCATGGAGGTTTAGTGCTATAGGGTGTGGCGGTCACAGCAGCCGCTGACGTGCCCTTCTTGTTGGGTACCCCTTGTTCTGTCTCTCAGGAAACGCCTGCCTTGCCCTCTTCCCGGGGCAAACTGACCATGACCGCGCATGGCAAAGGCAGGAAAGGGGCGAGAACCCTTGCCCCGAGAAGACAGCTGTGCGAAAGGCTGCTGCACCGCTAGCCCTAAGGACTAAGCAATTGCCTTAGACGATCGAACCTTCTCAAGGCCGTCATCTTTATTTCCAAAAAGGTTCTGGTTTTCGAAAGGCATGTCCAACAGCCTGTCTGGATGTCGGCCGCAAACCCCAACGTCCTTAGCTACAAGTAGCACCTGATCACTGTGCTACAGGCCATGGACCTGCCCACAAAATCCACTGTGTCAAGGCCTGACTGCAGCATCTGGCGAGCTGTCCCCTTGTCGCCAGAGACCAAGGACAGGACACTGTCCAACATTGCTCCCGCTGGGACGTACTCCGCAGCATTGACCACCGGTCGTGCAAAGGCAGAAGAACTTTGCCATGGAGCAAGACGAATTTGCTGCATGCAGCGCTAGACTGCCTGACACAAACATCTTCCTGCCCCATGCGTCGAACCTCTTACTCTACCAGTCAGGGTAAAGGGACGAGAAGGTAGAAGTCTTCAGGGTAGCCATCTCAACCTGAACCACCAAGCTTTCAGGTCAAGCATGGGAGGTTAAGAAAAGCTGGTTATGACGAGCGGAACAGTGTATCCTCGCCAGATCCTTGTCTACTGCCAGAAAAAGGCAGGTTTCTTCAACAGCTCCAATACGGGGCCTCCAGTGCCACATTGAAGGGCTGGAACGTCTCTTTTTTGTGGTCCTTGTCCAGAATATCGCAAAGTTCATACTGGACCTTGGACCTGGAAGAAGCAAATGGCACCAGAGTAGTGCCCCCTTAGCCATCAAGCGCTGGAAGGTGCTTGAGGCTTTCCTGGGGTGGGAGCGGGCAAAATGTCCATCTCCAGGGAGGTGTCGAGGCCACTGGCCCCCCTGCAGGTCCTCTGCCAGGGCCTGCACGTTCACGCCTTTCCCATAGAATTCTTCCAGGAAATCCCTCAGCTCCCTTTGACCAATAGGTTACAGCCCAAAAGGGAACCTTGTTGCCCTCCTCGTCAAAGATGCCGTACATCTTTGACATGATGGAGTTCCCGGGGAGTGGGCAGCATTACAGCAGGGCCACAGAGTCCACGACGCAGACAATGCCACTGCTCCCCAAGACTGGGCCTGTTGACGCCATGACACTTCAGTCTCTAGTCCAGGCCCTAGCCCTTAGGTGTGCAGTAGAGGCCCCCAGAAGGTACCCTTCCAGTCACAAACTTAGGTTCACCTTGAACCCTTTCTAGAGGGTTCCAGCTGAAGCCACTGATCCCACATTACATGCAAAGAATGACGCTATAATCTCTTGCGCTTAACTTAGATGCACCACATCCAGAAATGCTTGGTTTTTGAAACGCCAGTGTGGTCGGACAACCATTAGGTTCTCAGTGTGAAACTGCCATACAATCGGGGGAATGATCACAGTGTCCTGGGAAACATATTAAAATTATCAGCACTTCGAACCACTGCCAGCCCTACCAATAATATATAGTCATGTTGTAAAGAGAAATAAAACAAATCTCTCGCATTAGGATGTAGTGTTCTCCACAGATTTACCAACCCAAGATCCGCCATCCCCCGCCAGCTCTAGTAGCCGAGGGTAACAGTCTCACACCCACAGTAGATCTATCCTGCTCCGTATTCAGGATGGCATTAAAATCTCCAGCTACTATTAATGGAGTATGCCATACCCATAACCAAGGGAATTGTAAAACCCGGGATCGTCCGTATTCTGGCCGTATACATTGACCAAAGTAACTAGGTTCTGGGCCAGCCTCCCTGACACTATAACAAACCTCTCCCATTGGGATCCCTTTCTTGATGCAACAGCCTGAATCCCAATGATTTATGAATGATTATCAAAACAGCATGAATAGGAGGAATAAGATGTTTAAAACCGGGCATCGGCCCAAGACTTTGCTAGCCCATCATTCAGCTTCCCCGTCAAATGAGTCTGCTGGAGAAACAGAATCTTAGCACCATGGTCCTCCCCATATGCGACAATTTTGCCCATTTTAGCGTGGTTGTACAGACCTCTCGCATTCCAGCTGAGAACAGTGCAGCACTCTTATGCCGGAACCCTAGCCAACACACCGCTGTCTTCTTTTACATCGCCCTCCAAGGTCAACAGAAGCAAAAAGTAGACTTGTGTACCCTACACAGTTTCCAAAAAATACGTGAACCATTTTTACTACAACCCCCTGTGACACAACATCCTCCAACCCGCCCCCCACCACTCTCTCCACTCAAACTCTTGACCTCCTCTATCGCAGAGCAACCTAACCCCCACACTGCCACTGCCCTACCCCAACCAGAAGTGGCACCCTCCCTCATCCCCGTCATAACTCAATAATTCTTCCCCCCCCCCCCAACCTGGGCACCTACCCAGGGGCACCGGACTCAGCGACTTCGTTGGACCAACCACTGTGAGCATCCCCCAAGGAGGAAGGAGGAGGTCCTATATACCAGGATAAAAAACAACTGGCCTATTTATTTACTTAATCAATCACCGAGACAACGTGGGGGCTCTTCCAAGAACCACATTTCCATCAGCACACCGTCCCCTAGCTCTCACATATAGCAGAGCAATTTAAATCGCGAGCATAGCCATACACCATTTGGAGGTCACTCCACTATGATAATGCGCTCACTTAAAAGACCACCCCCCTCAGGACTTAGGCAAGGATTCAATAAAGGTAGTCACTTCAGCCAGGTCCATGAAAAAATGTGTGATGTTCTCATGAATGACCCTCTGTCAGGTCTCGGGCAGGAGTGGGTTTGGTGGTCCGTGTGGTGGGTGTTGGTGGGGGGGGAAGGAGGCCCTACAATGTCCCACTTTATACTCCAGGCGTGTTCTCCACCCTTTTTGTAGATCTGGAGCCCAAGGGTGGAGAACAACCCGGAGACTACACTACCCATCAGGCCGTGTGCAGCATAGGCCTGCTGGGGAAAAGATAGCCGCGCCCCCAGCCCCGCCCACACCATCGCGCGAGCCGCGCCCTACAAGCGCTGCTCGCAATTCTGACCGGCAACAAGAGGACATGCTTTCCGGAGCTCTCAGTGGCATGCCTACGCGGGGCAGCCGCCCGCATGCAGAAAACCCCAGGCCCCGCGTGACAAGCCAGATAAGTACTGTTTGATTTACAAGCGCATCGGTTGGCGGAAGGAGTCCGCCCAGCGTTATTAACAGCAACGCTTAACCAGAGCATGACCGAAACCCCGAAATGCATACTGACATGCACGCAAGCTTTCTAATGAACCCGACATGGGCAGCGCATGCATGAAAGGGGTGTTAGGTGTTTGGGAACTTGGTGACTTGTTGTGAGAACTTGGCGACTTGTTGTGAGAACTTGGTGACAAGCTTTTAACTAGGTGAAGCGTGGTCAAGGCAAGGACCGACCGAACGCTTTAGCAAGGGATAACCCTAGAGGGAGCGAGCGAGCGTACGCGCACCCTTCTGACTCTATTTATGTTCTTTCAGTGGCGAATGAGCTGATGGGACGCCGTGTGCCCAAACCAACACAAACAGCCCAGAAAACCCGCAGCAAACACAAAGCTAAGTGTTAATGTGTTTCTTATGACTTGGGGCATTTCATGCATGATGTAATGTGGGGGATTTGTCCATCCATTTTAGTGAGACTGCAATCAGGAACCTGCATGATGAAATGTGGGGAAAAGTGTTAAAGCCTACATGAAGCAATGTTGGGGCACAGTTAAGGAACTTGATTGAGGCAGTATATTCACGTGCCGCCAGAAGCGGCACTCTGTTTGGGGCTACAGTACAAAGGCCCACTCTCACAAGTTGTACAGTGTATGAGTGAAGAGCGCAAGAGTGTGAGGGAGGAGATCTTCAGCACAGAAGCAGGGGCCGAGGAGCATGTTTCCCTAATCTCCCCCTACCTGTCCATCAGAACTTACCTAACCCTCTTTCCGGTGTTCCTGAAACCCCCCCAACCTATCCACTCAACGAACCCCAACCCTCTTTCCCCGAAGGGTTGCGGTGGCCTGTAGCAATACTAACTCGGGTACCCAAACCCAAAGGGGAGGCAGGAGTTTGTGCTGCCTCTGCGCCAGGAAAGAAGATTGAAGAACTTGACACCCGCAATTTAGAAGGGTACAGCATTGCATCTTGCATCCCCCTTTCTCTCAGCAAGCGCTTCGCAGCCAAGAAAGTTGGACCCGCTGCACAGATGAGGTGAAATCCTGGTAGAACGACACTCTGGCCTCCTTATAATGCAAATCCCTATGTTCACGTGCCCTTCGCCAAATGGTATCACAGTCTCAGTAATTCAGCAATCTCGCAATGACCGGGTGCGGGTTCTGCCCTGGCCTGGGTTTCTGCACTGACACTCGATGTGCCCAGTCAACCATCAATTGAGGGGACAACGGGGGATCCCCAAGGACCTCTTTGATAAAGGTTTCAATGAACAAATCAATATTTTGTGCTGCCAGTGACTCTGCAATCCCTGCCACTCAAATGTTGTTGCGTAGAGACCTTGCGTCCAAATATTTGTTCTTGTCCTGGATTTCTTTCACCTCCCTTTGCAAACCACGTATTGCTCGGGTCTTCTAGCACCCCACTTTGCGCTCCGCTTCTCGAAGGCAACTGCACTCCTCAATTCTCTCCTGCATGTGGTCCATTTTATATTCCAACCTATCAAGCTTAGTATTCACAGATGCAACGCCGCTTTTCATCGCAGCCAGTATTAAGCTCAGTTCTGAGAGTTGACTTGTTAACCCTCCAGGGGTGGCAGACCCAGACGATGCCACTTCCCCCTGCTCAGTTGACCTAGAAACAGCTACAGGGCCCTTGTACAAAGCCAATCACTCCTCCTGTGTGAACAGCAGGTAAACCTGCTTCTTCTGCCCTTTGGCCATCCAACAGCTGCTCATCAATCCCCACAACTAGCGCTCGCATCAACGTAATGCCATCTAACCGTTCTTCACAGGGGCTCCAAAGCCACTCCATATCAGCATTCAACACTGCCTAGGCAACTGGTTTCACCACCAGCAAATATTACCTGGCCCGCTCAGATGCACTGCACCGCACTCCACTGTCAAAGCATTATCGGCTCTCCTAGACTCTACCTGGGCCACCAACATCAGTTGCGCAGCCAGGTTTCACCCCACTACTCTTCAGCCAGCAATTCAGCAGATCTTCCTCAGCTTCCTGGAGTATTACTGTGGTCTAAGCACTCTACAACTATTCAGCCCACTGGGTCATGACTCGCCTGTTTGTTCAAGAAGAGGCCTCAAAGTAACCTCAGCTAGCTGGAGGGACTGTCACTCCTCACAAAACTGCAGCTGTCCCTGCCCGCAATTGAGAACCAATGGTGCCAGTGAAATGGCTGTGTTGTCTCCCCAATCGTAAATAGTTCTGTTCCACCAGGCCCGCCTCTTCTGTTGTAATGGGGCTCAGTCCACCGCAAACATTCGATCCCCTATGCGCCCCCCCCCCCGTTCCCAGCTCCGAAGGTCTGATTGGTCGCTGCCCGGGATCCAATCCTGTACAGCGTCGGAATTTGATTACCCGTTCAGTAGCTTGAGAGGCCAGCCAAAGGCCACACAACAGTGCCTATGCCAGCGGGACTCAATCTCTCCTCCTCCGGCCAGGCATACACTCCAAAGATAGCACTGCTGACTTCGTGGGGGTAAGGGGGTGTCAGAGAGAATACGTGCCCAGTCCAACCAGCGCCAGGGCCCCCCGGACAGCCCCGGTGCTGCACCAGCCTTGCTGCTCACAGTCTGGTCTTCCGCAGCTCAATGGAGCCGCTCTACAGGGGTGCCGCAGTCACTGAGGCCGTTCGCCCACATCCAAGGCTCCCGGTCCACACTCCAACCGCAGCGGCACAACACTAAGCTGACATTTCCTCTCTGCGGCGCAGAAACCTCAGTTCACCGGACTGTATCTCAGTGAGGGTCCACTCGCCGATTTTCAAACTCAGGCGGCAGAAGCCCCCACCACCCCCGCTGTCTGTGTCCTGCTAATTAAAGGGCCCACTACTGGGCCATAGTGGCCCCCGACCACCTCCTCCAGGTCCTTACTTACGGAGCTCAGTGAACAGTGGCCATCTTGGTCGCAAGCTCTCTAGCGCTCCCCCGGCCAGGTGCACCTGGATAGAGGTGTGAGCCAGTCCAGCATTGGCCAAGGAAAGCAGATATGGCAGGAGTTGAAGGGCTGGACATGCAGGGGAGTAATAGCTCGAGTCCGGCACCATACAGAGAAGCGCTTCCACTTATGGCTCTAACACGTCAACGTTCAGGTTCAGCCAGGCCGGATCGTGGGGTGGATATCCCCGACTTCACTGGCAAGAAGATGGGAAGTAGAGGTAGCCTGATGGATGCGGCAGCCTACAGGCCTAGCAGGTCTAGATACCAGATCTGTTGCGGCCACGCCAGAGCGAGGAGTATCAGCCAGCAGTGACACAGTGTGCTGATCACTCGTAGCAGGAGTGGGAAAGGAGGGAAGTAGTAGAGGAAGAGTCCCTCCCACAGGAACGAGAACGCATCCCCCATGCTCCTTGGTTGCGAGGACCTCCTGGCGCACCTCTGACACTAGCAGTTCGCCGCCACCGTCGTGAAGACAATCTGGGGCTGGCACCACTTGCATAACAGACGAGCCATTTGATCCTGGCAAAGCTCTCATTCTTGGCAAGAACGCAGCTCCCTGCTGAGAGAGTCTGCAATGGTGTTCTTGGTGCCTGCCAGATGAAAAGGGATGAGGAACATGTCCCGAAGAATGGCCCAGCGCCAGAGGGCACAAGCCTCGCGGGAGAGCCAGAGCGAGCGCTCCGCCCCGTTTTCGTGATTTAGAACGTGGTGGTGGTGTTGTCCGCAAAGATAGTCACCACCTTCCCCTTACGTGACAGCAGGAATGACTCGAGAGCCCGGTAGACCGCCCACAGTTCGAGCGCGTTGATGTGAAGGATTTTCCCCTTCAGTAGCCAGAGGCCTCTGGCATGCAATTGTCCTGTGTGGGTCCCCCAACCTTCCAGTGAGTGGATGGCCAACACCCTCACTTCCGAGGGGAACATCAGACAACCGGCCGTGCTGAGTCAGGCACCCAGAAGCAGAGAGTTCTGTGATGGCTCCAAGCAGGACTTTGGATAATTTATGGAAAGTTCCAAATTTGTCAGCAGACGCATGGTCCTTGCCGTGTGTTGGCTCGCGAGTGCATGGGAGCAGACTAGCCAATCGTCCAGTTAACGGTAGACGTCGATGCCCTCGAGATAAAGATGTGCCACCAGAGCCAAGCACTATGTAAATACATTTGGGGCCGATTTTAGGCTGAAGGGGAGCACCTTCAACTGATAGTGTCATCCCTGGAACACGAACCGCAGGACCTTCCTGTGCATCTGGTGGATGGGGATGCTAAAGTAGGCATCTTCCAAATCCAGAGACACCAGGAAGTCGCCTTCATCCAGTTGGCCGAGCAACAATGTGACCATCCTGAACTTATGGGATTTCAAGTATTTGTTGAAGTCCTCAGGTCCAGGATCAGCCTCAACCCTCCTGACTTCTTTCGGACCAGAAAGTATCTGGAGTACACTCCGGAGCCCCAGAGGAGCTCAGGGACGGGCCCTATCGCCACCTTCTTTAACATGGCGTGGACCTCCAGCAACAGCTGTGCCATGTGTTATTCTTGTCGAAACACAGGACGATTACTAGAATACCTGCGTTGTAACTTCATGGTGTTCACCTGCTGGAGAACGCCCAGCACCCATCATGACATGGTGATGGTCTTCCAAGCGCTGATCAACCTTGCCAGCCGGCCTACCCACTGGGGTCCACAAGTGGGGGCCCAAGTCCACAGATGGTTTCATGCCTGTTTCGGCACCGGGCCATGGCCTGAGGGCAGCACCAATGCTGTCCTCTGCTGCTGTACGCTTATGTGCAACCTCTGTGCGCCTCGAGTTGTGGAGCAGGACTGTTGTCGATAAGGGGTGGTAGACTCCTTGGAGGACCTGCTGGATTTTTCTTCCCGAGGAACAAAAGGACGACGACCAACGTTGGTGTAGGGTCACTAAGGAACGTGCCGTCTCTGTGTCCGAGTCTGTCTTGATAGTTTGCAGGGACTCGTCGGCGGTCTTGCCAAAGAGGTTTTCTCCATTAAACAGCATTTCCACCACCTTGGACTGAGCATCCGGACAGAAGTCGGTGGCCTTCAGCCATCATTGTCGACAGACACTCCGTTGCTCATTTGGCAGAAGCATGGGTCCGCGATGTCCACTGCCACTGTAATGGCGTGGTCTGAAGCCACCTTCCCCATCTGGAACAGGGCCTCAACTTTTTTGTCCTTGTGTAAGAAGTCCAGAATACTGGCCAGTTGATACCATAGCGGGAAAGAATGGCCATGGAATTAGTGGCCTTAATGGTGGAGGCCGCAGTATAGATGATCCTCTTGCCCACCGCATCTAGCTTCTTCCCTTCTTGGTCCGGTGGCACCATGGACAAAGAAGACTGGTTCATCAAGCGCTTCTGGAGTCAGGAGAAGGTTGGGACCCGAGTCCGGGGCATGGTACTTTGAGTCTATGTTGCTTGGGAGGAGCAATGCTCGGAGTCTTCATTAGGGCCCAACCCTCTTCCAAGTTATCTAGCATAGGAAAGGAAATGATGGTTTTCTGTCTGGACTCACATCGTTGGTAAAGGAATCATTCCTTTCTAGTCTCCTTAGGCACCAGATGAAAGGGGTCCGATGTCAGCAACAGGCACAGACGAGGCCGATGACTTCCTACCAGCTGATGGGGAACCGTTGGGCATGGATGAGAGTCACAGGGCCTCTCCGCCGGAAGCAGTCTGCTTTCACACCATGATGTCCAGGGACTTGCACCTCTCATCTGGTACCTGAGGAGCCTGTGGTGCCTGTTCCCGAGTCGGAGTCAAATCCTGATGCGGAGGTGGTGGTGGATGTGTCAGTTGATGCCTGAGGACCACTAGGTCCGTTGATTACGTTTGCACCAGGATGGGCTCCCGTCCAGAGGCTCTAGGGTGGTCCGAGATGGGGCAGGAACGGCGTGGGGGGCAGCCTCTGCTGAATTGCCGAAACTAGCATGTGCAGCGTCACCAAAATGTCCAATGACATGTCCCTTGGTTGAGGCGTTAAAGGAGTGAGTGGCATTGGGTCCAGACTGATGCGCCTCCTCTGGCGAGGGGGAGAACAGGGCTCACCTCGTGGGGACTCACCTCCAGACAAGGTTCCAAGACCCCCTTCGTGGTCTGAATAGTCTGTAGGCAGATTATGGTCGCCCTCATCGGATCTTGTATAGATATGCACCGGCTTCTCTGGAGCGGCTTGTGGTCTTGCACCCTTCTTGGGGTCAGTAGGCAGGATTCCTTTTCCTTCTCCAGTGACTTTTGGAGCAAAATGGTGATGGGAGTTGCCCCATTCCTGATGCCTTAGTCAGCGCTGCCACAGCTGCTTCACACCATGGGGGTAGGAACACGAGGAGTGCCTGCCGTTGTGACAGTCGACACCACTTTCATGGTCAGCACCACCTTTGACAAAGATGTGGTGGTTGTCGACTGGGTCGTAGCAGGAGCCTTCTTTGACGGGGTCGTGATAGTCGACGAAGTTGTTCTGGAAGGCTGAACAGCTGAGTCGTCGACCTGGACGATGGCATCGCCGAAGGGGGCAGCGAACGCCCACCTTTAGATCTGTCCTTCGTCTTGTCCACCGATGGTAAGCAAAGCTTTGAAGGAGTCACAGACTTACTCTTAGAGGGAGCACCCCTGTCACAGGTAGGCTTGCCGTTGAAGTAGTCGGTGACGGCAACCATGTCCTCCCCGAGCTGGGACCCGCAGACGCAGCGAATCCAGTGGGATTAGCTTTGTAGAGCCCGCCTTCTTTTGGACCCCTAAGGGCGGGGGGGTCCTCAAAGGACCTCAAACTCTTTTCTGAGGGAGTTCACTCATGGGACCGGCCGGTCCTGGGTGAGGCATAACCATGTTCAGAAGGGGAGTTGAGGCCTTGCCCGACTTGAGCCACGCTGCCAGCCTGCTATAGCGATCCTTCATCATTTTCTTTGAAAGCACACGACAGACCTCGCATCCCTCCTCATCATGGTCCGGATTCAGGCAATACAAACATTTATGGTGTCGATCTTCGACATACACATTCCTCAATCCACGCTTTGCGCAGAGTTTGAAGAGGCACCTCTTCTCCTCAGACATGGTGGAAAGGTGAGAAGTAGGCCCATGACCGGTCCTTCTCGAAACTTCGATGGAAGAGATGTAATTGATGTAAGATGATCTTCGCCGACAGCGGATCCATGCCGCCAGTAAATCGACCTCCGGTCGAACAATGAGACAAAACTCTGTCAAAAACGTTTGTCAAAAACTGCCGAAAAGCTTAGAGACCAAGAAGAGGACTCCCAACACTGAAGCGTGTGGCAAAAATATGAAGATGGCCACCAGGCGTGGAGTTCAGGGAGAGGACTGTCATTGGATGGGGGGCAGTATGACCCAGAGTACAGTGATTGGTTTAGAGGAGAAATACAATTTTCAAGCTAAAGTAAAACTTGCTTCTTTTTTACCAGGGATTCCCAGCCTGACGACAGGGAACAGCCATGAGCATGTGAATCCATGCCAGACCCCATGCTGGAGAAATGCATTATTCAGGCATATATTACTCCTGTGGTGGTGGCCAAAATGGCTCCAGTGTTCGACGAATTGTTGGCGATGTAGGGGAGAGGTGGGGACCTATTTGCACATGTGGTGGGGTTGTGATAGAGCTTATACATTCTAGGAGCGAGTGACTGGCAAAATGGCTAAACTCACTGAATTCTTAATTTAGGCTACAATTCGACAATGCCTTCTGGGTTTACTTCCCTGTAAAAGAGGGAAAAGACATAAAATGCTTATCATGGTGCCATCACTGGGATTGATCCTAGTGCCATTGCAATAGCTTGAAAGACTAAAGTGAGGGCTCTGTTTTGTAGTTGGATTAGAGATGTCAAAGTGGACTAAAGTGGGATTTGCCATTGCTGATAGGCTTAGTGCAGCAGAGCGGGACGGCTGGTAATTATGGTGTATGGCATGAGGTTTGGGACATGCCGTGAACTTTGTCTGACTCCCCTGAAGTATGTCGGGTGGGTTTGTAGTCTGGGTTGCAAAGAAGGGCTACCTGAAGGTGGTGGGTAGACTGGCTATTGTAAATAGGGACTGTACATGTATAATCTGTCAGGCTCTCCATAGGATATCCACGTCATGTGAGAATGGTGTGGCTTGCCACTGGTTTAACCTTCATTTGCACTGTGAGATGTTGTGCCTATTTTTATAAGACTTTCAAATTATTGTAATGTGGACACTGTGGGATTACTGGTAGGGGTGGGTTGACACTGTGTGGACATGTTGGGGTGAGGTTGTCCACGTACATGACCCATTGCTGCTCAATATCGCTACTGGCTCCTGATTTCAGGGATATTGTACTGTGTGGCGCAAGTTACTAGTGGTATAGAAAATGTTTTTTTGGGATGTTAGGTTTCAAAATAATAAACAAAAGTAAAAAAAAAAAAAAGAAAAGATCATCTTGTGGCAAAATTGTTCCCATTCCCTCGGGTTGGAGCAATGGGTGGGAAAAGTTACCCTATCCGGCTCTGAAGAGCCTCTGGATCGGTGGCATTTTGTTTTGAAAGAGGAAGAAGAATGCCAGTGCGGGATCTTTTGCAGTGCGTATCTTCCTTTTCCTTACGCAGAGGGCAAATCTCCTCGGACCAATACTCAGCCCTACTTTGAGCGAGACCGCGTAACATCACCCTTCATCTTGTGAACGAAGGTAAAGAGTTTTGCCGCCCATTCCCAGAGGGCCTTTGGGTGCATGAACTGACAACACAATCCTGTGAATTGTGCTCCTTGCCCAAGTCCAGTGTAGATCTGAAACAGACATCTGCCGGCCGCAATCGGTGCATGGTTTCAACTCCTAGGCTTTTGCAAGGTTGGGAAACGCAACAAATTTGAATAATCAGACAAGCGTGTTCCTGAAGAGACCAGAGTGCGTGGAAAAAGAGGAAGTGTGATCACGGGGCCTCTATATATACTGGCCCCGACTTCACCTCCGGCATGGGGCACGTAGAGGCGTTGACAGAGCCAATGTGGGGCTGCACTGCACCCCCTGCGGTGTACACCTTTCGAAAGAAAAGCTGCGGTGTGGATCAGATATGATAAATGAGGAATCCGTAAAAGCAACAAAGGAATCCTTTAGAAGCGGAATTATCAATGCTGATGAGATTCGAGGATCTGCTGAAGGTGTACAGTCCCTTGCTTTAATAGTTACTGTGTCTGCTTTCGAGGGCGCGATGATACTAAGTTCTGCCATCAGTGCTGAAGCTGTCAGCACCCCAGTTCAAGCTAGTTTAACATCTAAAGCGTGAAATGCTCCCACTGCCTGCCAAGGAGGATCTTGTGGGGAAACCTACCTTCTTCCTCCCAGGTTAAGTTGGTGTAAAGCAGCCCTTCCTGGTGTGACATCTATTTGCGGGAAAAAGAAAAGAAAGAATTTCCAGAGTGCTGGCACAGACACTTAAACCAAGTGTTCCAGACCAAAAGCCCATATCCCCATTCGCCACCATTACGAAAAACCCAGCAGCAGGACATATTCTGCTCAACCAATCTAAAAGCCTCCTGGGTCCCCCACTATTTAAAAGTGGAGGGGAAGCACGCCCTTTCCTGGCAAAGAGAAGATGCACTGGAGGCCATTTTGAATTACAGAGTGGATATGTAGGGCATTGAGGTTTTCCAAGAGGGGGCTCATCTGGGAGATCTAGCATTATCTACTCCCACATGGGAGAATAGTATGTTGGGTTGGTGGAAGGGTGTGAGGATCAGACCCTCAGATCAATGCAGTGCCGTCATTGCTAAAAGTGTTGTGATCAGTGTGATTATGCCGCAACGATTACTAAAACTTTCAAATTTGCAATTTAGGGGTAAGTGACATAGTGGCATTATTGCAAACAAAACATGAATACATATTAGCTTCCATTCTCCCCATACTTACTTCCTGAAGTGTTCCACCTGCATTGAGCCTTCCCCACGCTCTCCAGTTGCTCTGCCCATATACAGATCCACCCACCCCATCTTCAGCACACATTTTTTTTCCTAATACCATCTCCTTCTTGCTCTCTTCATGGCCTTAAAGTGCCCCGATTCAGTGATGGGCAACATGATGGTGCAAAAGAGAACACAAAGTCTTGAGTAGTGAGTTCTTGGTAAGGTACAACCTTTTTAATTAAATCAAAGTAGTACACAAAAGTAGTAGAGTAAATATAGAGATCATGAGGACTGCATTTTGCATTCTATTTCCAGTACTATCAGATTCAGAGAGAGACTCTATAACTTCTAATCGCAAATTCTCTGCCTCGAGAGACCATAAATACTGGCATTTGCATGTATGCTTCCCATTATGAGCATCTAACCAGTAGTGCATGTTTATAAACCGCATACCTGCACATTCAGATATGACATTATTAATGTTGAAAAGAAAAACACGAGGTGTTGGTGGCCTCAGTATAATAAGAATAAACATGAGTACTCACGTCAGGCTAAAGTCTGCCCAGTTATTGGCATTTGTTGAAGCCTCTGGAGAAGCAGTTGTTGTTACAGTGGTAGGGGTCACATGGACAGATGTTTTGGAAGTGTCAGTTACTTGCTTCAAATTGTTTGGTGCTTCCTTTTCAGTAATTTTCTCTGCGTAGTTGGCAGGGAACCAGCCCGTTTTACCTTTGATTTCTCCACCAAGCCACCCAGGTTCCCCTGTCTGGCTTTCATCCACCTGCACACAGGCAAAAGGGTGAAAAAGGAACAGATTATGTTCAAAGTGCTGCAACTGCCTTTCAGTCACCATAATATAAACATTTGCAAATTATAGAAACATTATGCTTACCTTGATTCAAGATGAAAGTATTAATTTATGTACATGTGTCAAAATGTAATCTTAAATAACTTGGAGATTTAATAACAATACCCCCAAGTGTTGCTGATGTTTTAGGACCATAAAATAAATCATATGGCGGCATACCATTATTTATTTATGGTTTGCTTTTTAGGCGCTTCTACAATAAGAAAATATTGTTTCAAAGCGCCCACAGGGCAAGGGAGGGAGCAGAAATGGGAAATACATTAAAAACACAATAAAATAAGAGCACAGGGGGTTTTGGGGGGTGGGGGGGGATGAACGTTCTAGGCCTTGTGAGTATTCACAAAATGCAAGTGCAGCAAGGTTATACCATAACAATCTACCGTCCACAATGCTGATCCACCAACTACTACAGTTCCCTGGCCAGTGGAACTTGTCCAAGAAAGATTGAGATGGCTCCACCTCCAGAAAGGTCTAGCTCTAATATCCATATATTAGCTGAAACCATTTATTTTAACCAGTATTTAACGCCTTCCAGAAGTCTGGAAAGCACTATATAAGGAAATAAAACTGTAGAAACTGATATACATCAGATCTGGTGACACCCCTTGTAGTGAATACAACTGCATAGTTTTAACAAACTTGAAATAGAAACATTCTTTCATTTTCTTCACTGCATCCTTTAATGAAGTGAAGTGTGCCTTCTTTAGAGTTTAAGTCACAGAATCGGAAGCAAATGCATTTCTGTAAAAAGTCTTTTTCAATACAGTGTTCTGTGTGTAAAGGTATTTACACATATAGCAGTGTTTAGAGGAACATACTTGTTACGGAAAAACATTTCACACAGTTGGAGCACTCTAAATACAATTGAGGTGGTAGAGACCACAGATGCATGTGCTACAGTGGACAGAGTTAGCCGGGATGGTGGACAGGAAGTCCCAAATGCATTGGCTTCTGATTCTGCCACTCAAACTGTAAAGAAGGCAAAGAGATACTAAATGAAAAATAATGCAAATAGAATGATTCTGTAAATGTTCAAGTCATTTAGAGAGATTAGTTCCAAAGTTTTGTACATAAGAAAAGGGATGAAGCCAATAGGCAGCACAGCACCTGACTACAGGTAAGAACTGTCAAATGTTACCAACTTTGTAGGGGCACTGCAAAGTGGGCAATCCTTTTGCTGTAGTCAAGAGGGAGCCCCAAAAGAGGAGATCCAGATGAAGATCCATCAATGAAGCCCAGGAAGGAAGATTGTGGTGTGAGACCCAGTGCCCAGAACACTGGCATTCGGGCAGAGCCCTCAGACACAAGAACGGCGCAAATGATGTATTTGGAGTCCGAGGACTTTGTTATGGCAAATAAGGGACCATGGACTAAACCCAATGGACGCACAAAACGCAACTTGCAGTACTGCACTACTGCTAAAAGATGCCAGCCAAAAACGCTGGCTACCCAAAATGTGTACAGCACTCCACTGCCCTCAAGCTAGGTCTGTGATTTAAACAATAAAATAACTGCACAAACCTTATGAGCTGATATGCATTGCATTAACAGATATTCACAAGTGAATTAGATAAAGGACAGAAGCAGATACTATAATGTGTGGCCAGGTTTGTTGGCACAGGAAAGCGGGCAAAGTAAAAGCTAGCACTGAGAAGGTTTAAGTTACTTACCTGTAACTATTGTTCGCCAGCATGGGTCTGGTATGGATTCACATGCTCATGAATATTCGCCGGGAATCCTCAGTAAAAGAAA
Organism: Ambystoma mexicanum; assembly: GCF_040938575.1. Classification (NCBI taxonomy): domain Eukaryota; kingdom Metazoa; phylum Chordata; class Amphibia; order Caudata; family Ambystomatidae; genus Ambystoma; species Ambystoma mexicanum. Next base: position 249,537,374 of record NC_090939.1, read on the forward strand.
AGAAAAAACCGTTTCACTTTAAACTGTATTTCTCCTCTAAACCAATCGCTGACCTTGGAGTCATACTGCCCCATCCAATGACAGTCCTCTCCCCAAGATCCAAACCTGGTGGCCATCTTCAGATTTGGCAAGCACGTGAAGTGGCAGTATGAACCAAGAAGAGCCACAGAGGGCAAGGTGGGAGGGTTCGCATGTGAATCCATACCAGACCCATGCTGGAGAACAATAGTAACAGGTCAGTAACAAACCTTCTTGCGAGCGGGCACAAATCAGCCAGTCGTCCAGGTATAGGCATACGTGGTATACACTGGTGCCAGGAATTTCATGAACACTCTTGGGGCGACTTCAAGACGAACGGCAGGGATTTAAACTGGTAGTCCGGTCCCTGAACCACTAAACGTAGAAACTTCCGATGTTTCTTGTGAATGGATACGTGGAAGTAGGCGTCCTCCAGGTCCAACATCATCAAGAAGGCTCCTATTTCCAGGTGGCCAAGCAGGTGTTGCAACGTGACTATCGTGAACTTTTGGGACTTTATGCATTTGTTCAGACGTCGTAGGTCTAGGATGGGCCTCCAGCCCCCGGTCTTCTTTCTGACCCAAAAGTATCTGTAATAGACTCCAGAGCCCCAGAGCTGTTGGGGGACTAGCTCTATCACCCCTTTTCGCAGCATACATGGCCTGTACCTCTTCCAGGAGCTGAGGGAGGTGCTGCTCCGGACAGTAACCAGAGGGAACCACAGACACCTGCATCGAAACTCTAGGGTGTCTCCTTGGGCCAGACCGTCCAGCACCCATCTGTCAGAGGTGATCTTTCTCCAATTGATGACGAACCTAGTCAGCCCTTCCTCCCACCAGGGTGCATAAGTGGGCCCCAACATCCAGGTCTGTTCAGGCTTGCTTCAGCGCAGTCGTCCTGCAAGGCAGTCCTCCACTACTGTAGGCCTGGGAATGGCATCTGTAGTCTTCATGAGTTAAGGATCTGGAAGGCTTTTGGTACGAAATGGAGAACTCTTTTGAAGACCTGCTCGACTTTCCCCTGGAGGAGAGAAAAGATGAGCGGTGCTGCTGGAGAGTGCCCAGGGAACAGGCCGCCTCCGTATCAGTTTTGATGGCCTGGACGGACTCGTCGACGACCTTCCCAAACCAAACAGATTCTCTCCATCAAAGGGCATGTTCAGCACCTTTGCTTGGACACTTCATGGCGGAAATTTGTGGCTTTCATCCAACCTTGGCGACGAAGGTAGACACCGCTGCCCATTTGCCAGAACCCTGTGTTGGCAACATCCAATGCCATTGTGATGGCGTGATCGGACGCCACTTCCCCTTCCTGGAGGAGAGCCATTGCCTCCATCTTCTCATCGTCGGGAAGGAACTCCAGAATCGGCCCCAGCTTGGACTACAATTCCCTGTCGTACTTGGCCAGGATCGCCAGTGTGTTGGCCACCTTGATAGGGGACGCCGCGGTGTAAATCACCTTTCCCATGGCGTTTATCCTTTTCCCCTCGCTGTCCGGAGGGACCGAAAAAGACGACAGGTTGGCTGACCCTTTTCTCGCGGCAGCCGATACCACCGAATCCGGTGGTGGCTGTGACCTCAGGCACTTGTGTGCGGAGTCTGGCACGCTATATTTCTTCTCCAGCATATCCCGTTTGGCTGGAGCCATCCAAGCGTTCAAGAGGGCCAAGCCATCCTCCCAAATATCGTCCAGAAAAGGCACCTCCATGATAGTCTTCCAATTGGCCTCGCACCTTTGATACAAGAAGACCTCCTTCTTGGTTTCCTCAGGTACCAGCTGGAATAGCTCGGAGGACCTGGCGATCATGGAGTGGAATGATCCCACCTCATCTGGTGGGGACACCCTATGTGGAGTATCCGAAGGTTGCTATTCACCGTCCGCTGCAACAATACCTTACTCATCATCCATCGTTGTGGCTGCATCCGTTCCCATTGTCTGGGTCTGCTGGGGGGAGAATGTGGGCCAGAGGTGGTTGAAATGGGGGCAGTCGGATGACAGCCTCTTCTTCGCTGGAGGCTGATCGGGGACGTGAGGAACCACAGGTACCGGAGCTGAAGTAATCCTCATCTGGATCTCTGACACCAAGGTGTGTAGTCTCATCAGAATATTCAGGGGGGCTGGGGGCGCTGCTGTGCACTAGGAGAGATGGACGCTCCTGTGTGAGCTATGCAGGCATCCCGGGCCGTAATACGACTAACGTTAATAAAGGTCGGTCCTGCCTGAAAATCGCCAAGAATGTTCCTCCAGGACAATTGAACATCTCCACAAAGCTTGAACTGAATTGGTACCACGATTACCGAGATACACCGTGTCAGAGGTACCACGCTGCCAGCGAGTGAAGCCAGCTTCCACGAGCCACTGTCTAGGGGGAGGAGCCCAGCGGTGAGAGGAATTGAGGACCGGAGGCCCGACAGGGCAGCTCATCTATACGCTGAAGAGGGTCGCGGGTGCTCTGAATCTCGTCCAGTGCCTGCTGACCGAATACGACTGGCACCCGATCAGGAGCCGCGGCAGGGCAGAGGAACCCAAGGAGCAGTCTCACAAACGGTAGGAGGGGGGTGCGGGTTGGAGGCGGAGTAATACCCGGCTCACCACATACCACCACGGACCCCTGCGGACTGCTCCCCGTCCGGCGGCTGCCCTCCCCCCACCCCCGCCAACATAAGCACGCGGCACCACTTGGCCCGCGCCAGAAAATGGATCACGAAAGGCGCACCATAATGAGGGAAGCTAGTGACAGTTACGGGCGCCGAAGGAACGGCCGCTCCCACGCGCATCCCCCATTGCACTGGGGGACCACGCATCATCCAAATTCCAGGCAGCAAAGCGGGACTACCACAAACAATGAATATTCCCAGCCTGCACCAGTGAAATAACTAATCGTGACAGTGGCCCACAGGCACTGACGGCCATGTTAATCCCTGGCCTGTGACTAAGCATAGCGGAGGCAATCACAGCAGGCACCACCACAAGAATAAAGAGAGACTATATCCACCTCCATACAGTAACGCGCCACAGGCACTTACGTCTATAGCATACTATACACAGAACCAGGGGGCTCACCCAGTATTACCGCAGGAGCAAGCCCACCCACTTCCTGCTCGGCAGTGACTACAGCTAAACCATAGGGAGGGCTCCCCCAGGCTTGCTCAACATAACATACCCGCGCCCATGCCCGGGTATTCACAATCCCAGGACGAATAACAGCTGAAGAGAAAAGTGAGCAAGCCAAGGCATGACCTACATCAAGCCACAGCGGCGGGGCCTTTACTCATTATGAGAGAGGGCTCACCCATAGCCACTTCGGGGACACACTAACCAAAGAGTACACAGGGCAATGACTACAGGAAAACGGACATAAAGGTCCCGCTGAATCGTCCTCACCTGAACGCTCGCACCCCGGTGTGAGTAGTTACATTTTCAAGACAGATCATAGAGGGAAGAAAGGGAACGCACAGAGAATACCCTACCGCTCCCTATGCGGCAGAGTCTAACAGACCCACACCATCTTCTAGACTACCAGAAATTGCCACACGGAACACAACTGGGGGAGCATCCAGGCCTCACGAAAGGCCCCAGATCAGCACATCACCATTGCACCCCCCCTGGCCTCTGGACGCAAAGAACCGCAAGATATAACAGCGTCACACACGACAGCAAAGTACGATGCCCAAGGGCTTCGACCCCAAGAAAGGGAAGGGAGCCATAGAGAAATACACGACAACGAGGAAAGACGCGGACGCCATGATGTCCATGGAAAAAGCACCGCAGACACAACCGGCTATAACTTCCCCGGCGATGGACCCACAAGCAGTCTTCCTGGCCATGCAGGAGGGATTCACCTCACTAAATGAGAAATTAGACGGGACAACTGCCAATGTCGCCTCCATCAAAACGCAATTGGACAAGACCACACCCCGAATCACTGAGGCTGAGGCGCAAATATCCAACATGGAAGATGGACTGAAAGCGTTAAAGAACACAGTGACAACTATGGCTAAAGAATTAGGAACGGTTAAAATCAAGTGCGAAGACTTAGATGCCAGGTCCCGACAGAACAACATCCGTATAATTAGTATGCCAGAGGAAGCCCTGAAAGGACCCATGGAACAAGCAGTGCAAAAACTCTTAAGCGATCTACTGGGGGATCCCGGATGGTCACCCATGTTCATTGTGGAGTGTGCACACAGATCCTTGGCACCATGACCCAAGCCTGGAGCATACCTGAAGCCCATCATATCACGCTTGATGAATTACAGAGATAGAGACTTAGTGTTGAAAACTGCCAAAGAAAAACAAGAACTGAGGTGGGATGCCAATACTGTCCGCATCTTCCCAGACTATATATTAGCAGTACAACAAGAAAGATGTCTATTTACAGGGGTCAAGAAACAAATACGCGAATGACACGTTCCCTATGCCATGCTATACCCAGCTAGGCTAAAAATACAACATGAGAACAAAACCTACTTCTTTACATTTCCTGAGGAGGCGGCAAACTTTGTCAAGACACATATTCCCATACCAACTCATCAGCCGAGAACTGAAGAGGACTCTTAACGTTGTGTGACCCTACAACTAGGAACAAGCAAGAGGAAGGATCGATGACGTGAACACCCAGGCCCCCCACCCCTTCCCAGGGGAGCCCCATAAAGAAAAAGGGCAAGGCCAATTCAGTCCACCTACAACAGAAAAATGAGCACCCTTTTTGTTCATGATGAGCTAGAGCAACAACACGCAGAACTTGCCGTAACGCAAGAGAATATAAGAACCGGCAGCCTGGGATGTCGCTACAGCCCCCCTGTACCAATTGCACTACGAGTTAATAGGAAGGGAAAGGGAGGGACAAGCGGGCATAGTTAAAGTTCGGGGAACTATGAGGGTGGGGGAGGGCAGCCGAGTGAGTTTGTTGGGGTTTAGTTCAGGGGAAGAAGAAGTTAAAATAAAAAGCACACAGCTAAAGAGCACACGCACTGACATGACCACACTAAAAATGGAACAGTGAACATAACTACACACATACCCAGAAGAATGGCTGAACCAAGAGACAAAGATATTAAAATGTTAAGCTGGAATGTCCGGTTGCTAGGTTCCAAGATCAAGAGAAGGAAAATTCAGGCATACATTAATAGATTGGGCCCCAAGATAGTCTTCCTGCAAGAAACACATTTACTACATCAGCAAGCCGGCCAGCTCGCCCCCAATTGGGGAACACACCAATACTACATGTCGTACTCTACCCGGGCGAGAGGTGTGGCGACCCTCATACACAAAACCTTGCCATTCGCAAATCTCCACTCTGAATGTGACACAGGGGGCAGATATGTTCTGGTCCATGGCACCCTTCACGACAGACAGGAACAAGTTACTTTCTTATCTGGTAACGTTCTTTCGATGAGATGTTCTGACGACGTATTCCATATCTATGACAGGTTATCACCACAGATGTGCTGCTTCGGAAAATTTTCGGCGCCTGCGTCGATGACGTCGATATGCTGTCCTCAAGGGTTCTCCGTCGAGCCGACGTCACTGGATGTTATAAGTAGGACGCACGACGCCCATAGCCTCAGTTGTAGTTTTTTTCCCCAGAACGTGTGGCACTAATCTTCTGCCAGTATGACCACAGAAAGCCTTGCGGAAACGTAAGCTGCAATGGCATATGAAATTCTGTAGCGGGGCAGGCTGGGAGGGTAGAATATGGAATACGTCGTCGGAACATCCCATCGAAAAACGTTACCAGGTAAAATAACTTCGAGGGGATTGGTTCATCCGACATATTCCATATCTCTGACAGACTCCCAAAGCAGTACCAACGTATGGAGGAGGGAAAAGAATTTAGAATTCAAAAATTTAGAATGCCCAATTAAATTGCAGAATAGAGGACCGCCTTGCCAATACCAGATCCTGCCCATGGATAGAATCTAGGGAGTAGTGTCTTACAAAAGTATGAACCGAAGCCCATGTGGCTGCTTCACAAATGTTACGAATGGGAACACCCCTCTGCAGAGCAGTAGAGGCAGCCACACCCCTAGTAGAATGGGCCGTAAGCCTACTGGAGGGTCCTTACCCGCCAAGCGGCAACATTCAGAAATTGCCAAGATGATACATCTAGACAAAGTCTGCTTAGTAACCGCTTGTCCCAAACGCCTTCCAGCGTATCCTATAAAGAGCTGATCGTCCACTCTGACCCGGGACATGCGTGAGATGTAGAAACCTAAAGCTCTCTTAGGATCCAACCTATGGAGCCTCTCCTCTTCCTTACCAGGATGCGGAGGAGGATAGAACGCCGGAAGAATGACCTTCTGGCTTAAATGAAATTCCGACAACTTTCGGAAGAAAAGAAGGACAAACCCTAAGGACAACCCTGTCCTTATGAAACACTGTGAAGGGTGGTTTAACAGAAAGTGCCTGCAACTCACTCACTCTGCGAGCGGAAGTAACCGCAACTGAAAATACAGTTTTAAGGGTCAACAGTCTCAAAGGACAAGAATGTAAAGGCACAAATGGAGCACCCATGAGGAATTTTAGAACCAGGTTCAAATCCCAACCGGGCACCTGGAAAGGTGACTGTGGAAACACATTAGTGAGCCCTTTCAAAAACTGAGTAATTAAAGGAATTTTAAAATAAGAACACTCCTCAGACGAGCGCTTAAATATGGACAGTGCTGCCAGGTAACCTTTAATGGTACCCACTTGCAGGCCCTTGTGGGCTAAGGAAAGTAAAAAGGACAGAACCACAGGAATGTCACATGAAAAAGGATCCACATTCTGAACCCTGCAGTCTGGCCGAAAGCAACACCTCCATCACATCTTCAGGGAGGTCCCAATCCTTATACCTCAACCTCTCAGAAGCCAAGCGTGAATGTTGAGGGATCTGACCTCTGGATGGAGAACCTGACCCCCCCCCCCCCTCCTCCCCTGAGAGCAGATCATCTCGGTAGGGAAGACGGCGTGGAGGGCAGATGGACAAGTCGAGAAGGTCCGGGTACCACGTTCTCCGGGCCCATGCCGGAGCAATGAGGAACATCAGGGAACCGAAACTCCGTAACCTCTGCAGCACTTGCAGAATGACGGGGACTAGAGGAAACACGTACAGCAGTGGGAAAGACCACTCCACCACAAACGCGTCCCCTAAGGCTCCTCTTGGAGGAAATTCCCGCGAGCAGAACCTTTCGCACTTCCGGTTGACACTTGTGGCGAAGAGATCCACTTGTGGGGTCCCCCAAAGGCCAAAGATCTCCAGGAGAATCTCCTGAGCCAGCTCCCACTTGTGAGAGATCGTGCTCTGCCTGCTCAGAGCATCCGCCGTCTCGTTTTCGTCTCCAGCCAGATGAACTGCCGAGATCGAAATTTCCTGCTGGATGGCCCAGAACCAGAGCTGCATCGACTCTCTGCACAGAGGAAGTGACCCTGCCCCCCCTTTTTGTTGAGGTAGTGCATGGCCACTGTGTTGTCCATCACAATTAGGACATTCTTCCCTCGCACAGCCGGCAGAAAAGCTTGCAGGGCAAGCCTGACAGCCCTTATCTCCAACAGATTGATATGGAGTCTGGACTCCGACGGAGACCAACGACCGCTGACTGTCAACTCGTTGGCATGAGCTCAAAGCCATACCCCCTGAAGAACACACTTTCTTCGCCCAGCCGTCAAAACCCTTGCCGTCCCCATCAGGAGGGATGGTAGGGTATGACGCCCGTTTAGCCAGGGCCGTATCCGCTTGCACCACCAAACTCTCCGGAGTATGGTGCACGGACAAGTAGCCGGGGTCGCCACTGGCTGGGCAGTATTTTTTCAGCAACGACTTACCCACTGCCGGAAGACTCTCCGGAGCAGTCCAAGCCGCCGCCACTCTTCTTTGCAAGGCCATATGGAATGGCAGAACCGGGTCAGCTGGTGCCCTTGGTCCAGGATATGTCAGGTCATCCTGCAGAAAATCGACTGGTGGCGCAGACCACCCCAAATACTCCGACACCCTTGACATGAGCCGCTGGTACGATGACTCGGCATGCGTGCCAGGCTCAGGCCTACCAAACTCTACCTCCGGAGAGGTGTCCAGACCACTGGCGTCGTGCAATGACTGACGCAGGTCTTCAATCTGGCTATGACCAGACAAGAGTTCGTCAGGTACCTCATTAGGAACCAAACCTTCATCAAATCCTTCCTCCACCTCAGAAATATAATCCAGAGGTTGGAATGGGGGCACAGAAAAAAGGACACATTTTTATACTTGGCCAGAGCCTTTTTCGGGGGTTCCACCGACCTCCGGGGTACCTCCAACAAAGCATCCTCGAAAGGCGTTGAGGGCGTCGATGTAATCAGCGTCGACACAGGCCTCGATGTCCGGAGCGTGTCCTTCAACGACCCCGCGCTGATGGCGTCGATGGCTTCCTCGGAGCCAGAGCCTCGAGGGAACCGCTCGACGGACATGGCGCTGATGGCGTCAATGTCTTCGAAGAAGACCTCACAGGCTCTGACGGTCTCGAGGGCGTCGAGGACCGGGACCTGGAGCGGGCATGGCTAGAGCGATCCACCTTGTCCAATCAGGACCTTGAAGGTACCCAATGATCGTGCCTACCACCCGAGCCCGAAGGCGTACGTGTGGTGGCTCTAGCACGGTCATGGCCGGCTTCTTTCGAAGGCGCGGATGGACCAGAGCCCTGCGACTCAAAAATCGCCATAATTTCCTTACGAAATGCATCCTATTCCGCAGGAGAAGAATGCTTGCCGGGACAAGCAACCAGTCGTGCAGAGTCCTTGGACGAGGACGGGGAAGGCGACCGGTGACAATGCTTCAGCAAGTGCCTTGACGAGACAGAGGAGGAATGGCGGGAACCACTAGGGGACCGAGACCCCCTGGACTTACGCCGACGACGCAGAGAGTCGCCCCTTGAATCGTCGGTGGAAAGTCCAGTGCACCTCGGCTTACGGGGTTTGCAAACCCTATCTACAGAAAGTTTCTTCTTCCGCTCCCGCAAGGCCTTCGATGTTAACGACTGGCACTCATCACAATCTTCCGTGGCGTGGTCCTAACCGAGGCACCAGAGGCAGGCGTTGTGCAGGTCCGTAAGCGACATCTTGGAACCGCAGTCCCGACACTTCTTGAAACCCGACCGCGCGATGGAGGAAGATGAAGACATGATAATAACTTCACAAATCCAAGATCGAAGAACCGAGGTACGCCGAGATCTCCGAAGAGAACACGTTTGCAGAAAAAACGGAACTGAGGCTACGGGCGTTGTTCATCCTACTTATAACATCCGGTGACGTCGGCTTGACGGAGGCCCTCGAGGACAGCGTATCGACGTCAATGATGCAGGCGCCGGAAATTTTCCAAAGCAGCACAGTTGTGGTGATTACCTGTCATAGCTATGGAATACGTCGGAGGAATCAATCCCCTTGTTACTTAACATATACGACCCTAACACAGATGACCCCGACTTCTATTCCACTTTATTCGGGAAACTGGTGAAGTTTCCGACAGCCCACCTGATATGCGGCGGTGATATCAACACCATTCTGGATGTACACCTAGACCGCACGTCGGATCAACCAGGGGCACGGTCTAGATCCGCCCAAATGATACTTCCCCATATGTCTGACTTGAAGTTAAGAGACGCATGGCACTCCTTGAACACCACCAAAAGGGCATACACGTTCTACTCGTCCGTGCATGACATGCATTCCAGAATAGACTTGTGGCTAATCGCTAACAATGCATTAAGCTGGGTTACTGATGCTCACATATACCCTAGGACATTCTCCGACCATTCAACTATACAGCGAACGCTCTGCATTCCCGACGTAAAAATAGGCAGACCCACTGGAGGTTTAAAGCAGCTGCCCTCCAGGATTTGCACTATAAAATGTCATTAGCCCAACGTATACGAGACTACTTCGAAATTAATGAGGGCTCCGTGTCCAGTCAGGCGGTATTATGGCAAGCATTTAAAGTCTGCATCAGAGGCACTGCAATGTCTACTGAATTCGGAGTCCTTAAATACATTTGCAGAGACCTAGTCCGCCAAGAGGCAGATATTGCCAATAAACAAATCTAGTATGCACAGTCACCGTCCCCACAACTAGGACTAGAGATTAAAACTAAACTAGATGAATTTTAAGAAGCGGCTGATCGCGAAATCCGCTACTTCGACAGGCCTGCAGCAGCGCGTCGCTAGGGGGAGCCGGAGCGCCCTTGGAGACTATTGGCCAGAATGGTGCGAGGAGAGCGGGGTCCGACTACCATCCCATGCATAAAACAGACGGCACTGTGACCACGGACAAACAAAAAGTGATGGGGGCGTTTTATGATTTCTACAAGCGGCTATACTCTCCTCAAAGCAATGCCGCTGATGAGGAAATAGATCGATATCTCGTTCGCATACCCACAACATTAATAGCAGATGCCACTAGAGAGACTTTTGAAAGCCTGATCACAGAGGCCAAGATATTAGAAACTATAAAAATGTTACCCAACGGGAAATCACCAGGCACCGATGGCCTTGGGGCGGAATTCTCCAAAGAATTCAGCCAGCTCCTCGTACCCAGGCTACACGCAGTATGGACAGAGGCTCTAGAAAAAGGGGAATCACCTGAAACCACTAGAGAAGTGGTCATCACCTTCATGCTTAAGCCGGGGAAGCCACTGGAAGACTGTGGCTCCTACAGACCACCGACGCTAAAATCTTTTCAAAAATACTGGCCACCAGGCAAACCCCGCTAATGCCCTATATGGTTCATGAGGACCAAGCGGAAATTTGTCACCGGTAGGTCCACCGCTACAAATATCAGATGCTGTAACAAGATTCTGGCGTCAATACCGGAGGAGTCACAGGGGGTGGCGGTCTCCCTGGACATGCAAAAGGCATTCGACACAGTATACTGGCCCTTTCTATTCAGGGTATTACAGAACTATGGGTTTGGCCCTCATTTTATTAAGTGGATTAAAATATTATACACATGCCCCTACGCCAGTCTAAGTGCCAATGGCTCCCTCTCAAACAGACTGGAGCTCCGTGGGGGCACCAGGCAAGGATGCCTACTATCACCTCTACTATTCGCATTGGTGATAGAACCCCTGGTGGACATACTCGGGGCTCGTTACAGCATATACGGGCTGTGGCTCGAAGGCAAACTGAAAATCATCACACTATACGTTGATGACATCTTATTATATCTTAAAACCCAGATCGCACGCTTGGGAAAGTCCTGTCAGAGGTGAAGACCTTCGTGAATTCTCTGGCCTTAGACTCAACGCCAACAAATCCAAAATGTTCCCGCTCATAGAAGCAACGGTTGCACCACGTGAGCTTCACAGGCTCATTTGGAGCCCGAGACATATTCAATATTTAGGAGCATACGTGGCTAGAACTGCTCAATTGACCCACGCTCTGAACTAAAACACCCTGGCTGACGCATTGTGCGTGAAAATGACACGCTGGAACGCCCTCCCTATCTCATTAATGGGTAGGATCGCCCTTATCAAAATGATAATCTTCCCTAAACTCTTACCTATTCACCACAGTCCCAGTGTGGCCCGGCCGCACATTGTTTGCCAGAATAAAGAGTGCCTGCACCACATTCACATGGGGGGCGTGAGACACTTCAGATTAAGTTGGAGGGTGCCAACTGATCCTTATGCACAAGGAGGCCTAGCAGCGCCAGACTTTGAACTCTTATTTAGCCGCACAAGCGCATTACGGCGCCCAATGGGCTACAGACTTTCTCATGCGCATGAAATCATCCCTTGCAAACCTATGGCCCGACTTCACAGCCGAACCAGTGATAAACCTGGGTCCGGGATATATGTTCACTGCGGAGAAAGGGACAATTTTGGCGTCCACACTGAACAAGACCATTATTCAGTCTCGCCCACCAGAAACACGGAACGCCAAAACTAAGTGGGAACAAGATCTGGGGCACCAGCTAGAGGACTACCAATGGCAACAGATATGCACTCTGGCCAAATATATATCATGCAATGCCAGATATAAACTAATACATTATAAAACTGTCCAAAGAACACATACTCCTGCCAAAGTGAAACACATATCCAACAATAGCAGGTACATGCCCAAGATGTCATTCCGAAGAAGCAAACATCTTCCATATGTTGTGGGCATGCATACAACTGAAGTACTGGGCAGAGGTTTGCGCAGCCTTAGACGAAATGGCTGATCAACCCATCGAATGGTCAGCAATGCTATGTTTATTGGGGGCAACAGGGAAGATGAATCCAACCTGGAGGAAGCTACTGAACTTGAGTTTATTGATAGCTAAGAGGGCCATACTGCTGAAGTGGAAATGTAATATCCCGCCCACTAAGTAAGATTGGGTTAAAGATATGATATGGACAAGTGACACTGAAGAACTAAACATAGACTTAGTACAGCCCACCTCTAGACCCAGAAACATTTGGGCCAGATATAGACAATACCGTTCTGAGAAAGCTATAACCGACAAACCAGAATGATAGGAAATGTAAATGATTGTAGTGTGAATGTCTCGTAATTAATGCAAGATGTGTATAAGACCTACCTGTGTGCAACTATAAAGGTTTTAAAAAAAAAAAGAATATTCAAGGAAATGTCAATCAGCTGAAAAGGCAGACCAGGAGAAATAGGCCCTGCACCATCGTCCTCTTCAACGTCCTCATGGACTGTATGTAAGGACTCTTGATCTTTGTCATCCGTGGACGAGACCTCCATGGTTTGTGCGACAGCCTGGGAGGGCTGTTTCGGGGCATCCTCAACCCCCCCTATCTTTCCCCTCTGAGGCTCTTGAACCAGGGCATGGTCCGGTTTCACCCCTTCTAGCGTGCCTACAATCTTTGCAAAAGTCACAGCGGCGGTGTCACGCCTTGGGAGTTGGGACACTGAGCTGTGGGAGCTACCCTCGCAGGATCACCACCCATAGCTGTCGTGGCAGTAGTAGTCGACTGAGTTGCCAACGAGGTCTTCGCCTGTGCCGATTGAGCCTGCTCGGGCTGCTCTGCCTCTGTCTCCTTCGTCCGTGGCTTCTCCGATTTTTCACATAGTTTTGCGGGGGTAGATGACTTGCTGTTTGAAGAGGAGCTTGATGGTAGGCTGGCAACGGAGGCAGAAGGTGATGCTGATCGTGCCCTATCCACTTTGCGACCTGTTCTCACAGCAAACCCGGTGGACTCAGATTTGCGGCTCTTGGCCTTCTCTTGGGCCCCCATGGATGAGGCACCCTCAAAGGACTTAGAAGACCGCTCCTTGGAATGGCCGGTCCTGGGTGAGGCATGACCCTGCTCGGAGCACGGATCAGAGGCCTTGGCGTTAAGCCATGCCGCCAGCCTACTAGGCCTGTTCTTTGTTGTTTTCTTGGAGAAACCGAGGCATATCTTGCACTCTACCTCCTTGTGGTCCAGGTGCAGGCAGTAGAAGAATTGCAGGTGCTTGTCCTCCACAAACAAATTCTGTAGCCAGCATTTGATGCAGGGCCTGAAGAGGGACCTTCTCTCCTTCTCCATCAAGGTCATAGGGCGCAAAGGCCTTGTAGAATCTTCGATGATGTTCACCTTAGAGGGGTGCAGATCTTCACCGACAATGGATCCCCACTGTCGGCAGATGAAGAAAAGAGCACAAAGGCTTCTTTGAAACAGAAATAACTTTTTTCGTTGCAAACACGAAAACATATACAAATAGCTTGGAGAACAAACTCGAGGACTCCCAAGCTTGCAGTAACATTCCGTAGATGGCTGCCAGAGGAGGGGCTTAGGGAGAGGACCGTCATTGGATGGGGCAATATGACCCAGAGTACAGTGATTGGTTTAAAGGAGAAATATGCATGAGCTTGTGAATCCATGCCAGACCCCAGTGTTAGGGAGAAGTCTCTGTATAGGCTAATTTCCCAAACCTAGTGAGTCCCCCAGCAGCACTGGATTTTTGGTGTTTAATTTTTTCTCCTGCTAAAAGTGAGACTCTTTTTTTGCCACTCTTAGGCATGATTTGAGAATGTTCTTTGACTTTGTAATGTGTTTTATGGGCTGTGGGGTCTTTTACTCCATACGGCTTCATGTGTTTTTGGTAAGTGTGTTACACAGCACCCTCAGTGCAGTAATACAGGGGTGTCATAGTGGCCCCCAAACAGACTCCATACCCTGGGACTGACTACTGTCTCCCAGGGCATGTAAAGTCACCATTGACTTTACTAGTCTTAAATTATGAACAGAACCAGTACAAACCATCATATTATGGAAGTACTGGTAGGGGTAATTTGATTGCCCCTGGGTCTATTTTTCAAGGGGGCACTGTCCAGTCCCCCCCTTGTCGAGTTTCTGGCTGGTGGCAGTAGTTACCATGCGAAATATTCCACCGGAATATTTCCTATGGGATTTCCCATTCATTTTAAACGCACCACTTTTTTGGTGCAATGTTAAAGATACCGCTGGGTTATTTAATATTTATTCCCCGGTTGGGTCTTTTTGCCAGGACTCGGTTTTAAAATGTCGTTTGTGTTCGCCTCTTTAACTCCAACCAAAGTCGAGCCCTTTGTTCCACTTTTGTCGGGCTTCTGCACAGAAGCCTCCAAAAGTGGTGCCACTCTGTCTGGGTCTACAGGATGTGTGGGAGGGGGGAATAGGCACCCTGGACTGAGTTGCCTCGGCAACTCAAGTCGCACTCTTGTGTGATTGGCCCAGTGGTGAGCCACCCGGCTCACCACTTAGCATGTTTGAGTGACAGCTAGGACTGATGAATGGGGGTTTTCTGCATAAAAGCAGGGCTTTGGGGCCTGGAACTTCAGAAGTTGCCATAGGACTTGAAGAATCCGAAGAGGGAGAAGCTGAGCCGACCTCCAACGCCGACACCACCGGTGGAGCCCTGCTGAACCAAACTCAACACTTCCCAACGACAGAGAAGATCTTCTTCCAGGAGAGTCTTCTTCCTTTGAGCTGGTGGGGTTAACCAGTTCGCCTTTTTTCGCCTTCCTGGATCGTCTCGTGGTCGAATTGCCCGGGCCAAGCACCCCGGCGGCCGGATGGCCATGCTTCACCACTACCGTGAATAAACGGGTAGTACCTTTTAACCGGGAAACTATGCGGCTGGTTTCTTCCCTGGCAGTGCAACGACTTCCAGCTTTCCTCCACGTCGAGATCTTCTCTTCCCCTGGACGAAACACCGACTTGCACCTACTGCCAGGAACAACTGCCCCCGCTGGAGCTTTCTCATCATTTCAGGTACTGTGTCCCACCTGGTCTCCCTTGAAACAGACTGTTCAAGGTGTCCCGTAAATCCTTGACTCTCTATCCTGGGGTGACCGGAGACCTGTTAACTAACTTTTCTGAACTGATCCAACTCCTTTTGAACTATCTGCAAAGACTTTTAAAGTGTACTTCAACTGTGTGATCTTGGGCACATTCCGCCTTCGTCTTTCCAAGAGTGGGCCTGGCCTATGAACTTTCTTGCTCTACAGTAGACTCTGCCTTTCTTGACTTGCTGTGGTTCTTTTTAAAGTGTTGAAATTGTAAGCTTTTCTAATTCTGCCTTTTCCCTCCCTTTTTAAATAATTATTGGAGTGCCATCTTGGTTAAGCGCTCACCTCTGTATTTGATAATAAGTGGTGTTCTTTTCCTAAGACTTGTCGAATAATTCATCAGGGAGGTGTATATATTTCTAATGACTGTGTTTGAACTTGCTTGACATATTAGTGCCAGTGTATTTTTACAAGTGTGTTTTTAAACAAATAATTATATACTTTTATACCAAAGCTCTGGTCAGTGTTTGCTTGTGCTACTGTATTTTTGTACCTAATTTGTATATGCTATATACTGCCTAACTCTTCTTGAGAGAAGTCTGACTACTCAGTCACAGCTACCAGGTAAATCTGGGTGGTACAGGCTGCCACCAATCGGGTTTACTGCCAACACCTGTAGTGTTAAACTTTTTTGCAGTGGTCCCTAAGGGAACTGCACAGGTTTCTGCCTAACACCCATGCAGGAAAATTACATTTCTATAATAAAGTTGAATGGTTAGTATAGGATACAATAAAGGGAAGAAAATCCCATGGGAAGATTTGACCGTATGGAATTACGAGAGAAAAGGGCCTCAAACACAACATAGGTGAAACAGGTCCACTCCTGTTGATGCGGAAAATATGAAGGTGTGGCGCTGGTGGGTGGAGTCAAGGGAGCACATGCTCCCGGGCTTGGCCACCGAGCGCAACTATATTTAAGGGGAAAGGCATTTTCTTCTGGTAAAAAAGCTTCTGTTCTTGTACCTAGCGAGGGACGCACATTCAGTATGGGGGGGAAGGGGACAGGACGTAGAAATAAAGGAGTTACAGATAAGTAACTTGTTCTTTCTCCAGCATGGGGTCTAGCATATATTCACATTCTCATGAACAACAATTACATAGCAGTACATATACACAATCACAGCAGGTGGCAAGGCTTAACCGAAGCAATATAAAACAAGAGGGGGGGGTGCAAGCAAAAAGTTTAACAAGGGCAAGGGCACTAAACGACCTAAACTAGGTCAATAATACACAAAAAAGAAGTACAATGCTGTCTGGCCATGTATAACAAGATTTTCAAACAAAAGCAACCTTTCAATGGATATAAAACAGAAAATATTTTATTTTGTTCTATATTGTTGATCAGAAACAACAAGGAATTCAAACTAATATGAGTGATTCACCCAATAAAAAAAAAATTGTATACATTGGTCCATAGCAGTGCAATAATAACGCTGCTCACCTACTATTTGTCAAAACACACTTGCAACTTACACACCTGCAACTTTCACACCACTCTTACATCACACACACAAACATGACATAACCAATCGTAACCAAAAAGAACACAAGTTAAAATCATACAAGGGTGTACATTACAAAACAAACTGAATATATAAAACCATTAAGTTTTTCATACAAATGTCAAAAATGCTTCAATGTTTTGGTGTTATTGCATAGGAGTAGTATATTATTTACAAACTCTCTACTTCATTAGAAATGGGTATAAATCAAAGGTCTTCGTCTACTTGAGTTTCGGCTTTACCAAGGGTCCTCAAGATGCTTAACGGACCAGCCTCATCAGGACGAAGTGGATGGATGGTGGTGGAAATAGCTAGTTTGTACTGGAAGCAGATGTCAGTGTAAAGTCGCTGTTGGCAATTCTTGATAGATGATGCCGTGGCAGAATTTTAATGCTATTGTCCTTGTCGCCAATTATAGATTTAGTGCTGTTGAACAGGGTAACCCATTAGGCTGCATGTGATGAATCACATCAACGCTGACTGGGTTGAAAAGGGCTGCGTTGTAAAGGCCTTTTCCACCGCGCGTATATATAAATCCTCAATTAGTGTTCATAAATGCTCCAGTCGAGTATTCACAGAATCCCATTCGGCTGTGTGCAGTGATTCGCAGCCATGAAACATAGAATTAAAGTTTCCCTTGTTGCTTATTGCATTTCTACCGCGAGTGTACCAAACAACAATGCGTTTCTCCCTGGCTCCAGTTGGAAAGTGTAAATGTGCTTTCAGCTACCTCATACTTGAAGCAATAAACACTCACCTCTGGAACAGACTGACCTCAAACAAACAGGTTGCGTAGCACCGCTTGGCTGACTTGGGACTCCTCCCTGGAATCCCTGTCGAGGCAGTAGAACCTCGTGAAGGGGTCCGTGGACCTCCATGTAGCAGCCCTGCAGATGTCGAGAAGGGGGAACACCAGACAAACGCCAACATTGTTGCAATGGCTCTGGTACAATGGGCTCTCGGCCAGCCTGGAAGAGGTCTATTGTGCAAGACGATGACAGCACATGATGCAGCCTGTTATTAATATGGATGCGTTAGACTGAGAAATTACTCAACGTAATATTCATTCTATGGACTCTTCTCCCCCAGATTCCTCATCTGATAGTTATCTCCTTCCAGAAAAACTTTGACCGGGGGGTAGTGGACATCGACTCGGCCGTCGATCCGCCCTGACTCAGTGCTCCATCGCCGGCTCCAGACAGGACGTTGGCTGTCACACAAACTGCGTCACTACTCCCCGTACCTCAGTTCCCGCTACCCCCACCCCAGAACTCTGCCACTGCAGAAAAAAAATAGCAAGAAATTAAGGCCAAATAGCAAATTGAGGGTTAGAAAACAAGGATCCCCATAGGGATACATAGAATTTACAGAAACCACTTACCATTTTGTTTAAACATATTTTTTTTTTTTAGAACGAGTGAGAAATATGTGGCTTGCTTGCCAGAAAAGCACCAGACTCTAGGACCATTAACAAGTCTCCCCTCTCCCGAAAACAGGCATAGCCCAACTGCCAATGTTTTCTAAGGTGATGGATGAGAGAGGTGATGAGGAATCCACAGGAGAAGAATCCATAGAAAGAATGTTACGGTGAGCAATTTCTCCTTCAATCAATGGATTGCCTTTTTCACGCAGATGCGTCATCAGACTCCCAAAGCAGTGGAACAATGGAAGCGGGCAGAAAGCTGACAGCAAAGAAATGTTTAACTCTGTCCTTCCAAAGCGAGCGGCAGGGCCGCGGGCACAGGCCTTGTAAAATTATGGATGGAGGACCAGGTTGCCGCCCCGCAGATGTCCCTAACCGGAACTCCCCTTTGCATGGTTGTAGATGCAGAGATTCCTCTGGTGGAGTGGGCTCTGATGCCAGAAACCAATTCCTTGCCTGCGGATTGGTAGCATTCTGCGATACATAGTATAATCCATCGTGAAAGTGTCTTCTTGGTCACAGTCGGACCTTTTATAGACAAGGAGCAGGCTACAAACAACTAGTCTGTTTTCCTGTATTCCGACCTCCTTGACAAATAGAAACCTAAGGCCCTTTTTAGGTCCAACTGGTGGAAGCCGAGGTGGGTCGAACACAGGCAGATCCATCACCTGAGTAAGATGGAATTCTGACAGCACCTTTGGCAGGAACCCCGGTCTCACCTTAAGCAAAACCTTTTCGTAGAAAAAAGTAAAAATGGGGGTTTGCAGCAAAGGTCGTGCAACTCGCTGACCTACCTGGCCGAAGTGATTGCAACCAAAAAGGCTGTTTTCAATGTAGGCAGCCGCATGGCGCATGAGTAGAAGGGCTCAAAGAGAGCCATCATCAGAAAGTTGAGAACCAGGTTCAAATCGCAATCGGGGACAACAAAAGGAACAGGCAGAAACTCATTCACAAGGTCCTACAGAAATTGGACCATAACCGGGATTGTGAAAAAAGAATCTTGATCCGGAGTACACTTGAACACAGACAAAGCCAACAAGTATCCTTTGACTGTGGTGACCTGAAGGCCTGCAGAGGCTAGTGACAGAAGGAAATCCTCCACTTTAGCGGTGGGGCAAGAGATCGGGTCGATCTTGCGTTTCCTGCACCAGACCTCAAAACCTCTCCATCTGCACACAGAGATCTTGTAGATGGTCTGCGTGCAGCCAGCAACACCTCACGCACCTCCTCCGAAAGGTACCAGTTATATCCCATCGTCTCAAGAGCCACACATGTAGGTTGAGGGATTCCGGGTTTGGGTTAAGTACCCGACCTTCCGACTGGGTTAGGAGATCTGGGCAGCATGGCAACCGGTGAGGTGGGCAGATGGTCAAACCCATAAGGTACCACGTTCTCTTCAACCAATCCGGGGCGATCAAGTTCACGGTTGCTCGAAACCTGCTCAACTTCCTGTTACCCAATGAATGATGGGAATCGGAGGGAAGGTGTAGTGGAGAGGGAAGGTCCAATGAACCAGAAACGCATGCAATAGTGCACCGTTCACAGGGAATTCCCTCGAGCAAAAGACCACCTCCTCTAGGACTTACTGGAACACTTCCCATTCGTGTGAGACCGTGCTCTGCCTGCTCACGGCATCCACCAAGCTGTTCTGTACCGGCCAGAGGGACTGCCGAGACCGAGATCTGGTTCTCTAACAGCCAGAACCAAAGCTGCATTGTTCGCTGGAGAGGGGGACGCAGCGCACGCCACCCTGCTTGTTCAGGTAGTGCCTGGCCACCATGTTGTCCGACAAGATCAGGACAGTATTCCCCTTCAGAGACAGAGCAAATGCCTTTAGGGCTAACCCGATCCCTTTCAAATCCAGCCTGTTTATATGCCACCTGGCTTCCATCGCTGCAGGCCGCTGCAAGTCTTCGCAGTGAGCGCCCAAACGTTTCAAGGACACATCTGTGACATCTTGAGCCTGAGGCCAGAGAGGCCGGAAAGGTTCCCCCCGCTAGCAAAATGATGCTGTTGGCCCACAAAGAAATGTTGTTGACCACAGACCTGGACACCTTAAGGACGTCCTTCATGGTTCAGATGTACTAGGACTACTGACCTCGCAGGAGTCATTGTAATGATCTAATTTGCAGCCTGGCCTCTGGCACTATAAAAATACAGTAATTCATGAGACCTAAGAGGCGAAGGAAGGAACCAGCTGTTAAGGCTACCTGGTACTGGAACAGACGCATCATCTAAGCAATGCTGGCTACTGTCTCCTCGGGCGGTAAAAGACTTCCCTGCCCAAGTGTTTAGGACTGCCCTGATTAATTGTAACCTCCGAACTGGTGTCGCATGGGAATCTGCAAGTGCAGGCAGAAGCCCAGCCTATGGAGTAGGGAACAGGCCTGAGGTGGGACAAGACCAGTCCAGCCAACCTTCCTCAGATCAGCCAGTCGTCCAATTATGGGAATACGTGGAGTCTGGATCTAGAGGTGACCGTGACTACCACCATGAGCTTGGTGAAGAGCCTGAGAGCGGACGTCCACCCAAATGGAAGCACCTTGAACTGTGAGTGCTTGTATGCTATGAGGAAACTCAGGAACATTCTGTGTTTTTGATATATCGGCACATGGAATTAAGCATCCTGAAGATCTATGCACACCAGCCAATCATGCAACTAGAGTGCGTGTAGAATCTCTTTCAACGTCACCATCTTGAATTTGTCTTTCCTCAGGAACTTGTTCAAGGCCCGAGGTCCAAGATGGGACCAAGACCTCCCCCTTCTTGGGTAAGAGGAAATACCAGGAATACCAGCACGATCCTCTACCCGGGCGGTACCTCTTCCAAGGCACCCTTCAACAACAGGGCTCGCAGTTCTTCCTGGAGCTCCAGTTCCAGCTGGCATGGAGGTGGTGGATGTCTGCTCAGAGGCTTAAGAAGGGCAGACGAGAGAGGCCACCAGGGGGCGCGCAGATGCAGGCTGCCTCTGCGTAATCCTCCCACCATACAGTCCCTTGAAGTGGCATGAGCCCCTACTTCGAGCCCCTCACCCCAATAAATAGTGAACGTTGGCGCTGTGAGCAGTAGTGCCGCCCAGGAGGTGTTCCACTGGACCGCAGGACCAGGGCAGGGGAGCAGGACGAAGTCCAGGCCCCCGCCCCCCCACCCCCCCGACTACCTCTGGTGACCTGAGCACCCGAACAGAAGCACTCCCATCAGAAGTGTTACTCATGAAGAGGAAGGAAGCAGTATTATAGATTGGTGCGAGGGTGTGCACTCGGTACGACTTCCTTCCGTGGTGGGATGTTTTTTCGCTGTGTTTTCTACCGCAATTTCTTTTTGAAAAAACCCATCACATTTTTTAGAAAATGGGGGGGAACCCCCACAAAAAAATCAAACAAAAATTCGATGGGTTTTTCCGTAAAAAATTTTTTAAAAAAAGGAAAAATCGCGGTAAAAAACCCAGCGGAAAAACATCCCACGATGAAATGACATGGAACCGTGCACTCCAGGCCAGACGCTCCTGGGGTAAGGCGGTTCTGGGGACTAGAGGGCCAGGTTGGAGGCCCACAACCACGCCCTGCCAGCGGGGGCCAATGCTGTGGGAACTGGTGAACCTCTGCCCATAAAACCCTAATACATCAAAGGATTACATCAACGGGCCATCATTGATCCAGCACGCTATGCTGGGGGACAAGCGCAGACCCACCCGAATTGACTAGCAGGGGTCACGAGACATTTGTGAACAGGGGCATATAGGAAGTGTAAGGACCGCATTAGTCCTTTGGCGCCAGGAAAGGTCTCAAAGAGAGGCAGTAGCCTGGCACAGACTCGGCTTCGAGGAGATGCACACTTTTTGGAGGGGGAGGGATCTGGATACCTCCCATGGCTTCGAGGAGATGCACACTTTTTGGAGGGGGAGGGATCTGGATACCTCCCATGGCTTCGAGGAGATGCACACTTTTTGGAGGGGGGAGTGATCTGGATACCTCCCATCTTGAACCGTTCCCCTGTTGTGTGGGCCCCCGGTATAGGGGCTTGTGCCCGCCACAAGGGCAGAGGCGGTAGATCCAAAGCCAAGGAGAACATCGGGCTATTGGTGGAAGCGTTGCGCTAGAGACGGCAAAACCACTAAGCGGAGCAGAGGCGCCCAGGGCGAACTAGGGGCCACCGCACGTCAACGGAACTGGGTGCATGGAAGGCAGAAGTTGGTGACATACAATTACACCCACACCGTCCCGGGCCAGAGACCCCAAATCGGCCCAAGATGGCAGCATCAGTGGAAGAATCAACAGCAACCAAGGAAGACGTGGCAGCCCTGATGGAAGAAATATGGAACATGAGGGCGGATAACGGAGGCAGGGTTGACAAAATTACTGAGAGGATAGACAAGATAGAGGAGAGACTAGAGGAAGTCGAAAAGAATCAGACCTCATTGAATACCCTAGAAACACAAACGGACCCAAGGATAACGGAAATGGAAGTCGTGAAGAGGAATTCCGTTTAAAGATGGACGATTTGGAAAATCGTGAAAGATGAAACAACCCAAGACACTCTGGCATCCCGGACAGAGAAGGGGAGTAGGAGCAATACCTGAAAAGAACGCTCCATGAAGTTACAAAGCTGGTATTTGAGGATGACTCCATTCACGAGGCAAAAACGAGAGGATACATATAGCCGGTGGGGTCGGCCCGAGGTCCCAGGACTGTCCTGGCACAGTTCCATAACTACAGCGACAAAACGAAAATCTTGGAGAAAGCGAAGCAGAAGGGTCCAATCACCTGCGGTTCGGCAAGAGTGACGATTTTCCAAGAATTATCCTCACTGACACTGGCTAGAAGGATGTGCAAGCCCCTGACAAAGTGGTTACAGGAAAAAGGGGTGCGCTATAGATGGGGCTTCCTGTTCTCCCTCACATTTGAACTGGATGGACACAAACAGAGGTTGAGGGTGGAGAGACACATCCGCAGATGTATGGCCGAGCGTTGGGCGGCCCCTAGAGGGAGCAGAACCGGGATGAAAGGGAGGACTACGACAGGCAGTGGGGCATCCAGGGGCAGAAACAGAGGCGTATACCGGTCTCCAGGAAGTACAGGAGGATGAACGCTTCCTCCGTGTCGGACTCTTGGAACACACTAGGTACACTGTAATGTTGGTTAAAGTGTTTGAAGTGGCTCTTGAGGTCTACAATTAGAAGTGGGGGGGGGCATATGAGAGTTCTGGGGGGGATTGTACTCTAAGAATGTCCTAGATGTGAGGGTACGGTAGCTGTGTGACCTGATGGGATATGGAATGGCATGGCATAGGTTGGGGGGTGGGGGGGCAATTGAAGGACCCTGAGATGAACGTCCCCGCTGGTGGTCCCAGTTCGACCTGGTGAAGTTAACCGGGCGGTGTCGGACACCCTTATGGGGGGTTGAGGGGGTGGGTTGGGTGGTGGGGGTAAGGGGTAGGTACGGGGTCTTATTTGAGCTAAACACTGGTGGCAGTGGGCAGATGGAGGACTGGGCTTGGCTGCCGGGGGATGGATGTGGTGACATGGGCACGGAAAGGCGAGAATGCCAGTAGACTCAGGTGCTAAGGGGGGTGGCCTTCTTAGGGTGGGCCCGCTAAATGTCAAGGGAATGAACTCCCCCACAAAGAGGTCATTAGTGGCTAGGGAATTCCAAAGAGGAGGGCTTGATGTGATGTTCCTTCAGGAGACTAAATATGCCAGGGGGAGGAATGGAGGGTCCCCTGGGGTAGGGGGGGTACTGGGTCAGGAATATTGGGGCTCCGGTCCCCTGAGGGGGTCGGCATTCTTATCAGGAAAGGGTTGAAAATGGAGGTAACCAACGTGTGGACAGACGTTAAAGGCAGGGCCCTGATGGTCGTGGGCGCAGTACAGAAAGTGAGTTTCACGCTGGCTATGGTGTACTGCCCCAACAGGGGCCAGCCAGTTTCTGCGAAGGACTCTCCCGAAAATGATGCTCGAGGCCTCTGGCCACATAATCTTGGGTGGGGATTTCAACATATGGGCTGATATTAAACTGGATAGACAGGTGGGGGGGTCCAGAACACAGGAACTGCAAGGGAGGGGGTGCGTAGGGATCATGGTGATGTTGGGGGTTTACGGGCTCAAAGACACATTGCGGCGGTACCATCCGAATGAGAAAAGGTGCACCTTTTATTCTGCCCCCAACAGTACTTTCACTAGGGTCAACTACCTATATGTCTTGGGAGGATTATGGGAGGTGGTGTTGGGTTCAGAGATCTATCTGGTCGCATGGTCGGACCATGATATGGTAATGGTGGATCTAGACTGGTCAAGCCTACCACAGAAAGTGGAGATGTAATGAGGCGCTGTGGAAGGACCCAGTGTTTCGATTGGAGATGTCTGGGAAAATAGGGGAATACTTCAAAAACAATAACAGGGCAGAAGTCCCAAGGAAGACGGTGTGGGAAGCGGGAAAAGCAACATGGAGAGGGATCCTGATTAGGGACGGACTAGGAAGAAAAGGGAGAGGGCCCTGATCGAGAACAGGTTGAGGGGGGAGATTGATCGTCTTGACAGGGCAGCGAGGGAAGCCACTGTGGAGAGGGAGAGCAGGGTCCTCGAGGTCAAGCAGAAAAGGGAAGAGCTCGAACGTCTGGAGGAAGGCCAAATAGTTAGGAAATTACAATTCCTGAAACAAAAATGTTATGAGAAGGGAGATAAGGCGGATGCACTGCTCGCGGCGAGATTACGTGGTCGGTGATCCGAGAGGTGGGTGACGGCCATAGACGAGGGTGGAGGTGCCTGGGACCTGGGGACGCAGGGGATGCCGGAGGCCTTTGCTACGTTCTATGAGACTCTATACAAATCAGTTGGCCAAGGTGGGGAGCACAGACATAAGGTCATACCTAGCCGATACGCAGATGCCTTAACTCTCTCAGGAGGAGGTGGACGCATTGGATGCCCCAATTACTGCAGAAGAAATCAAGAGGGCAGTGGTGCGACTGCCCCCGGGGAAGGCCCCGGGGGAAGATGGGTATACAGCCGGTTTTAATAAATAATTTATTTCCCCTCTCCTCCTTTTTATGGTCGAACTCTTTAACAGCATTCTTGAGATGGGGGAAGCCACTGAATCATTCTCACGGGCGTTAATTACGGTGATTCCAAAAGGTATGGATGTTATCGCCCTATATCCCTTTTGAACATGGACACCAAGATTTACACAAGGGTACTGGCGGCGATGCTGGAAACAAATATGCCCCACCTGACACACTCGGACCAAGTCAGCTTTATAATGGGATGGCAGGGAGCGGACAGGATGCAGAAAACTACATTTGATTCATGTGTCACGAAAAATATGGGTCGGAGGGTTGTGGAGGGAGGGCACGCCGTTCTCTCTGTTTACGCAGAGAAAGTGTTCGACAGGGGTTTTCCTGAAAAGATTCTAGGCAAGATAGGATTGGGATCCAAGTTCAGGAGGGGGATAATGGCGGTGTACACCTCATCCAGGTCGTCAGTGGCCGTTAATGGGGCCTACACACAGTGGTTCAACCCAATTAGGCGCACGAGACAGGGCTGTCCCCTCCCACCAATTTTATTTGCCCTCTCACTAGAGCCTTTGGCACAGAGAATTAGGAGGGACCCCCAAGTGGAATGTCTCACAGTTGGAGGTGGAGTGTACAAAGTGGCTCTATAGGCGGACGACTTGCTGTTGCACATAAGAAACCCGCTGACCTCCATGCCCAGGGCGATCCAGTTGACCTAACAATATGGTGAACTGGCCGGCTTCAAGATTAACAGGGACAAGTCGGTCCTATTTCAAATGAGGGTACTAGGGCAGGGAGACTAGTATACATTTGCCCCACTGGGAGTAACAGTTAGAGGAAACGCGCTGAGATATTTGGGGATTAATCTCACGAGGGAGTTGGGAGACATATTTAATGATAATCTCCCCCCCCCCTTGTTTCTGGTCTTAGGACCGACCTTGACAGATGGGGGAAACTGACCAACTGACCAGATCTTTGCTCGGGCGATTAAACACCCTGAAGATGATATGCCTCCCTAGATTTTTATATGCGTTCCAAATGCTCCTGATCCACCTCCCTTTTGTGAACTAAAGGGGACGATGATTAAGTTTTTATGGCAAGGGAAAAAAGCGAAAGTGGCAAAGATAGTGGGGGGTGGGGGTGACACTGCCAAATCTGAAGAAGTACTATGAAGCGGCACAATTGAGGGTTCACATACCCCACTTGCGAGGGCAGTAGGGAATCCAGTGGGTTGACCTAGACAACAATTTAACACCCGATTCTGGGCACCATATGGGAGGTTTGGCGAGAGCGGGCCGATATGCAAGGGGTTACATCAAGGCCATCCCCCCCCTGAGCCACATCTGGGCACCCGGGGTTCGAGACTCAATTCTAAATCCAGATAGATTCCAAGCTTGGTTTGAGGCGGGCCTGGAGAGGGTGGGCCAACTATAGAAAGCAGGCACCTTTATTACAATTACTGACCTGGACAAGGCACTGAATATAGGTCCTCTCTCAGTCTTTTACCATCTCCAGCTAAAGGGGGCTCTTACAGATGAGAAACGGAGGGAGAAGATTCAGAGAGACCTCACCCCCTTGTGGAGCTCCTAGAGAAAAGGAGGGAAACGAGGGGCTTGATATCGGCCATGTACAGAGCATTGATAACACGGGGAAGGAGTCAACGGAGAACCTGAGGCAGAGGTGGGAAAGGGATGTGGAGATGGACATAGACCCGGAACTCTGGGGGAGAATATGTAAGAGGGCCTCACAAATCTCGATTGCTAGTCAGTACAAGCTCCATGCTATGGTAATACAACCCAGTCAGGCTGTCAAAGATGTTCCAATCGGCCAGCCCAAGGTGTTGGTGCTTGTGCGGGGAGAGGATTACTGGTGGGGTTGTCCCTGCATTAAGGTGTTTTGAGATGAAGTCCTAGGCTGGATTACTCCATTTCTGATATTATTTGGGATGGAGGAAATTGACTGGGAATTCAGAAGGCTGACGGGGGTGGCAGCCCCCCTCTTGTTGGCAGCGAGGGCCTGCTTAGTTATGAAATGGAAAGGCACCACAATACCGGGTAAGAAGGAGTGGAACAATGTCGCCATAAACATATGTATGATGGAGAGCATAACTGCAGCTCTCCATGGGAAAGCAGTACCGCATGAAATATTGTGCAGTGAATTTATGGCAAAATATTTGGACAAGTAAAAGAACGAATCGAAAAATAAGCAGGTGAAGAGTCTGCACTTCAGGGACAAACGCTCCTTGGGAATGTCCAACCCCATCTTCTATAGGGCCCACCCTAGTTAGATATCATTGCAACCTAGAGGAAGCCTCCCTAGAGGCGGCCAAACACATTAACAACTGACAAAGGGGGGAAAGACTATCCATACACCACAACCGAAAGACCTAGGGATTGTTGTATTTTGTAGAAGACACCG
This sequence comes from Ambystoma mexicanum, assembly GCF_040938575.1. Classification (NCBI taxonomy): domain Eukaryota; kingdom Metazoa; phylum Chordata; class Amphibia; order Caudata; family Ambystomatidae; genus Ambystoma; species Ambystoma mexicanum. Next base: position 249,565,013 of record NC_090939.1, read on the forward strand.
TTCAATGGGGCGGGGGGATGAATGAGTGGTGAAAGGAGAAAAGCAGTACAGATCCGGGAGTGACGTTAAGGGGGAGAGGGGTTGAAGGGATGTTTTGTAACATTTCATTGCCTTAATCTGGATGTCAATGTCTTTTGATGTTTTAAAACTGCAATAAAAGTTAAAAAAAATAAAAAAATAAAATAAAAGAAGATCATCACTTGCATGAATCCATCCCCTAACTCCCCTTCAGGGATGTGATGGGCTGCATGCTCAGAGGCCAAAAGACTATTTCGCAAAAACGCACAAAAAAGAAAATGGTACTAGCCTTCAAGGCCATGCTCCCGGAGAAGATCTTTTTCGCAAAAATATCCACCTTCTTGGCCTCCCTGTCAAGTGGCAGATTGGAGGTGGATGATGCTGCCCTGGTAGATACAGAGGATGACTGAATAACCCCTTCGGGAAAGTGTAAGAGGAAATGCCATGAATGCCTGTACTTGCTGATCAAGTCGGAATTGACCAGGGGGATAGAGCAGGGTCGTTGCCACAAGCAGGCGATTGGTTCGGATATAGCCATGTTTAGTGGCATGTTTCTCTCCATGGGGAGGCCCTCGACCAAGATATATGTAAATTCATAGCCTTCGACTGGTACTGTGGAAGCATTCAGTCCTAGAGTGTCAACCACCTTGTCCACAAGTGATCCAAATTTGAAATGGGTATGAGCATATGGCTGAGTCTACTTCAACTCAACATCAGGAGATGTATCTAGCACTCTGGTATCATGTAGCCCCTGTGCCAAGGCCAGGAGGTCTGCCTGACCAAAGTAGTCCAGTCCACCAGCCCCTGAATATATGGAGTCGACTTCACCCTGATGGTGCCCGCCATTGGTCCTGAATATCTGCACCATGGAGTCGAAATAATCGGATTGAGAAAGCGGGACGAAGGATCGATCGCCAATGGTTGTCGTCAAGGGCTGTCGACATTGGCTGAAGGTTCAGCCGACAGCACGTCGAGAATGATCGGGCTCAGAGACTCACGGGAAGGACCTGGCATCTAAGACTTGCCCCCCTTATTCAGTGTCAAGCCCGAAGGCTCCCCCGATGGCGTCTGTATCAGTGCCATCTTGGGGTGAGAATCACTGAGCGCCTACCGGAGCTATCGCGGCTGCTGTTTCGGGGGCTTGCTTGCAACCACAGCCGCCTTCTCGTACATCGCTAGCATTTGCGACTTAAAGTCCTCTCACTGTTCCCTAGATATCGGCCCCGTCAGTGACGCCTCTACTTTTTGTGAGAGGACGACGAAGATGAGTGGCTCCAGAGTGGGATCTTTTCTGCCTACCCTCTTTCTCAGGTGTGGCCCCTCTGTTTCGGCCTCTGAAGACTGAACGGTAGACCACGCCGTTGACTTGGATGGCGGTCAGCCCAATGTGAGCTTGGCTGCTGGTGTCATGATGCCTACCTCCAAGGAGCCAGGTCCGACCCAGCAACCCCAGAGGCAGGCATCATTTCCCCCAGGGAAGTGCCAGCGGGCCCAGGCTGGGGCCCTTTGGACACAGTCCTGGCTAGTGTTCAAGTGTTTTAATGTGCACTTACCTGATGCAGACCATGCTGCTACATCCAGGCCCTCTTGAGGCCTGAATGGAACTACTTTACCTGTGGGACTACTTTCCCTGGGTGTGGTCGGGGAAGGATACATACCTGATCGGTGGAAGGATACATTCCTGGAACTTCTTCCAAAGCTATTTAAACCACACCCGATCAGCAACTCGCGCTTCGCGTTGTTCTGCTCCTCGCAGCTGGACGCTCACCGTGTCAGCTCCTGCTTCTGGACTTCAGCCACGCCTGTCAGCATCCTGGGTCACCTGCTAAGAGAGAATTGGAGAGAAAGAAGACCTTACCTGCTAAAGCAGCATCACGGAGACATCACACCGACAATCCTGAAAGGGAAGACATCATTTTAAAAGCATTTCGCTTCGATCGCTGCAGCGCTGCATTTCACTCACCTTTCCTGGGCACCTCCATCTTCAGCAGCGATCATCCAGATCCGCAGCCACTTCCCAGAGCCTAGAGAGAAAAAGACAAGAACACAAGGTGAGAGAAGGAAGGGAATAGGAAAAGCTCAGTTTCCTTCTAAGACTTACCTGTTGGGTAATTCCCATTTCATTTCGGGTCCTGCCGCTTCCTGGCATTCCGGACCCCGGCCCCTATGGGGAAAAAAGACAAAGACATTGAATGAGCGAATGCAAAGACATTACCCGAACGCTCATCCAGAACTTACCTGTCATTTACTGGAACTGCACGTTTCACTTCGGGTCGGCGCCATATCTCCGGCATTCCGAACCCCGGCCCCTAAGGGGAAAAAGACATAAGCGTTAGCGCTTGCTGCAATAAGACAATGAACATTATTATTAAGCTTGAACATTTGAACTTGCTACAGAACTCTTACAGCGCCTTACCTGAATAGTCAAGCTTATTTGAACTCCCATCAAACCTCAATCCAGTGAAGTAACTGGGTTTCAACGCGCCCCTGCATCAGAAGCAGGATGGAGAGCTCATCCTTCCTGACCCTAAGGTGAGACTTCACGGGGAATCGAGGAAGGGTATCGTGGAGGGTTGGAAGGGAGTGGGAGGCTTGAGCATTATTCCGTCAGTAGGTAATACTCCCTTTTCACGCACAGGGGAATATTCCTGCGAGCCAGTGAGTCCATCTTCAGAGTCCTGCGCTTCACCATTGAAGAAGCATCAGCACTCGAAGCCAGACCTGCGCCTCCGTGGGAATCAGGCGAGCGTGACAGCTGGCTTCCGAAGAGACTTCAGGTACATTTCGACACACAATGCACATCCCTTGGATCTGGAATCGGAGCAGCGCTTCAACCCCGAAATCCGAGGCATGGACATGATGGCTTGCAGAATCAAAATTCTACAAGATTTGACAAAACACATCACGTGAAGTCGAAGACTTGAAATTTGCTATTGTTCCTCAAGAGCAACGTGCAGAAAAAAGGAACTGAGGTCCGGGGCATAGTGACGCAGTATATGTGCGATGCCAGACATCACGTCCGGAGCCAATGATCGAGCACTGAGTTAGCGCGGATCGATGTCTGAGTCGGGATCCAGTACGCTCCTGTCAAAGTTTTTCCAAGCAGCTGAGTTGGAAGGGGCTATCTATCTGATGAGGAATCTGCAGGAGAAAGTGCCTTCCCCTGATTCACAAGTCCAAAGTTCACGAGTTGAGATGTCTTCCGAAAGTCCTTTGTGCGTGGCACCTAAAACTTCAAGGAACAAGCAACGTCCAGCAAATGCAGCATCCTTTCTACCAGCGTAGAAGGGTGCAGGAAGAAGAATGGCAGCACCAAAGGCTTGTTGAGGTGGAATTCTGTAGGAACCTTCGGCATAAAGGTGGGATGGGTCCGCAACACCACACTCGCAGCGTGGAAGGACAAGTAGAGCTGCTCCTAGGACAGGGTCTGAATCTCCGCAACCCGCCCGGCCGAGGTGATGGCCACTAGGAAAGCGGTCTTCCACAAGAGAAAGTTCAAAGGGGCTTGATGCATCAGTTCAAAGGCCCCCACCCTACCCCCCATGCGCTTAGTCAAAACCACATTGAGCTCCCAAGCTGGAGCAGGGGCCTTTACTGGTGGAAAAGTGCTCAAGAGGCATTTAAGGAACTCCCTGACAAGCCTGTGTGCCCACAGGGAGGGCTTACCAAGTGCCCTGGTGTAACGGGATATGGCAGCTAGATGCACCTTGATGGAAGCTTGAGCCAGGCCAGGGAAATATGGAAGAAGCTGTGGAGCTGTGAGTCGCAGCAGTGTGATCTTCTGAGTTCTGCACCACACAGCAAAGAGTTTCCATTTGTGGCTGTAGCACGACAATGTAGAGGAAGCTCTAGCCTTGGCCAGAATCTTCTTGTACTCCAGTGGCAGGGAATAATGCCCAGACTGTAGGGCTGCAGGAGCTAGGTTGCGAGGCTCAGCGACGGCAGGTTGTGGTGCAGTATTGTCCAGTCTTCTCTGGAGACAAGCTTGGGAAGTAGATGCCGCCGAATGGACGGGGCCACCGACAGACGGCGCAGGTCTGGGTACCAGATCTGCACCGAGGCCACGCCAGAGCGATGAGTATCATCCTGCAATGACATCTGAGTGTGTTGATCAGACGTAGCAGGAGCATAATCGGTGGCAAGGCACACAAGAAATACCACTTCCACAGGAATGAGAAGGCATCCCCCAGGCTCCTCGACTAAGGAAACTTGCTGGAAAACCTCTGGAACCTGAGTTGGCTGCCGGCAGGAAGAGGTCAATCTGGGGTTGACCCCACTTGCGGAAGAGCAGCAACACTTGATCCTGACGAAGCTCCCACTTGTGGCAGGACTACAGTTTCCTGCTGAGAGCCTGCAATGATGTTCTTGTCGCCTGCTAGGTGAAATGGGACGTGGAACATGCCCTGAAGAATGGCCCTGTGCCACAGGGACTGTGCTTCTAGAGAGAGTGCGTCCCACCCAGCTTCTGGATATAGAAAATGGTGGTGCTGTTGTCCGTGAAGATTCTCACCACCTTCCCCCGTAGTTGAGGCAGGAAATATTTGAGGGCCCAGAAGACTGCCTGGAGTTCTAGGACGTTGATGTGAAGGTCTCTCCCCTACGGGAGCCAGAGGCCTCTGGAGTGTGATTGTTCGGTGTCGGCCCCTGTGATGAATCCTATGGATCCCTCACTGAACCCCTGCCTAAAGTCTACTCCCAGGTGGCCAGGGAAAGGCAGAGGCTTCCTTATCCTGACCTTTCACCTGGGCAGGACAAGGCCAAGGGTGGTAAGGAGATCCCGTGGAATGAGATGCTGTATTTATCCTTTAAAAGGGAGAACCTTTTAAAGATGCCAAAACATGTAATGGCCTATAGTCGTTATGATGTATTTGAATCACATATAAAATCTGTGGCTATGGGCACAGATGGCATGGAGCCTGTGATCTCACAGGCCCCAAAGGTATAATGGAAGGGAATTTAAAAATGTCACCTTAAATCACGGTTTTCCTCTGTAAAATCAAATTCTGATGGTTCATCCCTAAATACCTTTAAAGGAAATAAATCTACACTTAAAAACAAGAAGTTGGTAAAAAGAACTGATTTTATTGTTGAGGACTACAAGTCCCATCATCCCATCATCCCATAAGTACTGCAACGAGGAACAGGGCTGAAGAGGCACGTTGCAGTAGTAGTCTAGCAATTAAGCCGGGTAACCTACACCTGAGCGAAGCTGAGCGGCTTACAAGGAACCCTCACGTGCAGGCTATTAGAAGGAGCAGGAACTGTGGCTGGAGTGTATGCAATAGTAGCAGAAGCAGAACAAAGGCAGCATGGTATTGGCAATTCAGGTAGAAGTGGGAGAAGCAAAGGGATGCCAGGAGTCTGATGCAACAGATTTCACCTGCTTGTCCTCTGAGGGTCCTGTTCCCACAAAAACTGATGTGCAGAGACTGGGCAGTGAAAGGCATGCTGGAAGACTGCCTTTCCCCCCACTTGAGCCTAATTGAAGAGATTGCGCAGCAGAAAGCGTATCAGGGACTATGGTTAGAAGTTGCCGTGAAGGATGGCGTGTGTTTCAGAAGCGAGAGGGGCTCCTTAATTGAGTGGCTGGAACAGACCCGTCTTCAGCGAGGAAGGGTGTGGGTCCCACGTGAAGCCAGAAGTCTTAGGTGGTGTGCAGCATGCAGAGAAAGCAACATAGAAGCCGGTGAGATGAACCGGGCGCTTGATTCCTTGCACGAACACTGCCCGAAACAGTATCCAGCTAAATAATCACTTTGTTATGAGTAGAAGTGATGCAAAGTTGATTGTTAAATATTTGACAATGGAACACTGCGATTGTGGCACTCGCGTGTGACCAAACATTCTCCCTTTCACTCGCGTGAAGAGAAAACACAGTGAAACCGCATTGTTGCATTTAAGACCTTGCAAAGAACACAAAGAAGTGGTCGCGTGTGCCTAATAAAATGTTCTAAGAGGAAGAGTGATCTCTGAATCTGTATTAAAGCAGTTAACAATTTATAACATGAGAAGTCAAGTGTTTAAACATTATTATTACAAGTGGGAGAAAGCAAGCATGGCACAAGCCAAGAGTGAGCAATGTATTTCCCCAATTTAGACTGAAACTAGCCTTTACCATTTCATAAAACAGTTTAAATGTTACTGTGAGCCAAATCGAATATCAACATTGCCTAAGACAAGAGTGTGCAAGCATAACCTGAAGCCAAGAAAGTGGCGACAAAGCTTATTGGTAATTATTATGTCTAACGGTAGACAGAGGAATAAAGGCAAGGTTGGGGAAGGAAAAGCTTCTACTTAGAAATATTCTTTGGAGTTGATTCAACCTACATTGCCAAAGACAATAGAAAGCATAGAGAAGGTGTTGTGAAGGCAATTCCAAGTTGTTGTTTGTTGCAGACAGACAAGAGAGGCAAAGAGGCTGCCCCTTTGGAAAAAGAACATTAAGAGAAGAGCGCCTTGTCTACTTGAAGGTGTTGAAGTATCCAAAAGTGAATCTCGTCATTACTGAAAACTGCTTAGACTCACAAAGTACTGAAGCTGTGGTGGTGTATTTGGTTTTCAGTAGATTTGAGACTTCAGTAGCACAAATGAAGGTGGAATACTATGAGGCAGAGGAGTAGGCCCTCATGGTGAACTCTTGTAGAAGTTGTTCAGAGTTGCACGTGTTTGAACTGGAAGTAGAAGTCCTGTGACCAAGATATCTACTGTAATTTCTAACCTTCTAGAGAAAGACATACTGAGTGTTAACCAAGAACTGTGTTTCATTAACAGTTGCAGACGTTGTAGTCACTTTGATCTAACAAAGAACTATGGCATTCCTTCTTGGTAAAGGACCGTGGCTGGGAATGACCTTGATGCTATTTTGATGAAGTGAAAAGGCTTTAAATCACCAGGAAGAGAAGCTCTTCCTTTGTTGGAACTTTGGTTAAAAAAAGAAAAAAACCTTTACTTTGATATTGAAGAAACCAAGAACTTAATTGAGACTATTACATACATGATTTCCTTGTTTCTTTTTGTTAAACATTAGAGCTGAATTTACCTAAAAACCTGGGTAATGGGAGTTCACCCAGGTTACCAAGAGAGACTGTGAATATCATTGTTGATATTATGAACTGCCATATATTACTTCATGTATTTGATGTTTAAGTTTGAGGGCCAGCCATCCTGTGTTAGAGTGATTTCCTTTAGTTTTCATAGGCAGGGAAATCCATGTCAGAATAGGGATAGTGAGGTGTTTGATAACATTTATGATTATATGATATGGCATTTGTAACGCGCCTATACACAAGTGTTTCAAGGCGCGACGAGGCAGGGAGGGGGGCACAAGGGGAGACAGACAACGATCCTCCTAGGCCAGGTGTCATTCAGATCGCGCAAGTGCACGGGAAGGGGGGACGGGAAAAGTGCGAGGGGGAAAGTTCAGTACAGGGTTAGTAACGAACAAGATAAATAATAAGGGCCAGCTGGTGGCAAGTGCAAGATAAGTGCAGACAAGTGCTGGGAAGGGGGGCTGTAGGGATACAGAGACAGTCCCGCAGTGCAGGGGTTGCCAGGAAGGCAGTGCAGGGGAGAGTGGCTGGGCCAAGGACCGAGATTGGTGAGTGGCCCAGTTGCTGATTCAGTACAGTTTCAGTGATTTAGCAGGGGAGAGGGGGAGAGAAAGCAGAAGCAAAGAGGAAGGTTTTGAGGTGCTTCCGGAACCGGAGATGGTTCTCCTCAAGTTTCAGGGAGGCAGGAAGGCTGTTCCAGAGGGAGGCCCCTGCTGTGGAGAGATCTCCCCCAAACTCGTTGCTTGGAGAAGCGGCTGACCCTGAGGGAGTTGGAGGCGGATGAGCGAAGTGCTCGAGAAGGAAGATATTTAGGAAGGGAGAGTTGAAGGTATTTTGGCCCCAGGGCCCAGAAGGCCTTGTGGACAATGCAGAGGGTTTTGAACTTAATCCTCGCAGCCTCAGGGAGCCAGTGTAGCGATTTCAGTCCTGGAGAGATACGGTCCCTGGGCTTGAGGCCAAGGACAAGTCTCGCAGTCCTGTTCTGGGTGAGTTGCGGAGAGTAGAGGCAGGAAGATTTAGATAGAGGCTGTTACAGTAGTCCAGCTTCGAGAGAACCAGGGCTCTGGAGACAGTGAGCTTCTGGGGGAAGGAGAGGAAAGGAAGAATACCTCTGAGGAGGTGCAGCTGGTAGTGTGACTTCTTAGAAAAGTCAGAAATGTGAGGAGAGAATGAGAGTGTGGAGTCGAAGATGACCCCGAGGTTTTTTGCCTTGCAGGTAGGAGCAGGAAGAAGGCCAAGAGAGGCCGGCCAGAGAGCTGCTGCAGGGAAGGAGGGAGTGGGTGTGCCAATGAGTAGAATCTCGGTTTTACTGGCAATTAAGGCAGAGATTGTTGGCGGCACACCATTTCTGGATAGCAGAAAGACAATCAGAGATGAGGTAAGGAGAAGAGGAGGCCGAGGGTAGCCTGAAAATGAGCTGGTATCATCCACTTAGCACTGAAAGTTGGGGCAGAGAGCAGCGATGCGGTGGGCGAGAAGTGCCAGATACTGGTTGAACAGCCAGGGAGAGAAGTTAGAACCCTGGTGGACACCACAGGTAGAGAAAAAGATGTCCGACAGGAAAGACCGCAGTTTAACCTGGGAGGGTCGATTTGAGAGGAAAGAGGTCAGCCAAGCCAGAGCCTGACCAGTGATACCCAGGTTATCACGGAGACGGTCGAGCAGGATGGTATGGTTGACAGTATCAAAGGCAGAAGAGAGATCAAGCAAAATGAGAACACGTGGAATGTTAGAGTCAAGGTTCGAGAGCAGGTCCTCACGGATGTTCAGGAGAGCAGTTTCCGTGCTTCTGGCAGCTCTGAAGCCAGACTGATGGTCATGAAGGCTGCCAACATATTCGGCATGGAGATTAAGCTGGGAGATGGCAAGTTTCTCCAGGAGCTTGCCCAGGAAAGGAGTGATAGAGATAGGGCGATAGTTAGCTGGTCAGGACGGGTCGGAAGAGGGTTTCTTAAGAAGGGGGTGCACAAAGGAGTGATTGCAGAAGTCAGCAAGGGCAGGAGCCAAGGAGTCGATGTGGTCCTTAATAGTTTTGGAGGAGCAGGGGTGGACCTGTGTTGATGAGACTTTCATAGATCGGACTTGTCTCGAAACCTCATCAGCAGAAAAAAGGGGAAAGGCAGAGAAGGAGAGAGGCGGGGTGGCTGCAGAAGGGCCAGAGGACGGGCAGGGAATAGAGAGGTGGGAGGGGGAGTAGATGGGAGGAGAGTGAGGACAGGATGTCCTGAGTTTTTGAAATGAAGTGAGAGGCCAATGCCGTACAGAGGGCCTGGGAGGGGACAGGAGAGGTAGAGACTGCAGCAGGGTTGGCCAGCTCCTTGCAGATTTTAAAGAGTTCAGCCGAATTGTTAGATGCCGCAGTGATGCGGGCTTGGATAAGGGCTCTCTTCTTGGTGAGAACGGAGAGCCGGTATTGACTTTGGAGCAGGCGACAGGCCAGTTTGTCAGAGGATGAACATGAAGCACGCCATTTCCTCTCTGCCACCCTGCACATGCGTTTAAGGGTGACGAGATCCGAGTCATACCAGGAGTCACATGTGGCTTTGGGCTTCTGGCGGATTCTCCTGACAGGGGCAAGGATATCAAAAGTATCAGATATAGCAGAGTAGAGAGTGGAGAGGGCTGTGTCAGGGTGGGAGTCAGCCGAGGGGGGAAGAGGGGGCGAGAAGGTGGCAGCGAAAGCCTCAACTGACACACGCTTCATGGGTCGGATGACCGGGAAGGAAGTTGGCAGTGATGAGGGTGGCTTTGCCTGTGGGGTAGGGAGGGTAAGGTGGGAGGAGAAAGTGATCACTCCAGGAGAGAGGAGTGGAGAGAGGGACAGATAGGGGAAGGTCAGAAGAGATCAGGGCATCAAGAGTGTGCCCAGCAGAATGGGTCGGCCCAGACGGGAGAATAGAGAGTGAGAGAGAGTCGCAGAGGTCGCGAAAGAGTCCAGAGGGGGGACAGGAGGCATCCAGGTGGATGATGAAGTCTCCAAGAAAGAGGAGTTGAGTGGTTGAGGACAGGAGTGAGGAGGAGAGGTCAGCCCACTCGGAGAGGCAGGAGGAAATTTGACCAGGTGGCGATAGATAGTAGCCACGGTAAGGGAGTGGCTAGGTGAGAGAGTCGGCAGACAAGACATTCAAAAGAGGAGTAGGTCTGCGTGGGAATAGCAGTGGCAGGAATCCACTCAGGGAAGATAAGGGTCACCCCCCCCCCAGCACGGTTGGCACTGGGCACGGAGAGGATCTTGTAGCCGTCAGGTAGAAGTGTGTCAAAGCTGGTGACAGAACTGGCAATGAACCATGTCTCAGTGAGACCGAGTACTCCTCAAGAAGGCGGCAGATATAAGAGGAATGTTTGACGGCAGAGCGAGAGTTAAGAGTGGCAATGTGGAGAAGGTTGCCATCTTTGAAGGACTTCCGGGGAGGGGTACAGATCAGAGGTACGCCCTGCAGAGGAGAAGGGGCACGGAAGGGGCAGGGAGGGAGGGCAGAGGCAAGGTAGCCGAGGACAGAGGAAGGGGGACAGCAGGAGAGGAAAGGAAGTTGATGAGGCGCGGGAAGCGTCCATCAAAGAGGTGAAGGTTGGCCTGAGGGCCTTGGACCAAGACGGTCCCATTAGCGTAGACATTACTGATGGCCTTAGAGGAGTGGAAGGAGGCCAAGAGGACATCCCAACAGGTGCCACCATTAATGGGAGAAGAGGAGGAAGGAGAGAGCACAGAGACCATATGAAGGGTCCATAGGTCAGGTGAAGGCACGAAAAAGAGGATGTCAGTGAGAGTTTCCTTAGAGGAGGCACTGGTGTAGGTGTCAGCGATACAGAGGCCTGGGTTGGAGACCAGGATGTCCTTTTTAAACTTTTTCCTACCAGATTTAGTGAGAAGAGCAGGATAGTCAATGGAGAAACAGTTAGAAAAGATAGGTGAGATAGAGAGCACCATGGGATCGGAGCGTGTGTGGGGGGGGGGGGGCTGGGTAGGACAAGCACGAGCGGACAGGAAGAGAGCAGCAAGCCCTAGTTTACCACAAATTCAGAAAAAACAGTGAACACAGTAATGCATATCAGGTACCCAGTGGAGAGGCCACCTAAGTTTGAGAATCCTGCGAGGGGAGAAAAACCCTAGTATACCACAATTTGCATGGCATAGTGACGTCAGGGCACCATGCGAAGGAGGTGACAGGTCTAAGTGTGGTGGGCCGAGAGAGCAGGTGGAGCTAACAAGGTGGACCGGCGCCAAGCGTCCGCTGCGGACACCTGCAGACACACAGGGAGCCGCAACCGTAGGAGCCGCCCTTTGCCTAAGGGGCCCTTAGCTGAAGGGGGCTGCCGGGCAGGGGGCTGCCCAGGAGGGGGTGGTTAGATTGAATAAAATGGCATATTTTGAAAAGCCCCCACCCCTCCAGGGAGGCATCCGTGGTGACTGTTGCCTAGTACGTTGGGATCTGAAAGGACGCTCCTTGCTTGAAATGCGGGTGCACTTCCCGTTATTGTAGAGCTTGCCAGAACTCGTAGGTGAGGGCAATCTGGTCTGTTCAAGCGCCTGTTACCTGCAGTCAGAAACTCCTGAAGAGACTTCATCTGCAGCCTGCAAAAAGGGACGAGTTGGATAAGGGAGGACTTCATGCCCAACAGTAACTTCATGGCTCGTACCGTCACGGATTGCGCTGACAGGCACTGCACCTTCACCAGGATGGCTGTCACCCTTTCCTCTGATGGGTTAGCCAGAAATGCACCCAGGAACAGAGCGTTCTACAATGGCTCCACGAAAGGACTTTCGGATAATTGATGGAGTAGACGAACAGTCTCTGCCATGTGCTGGCATGCCAGTGCATGAGAGTGGGCACGGACGAGCCAGTCGTTCAGATAAGGGTAGACGTGGATGCATTTGAGACTTCGATGCGCTGCCACCGGGGCCAAGCACTTTGTGAACACCCTCGGCACCGATTTCAGGCAGAAGGGCAGGGCCTTTAACTGATAGTGCTGTCCCTGGACCACAAACCTCAGTAACTTCCGATGCTTCGGGTAAATGGGGACATTAAAGAAGACGTTCTCCGATCTAGAGTCGCCAGGAAATCCCAGTCTTGCAGCTGGTCGAGCACATGCTGCAACCTGACCATTCTGAACTTCTGTGACTAAGCATTTGTTGAGACGCCATAGGTCGAGGATCAGCCGCCACCCTCCTGACTTCTTCCGTACCAGAAAGTATCTGGAATACACTCCGGAGCACCGGAGGCAATGAGGGTCCAGCTCTATTGCCTCTTTCCTTAACATGGACTGAACCTCCTGCAGCAGTTGAGCCATGTGCAGTTCTCGACGCTCCACAGGAGCAATACAAGGACACCTGTGTTGTAACTACAAGGTGTGACTTTGATGAAGAACGTCCAGCACCCATTTGTCCATGGTGATGGACTTCTGCTGGTCGACAAAGTAAGCTAGCCGGCTGCCCACTTGGCTGCGAAAGTGAGGGCCCGGGTCCATGGCCTATTAAGGCCTGCAGGAGCCGACTGAGCTGACATCCGCTGCCGAAGGCCCTGTAGGCATTCTGGGTGGTAGAGCGGGAGGCCTGGCAATAGGGTGCAGAGTACCCGTTGGAGGACATGCCCGGCTTCCCTCTGTAAGAACGAAAGGATGATCACCTTTGTCTCAGTGTCCCCAGAGAAATTTCTGTCCCTGTGTCAGTCTTAATAATCAATTGGAGCGTCTCGTCCACGGCCTTTCCAAACAAATTGTCCCCATCGAAAGGCATACCCACCACCTTGGAATGTACATTTGACCTGAAGGCCGTGGCCTTCGGTCAACCTTGGCATCAGAGGGCCACCTCTTTGCCCATCTAGCAGAAGACAGAGTCCACAATATCCAATGCCACCGTGATGGCGTTGTCCGAGGTCCACTCGCCCTCCTGGATCACCCTTCTCATCATCTTGCAAAAAGTCCAAGATTGGCCCAAGCTTATACCAGAACTCCTGATAGTAGCGGGACAGGATGGACAGGGCATTTGCATCCTTGATGGTGGAAGCCACAGGGTAAATGATGCATTTCCCCACTGCATCAAGATTTTCCCCTCGTGGTCCGGAAGCACTGAGCACAAGAACGATGGGTCGACGAGTGCTTCCTGGCAGTGACAGACACCCGAGTCTGGAGAAGGCTGCGACCTCAAGGACCTGAGGGTGGAGTCCGGGACCCTACTTCTTTTCCAGCCTATCCCTCTTCAGAGGAGTAGTACTAGACGTTTTCATCAGGGCTAAGGCTTTCTGCCACACATCATCCAGCAAAGGGACAACATGACTGTCTTTCGCAAGGACTCCCTGCATTGGAAAAGAAAACGTCCTTCTCCTCCGGCACCAAAGTGAAGAGAGCGGATGCCCCCGAGAAAGGGCAAGGAAGGACTCAAATTAGTCTGGTGGCAACGCTCTGACTGGCTCATCGGTGCCCAACAAAACCCTATCAGCTGGGACATAGTCATTATACTCATCGGTATGCGTCGCTGTAGTGTCCGTATTAGGACCTGTGCCAGTGTTTGGTGGCTCCTACACCACCAGCATCAAAGGCCTCAGGGGCGGTCCGGATGAGGTGGTGTCAGTTGGCATCTCGGCCTTGAAGGGCTAGGCCGTCACCTCAGTCTTGGTGGGGTAGGCCTGGGAGGACTTCTAGCTGGTGATTTAGGTGCGCAGTGAACCAGCCCCTGCACGGGGAAGCCGGTAGCCTCTGCTGTATCTCCGACACCAAGGTGTGGAAGGTTATAAGAATGTCCAGCGGCATGTCCCTAGGCACTGGCTAAGGCGCAAAAGGAGCAGCTGACCCGGGGCTAGCATGTCTTGGAGAGTCCAACAGCAGATCCGGCTTGGTGGTCTGAGTAATAGTCCTCTCGTAAGGGGTGGTCATCAGAGCTCGTATAGATGTGTGGAGACATCCTAGCCGACCTGGACAGAAACCCTGTAGGAGGCAGCAGCTCCCTGGTACTGCCTGATCCCAGGGAACGTGTAGACGATCGGTGCCTGCGCCTTGACAGGAGCTCCCCTGGTCAGGAGCTCCCCTGGTCAGGAGCTGAACAGCCGATACCACAGTAAGCCGCAGAGGTAGGGCACACGCGGAGTGGCCGCTGTCTTGAAACCACAGTAGTATCTGTGTCGCCCGTTGATGAAATAATGCTAGTTGCCGGGGCCACCGACTGGCTTGCAGATGGAGTGGATACAGATGCCGTCATTGACTGAGCCGTGGACGTAAACGAGGTGGAAGCCTGGGCAGACAAAGCCAAAGTCGTGGTCTTGGTGGATGATGAGGCACTCATCGGGGCCTTTGATGGGCCCGAAGACTCCCCTTCATAGCCTTGTCTTTGGATGAAGATCTATGCTTTGAGGGGTCAAAGACTTCCATGCGGAAGGTACCTTTCCCCACTAACTGGCAGGCCAACCCGTAGACAGCGATGGAGACCGGGATTGTGGCCTTCCCAAACTGGATCCAAAGCCACGTCGACCCTTGTGGGATCAGTTGCATGGTGCTGAGCCTTCTTTTGGATCACCTGGGAAGGGGCATCCTTAAAGGACCTTAACCTCTTCGCAGAAGGAGCATGCTTATGGGACCTGCCGGTCCTGGATGAGGCATGACAGTGCCCTGAGTTCGAGTCAGAAGCATTCTCCAACTTGTGCCAATCTGCCAACCTGCGATAACCTGCGATAACGGTCCTTGGTCTTTGTCGGAAATCCGCAGCAAATCTTGCATCCATCCTCATCATGGCCTAAATGTAGGCAATACAGGCACCTGGGGCGCCAATCCTCGAAGAAGTTCCGCAGTCACATTTCGCACAGCGTTTGAAGAGACTCCTCTACTCCTCGGACAAGTAGGCCGAAGCATGGGCGCTCCAAAAACTTGAGGAGAAGATCCGGTGACAAACTTAGATCTTCACTGGCAACGGATCGCTGCTACCGGTAGTCGAACAACAGTACGATGGAAAGAATCTAAGAGAAAGAAAAACCAAGTTATCTGAAAAACAAAGTAAATGTCAAAATACTCAAGAGTATTCTGAGGACTCCCAACACTAAAACGTGCGGTAAAAATCTGAAGACTGCCACCATGGGTGGACCTTAGGAAGACGACTGTCATTGGATGGGGGCAGTATGACCCAGGAGGACCGTGATTGGTTATAGAGACCACCAGCAGTTTTCAGGCTAAAGCTAAACTGCTTTTCTTTTTACTGAGGATTCCCAGCCTGACAACAGGGAATATTCATGAGCATGTGAATCCATGCCAGATCTCCATGCTGGAGAATTACATCTAATTGTAATTAGATCGGCTTAGGTCAGCTGTCCATTTCTCAAGTGATGCCATAACCTGGGTCCAGTCCTTTCTAGCTAACCGTATAATGAGTCTTTTCCCCCTCATTTATTTTTTATTTTTACTGTGCAATAGCCAAAATTTGGCTTTTAACACATTTCAATAAATAATAAAAAACAATATAAAATCCAACAGAAATTTACATATTCTGAATACAAAAACAGCAAACATCCTAACAAAAAGGAAGCAAGAATTCAAATCACTGATAACAATTCAATCTATTACTAACTTCAGTTCCTTAACCACCTTCCCACCTCGATTGATAAAGCCGACTCATTACCAGAAGATAATCTTGCCCAAAAATCCTCGGTATTGAGATAGGACTCATAGATAAAGTCCCCCCTTCCTTATCTCTAGTAGCTAGTAATTCTAGGGTAGGGAGTACGTTTAAACGAAATCTCAAAAAAGTTGATCTAAACCGAGGATTAGGGGACTTCTTTAAGTAAGTCGGCATACTTGAAAGACGTTTATCCAGTACTGTCAGAGAGGCTGATCTTTTGGTTTTTCGCATGTCATCAATAGTGTCTATCCAATCACCCAATTTCATTTTTAGTGGGTTCTGTAGAAGCAACTCAACATCACAGTCACAGCCAGACAAAAGTTCTAAGCATTTTTGCCCCAATCTACATAAGAAATCATTGTTCCCTTGTTGGAGCTCTATGGCTGTTTCCTCAAATAAGGAATTCTTTGGGGGATCTAGGATTAGTCTGTAGAGAGTCAGCCACTTCCATTCTAGCCATGATCTAAGTGACGAAAGACCAAGTTCATAGCGCAAACATACAATGGGAACACAATCTAGCAAACCCAAGATACTTTTCCAAATCCCAGATTCGATTACATCCCAATCTATCTCCAAGGCCATATTGCTATAATCCAAGCCATATAGAATTATGGGAACTACCTTCCCTATGTAGAATCTTACAAGTGGGAGGATAGAAAATTTGCCAAAATTAAAATTGTTTTTTTTCAGCTGAGCACCCAATTTCAGTACTTTTAGATCAATAGATGACAACAGATTACTCTTTGTAGGGAAAGATCTTAGTACAACTCCCAGATATGTTAATTCTGAGACAACCTCTACCGGACACTGATCCAGCTTCCAAGCAAAATTCGTTACTATTTTATTTGGTCTCTTAAATAATAGGATCTTAGATTTTGAGGGGTTAATCTTTAGTTTATTGCTCCTTGCATAAGATTCTAGGGCGGTTAGCAGACGTTGTAGCCCTACTTGCGAATAATCCAGGACTATGTCATCCGCATAAGCTAGCCAATTTATTTTAGCATTGCCAATAATGGAGATTTAAACCAATATCATGCAACCAATTAGTTAGATCCGCCATAAAAAGGATGAAAAGCAAAGGAGCTAGTAAACAACCTTGTCGTACCCCTC
Organism: Ambystoma mexicanum; assembly: GCF_040938575.1. Classification (NCBI taxonomy): domain Eukaryota; kingdom Metazoa; phylum Chordata; class Amphibia; order Caudata; family Ambystomatidae; genus Ambystoma; species Ambystoma mexicanum. The sequence continues at coordinate 249,581,789 of NC_090939.1, forward strand.
TAGTTATCCCAATTGGATTAGAAAGCAAGCCCGATCTACCGAGTCTGACCCTAATGTAATTATTAGAGTGCAACCCTCGCAGTACAGAAAGTAAGCCAGCAGGAATTCCCCAGGCGTCATGTTTTCTCCAGAGTAAATTCTTATCAACCATATCAAATGCCTGGGAAAGGTCAATCCAGGCTCCAAAAAGGGTAGGGCCACCCTTGGTAAATGACTTTACAACAAGGCAATTTAGAACAAGCCAGGAATCTGGAAATCTCTTCTGGGTAATAACGTTATCAAAGAGTAATCTTAAAACCTTCGCCCAGGTGACTGAGTCCATTTTCAGAATCGAGTTACTCAAACCATTCGGACCAGACGCTCTAGAGGCTGAAGATTTCTTAATTAACAATTCTAGGTCCAAAACATTAAATTCAAGATCCCAATTGGGCATTAAATCCATCGTCAAACACTCTGGAACCTCAGAGTCGTAAACCTTGGCAAAATGATCAAGACACACCCCCTCCTGAATTATGGAATCCTGTTTCTGATGATGGATTGCCTCATTCATTCCCACCATTAACCAGAAGTTTCGGGAATTCCTGAGAGATAAAGCACAAAGCATTCTCTCAGCATCCTGCTGTAGCACCATATGCTTATGGGCAAGAAGCCAATTCCTATAGTTATTCTTTAGCTTTACTACTCCTGCCCTATAAGCGTTTCTACATAAACCGGAATTCTTTAGGATAGATCTATGATACCTCATTTTGATCTTTTGGGCAACGATTTGATCGTTAAAAAAATGTTTATGGATCGTATGGCGTTTCTGCGAAACAGGCTCCACCGGAGCCAGATCAGATAGAAAATTCATAAAAAGCCCTGGCATACACGACTCAGACAATTGCTCGATGGATAGATCACTCACCCTGTTTCTCAGCTCCTCATTTAATAGTTGACCCCCTTTGGGAAATGTTCCAATTACATTCCCTGCATTATTAATGAGGAGCTCTTGACCAGAGCGGGTGACCTCTAAAGCAGACTCAGAGTAAGGCCACCTTCAACATAGCATGGTCATCGCTGTTCCCATCCCCCACAACCAAACTGCAACAGCTCTCAAAAATATTTCTTGAGGCAAAAAGATAATCAATCGTAGAGAAAGAGGAACCTCTATGCCAGGTAGGGGAATTTGGAATATCCCCCCTGATGTTACCATTCAGCATAAAGAGAATCCAATCCTTCATAAACTCTGACCATATTATGCCATTACTGGACTTCTGTTTAAGCTTTCCCGACCTAGGGTCCAGTGTAGAGATACATTGAGAGTTAAGATCCCCGGCAATAAAAAGGTCATCTGCCGGGAATCGTAGGGAGCAATCAACTAAACCATCAGACAGTGCATGCAGAAACTCAGATAGTGGACAGACATCATGATTCCAATACAAATTTACCACTATCCAACTAGGACATTTTGTGGGACCTCTCCTTGACAGTCTCACTATAAGAATCCCCTGGAATCCGTTTGAAATAATAACAGAGAATTTAAAAACTTCATTGCTAGAGGCCACCAAAAGACCCCCCCCTTGGTCTATCTGCCCGTGAGCCCACGGCCAACTGCTGAAGAATAGAGAAACCATCTATACCCACCAAGCAAGTTAACCATGTTTCTTGAAAAAGAATTAAAATCAAATGATTCAACAATATCTGACTTTCTGGGCTCCTCAGAGAAGGAGGCATAACCTCTAGTGTTCCATGATAACACATTAAACTGGGTTACCCCTAAAGCTTCTGTTGGGTCATCCTCATTTTAAGCAATACTTGTGAAATTACCTCAGGGAGCATGTCCCACACATTCAGTTGAGTAACTGCAGGGACATCCTTAATTGCGGCTCCCCTAACTTGTTCTTGGTTCACTGCCTGATGAAAATGAGCAGAGACGGGTACCGGACAAGACAAAGGGCTTCAAACCCCTCTGGTCCCAAGCCTCCACCTCTCCCATAATTATATCTAAACCAAGTCTTGACTTCAGGACCATTGCAGCCTTATTCGTGTCTGGGCTAAACGGAAAACTCACAGCCTCAATGTCAGCTGATGAAAAGTACTTCAGAGCAGGAATTGACTTCATTTCCGAAAGAATTGCAGATCGATTTAAAAGAGAGTCATTCCTTGTAGATGGAATATGCCTTGACAGAAATTCCCATTCCTCAAAGGAGCTCATATCGTACCCCGTAAACCACTCCTGCACCACAATTAGCTGTGCAGCTCCATAATACTTGGTAAAGTTTGGAAGGTCTAGCACCCCTCTCTACCTGGGAATCAGTGTGCGCAGAGCCATTCTCGTGTGTTTGTTCTGCCAAACAAATGTTGAGATTCATTTGTTCAATGCTATGAAAAAGCACAGCGGCATCGCTATTGGTAAAGTCTCAAAGTAGTACAAGACTCTTGGTAGCGTGACCATTTTTACCGTTGGTATGCGACCCAACCATGACAGTTTAAGCGGGGTCCACCTCTCCGAATCCCTTCACACCTGTCGCAGAAGAGCAGGGTGTTGTACATATATTTTGACACATTTGAAAAAAGCCAAACCTAGGATGGATTAACTGCAGATTTTCTAAAGCATGCTTTCAGGACCTGGCCAAAACGCCTCACGGCAGGTTTGGTGGAAATTCATTCAGCAGCTCGGGCTGTAAATGCAGGCACGATGTTCTTCCCATTAAAGTAAATCCATACTTCGAAATATTTGGCCCAAACCGACAACTTTGCTCCCCTTAATGCAATTGCACATAACTTTGCAAGAATATTCAGTCAGGTCTGTATTGTTTTTGGAAAAGCTGCCCAAAAACTGCTAGTCGCCGACCCTAACCCCACTGCCATTTTGCCACTCCTCCCACTGACGAAACTGCACCAAACTTTGGAAAGTCAAGCCATTGTTTTCCCAAAGTTTCGTGCGGATTTGTCAAACAGCAGCAGAGTTATAACCCAGCCAAAAACTGCATTTAAATCAAGTTCACTGTAACTATGCGTCCCCCGTTGCACAGCGTATAACCACAATGACGACATCACAGCTGACATTACTGACAGTACCAATTACATCATACATGACATCACAGATCCTTCGTTTGATTAAATACATTTTTAAATATGAGACATCTGTATTGTTACATAACATACATGTATGTCTCGGGAGGATAGCTCAGGGGAAACGTGCTTGCCTTGGAGGCAAAACGACACGGAGCAATAGAGGTTTGATTCCCGGGTCCCTGCTTAGAATCCTCTGGGTATTAAGCATGTTCTAAATAACCAATCACATCATGTACATATTGCATATTTACACTGTACATTGTATTGTGCCCTTGTTTCTTTAAATGTAGTGTACGGTGAGTAATTAAAAGCACATACAGACAGTACAATGAAGAATTTACATTCTTTAGAAGGCAGTTTGTTAAGTTGGAATACAAATTCAATTTTTTCAAAAGAAATGACTAAATATGAGTAATACAATTGTCATATCTAATAAAAAAAAGTTTTTACTTTAATTTCTTATCTATAATTTCATTAAGTAGTACAAGTAACCAAATCTTTTTGTATACTCACCGACATACACATTCTTAGATTCTATACCATCAAAATAAACACAGGCACAGACTCATTTATATGTGATTTTTTCTCAAACCTGCCATTTAGAAAAGAATGTTCATTTAATGTTATTACAAAAAGGGGAATTTAAAATGTAAATGTATTCCCGATGGGCCGAAAATATTCCAACTAACATGCTCCCCAGATGACGCCCCTCCCCCCCAACTTCACATGGCGCCCTCGTTCCCCATCCCCATAGCCTGATGTGATCGCATACTTTTCCCTCCTCCAAATAGCTTTTTGAGCACTTGTCATTTTCAGCTTCCCCCGTATTAGCGTGGGAATCTCTCGCATCAAGCAGCTCTTCATGTCTGAAAAGTCTCTCTGCTACAAAGCACCACAAGAGATATATAAAAGATTTTATGAGCAGGGGCACCCCCTGCTCAGTCGAATATATTACAAACTAATGGATGGATTAACCACAAACCAGTTTAAGACATTAAGACAACGATTTGTGCCCAAGTTATTTCTTATTTTGTCCAAATCCGTGCAGCGGTTTTTCACGCAACAACTTTTAACAAATTGCTCTTTTCCTCTAGGATAACACATCTTTCCAAAAATGTTAGTTGAGGGGGCAGTGGGTGCCCAGTTACAACCTCTTCGCAAAATGTCATCAAAATCCGTCAGCTAGTCAAAGGTTATTAGCAATAGAATTTTACAACAGTCTATGAAGAAAAATGTCACCTTAATGATAGGGCAGCGACCACCGACCCCGATATATATATTTGTGTAATACATTACTTAGCGTAACCGTATTTCTGATGCTTGTATCTGCTTTGATTCACATGCTTTACATAGGCCAACATCTAGTGGTAGGCACAGAGTATTGCACATGTTGCTTTCGAAGTTCGAATAGTGATGTTGACGGAGTGTGTTTGTAATATTATCCCTAGTGTAACGTGTACTGTACCCATGATCCCTCATGCGTCGAAATACCTCTGATTATTTGTTTCTAACTAGAGGGAGTATAAAGTGTAGCATAGAGACTAGGTAAGTGATGATGAGGTGTGAAAACATCTATGATTTACTGGAGAACCTTTAACTCCAAAAGGGGAAGAAGGTCGGGGCATGTGAACCTAAGCAGATACAAGCATCAGAAATATGATTACGTTAAGTGTGCCTTCTGAGCCTAGTGGATCTGCTTAGAATCACATGCTTTGCATAGATTAGTGAGCAGTACTTTGAGGAGGTGGGTTATTTGAAGATCAGAGAGAGGTTTTAACACTGTTCCACCTGTGCATCACCTTTAGAATGTGCATCTAAGCAGTAATGTTGTGTGAAAGTGTCAACTGAACTCCAAGTGGCAGTTTTGCAAATGGCATCCAAGCTGTGAATGCATCATGAAGCAAGACACAGACAACAGATTCAAAGTTCAAATAAAATACTTTTATTAACTTAAAGGTCAGGATGGTGTAAGTCCTATCTTGCCTTATACTAAAGTAGGATTTCCCTACCTAAAAAAACAAATGATTGTCTGTGGCCTCGAGTTCAACCAAAAAGTCTGTCTGTGGCAAAAACCTATGCTTGCCCTCACATTTAAAGATACATAATGTGTGGGGATGTCAGTAACCACAGAAATAGTATTAAAAAAACAAAGTTCTGAACCTTTTCCTGCTCCTTATTTATTATTACATTTGTATAGCGCACAACAACCCTTGGGCATTGTGGCGCTGTTACAGTATACTTACTTGTTTGCAAGGAAAGTGCAGAATAAAACATCTGCAGACAATACAAAAAGAAAGAAGTTGCAAGTTACAAGGTGTGGTTAGACCAGCGTTCCTTGTATACAGTGGAACTAGATATAGGTGGCTCATACAGTGGAAAAACATTTAGGTGAAGGGAAACAGCGGTGAGAAAACGAAAAAATAATATAATTACATTGACTGAAATATTATGAGGGGGATGATAGGTCCTAGGTTACAGGGGGACCTAGTCTGCCTCACAGAAGATATTTTAGGGCTAAACCAACTGTGGTTCCAGAGGAGTGCAGGACAACTAGCGCATGATTATTTGAAGAGTCTGGTCTTGAGAGCTTTACGGAAGATGGTGTATGATGCTTCCTTTCTAAATTGACGTGGGCAGGTCGTTCCAGTTTTTTGGTACTAAATGTAAGAAGCTGGAGCCTCTCACTTTAGCGCTTCTGAAAGTGGGGATGTATATCTTGTTGGAGTGGTGCTCTCTAATAGGTCTGGTGGAAGTGACCAGAGTAATCTTTTCAGATAGGTAGGAGGGGGCGGTGCGGGAAAGACTCTTGTGTGATGGCCAAGGTTTTAAATAGAATGCGCTCTTTGACTGGCAGCCAGTGCACATCCCTTCCCACCTATAATAGACATTCCCTTTTAGGGATGCTCAGTGCCACGCAAGAGGGCATTGTTTTGCGTGACTTGTAGCCTGTTGATGTTCTTGGCAGAAGTTCCAAGAAAAAAGGCATTACAGTAATCAAGGTTTGCCCCAATGGTAGCCCTAGCTATTGTGAGGCAATTTTTGGTTGATAGGTATGGCTTGACCGCACTCATGATTTTGGTGGCGAGAGCTGAAGAGGAGGCAATGGTGCTGACCTGGCACGTCATGGACAGGGAGGAGTCGATGAAGACCCCTAGTGTTTTGACTGCTGAGGACACAGTGATAGTTGTATTGTCAATGTTGAACGTCCTGTATTGCGGGTAAAGTTTGTTGAGCGTGTCACTGGTGCTCACTAGTAGTAGCTCAGTTTTTTCTCAGTTAAGACATAGTCCAATTGCTGCCATCCATGTTTGCATGGCTGCGTATATGTTGGTTAGAGCCGTTGAGTCTTGTTCATAGGATCCGGTGAGAGGAAGTAAGATTTGCGTGTCGTCGGCATAGTTGGTGTACGCTATGCCGCGATTCTCCAGGTCATTAAAGAGAGGCAGGGTAAATATATTGTATAGTGCTGGTGCAGTGGAGGATCCTTGCGGGACACTACAGTGTATGGTGGTGGGTTCAGCATAGGCATGATCCGAGAAGACTCATGCGTCTCCCTTTAACGAAGAAGGAAATCCACGATGTGGGTTCAGGAGAGAATTTGTCAACATTTTTGAGTTGTTAACAAAGTATGTCATGGTCAACGAGGTCAAACGCGGCCGGCAAATCTATTAGGTTGAGAAGATCCGGCTTGCCTTTGTCCATTAAGTCTCCGAGTTGCATCTTGAGATCCAGTAGGGCAGACTCTGTCCCATGGCCGGGGCGGAAACCAGATTGCCTTTTTATAAGGATGCCATCATCTTCCAAAAATTGCTGGATTTGTGTATAGGCAATTCTGTCCAGAATTTTCAGGACGAATGCGACCGTGGTGACAGGTCTGTAGTTGTTGGGTAGCTCCCGGAATAGTGCAGGTTTTTTAGGTAGTGGGCCAACCCACTCCTCAAGACATGCCAGGACGGTGTTAGATTTGAAGGAGGCATTGATGAAGTTTGTCAAGAAAGGGGCTAGGATGTCTGCGCTTTCTTTTCTGCGCTTTCTTTGACAATATTGTCTAGGCAGGCAGGCAGGCATCCTTGGCTTGCATACAGACTCTTCCTCAAGTTCAAAGCAGTTCCACAAAAAGGAACTCTGGGTTCCTTTCTCCAAGGGTCTTGGGGTTCCCTTCCCCAAGTTCAACACGTTCAGCTTCACAATGGTAGTCCATTCTCTTGGCTTTCACCCGAGTAGGGTTACTCACACTAGTGCTTTATCCCTTTTGCTTTTCACTTGCTTTGAAAAGCCCTTATTGCTGGCTTCCTTTGAGTCATACTCTCATATTGTTCATTGACTTCTTGGATTGGCTTTCACAATTCTCACAATTGCATTTCACTTTCATTCGTATGGTGTTTTTCATGTGTTTCACACAACTTTTCTTTAGTTCTGTATTTAAAATTGCAGGCAATATTTGCCAGTTTGTTCGGGTTTCATAAAACTCCTTTGGTTTACTGACCCAATGAGCATTAGCATTTCTCTTATCGGCACCTCCGCATGCCCAAACCCAAGCCCCTGGAGAACAGAGGCGCGACTTTCCCCCAACATCACTCACTAGTATCCAGCAACTCCGCTGGGTGTGTTCGGTTCTCTTCTCTGCATTTGCTCACCCCCTTTCACCTTGTTGGGAGCCTTGTCCGAACCGTCCTGCTGCATGCTGCTGCTCCCAGGAATCTTCAGTGTCCAGGCTGTAGCGCGGGACACGCAGCCACAGATTTTGCAGGACTCCTGTCCTTCTCACAACCCGGTCAGGCTGCAGCGTGTCTCTGCTTTTCCTGCAATGCTCAGTGTCCTTTTCACTGAGCAGGCTCCTTTCTCCACATGGGATCCCGTTTCCAGCATGCTGAGTTCTCTCTCCCAGCTGGACTCTGGCAAACTGGGCTCTCTCTCCAGGCTGGATTTCCCTTCCTTCTGATTTCTTTCTCCTTATATACACCTGTAGCCTGTCAACTGGCTGACGCTGTAAGTCCTTTGCCTGACCTCAATTAGTGGGACATGCCTGAATAGTATACTGGTGTTTCACAGGCCTCTTCCTCGTCTCAGTACCAGAGTGGTGAAATTACATGTTAGTGTGTATTGCTCTTAGTCAGCTCTTCCTCGTCCCAGTACTATAATGGTGTGACTGGGGGAAAATGATAGACTGGGATTGGCAATAGCCTATAAAAAGGCAGGGGAAGTTTGGTTAGCACCAGGAAAAGGGGGATCCCATGCCTCACCTGCAGATATCCTCTCCCCATTCCCCAAGGACCCTCTAATCAAGAAATCCTCCCTCGCATCTCCAACCCCAAGGTCAGGAACCAAAAGCGATGGCCTTTCCCTGGCCACCTGAGAAGAGGATCCAAGGGGAGTAGGTGTGATGATGCCCTCAGGTTTCTCACATAGGACATTTGCTATGAAAGCTAGAGTTGCCCCTATACCTCGAGTTGAGTGTGCTCTGTACTTGAATGGCCACGTTCTCTTAGCAAGAGGATAGCAAAGTTTGATGCAGTTGACTATCCATTTTGGAATAGCCGATTCAGGGATAGGTTCACCTTCTCTCCCTGCAGCTAAAGATACAAAAACACAGTCTGTCTTTCTGATAGTTTTGGCCTTCTTACATCTAGGGCAGTGGTATTCACAGTATATTGTAGTCCTGGTAAGATAGCTCAGCGGGTTGAGCGATTGCTGCTACGATCAGAGTGTGATCTGCAGGTCGCAGATTCGAATCCCGGCAAGGCCAACTCAGCCTTTCATCCTTCCGAGGTCGATAAAGGAGTACCAATTACGGTTGGGTGATATTCTATGTAAAATATGTGCTCTAAAGCACTTTGGATTAAGGAGCTATATAAATAACAGATTATCATTACTATGCTGAGCTCCCTCCTTCAGTAATACTATTGTTGCCAGGCCCCTCAGAGGCCATATCTGCTTATATTTTCTATTGAAAACAATCGCCATATTCCATTTTTGAAGGGCCTCAGTAGCCCCCCCACCCATCAACCCCTCCCTCCCCCTGATCCCCCCCCTCATCCCCCACCCCAAGACATCCTTTGGGCCCACAGTTCGAAGACCACTGACCTTGGGTATGAAGACTTTTTTTCTTTTTGGAGAAAAACAAGTATTTGTGAATAATTAAAGGAATCTTGTACTGACAGTGATTGTAGTTCACTAACCCTTCCTATTGATGTGATAGAAACAAGGAAAGCTGTCTTACAAGTGAGATGTTTAAGTCTAGCTTTACGCATTGGCTCAAAGGGGGCCCTCATGAGCTTTCCAAGTACAATATTCAAGTCCCAGCCAGGAGTTGAATAAAAAACTGGAGGGTATAATTTTTTTTCTGGGTTTTTTTGTAACTTTTTTATTGGCATTTCTGAGTCGGGTTACAAACAGTTTGAGCAAATAATCATATAAAAGATGGGCACGCACTTGAATCAAATGCAGCAAAATAAACCACCCCCCTCGGAGTCCATGTGTCTTGAGGAGAGAGGAGAAAGCTTTTAGCGCGACAACTAGATGGCTGAACCCCCCCCCCCCCGGTATGTGCCTGTCCCATTAAGTACCCAGCCAAAAACAACATCCCCTCCCCAACCCTACCCCCTCAACCATGAGTTGCGCCCTTGAGGTACAGGAAGTTCAGCCAGTGTGCGTCAAGGCGTTCTGAGTCATAACCTTCAGTCGTTTTGACCCGTGCTATTGTGCGGGTCTAGCCTCCACAATTAGGGTCTAGCCTCCACAATTAGAGTCCTGGGTTACTCCCACTTTCCAACCGCCTATAGGTATGGGTCTATCAAGTCTCTGAATTTTGTTGCTCTAAGCGCTCATAAGGGATTTTGGGGCTGTTGTCGCGCAAAAGCAGCGCATTCAAATTTGCAAATGTTCGCGAGGAGTGTGTTCCGCTCTGCAGCGGTTGGGGGGGGTCTTCAGCCTTCCAGTGGGCTATGAGAAATTTCCTGGCCGAGAACAGGACTAGGCCTACGAGTTTATGGATGAGCTGATCCTCATGCCAGTCGTCTGCTTCCCCCCCAGGAGCATTACCTCTGGAGTGAATGTGAATGTAGCCCCTACTATTTCATCTGTTTGCTTTTGCACCTCCCTTCAATTAAGTGACCCATCATACCTAGGGCCCCGCAATTCCTCCAGCACTTGTTTGTCGGGGAGATCCCCATCCGATGCAAGGAAGAGGGGCTAAAGTATAGACGCTGCACATTATAAACTGGATCTCTCCATTTCTAAGGTTGGTGGAAGTGGAGGCTAGTGGTATGGCAGCGTAATCTAGGATATCCCAGATCTCTATTTGGACCCCAAGGTCCTCTCACCAGTTGCGTGCGAGTGTGTAGTTACATGCCTGGTTGTTTGGGATTGCCATTTGGTAGAATGTGCGGAGGGGACCCGAGGTGTCAATCCATCTCAGTTTCACAGGGTGCGGGGGCCCCCGGATTTGGGGGTTGTGCTATATGGCGCAGTATCATATGGCAGATAGTGTGATATGAGAGCCAGTCGCCCGGCCCCAGACCGAGTTTCGTTCGAGTGACCTGGAACGTCTACAGTGATGCCCCCTCCATTATGTCCATTATCCTAACCTTGGCCCACTCCTGGTCCTGCCTGGCGTATATTTTTCCTGTAAGCCCGTAGTTTAAAACCGCCCGAATGCTGGACCATGGTGGAGCGTATTTAGTCTGGATCCCATGTGCTGCCCTGAGCCTATGCCACTGGGTGAGTGTGGGCCCCGAGTATGGGGTGGTTCTTAATGTTGGGCAGGAGCTTTTGTGGCGGTGTAGCCATTATTTCTATAAGGGTCAGAGGCTTCATCAGCTCGACCTCCATTGCCCTCCAGCTGCATTATTCTGCAGGGTCTAGCCAGCGCTTCACCCAGCACACTCGCGCTGCCAGGTAATATGCCTTCAGGGATGGGGCTGCAAGTCCCCCATTCGCCTTAGCGGCTTGTAGGGTTGGTAGTTGGATCCTCGCCTTCTCCCCTCTCCAAATGAACTTGGAGATGGATTTGTCTAATTCCTTCAGGGAGGAGGTTGACAGGCCAGGCTGACCGGGGTCATCATTGCGATGTACGTGAGCTTGGCAAAAGAGTACATTTTAAATTGCGTTTAAAATATCCCACCTCCTTAGGTCCTGGGATATGCCCGTAATTTTCAGAGGATAGTTTAGATCCCCGAGGTTGGCCAGTGAGGCGCTAATAAGTATACCGAGGTATTTGATATGGTGCATTTGTAGGGAGAACGGGGCCAACCCCCCTCACCCCTCGTGTCCCATAAAATGTCTGGCCGGAGCGGCATGACCTCTGACTTGCCCCAGTTAATTTTGTATCCCGCCATTGGGACTATCTCCATTAGGAGTGATCGTATGTAAGGGAGGGCTGTGGGTCCATTGCTGATGTAGAGTAGCAAGTCGTCCGCGTAGAGGGACATGCAGTGTTACTCCCCGCCTTGCATGATGCCCACCCATCCTTCATCTGCTCGGAGCTTGATTGCAATTGGTTCTATCAAGAGGGAGTAGAGGAGTGGGGACAGCGGGCATCCTTGGTGCTTGCCAGACTGTAGTACAAATGCTGGGGAGGTGATGCAATTGGTTACTACGGCAGCGGTAAGGCCCGTGTAAAGCAGCTTAATCAATTGGACGAGATGGGGGCGGGGGGAAGCCGTATCGTGGCAATACATTAAATATAAACTCCCATTATACCTTACCGAAGGCCTTTTTGGCATCGATAGCTAATATAATGTCTTCGGGGTCCCTGCTGCCATCTACCAAGTGTAGCAGCCTTCTATTATTGTTGCTTGAGTGTCTATTCCGTATGAAGGCAGTCTGATCCTTGTGAATGATGCAAGGGAGACTGTTTTCGATGCGCTTCGGTAGGCATTTCGGAAGGATCTTCGCATCCGCGTTTATTAGCGAGATGGGTGGGCCTATAAGAGCGTTGGGTGTTAGGGAGAATTCTCCTTCTAGGGCTAATTTCCCTCATCTAGTGAGTCCCCCAGCAGCTTTGCTGGATTTCTGGAGTTTGTTTTCCACCTGGTAAGAGTGTACATCCTTTTTCACTCTTACATGTGTTTTGGCCTATGTGTTTTTACTCATTGTGTGATCTTGGGCACTGGAGCACACCACTCCAGATGCCCCTGTTCTTGTATGAGTTACACAGCACCCTCAGTGTAGTAACCCAGGGTTGTCTTTTAGACTGCCCTCTGACTCCATTTCGCTGGGGCTGACTACCAGAGAAAGGTAAAGTTGCCATTTACTTTACAATTTTACCACAAACCCAGTACACCCCATCTTATATGGAGTACTGAAAAGGGCTAATCTGTACCCCTTTTTTGTCGGTACCTCCCTGAGCATCGTTTCGCTCTTTTAACATTTAGACTTGGCTGGTGGCAGTGGTATCTACCCTAACTTTTCTACCACGATTATATTAGATAAACGTGGTAATACTTTTGGCTATTTTAACAGCCTTAAGCATAAACTCGCTTGACCAAATAGTCTTTCTTTTGGCTCCGATTGGGTTTATTCGCCATTTCTTTTTGTTAAAGTCCCTATTTGTCCACCGTGTTTTGGCGGGCTTCTGCAGAGCAGCCCTCCTCTTGGCGCCTGGGTGTCTATGTAGACTGAATGGGGGGAAGGGGTGTAGTCACCCCCTGCACAGGGTATCCTAGGAAACCCAAGTCGCACTTTGCCATTATTGGCTGAGGCGGTTGTCCCGGCTGGACAACCCCCCTGCTGCGTGATTGACAGCCAGGCTGTGTGAATGGGGGTTTTTGCGCATAAAAGGCAGGTCTCTTGGGCTAGACGTCAGAATCGCCTCTGGAACTACGAGGAACCGAAGAGAAGCAGAGCGAACGACGGCTTCTGCAACTACCCTGTCCCGGTGCAGTCCTGAGCTATCTACCCTTCGACAACTAAGAGAAGATCCAGTCCATAGTCTTCTTCCGTTGAGCCTGGTGGGGATAAACAGCTCATCTTCAGACAGAGGTCTCCGTCGTAGTTGAAATCGCTGCACACTGCTGTAGTCGTCCGGATAGCAGCCTGCCGAGCCTTTCCCGTTTTTAAGGAGCGCACCTTTTATTCGTTGTCGCTGCTACCGGCTTCATCCCTGTGTGGTGCAGACCCCCTTCAGATGTCGTCCTTCACAACGAAGCTCCAGGAATCGTGGGTCTGCAGGAAAACAACAGGAACAACTGCCAGGGCACCAGCTGCACCACTGGAATAAGGTACTGTGTTCTGCTCGAGGAAACTGGGGGAATCCCTTTTCTTCATCCTCAAGGCTCGTCCTTGTCTTCCCTCCTTCTTATAACTTTTGCTTCCGAACATTGACAATATCAAAGTACTTTTGGGCTACGCTGAATCGTGAACTGTCTAACAGTGTGATCTTCGGCAACAGGTCTCCGGTGTCACTTACCTCTGGCTCCGGCCCTTAGACTTTTGAACTCCTGTTTGAGTGTTTCTCAATGCGGTCTGCCTGTTAGGCAGAAACCTGTGCAGTTCCCTTAGGGACCACTGCAAAAGATTTAAGACTACAGGTGTTGGCAGTAAACCCATTTGGTAGCAGTCTGCACCGCCCACATTTACCTGGTAGCTGTGGCTGAGCAGTCAGACTTCCCTCAAGAAGAGTTAGGCAGTATGCAAAGTATACTCAATAGGCACTCAGATACAATAATACAAGCAAACACTGACCAGAGCTTTTGGTATCAAAGTATATAATTATTTATTTAAAAACACACAGTTGAAATACTCCAGCACTCTTATTGTAAAATATTCTAAACACAGTTACTATTATAATATATACACCCCTTTTTCCCTATTAGAAAATCACAGTAAAACACCACTTATTTTCATACAGAGGTGAGCGCTTAACTAGATTGCACTCTAATAAGTTGCTGAAAAAGGGAGGGAAAAAGACAGAATATGAAGAGGTACATCACTCTACGATTCCAGAACACTGTTAGCAAGGCAGAGAGCAAAAAGTCACTGGTGAGCCAAAGTCCAAAGGCTGGGCCCACTCTTAGAGAGAGCCGAGCACAAATGCGCCCAAGATCACACAGTTACACTAGGCTTAGAAAGTCTTGCAGAGGGTTCAGAAAAGCTTTTAGAGAGGCTTAGAAAAGTTTAGCCAAGGTGTCCCAGGCTAACCCAGGTTCAAAAGCCGGGGGCTAAATCTACCCCGTACAGTCGGTAGCAAGGGAAGCCAGGCGGGACATGGTACCTTAAGTGGGAAGGATCCTCCAGCGGTGGCAGTTGTTCCTGGTAGTGGGTGAAAGTTGCGTCGTCGTCCAGGGGAAGAGAAGATCTCGACTTGGAGGAAAGATGAAGGTCGTTGCACTACCAGGGCAGAAACCAGCCGCAGAGTTTTCCGGTTAAAGGTGGTACCTTTGTCTCGCGGTCGTGGTAAAACGTGGTATCCCGGTTGCCGGGGTGCTTGGCACGGGCAAGGCGGCCACGAGGTACGTCGGGAAAGCGAAAAGACGGTGAAACTGGTTATCCCCACCAGTCAAAGGAAGAAGACTCTCCGGCGGGAGATCTCCTCTGTCGTTGGGAAAAGTGGTGAGGCAGTCCTGCAGGGCTCCACCGGTGGTGGTGGTATCGTGGCAGGTCGGCTCAGCTTCTCCCTCGTCGGATTCTTAGGTCCTGTGCCGACTTCTGAAGTTCCAGTCCCCAAAGCCCTGCTTTTATGCAGCAAACCCCCATTCATTCAGCCTAGCTGTCACTCAAACATGCTAAGTGGTGGGCCGGCCGGCTCACCTCTTGGGCCAATCAGGATGGAGTGCGACTTGAGTTGCCTAGGCAACTCAGTCCAGGGTGCCTAAATTCCCCTCCACCCCTCCTAAGTAGCCCAGACAGAGTGGCACCACTTTGGAGGGCTTCTGTGGAGAAGCCCGCCAAAAAGTGGAACAAAGGGCTCGACTTGGGTTTGGAGTCACAGAAGAGAACACAAACGCCATTTTAGAATCAAGTTTTGGCAAAAAATACCAACCGGAGAATCAATATTAATTAAATGACAGCGGTATGTTCGAGGCTACCGTAAATAATTAAATAAAGATAGTAGCCTAAAACAATGGGAAGTCCCATAGGAAAATATTCGCGGTTGAATATAAAAAGTAGTATCCACTGCCACCAGCCAAAACTCGATCAGGGGGGACAGAGACGTGCCCCCTCGACTAACAGACCCCGGGGCAATCGAATTGCCCCAGCCAGTACGTCCACAATATGATGGTTTGTACTGGTTCTGTTCAGAATTTAAGACTAGTAAAGTCAATGGTGACTTTACATGCCCTGGGAGACAGTAGTCAGTCCCAGGGTATGGAGTCTATACTGGGGGGTCACTAAGACACCCCTGTGTCACTGCACTGAGGGTGCTGTGTAACACACATCAAAAAAACACATGAAACCCTATGGAGTAAAAGACCCCATAGCCCATTAAACACTTCTAGATTCAAAGCAACACACTCAAATCATGTCCAAGAGTGGGAGAAAAAGTCTCACTCTTAGCAGGAGAAAAAAATAAACCCCAAAAATCCAGCAAAGCTGCTGGGGGACTCACTAGGTTTGGGAAATTAGCCGTAACAGAGAATTCGCCCTAACATTCTGCTTTGCCCCTGTGCGGGGTAGGTCTTTCCCCATGTTTGGTACCTTTGTTGTTTCCCACTCTGGGTCGTCCCCTGGGTTGGGAGCCATTATATCTCAGGTCTTCTCAGAAGTGTGGTCTCCTCCCTTTGCTCGTATCTGAGGGGTTTCCTGCGTGGGGTATGCGCCTTTATCGCGGGTTTGGTATATTGGTATATCCGCCGGTGGGTTGTTAGCAATGCTGTGGGGTTTTAAGTCCTGGATCCCTGGTTTGGGAGTCGGGGGGGGTTTCTTTTTCCCTCCTTCAGTGATTCCGGGCGGGTTCCTTTATTTGACATCGGGTCCGCGTGGTGTGTCGCAGGTTCTATGCCTATCTATCCGGGGTGCCAGCCACGTGTTCCCTGGGATGGCCGCTGTCCCGGTGTATTGTAGTCCCCTTTATTACTGCCCGCGGGTGTGCCTGGTCCCCAGGCTTGTTCCCCAAAAGTTTCAGTATCAGATGGTGGGGCCTCCCTCTACCCAGGTGCCTATCCGCTCGCTCACAGCGCACACGGGCGGCGCCGGGGCGGGGGGGAGCCCTGCGCGACAGTCGCGTGCAGGAGTTCAGGCAGTCTTATGGCAGCCCAGTTGTTTGGGTGTTGTTCAAATATGCGGGCTTATGGCACCCCTGCAGCGTTGGTTGCTGGGTGGGACCCCTGCCACTCCATGGGGGTCCCCAACTGCCAGTGGGGGATGGGCCGTGAGCTCCTGTGGGTTGGAGTCCCCCGCCGCTTCCCGCGGGGAAGTGAGGGGTGTAGGGGCGGGAAGAGAAAGCCCCCTGCAGTTGTAGCCGGTGTGGGGTGGGGCGGGGGATGAGAGGACCTCTCCACGTCGCCTACGGGCGCGGGTGTATCTGCGGGGCCCCCCTCGACCCGAGCACCCAGCCGCTCGCACACAGCGCACAAGGCGGGTGCCCTCCCGCAGTGGTGGTGTGTTGGGGATCGCTGGGGCGGGGGAGCAGGGGAGGAGACGGGGGGCCGCACTGCTTACCTGGCCCCGGGTCTTGTCGTTATACGAGTCGCGGGGGTGGGCACCCCTCGACCCGAGCGCCCTGCTGCTCGCACGCAGCGGGCACCGGGAAGGGGGGCCCTCTTATGCTGGCCGTGTGCTGGTGTGTTGTGGCCGTCCACGCCACAGAGCAGCAGTCCACGAGCTCCGCAGGTCCTCGGCTACTGGGTCCAGGTGGCCATTTTCATCAGGCAGGTTTGGCAGTCGGCCTCAGTTGATCTTGTCAAGGGTGCAGGGGGGCTCAAAACGCTCCGATTTTCGTCAGACTTTCGTGGGGGTGGGCACGGGTACAATCCCGTACCCAATTTTCCCTTTTTTATTTATGTCCGCATCAGGATTCTGCCAGGATTTAGCAGGATTCGGGCGGCCCAGCGACGGAGGGCTAGACTGACATCAGGCGTCCCCTGGTGGTCTCCCCTCAACCTCACTCTTGACCCTCACCTTGACCGCCAAGGCGATACTGCGGTAAGCCCCTGCCCACTCAAGAAACGGAATGCACTCCAGACATATGATCTCCACCTGTTCGACATATGGAGAGACATACACGGCCACAAACAGGCCTCTACGTTCTACTAACACCCACATAACACCTACTCCCGACTGGATTACTAGATAATCCCCGAATACTCACGCTGCCTTGTGAAAGATTGCACAATTCTACCGACTACCCTATCAGATCATGCCCCAGTCCGCCTACGTATCGCCCTCCCCGACACGCAGCGCAAGCCACCCCCATGGAGACTGAACCTGCGCATGCTTCACTACCCTGACCTAGTGGAACAGCTTGCAAAAGACTGTACACGGTTCTGGGAGTCCAATCTGTCTCAGGACTAATCTGCCCATAAATGCTGGGATGCTTTCAAGGCCTACATGAGGGGCCAATGTATTTCACGCTCGGCGCACAAACGTAAAGCATGGGGGGAGAAAGCACCCCGCCTAATGGCGAAACTAGGGGAAGTTGAGAAAGTCCATTAAAAAACCCAGAAATAAACTCCTCAAGCCTAAGCTTAACAGACTCCGCACTAATAGACAGGGCCCAGAAATCATACACTAGTTGGTCTCAGTCGTATTATCTCGAAGGTGACAAACCCCTTGGACTAATGGCCCTGGCCCTGAAACAAAGGCAAGCAGCCCAAACAATCTCCATTCACGACAGAGGGGAAGCAACTGCACAGGGACGCCCTGATACATTCCAGATTCAAAGAATTCTACCAAGAATTATACACAGCCTCCGTACTACTAAGTTATAGTGGTAGCAGTAGCAGAGCAGCCAGGCCGATCTCAAGAGTATATGAGCAGTAGCAGAGATTCCACAAAGGGACCACAATTACTGTGACTCAAGCAAACACTGACTCAAGGTTTCAGGTAAAAAATAGAAGTACATTTATTTTTAAACCATCAGTTATAAACACAACACTTCTACTAACCTTTAAACAAAACCACACGTTAAATATACTCCAACTAACCAATTCACTTTGTACAGTATGTCTCAAGGTAAGTACCCTGTGTTTGAATGAGCCGGTGTTACCCGGCTCACCACTTAGCATGTTTGAGTGACAGCTAGGACTGATGAATGGGGGTTTTCTGCATAAAAGCAGGGCTTTGGGGACTGGAACTTCAGAAGTCCCCACAGGACCAAAGAATCCAAAGAGGGAGAAGCTGAGCTGACCTGCAACGACGACACCACCGAACCGCCTCACCACTTCTCCCGACAACAGAGAAGATCTTCATCCGAGGAGTCTTCTTCCTTTGACTGGTGGGGATAACCAGTTTGCCCGTCTTTTCGCCTTCCCGAATCATCTCGTGGCCGCCTTGCCTGTGCCAAGCACCCCGGCAACCGGGATACCACGTTTTACCATTACCGCGAATAAAAGGGTAGTACGTTTTAACCGGAGAACTCCGCGGCTGGTTTCTTCCCTGGCAGTGCAACTACCTTCAGCTTTCCTCCACGTCGAGATCTGCTCTTCCTCTGGATGACGCCGCGACTTGCACCCGCTGCCAGGAACAACTGCCCCCGCTGGAGGATTCTCTCCACTTTCAAGGTACTGTGTCCGCCTGGCCTCCCTCGCAATGGTCTGTGTGGGGTGTCTCTTAAATCCTCAACTTACCACTTGGGTTGGCCCTAGGCTGGCTAACTGAACTTTTCTGAGCTGAACTAGTTCCTTTTTGAACTCTCTGCAAGACTTTTTAAGAATCTTAAACTGTGTGATCTTGCGTGCATTGGTGTTCTCTCTAAGAGGGAGCCTGGCCTCTGAGCTTTTTGCTCACAAGTAGACTGACTTTCCTGCCTTCCTGTGTGCTTCTAAAGTATTAGTGTGGTGTGCTTTTCTAATTTCTGCCTTTTGCCTCCCTTTTTTGATAACTTATTGGAGTGCCATCTTTAGTTAAGCGCTCACCTCTGTCTGAAAATAAGTGGTGTTAACTAAGACTTGTCGAATAAGGAATAAGGGATGTATATATATTAATAGTGACTGTGTTTTGAACTTGCTTACAATAATAGTGCTGGAGTGTTTCTGGGTGGTACAGACTACTACCAATTGGGTTTACTGCCAACACCTGTAGTCTTAAGCCTTTTCCAGTGGTCCCTAAGGGAACTCTACAGGTTTCTGCCTAACACAGAACAAAATGGACAAGTACACAACTTGCACACTAGCAAGGCTCCCCAGACCGCCAAACGAGGGGGTGGAGGCGGACAGGGGTGGCGACACGGACCTGGCGTTGTCGCTCAGGGAGATTATGGCAGCGATAAACAACACCCGGACCTCGGAGGCAAAAATTGATGGCCTGACCTCTGAGGTGTCATTCCTGAGACAGGACCGGAGGAACCTAACCTCCAGGGTAGGGGAGACAGAACAAAGAATATCTGAATCGGAGGACACGATTAAAAACCTGGGGGATCGATTGAAACAAGTGGAAAGGAAAATCACCCTCCTGGAACACAGAGCCGAGGACAGCGAGGGAAGATCCTGCCGCAACAACCTCCGCATTCTCGGCCTGCCCGAGAAAGAAGAGGGACCCTCCATGGAACTCTTCCTGGAAGGCTGGTTAGCAGATTTGATGGCCCCTAAAAAAACTCTCAAAATTCTTTTCTATTGAAAGAGCCCACAGGATCCCGACAGGCAGACCGCTTCCCGGGGCCCGCCCGCGCACAGCGATCGCCAAACTTATGAACTATAGAGACCGAGATATGCTCCTCCAGAAGGCGAAGGCAATGGGCCCAATTACCTACAATAGCAACCGGATCGGCTTCTTCCCTGACTACACAAGGGAAGTCCAGAAGTCACGGCAATCGTATGACTCCGTTAGAAGAAGCTAACGTCCCTGAACATTAAATATGCACTATTCTTCCCGGCAACCTTCAAAATGTACCACAAAGTGGTGGTCCAGGTGTTCCACAACCCCTGGGAAACCTGGGACTGGCTCGAAACACAGGTTCTCTTGGACCCACACCCAGCCAGCCCAAGAAAAGACACACCCTGAGGGAGCGACAAAGGCAACCGCCACCCCCCCCGAGCAGTCGACACCACCAAGGGGGACAAACGAGATGCACGGGACACTGGCTGAAAACGGGCCCACATGAGACCCCAGCCATACAAAACAAAGCCCACAGGAATCAAGGAGTAACTTTGAAGCCGGGCGGAGAGGAACCTAAAGAAGCACGCTCCCCCACCCCCACAGTATTTAGTTTATGGTTTGTTTGGTTTGGGCAACAGGTACTTCTAGTTGGGGGAAGTGCAGGGGAAGTGCAGGGTGGGGGGAGTTTTAGTTACTAAAGGAAACGGCTCAAGGACAATAAACACACCACTGACCTGTGACATGCCGCACCAGGAAATATCCTCACTGCAGAAGTAAAGGAAATGGTTATAACACTCCTAGGGACCGAAGCATGTCCACTTATACTCAAATTGAGCCGACCAGTTAACTTTAATGAACATTTAAGTTCATCGTTAAATGTTTCAAGGTTTGCACGCGAAGCACACCATAATGGAAATACAGCGAGAGGGACCATGAAGGGGCACCATAGCCCGGAACAGAACAAAACACTGCAAGTGACAGACATGGAAATCGCATCACATCCTTCAGCACACAAGAGGACACACGCAGACGTAGCCAAAATAAGACAGATCTCCCTACTGACCTGGAACGTGAACGGCTTGGGGACAAGTATAAAACAGAAACTGGTACTCCAATACCTTAACAGGCATTCCCCGGATGTTGCATTCATCACTGAAACCCACCTAATAGGTACCACCAGCGGCTTCTTCAGGAAATCCAACTACCCACAAACATACCTGGCAGGGTTCTCTAGAGGCTCCAGGGGAGTTATGATCCTCCTACACAAGCGGGTCCCATTTAAGACCAATAAAGTGATATCAGACCCTCGGGGCAGGTTTGTGGTAGTGCTTGGAGAGATGTGGGGAGAGACCTGGGGCCTCATCGCAGTGTACACACCCCCCACGCTTACGGCGGAGCTCCTCACCGAGCTCCAACCCATTATAATGAAGGAACAGGCGGACGCATGGGCCATCGGGGGAGACTTTAATGAGGTCATGGACATCTGGCAGGATAGAACACACAGAGGCAATAGGGCCGCAGACACCCCGACCAAGCTGTCCACCTTTGCGGACGCAATGGGACTATCGGATAAGTGGAGGACAACCCACACATCGGAGAAGGGCTACTCTTTCTACTCCAACTCGCATAGAACCCTCTCCAGACTGGACTACATCTTCACCCCAAGGAACATGACCCATCGACTAATAGCCGTAGAATTCCTAGGAAGCGGGATCTCGGATCACTCCCCCCCCCTACTGATCAAACTCAAAGGGAAACAACAAAAGCAGGATCCCACCTGGCGTCTAAGTGCCTACTATCTGGGAATACCGGAAATAATGAAAGGACTCACGGATAAAACATCAGAATACTTCGACCTAAATGTAGAAGTGTTGCCTGCCCAACCGTGCGGTGGGAAGCATACAAAGCTGTCCTGCGAGGGGAGGCAATTTCCCTGTTATCTGCACACAGAAAATGGCATAACGAGGCAATCATAGAAGCAGAGACCGAAGTAACCCGACAAGAGGAGCAATTGTTGGAAGAGGGAATCAGTGAGGCACAGGATGCCCTTACGACAGCTCAGACAATCATAAAGGACAGGGCCCTAGACAACGCCCGCACTGCCCAATGGCAAACCCGAAGCCAGAAAGATGAGGGGGGACAAGGCCGGCAAGACCCTGGCCTAGCTAGAACGAAGAGAACAGAGTAAGGGACACGTACGGGCCATACCAACCCAAGAAGGGGAAATTCTAACGGGCGATTCTGAGATCGCGGAGGCCTTTGCCGATTATTATGAACTATGCTCCCCACCAGCAGAGGACCCCATACGAAGCGCTCCACACTTTCTTGAACAAATCGAGATCCCCCAACTCTCTAGATCACAAATAGAACTAGACACCGATATTACGGAAGAGGAAATCGGGGAAGCACCATCACAGCTACAGACGGGGAAGACCCCAGGCCCCAACGGCTTCCCGGTAGAAATCCGGAAGCGATTAGGTGGAACGACGAAAATAAAACACATGCACAGCATGTTCCTCCGCAGCAGAGAGCAGGGCTATCTCCCCCCGGACCTCAGGAAAACAAACATTGTAGTCATCCCCAAAGGCAGGAAACCCCCAGAACACTGCGCCTCGTACAGGCCTATATCATTAATTAACGGGAAAGCCAAAATACTAGCCAACAGGCAGCTTGGGGTGATCGGATCTCTGGTCCACCCGGACCAATGCAGCTTTATGCCTGAAAAATCCACAAGAATGAATCTCTGTAGGGTCCGGGTGGCCTTAGAGCGGCAGAGATCCCAGACCCGCTCGGCCTCCTTGCGGATGATTTCGTAAAGGCCTTTGATTCGGTGGGATGGGAGGCCCTATGGGGCATAATGCAACGCATGAGATTTGGGCACTACTATATGTCGTGGACTAAACTTCTATAGACCCTCCCCCGTAGCATCTGTGCGGGTCAACAGGAAATCATCGAGGACATTCCTGCTGGGCCGCGGAACCAGACAGGGCTGCCCCTTCTCACCTCTTCTATTCCTTCTCGCCATCGAGCCCCTGGCAATTCGACTACGCACAGACACAATGGATGGGGTTCGCCTGGCCCACGGGGGTGAGGAGCGCGTCTCACTATATGCGGACAATCTCTTGATCTACATGAGCAAACCAGTAACCTCCTGCCCAATGGAGTACCAACACTTCATGGGCCTTCGGGTAACTACACAGAAATCAATATACTTCCCAGTCCAGGGGGAGAGGAAGCGATTCCAGACCCCTGCATGTACTCCGTCTCGATTCTAGGTTTCACCTACCTGGTTATACAGATAACCACCACACCAGACGACTTCCTCAAACTGAACCTACGCCCAATAGTGGATAGATTTGAAAACGACATCTCTCACTGGCAAACTCTTCCTCTCT
This sequence comes from Ambystoma mexicanum, assembly GCF_040938575.1. NCBI lineage: Eukaryota > Metazoa > Chordata > Amphibia > Caudata > Ambystomatidae > Ambystoma > Ambystoma mexicanum. Next base: position 249,604,933 of record NC_090939.1, read on the forward strand.
CACTACGGGGCAGGGCCGCACTATTTAAGATGTTGGCACTCCCGAGATTTGTATATGTCCTCCAAAACGCCCCACTCCCAATCCCGGCTGCCACATTCGCAGACATTGACAAGTCCCTACGCACGTTGTTATGGGGCAGGAAACAAGCCTGCATTGCCCTCAAAACACTCCGTCGGTCGGTGTGGGAGGGAGGCATAGGATTGCCCGATATTCACATATACTACTGGGCTGCACAAGCAGGGGTGGCAAACTACTTACTGACCCAAAGCTCCCACACATCTGGACTGAAACAATAGAAACCGGACTCCCGCCTCCTCTACAAATGCTCTACGACGACAAAGAAAACCTGAAGGGGGTCCCCAGGAGGTCCCTGCACACCCGTCGAATCTGGAAGGAGATAAACCGACATATCGGCTGGGAGGGCAAACCAACCCTGATCCAGCCCCTATGGCACAATGCACACCTTCCCGAAATCCTGCGAATGGGCCACTTTGACACCTGGGAGAGGAGAGGGATATCTACACTGGCAGACATTCAAGAGGGTTGGCTGAGAGACTGACGCGCTGAATACAACACACGGACTAAGGCCTATGGACCACTTTCACTGACATACCTGCATGCTCCCCCCCTAGAGACAAACACCCTTCCACACCAAATACCCTCCAAGGTTACTTCCCCCCTCTACCAGGTGATCAACTCCTTTGGCTCTGGGGAACTTACACACCTCCGAGTAAAATGGGAGCAGGACCTGGGGGCATTGGAAACAGAAGAATGGGTGGAGGCAGTGATGTCCCCACGTGAGATTGGAATAGATGCAAAAATCAGATTGATGCAACTCAGGATCCTGCACAGATCATACTACTCTAGAACACATACATCCAAGGGGGGGAGGGGGGTGGGGGGGGGGAAGACGACGATGCAACCTGCCTCCGCTGCAAGAGGGCAGAGGGCAACTTTTACCACATGATCGGGGAATGTGGGGTATTGCAGGACTTTTGGAGAGTGTGCCTGTTGCGACTCTCCAGAGTGCTGGGAGTCACAATCCCACAAGACCCCAAACTAATTCTATTGGGAATAGGGGTAGAAACGGATCTTACCAAATACGAAAGGACATTTCTAAGTGTGGCACTAGGGCTGGGGAAGAGACTAACGGCAAGCACCTGGGGCTCTGCGGACCGGATAGGTATTGACCGATGGACCAATGAAATGGACAGGTGCGCCTCCCTGGAAAGACGAATCGACATGGCAAGGGGGTCCCCCCGGAAGTTCCTCAAGATATGGGGGAAGTGGGAGGAATAGGAATAATATCAGGAACCGAGGAGAGCATGGCTGCGCTCCGCACCGCCATACGGCGCATCGTGCCAACCATCATCCCCCTTTGAGGGACTTACTATCAACTGTAATGTCACGTGCTATGCTCCCGCTGTTAAGTCATTCTACTGTGATTATAAATGTGAATCTGTGCTGTTTTTCTTGTTGAAAATTTAATAAAAATAAGTTTAAAAAAAGCAAGTGAGGTTGAGGTCGCCCCCTATAAACGTGAGGTTCCCCATGTACTGTGCACAGTTCGCAAACAACCCCGTGAAGAACTGCGGGGTATCGACGTAGGCGCATAAACATTCAGGAGCGTGACGACATGGTGGTTTATATGGCCTTGTGCGAGTATGAATCTGCCCTCCTTGTCGGCTATCGTGTGCTTGACCTGGAAAGGGACCCTCTTGTTGACTAGTATGGATACCCCTCTTTTCCCGTGGTATTAAGAGTGGAACGTAGTGCCAACCCAACCCCGCCGGAGCTTTGCTGATTCAGTACTCCCCAGATGGGTTTCTTGGAGGAAATTGATATCCCCATTGAGGTCCCGACAATAATTGAACATTCTCCTGCGCTTGATGGGGTGACCCAGGCCCTGTATGTTTAGAGTCAGAAGGTTAATGTTGAGTGCCATGGATTGTGCAAGTGCACGCTTGTCAACTCGCTGTTTGTCAATGGGTCCCGTCTTTCAACCAAACCTTGCAAAACAAACATTGGGAAGGCTTAACCTGCAGCGTAGCCCCAATAATTGGCACTTGTGCCAGGATGGGAGGTGAAGGGAAGACATTGCGTACCGCGTCCAACTTCTCCTCACACCACACCCTACCCAGCGTGCTTCTTGCTGCCTAGGGAGCCAGCAAAGGCCGCGGCCTCCCTCTCCTTGCTGGGGACAGCTTTTGTAGCCTAGTTCTCATGTCAGTTTGATTATAATGTAGGACGTGATGATAGAGTTAATTAACAGGGTCCAGAGATGATTGGCTTCAAGTCTGAACCTGGATCGGGCCAAAGTGTTTAAATAGTAGGAATGGGGGCATTGAGTGGTTCTTCGGAGTATCTTTTGAGCTTTCAGCGCTTCGGCCCCCAACCCTTCTGGCACCTATTGTTTTTCTTTACCATTTGTCTGCACCCTTTCCGGGCTGGAGGGCCGGCGAGGGTCTGGGCGCCGGAGCTCCTATGGCGGACGTTCAAAGTCTCCTGCTGCTGAAGGAGGCGCCAAGCTGCTTCCGGGTCCTCGAAGCTGTGCCATTGTTTGTCAATTTGAACACACCAAGTTGCTGGGAATTTTAGGTAGTGGCAGAGTTGAGTTTTTCATGGCCTCAAAAATCAGGTTAAATTGTTTGTGGCGCCTGGAGACTTCCAGCGAGTAGTCGTTGTAGATGCGGATGTCGGTTGATCCTACTTTAATGGGGCCTGCCGCCCTATATGCTTTAAGGATCAGCATCATATGCTGGAAATTGAGCAGGCGCATGGTGATGATCCGAGGGCGCTCCTCCAGTGGTGGTTTGGGTACTGGTGCCCTGTGTATCCTCTCGATTAGAAGGTCTTGCAGGTTTTCTATTTTGAGGATGTCACGTAGAAAGCCACATATGTATGTCCCAAGGTCCGCCCCCTCAGTGTTTTCTGGCAAGCCCACCACCCGGAAGTTGTTCGGTCGGGAACGGTTTTCTTGGTCATCAATTTTCTCACTGAGTCTCTGGACCTCCCTTATGACCCCGTCGAGGTCTGTTTCCGTTGTTGTGTAGTTGTCTTCCAACGCGCCAATCCATTGTTCGTTGTCCCTGATGCGTTCAGCCTGCGCCGTTAGGCGGGTTTGGACTTCTTGCAGGTCACGCTTAATGTCCAGTACCGTGTTGTTTCCTGGGTCCGTTGCCCAATAATTCGCATCTCTGCCAGTATTGGCTGTAGTTGTGTTTGGACGTCCATCTCAGCCTTGTTTCAACAGGATCTCCTTGGTTGGTTGGGTGCGGACGGTGCTGGAGGCTCTACTGGGATTGGGGCACAGGACCCTTTTTCCACGCCCGATCGGCGCGTTATGCCCGATTTACCTCCTGATGCTTGCAGTGTCCACGAGACTAGCCGTCATGGGGCCCACGCTCTTAAGGCTCATAGGGGGCTTGCAGGCGAATGGGCGCATCAGAGTGAGGGGGAAGGGCCTCCTGGTCCCTGTTGGACTTTGGGCGCCAGTCGCTGCGTGGGGGGTTCCACCCCCTCCCCCAGGATGACCTGCGTTTCCCACTGTCCTTCGGTGCTGCTAGTGGGGAGCCCCGGGGGCCAAGTAGCAGTGACACAGGGTAGGTGGGTTGGTGTCGACTGGCCCAGCGGGGCCTGGTGCCCGGTCCTTTGTGTGATGGAGGCCGAATACGGAGAGTTGGCTGTCCTATGCGGTGGTCTGCTCTGCAGTAGTTGGTGCCCCTCGTGTTGTGAGGGGCGGCTGTGGGAGCGAAGCACCGCTCCCTGAGGTCGAGGGGTGTGAGGAGTCTTGTATTTCCCACTATGCCCCGTGCAGTATTGTCCTTCCCCCACCTGCTGTGTGGGGAATTGGGGATAACTTCCGCGCTCCTTAGCCCCACCTCTGGCTGCTGTGCAGTTTGTTGTGGCCCCCCCAGTCAGCCCCCAGCTTCACCAGTTGCCAGTGGGAGGGGAGGCCCGCCCCGATATACACCAGGAAGGTTGAGGGTTGGGCCCTCGTGATGCACTCTACCGGGGGGGGGCAGGGGACCTTGACCGTCTGAGAGGTGCCCTGGTGTTTGTGCAGTGCCTTTTATTGAGATGGGCAGGGCCGACCTCCGCGCACTGGGTCTCACTGCCCCTGGCCCTCTTGCTTGTAGTGTTAATTGTTGGCTAGACTCTGCTCTGTGCCATGCTTCTGGCGCCGTGGCAGACGGACAGGGTCCCTCAGCTGCGCTCTCCCGGGCTGATAGGAACCAGGGATGTAGCAGCAGTGACCGCCTTGGTTGCGTTGCGGTGGCTGACTGCCGCTCTCCCCGGCGGCCCCTCTGTCTGCACCTCTCGGTCTCCGGTTTCGCCCGCACCCACTTGCCGAATAGGTGTCCGCAGGTGAGGGGGGCACACCTTTGGTGATGGCGAGCTGTCGGGGTGATCAGACACGCTCCATGGGCACAATGGGTCCGAGTTCAGTGGCCGACCCAGGCTGCCCAGATCTCCGCTGAGCCAGAACAACCCCCGCTGGCAGGACGTTTGAAGGGAGAGTGCGTGGCTTTTGGTGAACCTGCAGCAGTGGAGTGGACGCCTTTCCATCTCTTGGGTGTCCCCGCACTGTTTCAGTTGCAGAAAAGTTCTTCTGGATCCTGTTGGATTTATTGCTGCAAGTCCGTCATATTTCAGTACGTATGAGCGTTGGAACAGGCATTTTGCTGCGGTTCCGTTCCTGTTCGTTCGGGAGGTCCTCTAGCTTGTGGCCATCTTGCGCCGCGCCCCCTAGCGGTCTCGAGAATAATTATTTTTAACAGCTTCCATGAATGCTTTAACCATAGGCACCTTCCACCATGAAACTTTACATTGTGATGGGGTATAGGCTGAGAGAGCAGCTAGATTTACTCGTAATGAATTGAAGACTAAGCTCGAGTCTAACAGATATACAGTAGATAGTGTACTAGATGTGAAGGTGACTAGTCAATTGGATTGATTGTGAATGATTTGCACCATGACACAAGATGTTTCCATTTGTTGAAATAACATCTCGTGTTTGGCTTAGGTGATTTTAGAATGTCCATGCACTTCTGGTCGAAGTTGAAATGACCACATTTTATGAATTCAGGAGCCAGGCTGCTGATTTAGTGTTGTTCATTGGTTTTGTGACCTGTTGAATGGACACTGTAGTTTCATGGGAGGACAAAGAGATATCATTTGTAGGTGTGAAAACCATGTTTGTTATGCCCACATTGGAGCTATTAGGATCAGTGTTACTTGTTCCTGGTGTAGCTTGTGGACTATTCTGTTGAGAAGATGTATCGGGGGGGTGGGGTGAGGCAGAAAGCGTATGCAAATCTCCCTGTCCAGTTCATTAACAGAGCAATCCCCTTGGATCTTGTCTGGGGAAATCTGGATGCGTAGTCTTGGCATTGTGCGTTCTCTATAGTAATGAAGTCTATGTCTGGGAACCCCCAGTCTGAGAAGACAATGGGTAATTGTAATTGGTTATTTAAAACATGCTAAATACGCAGAGGTTTCTAAGGTAGGACGTCTGTGTTTAATTGCCACTCGTGTACTGAGGGCCACACTTCAGATGAGTGTCTGCCAGAGAATTTAGTTCCCCTGGAACATGCTGTGCTAGGAGAAACATGCGTTTTAGTACCCACAGCCAAATGTGCTGAGCAGGTTTGGTCAGCCCTGGAGAACGTGTCCCTCCTTGTTTACGTGGAACATGGCAGTAGTCAACCAGTAAAGGTGGGGACTGGACAAGTGTCTCCCTATACCAGGATTCAAATCAACACAAAACAGCACCAAATGGAGACAATTGAGAACTCAGTTTGGCTGGCTATTCCTCTAGCATACTTTGCATTACCACATTACCTGTCCAGTCGTACCATTTATTCAGGAACTACCCAAATGCTCATATACAAAAATATATATTTTATGCAATAACAAAATTATAAAGCAATACAATATATATTTCACCTAAAAATGAAATGTTTCTACAAAACTCAATTGTTTGATCAAAGATTGTGGTGATAGGGTTAGCAAAGTGTGCCTACGTTATATTCTAGACTGTTAACTTGGCACGTGTAGTGCTTGTCACATGAGAAAAGCAAACACGTGTTTCGACCGAGGTCTTTATTAAGGCAGAGTGGTGATAGATGCTGGTCCTTGAATGAGGAAGCTGGGTAGCCACAGTGGCTCTGATGTACGGGATGTGCAGTAACGGTAAACTTTCAAAAAGATCACTCGGTTGAAACACATGTTGGCTTTTCTCATGTGACCAGCACTACACGTGCCAAGTTAAAGACTAGCACTCAGGTGCTGAATAAATCAAGACTTTTTAACATATCCAGGTGTACTGACCTTTTTCAACCAATCGATAAGAAGTGAATGAATTCCAGCGCCAATACAAACAGGGTTTCCAACCAACTCTTGTACCTTCACCTTTTGGAATCAGTGAGCTTGCCCAAGCAAACCCTGTACCCGAAAGTAGGATTAAACCAACCCTCCAATTAGATCGAGCATAGCGCAGGGGTCTGCCTTTCCTATAAACTCACAACATCCTTTAACGTATGTTGTATTCTATTTGAATAAAAAAACCTTTGGCGATTTTCACTACATACAACACCGCAGGTGGTCTGGACTAAGTGGCGTATACTTCATGACTGGCCGTTACAGTGAAACAGTCATCTAAATCATCTAAATCGGCCAGGCCGAGTTGGCACACACAAAGTCCAAAAAAACAATGGTTGGCTATGTGTTTCCCAGTCTCAGAAATTTTATGTTGCAGCATAGCGACAGAATTTAAAGGGAGTTCTCTCCAAGGCAAGTGCGATTTTCTAGGGCAGCTAGACAAATGCAGTATATGTAAGAAGTGAAGGTACAGTGAATCTATTAGATACTTCCACCAATTCTTTGTTAACGGAGGATCGGTCTCAAGTGTGAAAGATGCAAAACACCTATCTATATGAGACTGGTTACCCCGTCCTTACTCTTTAGGCACAACAATGGGCCTACACCATTTTACTTTTAAAGCTGCTTATCACTTTTTGTGTAAACAGCTAGAGAGAATGCATATCGCATTATCTTAAATTAGTGTTTAGTTTTAATTTGAGAAATATTTACAACGTAAAAAATTATAAAACTGCTAGAGTTAGCCAAACATCAAAGAGGTTTGAAAAAAAGATTGCTTCAACGAATAGAATGTGACTGGGGATTGGAGTACAGTGATTACACACAATTCTAATAAGCACACAAAATAAAATTACTACTTAATTGGTAATTTGTGCTGCAGTCTTAATCTACAACCGTTTTCAATTCTGCAACAGTTTTTAGTTTTGCGAGTCCAGTTTGGTTTGCTATTTCACTGTGTTTTTCATATATGGGAACATTTAAAAAAAATAGTGTTTTTTCCTCAGGTCGACACGTGTTTCAGCTCTTTAATCGTGATGCACTTGTACCCACGTGCTCACATAGTTAATCATTAGAGCCATCTTCATGAAATATATGTGGTTCTTTTTCAGGATAAATCAGTTGGAAGCCCCATTTCTCACATTTCCTAAAATACAAAGGCAGTACGTCAGTTTCATACCACAAAAGTGTGTATCTATCCTACGCAATATTCATGGCCGCAATGCCATCTCATCAATTCAAAAGTAAAAAACTGTGTGCTACCTTTAGGTTAAGGCAGGTAACATAGGTATCATAAGGCAGTTCGTGGAGCCAATTAAAATACTTGGTATGCATTATCTGATGGGAAAGGAAATCAGTCCCCCCACTCTCCCTACTGCGAGGCCAAAGCATGATGAATGCGAAGCCTGTCGCAGGATAGCCCGTCTGATTCGGCAGTTGTAATGGTTGTCCGTCGAACAGCGACAGTCGAAATAAGTTAATAACTCAGAAGGTAGCTTTGCTACAGACTCCGCAAAACACCTCTGACCACGCTGGTGGATAGAAACAACCGTAGGGACCGACGTGCGAGAGATCATGGGTACAGTAGACATCACACTAGGGATATTACAAACACGCCCACTTGACGACCTATTGTTTTTGAACTTTGAAAATATGTGCAATACTCACACTGGCCTATGTGAAGCATGTGATTCTAAGCAGACTACACACACACACATACAAAGTCCACAAAGATCTGATGTTCATGGAATTTAGAAAAGCCTGTTTTTTCTCACATTTCTGGTCATTCACCCCATCCTTACCATCTCTCACCTCTCAGAAATGGTTTCATGTGTAGGCCAAGTGTGATGTTGTGTTTTTAATAATTTATCTATGGTGCTGTTCGCACATAACAGGTCTAGTTCAGGAATCCAACATGACGTCCATTTCAAAACGTTTTGCCGCACCTCGCCTTTCTCAATTGACTAATCAGTGCCTTATTACGTTACATGCCTTCCTGATTGGTCCAGTGTTGCCCACGGACATGGAATCAGGAAGCAAGTCCGCAAGCACACATTTGGGGCCAGATCCCCACTCCTCACGCAGATTTGGTGGAAATCAATCCATTGGTTCAGGATGCAGCTATGGCAAAATGTGGTTTCCCATTCAAGTCTGCAGGATTTTGAAATGTTTGGGACCCCCTCCTCCCCCCGACGAAGTTGCCCCCTTTTGACAGAATCGGATCTATGTATTTTTGCAAAGTATTTTATGGATTTGTCAAACGGCAAAGTTATAGGTCGCCTAAAAACTGATCTTCCTATGGGAAAAACAAATTAAACAAAAACTACAGGGTCACACAGGGTTCTCGGCCACAGCCACGCTTACTTGTAATACTACCATACCAACACTCAGAACCTCCCATTACAAAAGTATTCCCATCTATTCTTTAAATACCAACATCAATCTGATATTTCATCCCTTGCCATAGTACTCTCAGTAACGCCAACGTCAATCCAACATATTATCCATTGTGGTAACAGAGTAAGCGTGGCTGTGGCCATGGCCAGTTTGTTCAAGGCACGGCCGAACCCCGCAATACAAAAGTATTCAACCCAAACATACACTATCAAGATAAAATAAATACATACCAAAAGGTATGCCACACACACACACAAGATATTAAAATTGTGTCCACAGACATCAAAAGCAGTTTGCAGTGTCTAGCGATGGCCGCGAACATGGGATGAGACTGCAAACACTTCGGAAACTAAAGCTACGTTTTTACCCATTAACACATTACACCCATTTCTTCCCTCCTTTGCCCTCCCCAGGCACTCTTTCATCCTCAGCACAACCACAAATCTGTTCCGATACATTCTTCATGCCGCATTGTCTGAACAACAAGCATGGATGATGGACCCAACATGGCAGCAGTTTCAAAGTATTTTGGCGCACCTCACATTTCTTGGTTGTACAAATTGGCTCCCTTGCTTCTTGTCCACGGATGTTAGTCCATTCTCAGATTCGTCTGGAGGCGTCTGCAGACACCAAATCAGGAAGTGAGTCCACGGACCAAACAGAGGTCACTAATTTATTTGAACCTATTCTTTCTATGCACATTTTAAAAACAACCACTGGACTGATTAACAAACTTGCAAAATCACACTTTTGGGATCAGGCTGCCACTCCACACAAAGGTTTGCAGCAAATCCATCCAGAGGTTCAGGCTGTAGCTGTGAGCAAAACTTTCCCCAATCAAGTCGACCTGCATTTCAAAAAGTTTGGGACCTCCCCACCCCATACAACTTTGCCCCCCACCCCCTTCACAAAACTACAAAACATTGAATGGAAATTCAGATTTGGGTCTATATTTCTTTTGCAAATTGTTGTGTAGATTAATTGACCTGTGCCAAAGTAAAACGTCGCTCAAACACTGTTCTTCCTAGGGGAAAGCCAACTTAACCATAACTAGAGGGTTGCTATCACCGACCGACCCCGATATATATATATATTTCCACAAAAATCTGCACCGACTTTCCGGCGCAGTCCTGAGCTGCACTCCCGGAGTAGAATACCACTGCAGAGTCACGCACAGACGTGCTTCACAAATCTTGCCACAGCTAAATTAAATTTAAAATGTCTTCTTTATTACAAAATAGTTAAAGGTTTTCTGTGTGGACACTTCTAGCCCTCGCCCTGCCAAAAGGAAAGTCTCACGACGATGACGCGTTTCGCTACTGCTCGTAGCTTGTTCGCATGATACATATGTATGAAAAAAATCACAAAGAGGAAAATGTCCTGAATGTCCTAGATACTATTCAAATTGATCAAGAAACAGAATGGCTCGTCACCATGGACATCGAGTCTCTGTACACTAAAATACCCCAACAAGCCACACTATCCATGGTCAAGCATCTACTGGAATCTGGCATTGAATTATACAACACACCACCCAAGCTGATAATTCAACTGGCAGAAATAGCTCTGACAAGGAATTTTTTCATATGTGACGATATCTATTATCCGCCACCGGAGTCCCAGACAGGTCCAATTATCTCCTCGGAGTCACGGTATCCACGGACCCAAGGGGCCACATTGATCAATGAGAATTAATTTGATTATTCACTTTCTCAACTGCGATACAAAATCAACGTGTCCCTGGCACCTTTATGTTTTCCTCTAGGAAGGAATTACTTTAGAGCCACGCTGCTGCCCCCGCGAGCAACCAGCGGGCTGTCCCGAATAATATTTGCGCAGACTAGAGCACCGACAAGCAAGTGTGTTTTGTGACACTTCAAAGTCGGTAAGCGCTCCACGACTTTTAATAGTCTGTTTAGCAGTACCACCTAACAGCAAGGTGTTTTATCCTGTTGCAATCTGTTTTGTTTCCTTGCCTTCATCCAATAGGAGCACAAGGCAACATATGCCCGCAACTAACACGGGTGTCCCATGACTGGGCTTTTGCCACACCACGGCAGTAAGTCATACCTAGCACCCTGCACCCATTATGCATGAGAGGGATATAAAGACCATCTCTCCAACATGCATATAGTGTGAGGGTCAGTACACAGAGCACCCCTGTGAATTCCACCCCCTTCCCCTTTTCCCTTCTTTGTTTTTTCATGACATCAGTCTACAGATTGGAAACACAAAAGGTTTCAATTAGCCTAGAAGTCTTGTTAGATTTTCATAAACTACATGAAGTAATATATACACTTCAACAGCACTATTTGCATAGTATTGAGCACTAGGCATAGTATACCAAGGGGCCCAATAGTGACCCCCCCTCTCTGTTTTTCTGTTACCTCTTGTAGGATTAAGAAACACACCAATGGGATAATGTAGCCACCCATAAGGGAGTCAAGACCCCTCTGACATGAACCACTTCTACGTCCAGATGAAGATGACCTGAACTGCTATGGTTATGAAACCGGTCGACCTTTTTACAGCATGAGCTGGTCTCATGCAATTTATGATCTATGTATAGAGCAACCTGGCAGACTTCACCTAGTTAGCTAGACCTGATCCATGTATCTGGTCTATTACAGATTTTTCTGTGGAATCTTTCTATGTTTTATAGGACCCTATAGTTAAGGAGCCTTATATGTGTGTTTGTTAGACCAGTACAAGTTGATAGAATTTTCTAGTAGCTGGCAGTGCATTGGCCAATAAAGAATAACATTACAGTGCACAGAGAGCTCTAGAAAAATCTAGAACTGGGCATTATCTAATGTAGAATCCCCACATATTGTTGTTATCACAAACTTGGAACTGGATTTTTAATTGTGATTGTAGGAATGGGAAAAGGTTTCTCTATTCTACCATTTGTAAATAAGCAGAGCTATACCTGATGTCAGGGCTGGCCCGTCGAGATACAGAAAAGGCTGTTATGTGTGTATATGATGTATTGAGAACACATATATAATATGTCCAGCAGAATAGTTTCTCCTTAGACCGTGATAGTGTGCTAACATGTATTCTGATTCACGGTAGGAATGCAAGATTGACCCTAACAGGTCAAAGTCGAGAACCAACAGTCCAGGAAGAGATGGATGCAGAGTGTTAGGGAGAATTCTTTTATAAGGCTAATTTCCCAAACCTTGTGAGTCCCCCAGCAGCTTTGCTGGATTTTTGGGGTTTGTTTTATTCTCCTGCTAAGAGTGAGACTCTTTTCCTCCCACTCTTAGGCATGATTTGAGGTATGTCTTTGACTTATTGTGTGCATATGGGCTATGGGGTCTTTTACTCCATAGGGTATCATCTGTTTTTTGTGTGTGTGTTACACAGCACCTCAGTGCAGTAACACAGGGGTGTCAGTGACCCCCAAACATAGACTCCATACCCTGGGACCGACTGTCTCCCAGGGCATGTAAAGTCACCATTGACTTTATTAGTTCAAAATTGTGAACAGAACCAGTACAAACCATCATATTGTGGAAGTACTGGAAGGGGTTAATTCGATTGCCCCTGGGACTGTTTCCAAGGGGGCACTGTCCTGTCCCCCCTTGTCAAGTTTCTGGCTGGTGGTAGTGGTTACCACGTAAAATATTCCACCAGAATATTTCCTATGGGATTTTCCAATTGATTTTAAACGCACCACTTTTTGGTGCAATGTTAAAGATAACGCTGGTTTATTTATTTAATATTAAATCCCTGATTGGGTCTTTTAGCCAGAAGTCTTTTCTAAAATGCCATTCGTGTCCGTCTCTGTAACTCCAACCAAGGTAGGGCCCTTTGTTCCACTTTTTGGCAGGCATCTCCACAGAAGCCCTCCAACTGGTGCCACTCTGTCTGGGTTCCACAGGATGTGTGGGTGGGGGAATTGGCACCCTGGGCTGCGTTGCCTTAGCAACTCAAGTCGCACTCTGTTCTGATTGGCCCAGTGGTGAGCCGCCCGGCTCACCACTTAGCATGCATGAGTGACAGCTAGGCTGTTCAATGGGGGTTTTTCTGCATAAAAGTAGGGCTTTTGGGACTGGAACTTCAGAAGTCGCCACAGAACCTAAGAAATCTGAAGAGGGAAGAAGGTGAGCCATCTGCAACGACACCACAGGTGGAGCCCTGCTGCAACGACTTCACCACTTTCCCGACGACAAGAGAAGATCTTCTGCTGAAAGTGTCTACTTCCTCTGAGCTGGTGAGATCAACCAGTTCGCCATTTTGGCTTCCAGGATGTCTCTTGGTCGACTCGCCCGTGCCAAGCACCCCGGCGGCCGGATAACCAAGCAACACCACTGTGACCGCGAATACCAGGAACACACCTTTTAACTGACAAACTCTGCGGCTGGTTTCTTCCCTGGGCAGTGCAACGACTCCAAGTTTCCTCCTCCATGAGATCCTCTCTTCCCCTCGTCGAAACCATGAACTGCACCCACTGCCAGGAACAACTGCCACCGCTGGAGCTTCCTCACTCTTTAAGGTACTGTGTCCTGCCTGGCCTCCCTTTCTTCGGATTGCTAAAGGTAACCCTTAAATCCTTGGCTTTCCAACTGGGTTGGCCCCAGACCTTCTAACTTTACCTTTTGAACCAACCCAACCTCTTTTGAACATTTCTACAAAGACTTGAATGCATTTCTAAACCATGTGATCTTGGGCACATTTCGCCTTGCTCCATTCAAAGTGGGCCTGGCCTATTAACTTTGGCTCTACAGTATAATCTGCCTTCAGTAACTTGTTTTGGTCTCTTAAAAGTGTTGGGAACAGTTATTTTTATGACCTGCCTTTTTCTCTCCCTTTAACCTAATTATTGGAGTGCCATCTAAGTTACACGCTCACCTGTGGTTTGACAAAAAGTGGTGTTTTGACTTAGAGTTGTCTAGTAATTGCTAAGGGAGGTGTGTCTACTTTTCTGATTGGGTTTGAACTTGCTTTTGATTAATAGTGCTAGTGTATTTTCTAAAGTGTGTGTTAAATAATTATATACTTTTGATACAAAGCTCTAGTCAGTGTTTGCTTGTTCTAGTGTGTTTTTAGCCCTATTGTGTATCCTCTGTATAAGGCCTAACTCTTCTTGAGAGAAGTCTGACTGCTCAGCCATAGCTACCAGGTAAATCTGGGTGGTGCAGACTGCTACCAATTGGGTTTACTGCTTACTCCTGTAGTCTTAATCTTTTTGCAGTGTTCCCCAAGGGAACTGCACAGGATTCTGCCTAACAGAGTGAGTTGCGGTACCACTCTAATCAATCGAAATCAGTGTAGAAATGGAGGCTTCAAATCCCACCGCTTCCAGAAATACGGGACCCCTCGAAATGGAACCAACTACTGGATCAGAGCCGAAGGACCAGGGGACAGGTGCACAGGGTTCTGAGTGGTTTGAATTCCGCCCAGCAATGCTAGGTGCACAAGTGAGTTTGGTGATGTGATGAACTCACAACCAGCAAGGACACAGATGATGTAAGGCAAATGACCAAGACCTGTGGAGAGCGGAGGGCAGCAATGACTGCATAATTCAGAGCACTGAGCAGCCTAGCAAGCGTTACAGGTCAGCCCCAAAATGGGTACAGCCAGCCAATAATAAAACTGACCCACGATGGAGGCAACGACTGAAGGCAACCCAAGTCATCCCATGACAGAGCTGAGGCAGAGCAGCAACAAGCCACTTGATTTTCCAGGCTAGGAATACCAAATACCTTTTAGCACTTGGGCCAGAAGGATGTTACCAGGGAAGTAACAATGAGGTGAAGAAAATTCTAACAAGGATTGTCAGTCAAATCAGAAACACGGCATTACAGAATTGTACTTGCAGTTTGCACTTTGCCAAAGCATATTTTTTGAGAGATATACATGTGACACAATTGCCCGTTGTGCATTTTTTAAAGTATGAATTCAATCTCGATTTATTGAATATCTCGTTCATTTGTGTGCATTATGAAGAAACTACAATTATAAAGTTTCAAATGGCCTGCTGCCATAATTCAGAACCATTTACTCCAAAGTCTTAAAATCTATTGCTACTAAACACTAAGCAGAACTGGATTCCTCCTTTGCACATGAATAACCTCTTTCAAACTTCTGACATATGGTGTTAATGAGGTTTGTAATGTAGGTAAAAATGTACAACAAAAGGGCTTTGAACACTATTGTCATCCTTGGGACTTCAACTCCCAGAACTCTGTATTGCAACGAAGAAGAGGAGTAAATAATTAATGAGGGTTACCAACATGATCAATGATAATGCAAGGTCTAATTGTCCCTTTAATTCTCAGTGCATGGCTTTTAAAAAGGAGAAACACCTGTGAGCAAGAGAGCAAGGCCAGCAGAAAGAATGAGAAGGAAGTCCTGCAGAATAGGACCAGGAACGAGAGACAGAAGGAGAAGCCAGCTCCAACTGCAGAGCGAGAGCAGAGGGAAGCAAAGCCACCGAGAAGGGCAAACATGCGGGAGTGCACCGGAGTGAAGAGACCAGGTTCTCCCGGATTGCCTCTCTCCATTCCAGAGTAGCAGAGTAGCAGAAAGGCAGAGGAAGGGTAACGGATTCCCGACAGGGACGGCAGAGGTGCTGGCAACCCAATGCAGGTTGTTCCCAGCGCTGCTGTGAAGCGAAGCAGTACCCGTAAAGGCAGCCGAAAACCTGAAAGGAGTTTAGCTAATTATGGAAGTCATACCCAAAGTAGAACTCCGATATTTCCACAATCCACGGGACGGAGATGCCAAGTAAAACAGTAAAACTCAGCAGAGTTCGCCATTTGGTATTGGTGATCTGGGGCGTTGCGATGGGTGTGTGGACATGAAAGTGAACATTTCAGATATCACTTAAAAGGATATTGTGAAGAGAAAGAAAGAAGGCAGATATGGTACAACTCCCCTGACTTCACCCAGGTGAAGGTGCACACAGCAAAGGCACGTTTCTACACCATCGCCCATTTTCCAAACGCTATAGCGGCATGGATTGCACACATGTGGCATTGGAGCCTTCCACCCCCCACACCAGGCAATGGAGCAGGCATACCGGAACAGGAAACAGTACCATTCCATTACTGTCCAAGTGACCTGTGACACAGACCTCACAATCAGCCACTGCTGCGCCCGATACCCTGGGGCCAAACATGATGCCATGATTCAGAGGAACAGCACCCTACCAGCGTACCGTACATGGACACACACAGAGGACAGCTTACCTGGCTTGTGGGTAAGCAGTAGTCAATCCTAATAAGACCCATCTCTGTGACTCACATGGGGAACGGAATGAGGAGTAATGTCACAAAACTACAAGTCTTATGATGCATCAACAATAAAGCACTGAACAGGCGACCAGCCACGACTGACTTACCACAGTATACAGATTGAACTCATGTGACTACACAGGACAGCCTGGCACCTGTCAAACACATTCCCTGACAAAGCATGGCCATAGGACGTTAAAAGGCCTACTGCCACATCAACTGTGACAACTGCATTAGTGATGACAGCGCATAAACAAATACAATGAATTACGTCTCATACACTGTGAATGACAGTGTACCCTGTCGACAATTACCATCCAGCTCATTGTAATCAAGGTGCGCCATCCACATGTTCTGATGTGCGCACACTGGCCAACATCACATCAGGCCCATATAGATGTACCCCGGCACACACACCGCCATGTCTCACACTGTCTAGTCATGTATTGCAGATGACGCAAGCTACCCGCAATTACCATGGCTGATGACCTGTGAGGAACCATGGTACGCCACAGGAGACCGTATAGAATGAGGACTAGGTCATGCACTGTGCGCACATTCAGAGTGCTGAAAACCAGATTCAGGTGCCTCCACCACACAGGTGATGCACTCATGTTCAGTCATGAGAAAGTTGTCACGAGGAAGACGTTGCAGGTGAATACAGGCCACCTCAGGACATACGTGGGGAGTTCAGGGACGAGTGATCAGTCCACCAGGACCTCGTCGAAATGTTCTTCTGACCTGGCACACATGCACCTCATATGTCACTGTACATGCACTGAACGCACATTTATCGACACAATAGAATAAACACTACAAATAATAAATTAACCGTTTTATTTTCCAATCAACTAACCCTGACCCCCAACACAATCACCCACCCAACAACATCAAACTATCCCATGAACTGTACACTAGCACTTCCTTTTGTCCCCTTTAAAAAAAAATGTTTTTATTAAAATCATTTAGTTTGATCACAAACTTAACATTATACCTCAATAGGTAAACCTACAATTTCACAAAACAGTTCTAAAAATCATTGCGTCATTCTCTATAAGCAGCTCCTTCCACATCCATTGCAATTACTCAGATCCCTCTTATCTTTATAGTTCTTTACTACTAGACCTGATTGAATCCCAGAATTGAATTACTCTAAATTAGTACTTTATCATTTCCTAGGACAATATACGCCCATCGTTCAATGCAATCCATTTGTCTCGCCTCTTGTGGAAGCATATTTTCGTATGTTTGTCCTTTCTCATTTACTGCCGGACACGCCATAATGATATGGAAGAGGGTTTCTCTATTCTCGTTGGTTACAGAATCTACAAACGGCATCTTCAGCAGTTAGTTGCATTATGGGCATGAGGTATTCATGCGTCGGGAGAACATTGAATCTAAATTTTAAGAACATATCCCACATGTGCCGGTGTGGAAACAGGGTTAGATATTGTGGCAGTTGGTTCAGAGCTCTTGTTTCCACCTTAGAGTGTATGTCCATTTGGTACTGCGCTTTATTTTTGTTAGTGTGCTTATTCAATCATTACGTTGTATTTTGGTCTTTACTTTCAGTGGATGGTGGATTAGCATCTCCCTGGTTACGTCTGCATTCTCCATTAGTTGTCTGCATGATTCTTTCCATGTGTTTATTGCATTCGTATTTATTGATATTGGCATGTCACGCAAAATGTCAATTGGAGGGATCGTGTCATTTATAAGTGTTTTCCTATGAAGGTCTAAGTATTTCCAATTGACTATTGATTCCCGCGATTGTGTAGCCAGCTCATATCTAATTCTCGGCATTGGGTAGGAAGCAGGTAGTGACAATATTTTCCTCCAAAAGATGGCTTCTATTCGGGTGCAAATTTTATGAGATATATTCCATGCTGTTTCGCTCCCATATGTCAGGATGGCTATTACTTTTTGCGGTAAAAAATATCACATGCTTTTAAGAATATTTTCCATATTTTTTCCGAATGGCTAGTCCTTGGCGAGCTAACGAAAGGGACTTGATTTTTAGATGTTCCGCCCATCCTGTATCTATTTCAGATTGGTCCAACCAAATGCCTAAACACTTGTTCTTGCTGGGACCAATTTTTCCACTTTTCTAAATATCGTCAAAGACTTCTTCTTTGGGTTCGGTCTTTGTGTCAGAGACATAACTTGTGATTTAATGATATTGATTTTTTAATTTTTTAGCTCCGGTGTATCGTACTAGGGCTAACAGTCTCTTTTGGAGCCCAACTTGTGTCTTATCAAGCAGTACAATGTCGTCCACATATAGCATGTATGGAATTTTGGTGGCGTTCAGGTATTGCGGGTCTCCACTTGTTGTTACTTGGCTCGCTCCCTGGTCTGATATGTAGAAAATAAATAGCGTGGCCGCCAAAGGGCAGCCTTGCTTTAAGTCGTTCATTGTTGGGATTGTTGTTGACATCACGCCTTCTTGTGATAGCCGCACCCGGATCGAAATCTGGGAGCAGAGAGCTTTAATAGGTTATATAATATCTTTTGGGAAATTCCACGTTGTCAATTTTTCCCATAGTTTCTGGCGGTTTACCGTTATCAAAGGAAAATTGCAAATCCACAAAGATTCCATAGGTGCAGATGTTTTTCCTCCGTGCTTCAGGTTTTAAGCAATTTAGCAGTATTAAATTGGCATTCTTCATAAAACCAGTTTGTCTTGGGTCAAACTGGCCATTCTAAGAGGCCCAATTAGTAAGTTTCTTTAGTAGGAAAGCAGCAAATATTTTGCCCAAAGGTTCCAACAAAGCAATTGGGCAGTAGTTTGAGGGTGCACTCCTGCATCCTCGTTTGTAAATATGAATTAATGTTGCGGTTTTCCACGTCTTTGGAACCACGGCACTGTCTTTGATGATATTGAATAATTGAAGGCAAATGTCTGCCCATTGCTCTGGGTACTTTTTAATGATCACATTACTGAGGTAATCTGGGCCAGGGGCTCTTGAGCCTTTTAGATGATCAATGTGGTTTAGGATTTCTTTCTGGTCCCAGGTAATGTCCCAAGCGGTTACAGGGGCCGAGTTCTCTTCTCTCCTTGTATCATTAGGCTTACTATACAAGTTTGAAAAGTAAGCCACCCATACATCTTCTGGTACACCAGAGATAAATCTCATGGTTTGATCTTCCTTACCGTTAATTAGGTTCCATAGATCTTTAGTGTTTCTTTGGTTTAGTGCCTTGAGAATGTTCTCATCATCATTTTGTACAGTCTGCGCTTGATGATTTCTGACCCAATTAGCCATTTCAGGTATCAATAGCCATTTGTAGTCCAATTTTCTTTGACAGTTTTGTATCATAAAACGCATCCTTTAAGGATCCTACTTGCAAATCCGTAATGCGCAATCTATTGCGACCATTGTTTAGTGCTAAATGCGTCAATTGTCGTATTTGACAAATCGCTCACGAGTCAAATCCCATCGCATAGCTATTTTGTGATGATCACTGCATAGTGACGGAATGACTTCAAACATTTGGATTTTCATTCTCATGGTTTCAGGAATGTAGAAGTAGTTCAAAAGGGAAGTTCTGCGGCTGCCTACCCAAGTTGGTCTAATTTTAGCCCATTAGCAAATATCATATCTCGCTCATCCATTTCCCTTTCCCATATTTGGGCTTTCAGTTCTAGTTTTTCCTCAGTAATTTTCGATCCATCAGGATTGAGTAGATGAATGTTTATGTTGCAACATATTACTACTTCTATTCGATTATCCTTTATCTACAAATCATCAATGTGTGTTAGTACTGTATCTATGAATATCTCGAATTGCAGCAGTGCTCAAATATAGATTTTATCAGGGCACATTTTTTCAGCTTATTTTCTTGATTATGCCAACATTTGTGTTTGTTGGTTGACAAGATTGTCTCTAATATTGTGATTTGTGTGAAGGAGTTGGGGTTATATGATTCCACTATTTTCATATTTGCTTCTGCTTTGATGAAAGTTAAAAGTCATGCTGAAGGGCGGCCCTTGGCTCTCAGAATCGTGGGATTCATCATTGTTATTTGTTATAAAGCCATCACATGTTGGTTGTTGTGCTATCCATGTCGCTTGTAGACAAATCACATCAAAAGCCTGTAAATCGGAGTTGTTGTTTCCAAAAAGATGTGCCTAGTCCCTCGTGTTCCATAAGGATATAGATCGACTTGTCAGGGGTTGTGATTGTTATTGTTGGTTTTTTCGTTGTTTGAGGTCGCTTCTATATACCTCATTGCGGTCCTGTCTTGACCGTCTCGTTCTCTGACGTTCTGATCGCTTGTCTTGTTGGGCTCACATGTGATCTTCTAGCCCTGTTCCCTTTGTCTGCAGGCAAGGGAGCATGGGTCGTGCACGGCTGTGATCGCCTGGGTGGAGTGCTGGCCAACTACCCCTCAGTAGGGGTAGCGGACACTAAACTGCCTTGCGCACTGACCCGAGGGTGTTCCATTGTGAGATTAATACCCCTGACCATGGTGTTATGTGAGGCCAATATCTGTTCTGTCAGCTCCCTCGCCTTTTGCTGTTGCTGGCGTTGCTGTGGACAGTTCTCTAGCACAGCCGATCGATGGATCGGGACACCCGACTTGCAGCCCCCTAGATGACGTCATGCATGGCCTGTGAATGTTCCAATTGCTTGTGCGCGATTGCGCACATTTCAGTCTGATGTTGCTCCATCCTCGCCAGTCGATCCCAGGTGGCCCTGCAACGTGTGGCCCGGCACAGGCTGGGGGGATTGTCGTGGGCCCAGACCCACATTGCGGGATTCACAGCGAGGTTGCTCAGCCTGGTGATCAGAGGAGTCAACGTGCTGGAATTGTAGTGTACGGCGGGATGACAAGGGTGAGGGAGAGGAATGCATGGCCGAGAGCTTTCGCAGGGGGAGGATTGTGGTGAAAAATGTCTCACAGGTAAATGAGGTTGACTGGAGGTAGGGGAGGATGACTGACTGCCCGTCTGCAGCAGGTGCAGTGCGCGGCTCACATGGCAGGCTGTCGTCCCCACTCAGGCTAGTGGGTGTTTTGCCAGTGTCGCCATCAGTGGCGTTAGGTGCCCCTGCTGCAGGTGGAGCTGCTGGCTCACCAGTGGCCTGTGTAGGCCTTGCAGTTGTGTCCTTTGTGCCAGTGGCCATGGAGGTGGAAGGCACTGTTGCCTGGGGACTTTTCTTGGGTGGGGGTATGCTCCAACTCCAGTTATGGCCTGTAGCCCTAGTGGTGCCTGTTGGTGCTGCTGTTGTGCAGGTAATGGCACCTTCTGATGGTTCCTGGGTGTTTTTTGTGCCTGTTGGGGGACATGAAAATGTGCATCAATACATTGATTATAACCTGCATGGTGAGTCGACATTTACTGTCACTTGTACTATGGGGTCACAGGGTGTTGGGAATCTAGGAGGACATGTCTCATGTGACTGGCAGTATGGCAGTCTTCTGCATTGATTGTAGGTGAGCATATGGTCGGTGTGGGGGCCATGTCTTGCTTGGGGCGTCCAGTCCTGTGCATCAGTGTCATCAGCTGATGGGTGACCTGCTAGTTGTGGTGTATTAATGTTGCCATGATGTTGGACATCTGTGTACCCATGTGGGCCTTTGTGCTACTTTTCAGTTGCTAGGTTGTCAGTCTGACACACACACACACACGCACACGTCCAGGGATGTTCTTTGCTGGACATGCTCTACGTGTTTGGTATCATGCTTGCTGTGTTGACTGTGCATAGGTGACCGGCGTGTGGGCAAGGAGTGGTTGGGTTGTTCACTGCAGATGTATGTTAGTCCTTGTTACTTGCAGTGCAATGGTGGGACTGGACAAGATCATGCCCTCATTATCCTGCTTGGTTGTCATGTGAGGGGTATCACAGATTCATTGCCTCATGTTGTTATGACCAGCAGTGTCACGTGGATGGGTCAAGCTTTGTCAGGGTCATCGCTGCATGGCAGTATGTGTCTGTGTACATGCCATCATGGTGGTTCGGCAATGGAACCATCTTTCACTCAGGTATTCACCAGATTCCCCATGGCTGCTGGCTCCAATCTCAGCTGAGCCCACACCCTTTATGCCGAACATGTGGAGGGTGCAGCTGACCATCTCCTCCCATCGGGTCAGCTGTAGTGGGTTCAAAGCTTCCTCCATCAGTGGCAGCCGTCTCCCTGCAGTGTTTTAAATCAGGCTGCAGGCCCTGGACTTCAGGTCATCGCAACGTAGCCTACGGCCACTATCTTGGCCCGTATTTCGGCCCAGATGGAATTTTTCCGCTGTTCGCTGATCTTTCTGTGTTGAGCTCCATACAGTTCTTCAAAGGGTGCCACCACCTGCTTCGCCAGTACAGTGAACTCCTGCTCAGTGAATTTTTATTTGCGCCTCAGCATATCTGTCACCCTAGACGTGCCCTTCCCTGATGACATGATTCTAGTTGTGTCTGGGATTGGATGGCACTCCTACAGCCTGATTTTTGCCGGATTGCGTTTTTCAAAACGGCCACTGCATTGCTTTTTTCACGCAATGCAGAATTTCCACCAATGGAAGTTCCGCAGATGGAAATTCAGCCGATTTACCCAGCAATAATGGAAGTGCTGCTGAATATTGGTGGAATTATCGGCGCTTGCTCGGTTTTCAGCTGTAATTCCGTTAGACTGAATTACCGTTACCACCAATGGTGTGTGTGCATGAGCGCCTGCAATGTTATGATGCAGCGGAAATTCCACTACACACCACAGCAGTAATGAATTCCACGTAGAGGAATTACTGCATATTCTGAGCCCTACTCGTAACGAGGCCCATTATGTGTAACCGTGCCTCTGGTGCTTGAATGCAGTAGGAGGTCATGAGACAGAGCAGTTGAAGAAAAGCAGAGGCTACAACTAGTTTACAAAATGTAAAGACTTGAAACATTCAGGAGATGCTTGCTACTAGATCCTTGGTGAGAAGGACCTCCCCAGGAGTGTGTCCAGGAATGCACTGACAAGTTGGAAGGACTGTGATAGCAAAACATCTGACTTCTTGAAGTTCAGGGAGAAGCCTTGGATGAGCTAGTTGTCCAAATGGCGGGCAGAGTGGGACGACTCGGATACTTCCCCCTCATGAGGTGAGCTGCAAAACCATGGCCAACAGTTTGGTGAAGACCCCGGATGCCAAAGAAAGGCCAAACAGTAGTATTTTGAACTGGTAGTGGGGGCTGTGAGGGGTTAGACAGACACATTTGTAAAGAGTTTTCAACTTCAGCCATTTTATTAAATAAAAAGGTTGGCTAAACGCCTCACTATCCATACACGGATGAGGATATCCCTGCCTAAAAAAAACGAACAAAAGGATATCTGTCCCTCACACTCGTACATTCAATAAAGCAATACAGAAATGCAGTTCAATCAACAAATATATATTGCATATGATAGAATTCACAATATAACCAATGTCTCCTCTCATAAACTGGGCGAATTCCCCTTCGCCAGGTCTGAGCAAGGTTTTGCTCCACATTAAAAAAAAAAAATTAAAAAAATCCTGGTTTGTCACAAAGTTCAAAAACAGTTCTAGATAGAGAATTTAAACTCAATAGCAAAAAGTTCAGTTGTCAAAAACAATGTACCTGGAGTAAGAACAGGTTTCACATTCGTCTTCAAGTAAACAACAATAATTGTCTTTTTCAGGATGATTTGCCACAACTTTGGTTTCAAAATATATATTATGTTCCAACTCCTACTAGAGTAAGAACAGGTATATTTATTTTATTCTTCTTTTATAACACACTTAATATCAGTGAGTGGTTTCCAAGCACAGTCTCTGGATTTGAACCTGTGTTGCGCCGCGTTGCCTTGCTTCCAAGACAAACGCGTTGCCCCTGGGCTATCCTTCCTCCTTCCCTTAAATGAGTTATCTTTTGTTAGAACCACAATTCAGCACTTTCATCCACTACTAACTGGTTTACACTCATACCAGGCCATCTACATCAGCAACTTCCCATACGTTTGGCCTAAAATCTTGTATGTATTGTTTACTGATATCATTGCAACTAAGTCTACGCCATTCTCATGGAAGACTTCTTATGACATCCATGTATATAAAACGGGCGACAAGAGATCTCCCCTGAATTATCACCATATAGCGATCATGGACACAGATTCCAAAATATTTGCATTAATGGTACTTGAGCACATCGAGGAATGGTGTGTGCAAAAGAATAGTTTGGATCAGTTTCAGATAGGCATCAGAAAATCTACGAGTACGGATTGTGGAGGTCTCCTATTGTCCATTTTACAACAACTAGCCTGGAAAAAGAACTCGCCACCAGTGTATGTGGCATCCATGGACTTATCCATAGCTTTTGATTTGGTGGACCGATCCACGGTGTGGAATAAATTGTACCAACTTGGATTGCCGGAGGGATTGTTAAGTATTTTAATTTATTTACATGAGGGCTCCTGGATCCAAGTTAGATTAAATAGTAATGGTTTATTGTCAAGATCTATAACCAAAGCAAATGGCCTTAGGCAGGGTTGCATTCTCTGCTCTATGCCTATTTAACATTTATGTCTCCAAAGTGGCCACATTTCTTGCAAGAGCAATGTTTGTACTGCCCAAAATTGGGGATTCCAAAATGACATGTGCTGCCGACACCGATTTGATCAGAACGCTATAGCACTTCAAAGATCAATTGAAGCCTTTAATCTATATATTAAGCTCGATAATCTTTGCATCAATCCACACGAGAGAGTGATTTTAAAGTTATCTAAAATAAAAAAGAAGAACTCCATTCTCATGGTACCTTTACCAAGTTAAGCTTCAATTAAAAGAGGGTATGACATATCTGGATCTTCCAATAATTGGGCATCTCACATAGTGCTTTTAAAGAAACTTTCAGAGGGACAAAGCAAACAAGTCTGCAATACTAATCAAAAAGGTTGATAAATAAAACGGAAAGTTTTCTATACTCCCAGCTTTAAAATGTTACAAAGCTAAAATAATTCTGCGACTATGGTCAATATCTGAAATAAATAACTATGAAGCTTTGATTTGGCGTAAAGTATTCTATTTTATTCCTAAATGTGTTACATTTTCAGCTATTCGCTACAAACGAGGCCTTCAATGTCTCCAAAGTTGTGTACAGTGGAGACAGCTCGCTCGTTTTAGAAAATGTTATGTAAATCCTAAAAATAATGTATATTCTGTTTTAAGTAAAGAGGTTAGGGCGGGCAAATTGAAGGACGGTTTTGTACATGCATTTCAATCACATTCCCTGCGACTACTGGATGAGATGAGAACTTATTTAGAAACGTTACTGTCAAATCCTAATAAGGTGAAAAAGAGAATTCAAAGAAATGACTGGGTTAATACCATGGATCCGGTTTGAAGAGCTCTCTTACATGGTCAGATTATTTACCATCAAAAAGTCTTGAGTTACCCTGAACCTTATTTGTAATGTTTACCCGAATAGAAGATCGAGAAATGACTTAATGAGTTTCAGATTAAATGTGTTATCTACCAATGAAAATCTGTTCATAAGGAATGTTTTTCTAGAAGGATCGGCATATTGCTGTTTCTGTAAATGTACTGCGAAGAAGAAAACTTTGCAGCACCTGATTTTATATTGTACAAAGCTGAGAGCACAGAGGATTGAGTATTTTAGTACATATATAGCTTTACAATGGGCAGAATTAGATTCCCTGTGGTGTAATATTTTGCACAGGAAATCGATTTCTATGAGTAACAGTATTAACGTTTTAAAGGAACATTTGTAAACTGTTAAATTAAGTTAATCACTATTTTATTTTTTTACAACTTTATTTACAACCGGTTGCACCATAATACATACATGTTACAGAAGAAGACAGGTAAATAAGTGGTAATAGCTGTTGTGGATTAGTCCCCTACGCCCTATCCCGCCCACTGAAAATCCCCCGGGGAGTCCCCTGGCCCCAGTGTCCTCTCCATTATGGAGAGGGGGCTTCTAAGGCCGCAAGAAACATCTCGCCAGCTGTGCTTGGTAGGTCAACGCTGGCAACAGTCTATTGTATTCCAGGATCAGGGCCCAGCAGTCTAAAGCAGTGTAGTGCTCCTTTAGCCGCTTTGACTTTTTCGGTCAGTAGGATCTCTCAAACTTTGATCCACCACATCAGAAAAAAGGGGGCCCCTCGTGCATTTTCTACTTGTGGGCCAGGGTTATCTTTGCTGCCAGAAGCAGCTGAGCGAGTAGTTTGGTGGTTGTTCCCGACTTTGGGTAGGACTCTGGGGTCAGTGGCAATTTGCATTGGGTGATCGCTTCAATGGTTTGTAACACCTCCTCCCAGAAAGCTTGTGGACACTCCCACCACATGTGAAAGGAGGTCCCGCGGTTGCCGCACCGCCTCCAGGAGGCTGGTTCCAGGGACTTCTGAAAATGATGCAGGCGTTCCGGGGGCATAGTACCATCGGTGGAGGAGTTTGAGTGCACATTCCTGGTTAGTAATACATCTTGAGGCAGAGTGATTTCTAGTCCAGATGTTGACCCATGTTTGATCGTCTATAGGGTGCCCTAGATCGGTTTCGCAGTGGCACATGTATGTGGGCCTGCTGTTAACATGTCCTCTTGCAGTGATTTATATAGCTTGGTGATAAGTCCCTGGCGCGGGCCCTCCTTTAGTGCACAATCCAGGAAGTGGTGCTCCCTCATGGCCCCTTTTCTAACCGCTGGCTGGGAGATCCAGTGCCGGAGGTGAATCGGTCTGTCTCTGCTAGGGAGAAGCGTCTCTTGCAGTTCTCCAAGGTTAGCGGGGCGCTGTTCTCAAACAATTGAGAGTCTGGAGGCCCCTTCGGGCCCAATCTCCAATGTTTGCCATTTCCAGGCCTGGAGAAAAGTCTGGATTCTGGAGGACTGGGGAGAGCGACCCTGGCCCTTTAGGGAGCTTTGTTCCTAGTGCCCAGAGTTCACAGTGATTCTGATGGAGGATAGTGTTATTGGAGCGTGGTCATAGAGAACCTTTGTGCCCATTTCCACCTCATCAGTAAAGGAAAGTAGTTGAAGGGTGGCAAGAAGCATATCAATCCGCGAGGGGGTGCGGTGGACGCGAGAGAAAAATTAGAAGTCTATTGCTCCCGGATGAAGGACCCTCCATGTTATCTACGACCCCCAGGGACTTAAATAGGTGGCAGAGGCTCAGGGCGATCTTGAAATCCTTGGGTGAGGGATGGATTGACTTGTCCATTAAAGGGTTTGGGACCCCATTAAAATCACCTCTGACCACCTGGCCTTCGAGGAAGGGGAGAAGCGTGGATTCTAGCTCAGTGAAGAATGTTTCCTGGACCTCGTTTGGAGCGTAGATTGAGATTAGGGTGTGCAATTGGGAGAGGAGCTTCCCTTTCACTGCAATGTATCTTCCCTCCGGGCTCTGCAGAACCTCTCATTCCCTGAACGGTGCTCCTTTTGCTAACAGGATCGCTGTGCCGCCCCTCTAGTTTCCCCCCGGATGCCAGAAATTGTTTTGGGAAGGCTGTCTCGTAATCGTGGGAAGTCTGCTGAGAGCAGGTACGTCTCCTGGTGGAAAAACACTGAGCTGTGAAGGTCCCTTAGGCGTCAAAGGGTTGATTTGCATTTCTCTGGGGAGTTCAGGCCCCAGACATTTAAAGAGACATAGCGCAATTTCAGATGTGGTGGGGGAGCCTCTTGTGGCTCCGCCTCAGCTATCAGTGGAGTAGAGTAATGGGGCTGTTAGCGGCTTTCTTCCTTTTAGAGCCGCGATGTGTGTCCATTTCTGCTGCAATCGGAGTTTTAACTTTTCCTGACTGGTCCCGAACAGGACCATGGAACGAGATGAACCAACACAGAACAAAAACAAAGTCAAACTGGGCCCTCAAGGACGAGTTTGTCAAGGAGAGCGAGTTACTTTTAACGGATTCCATCGGGTGGAGGGCTTGCCGGTCGGGGGGTCGGGGGAGGGGGCTCATTTGTGTTTTAGATGGCTTGATGGTTTCCCTCCTTTGGGTATCTTTGTACAGACCTTTCACTGCAATTTCGGAGTCGTCCCCCTCTCCCTCTCTGGGGATGGGCTCATTAAGTCTTCATCTTGGGTTATGGGTTTCCCCCACCGAGGATACCCCCCACCTCCTCCAATGAGTGAATTATGCATGATTGGCCTTCAAATGAGAACTGCAGAGATGCCAGAAAGAGCCATCGATATTTGATTTTCCGGTCCTGGAGGAAGGTCGCCAGGGGTCTGAGGGCTCTACGCCTCTGGACTGTCATGGACGCAAGGTCCTGGTAGAATTGTGGCGAGGCCCCTTAATTAGTTAAGTCCCCCTGGGTGCAACTTGCAGTCATAATTTCTTGGTTTGTGGAAAAGAAATGGACCTGCGTGATCACTTTAAGTGGATCAGCTGCTGGGGAGCCCCTGCGACTGCGCAGTCTGCGAGTGCAGTCCAGTAAAAACAAGGACTTGTCACAAACGGGGAGGCGGGTTTGGAAAAGTTTGCCGACGTAGGCTGTTAGGGCCTAGTTCGAGATATTATAAAGTTACTCACCGTAGTGATTAACGTACTCTTAAGTCCATCGTCCCCTTTTCCTCCATACTGTACGGGCGTCTCTCCTAGGGACGGGAGACAGAAACTTTTTCAACAGAAAACATCTTCCCCTTTAAATTTAGAGGCACGCAGGGGTGCGGCCCTGGGACCATGCGCTCCCCTGACACCGCCCACTGGCACCACTCAGTCCCCATAGACGTGTCGACAATATTAACATTGCCTAATGGCACTAGTTTTATTAGGGGGGCATGATGGTGGGACGTATGTAGGAAAGGGGACTAAGAGTACGTTAGTCACTACAGTGAGTAACTTATAATTAATCTTACGTCCCGTCCCCTTTCCTCCATGCTGTATGGGCGATTACAACTGAATGTATCCCCAGTGAGGAGAGGTGACCCTCCTTAAGAAAACAAGTTCCTTAATACTGCTTGCCCGAAATTCGCATCCGACCCGGAACCGGCATCCAAACAGTAGTGCTTACAAAAAGCTGAGGGAGTGGCCCACGTGCCCGACCTGCTGATGACCTGCCACAGGGTTGGTCTCTGGAATGCGATCGCTGTGGCCTTGGCTCTGATAGCATGGGCATGCATGTTTGCCGGAAGCGGCTTGTGCTGCCCCTTGTAGGCCTCCTTAATGGCTGCCACCATCCATCTTGCTAGGGAGGCCTTCGAAGCCAGATATCCGGGCCTTGACCCGCCAATGGTGATAGTCTCCGTTTTGCAGAAGCTCTTGGTCCTGTCCAGATAGAACTTTAATGGTCTTCTAACATCTTAACAGTGCAGGACCCTCTGAGCATTGTCTTTGGGATCTGCAAAGAAAGTCGTGAGTACTATCTCTTCATTTAGGTGGAACTCTGAGACTACCTTAGGAAGGAACGTGGGATGCGTTCTAAGGACCTCCTTGTCCCTGTGAAAGGTAGTGTATGGCTCAGAAGTCACCAGAGCCTGAATCTCGCTGACACGACATGCAGATATAAGACCCACCAAAAGGGCTGCCTTCATGGTGACCAGTCTGATGTCCGCGGATGCCATAGGCTCAAAATGTTTATGAGCCAATGCATCCAACACTATAGAGAGGTCCCACACAGGGTGTGGCTACTTGATGGGCGGGTAGAGCCTAGTAAGCCCCATCAAATGTATTTTAATCACAAGATTGGCAGATGAGAAAACCTCCGTCGAATTCCAGTAGGCTCAGATAGGTGCAGCATGTGTCTATCTGCACCCCAGAGTGTGCTAGGTGTGCAGCGAAGGATAGCACATCGTCCAGTGAGCAAGTGATAGGACCTACCTCCTTGGACTCAGCCCAGTGGCAAAACCTAGACCACTTGCTTTTGTACTGGCTTCTAGTGGCATTGCTCCTAGCAGCCCGAATGCTGCCAAGATTAGACTGCGAAAGGCACAGATGCTTCAGTGTGGCCTGTTCAGGAACAGCTGCAAGGGCTAACATCTACAGGGCGAGGTGTATGACTGTGCCCCCATGGTGCAACAGTAGATGAGCTGGGCCTAGTCGAAGGTGCATCAGAGGTTGGTCCGACAGGCCGAGTAGCTCTGAGAACCATGGCCATGCCAGCCACCACAGAACTATCAGAATGATGCGGAGGGACAGAGACTCTTATCTTGCAGATCACCCTGTGTACCAGTGGCGTGGGAGGGAAGGCATATGAGTTCATGCTGTTCCACTGAATCTAACGCATCACTCAGTGAGATTAGACCTTGTCCCTGCCAGGATGCAAACTGAGGGTATTTCCTGTTGAGCCAGATGGCAAAGAGGTCCACCCGAGGATGATCCCATCTGTTGAAAATATGCTGAAGGACCTGGTCGTTCAACTGCCATTCGTAATTGTCTGCCCACAGCCTGCTGAGACTGTCCGTCTCCAGGTTCGACTACCCTGGGAGGTGGATCGCTGTCAGGTGAATGTCATTCACCAGGGCCCATTCCCAGATGCTGACTGCAAGGCTGCATAGGGGAGGGGACCTGGTGCCACCCTGCTTGTTGAGGTAATACATGCTGGTGGAGTTGTCTGTCTGAATGAGGATCACCTTGCCGCTGATTAGCAGCAGGAAGGCCTTGAGAGCCAGCCAGATGGCCTTCAGCTCTAGCCAATTGATATGTGCTTCCTGTTCCTGCCAGGACCAAACTGTGGACGCTGTGCTTGGCCAGGGTAGCTCCCCAGCTCTCCAGGGACAAATTCATGGTGATGGTGACCTGCAGTGCTGGAGGACAGAAGGGCCTGCCTATCCTCAGATTGCAGTCTGTGCTCCAACGGACTAGGTCCTGGTGTAGGAGGGGAGGAATGCCGACGTGTTCCGCCTGTGAACCCTGCTCCTGATTCCATAAGGCTGCAAAGTGCAGCTGTAATTTCCTCATCTATGTCTTGTGTAAGGTACTACCAAAAGACAAGCTGCCATGATACCGTGGAGGTGCTTGTACCACCATGCTGAAGTCACCTCTGTGCTGAGAAAGTGACCTGTGGCCCTCTTGATGGCTGCGATTTTGGCTCCAGAGGGGAAAGCTCTCTCAGATCTCATATCCCAGATGAGGCCGAGGAAGGTTAGACTCTGTGTCAGCTCCAGTTGCAACTTCTTGAGATTGATGGAGAATCCTAAGTCGTGTAACGTGTTCATGAGGGCGGAGGAGGTATGCTGGACCGCCTCCGGAGAACTCGCCCTGACAAGCCAGTCGTCTAGGTATAAGTAGACATGGTGACATTGAGAAGGGCTGCTACTGCATTCATAAGCCTGGTAAAGACCCTCAGGGCTGAATTGAGGCCAAAGGGTAGCCCCTTGTATTGGAAATGGAAGCCCATGATCCTGAACCAAAGGAAGGGCCGATGGGGCTGCCGAATTGGGACTTGTAAATAAGCGTCCTTCAGATCCAGGGAGCACTTCCAGTCTCCCCTGCACAGTGTCTCTGCAATAAGCGCTGGGGAAGCCATCTTGAACTTTTGAAGTGGGAGGGAAAGGTTCAGGGTGGAAAGGTCCAATATTACTCTTAGGCCACCTGGTTCTTGTTCTGTATGGTGAAAATCCTGGAATAGAAGCCCATGCCCCGCTGGGAGGCTGGGTCTTCTGCCACTGCCTGGCTCTCCACGAGCGACCGAATTTCCGCAAACAGAGTTGCTGTCCCAATCTGGGGGAGTGGAGGGGAGGAGAGGGAGGTACTGGTAGGCGGTACCCCGTGGACACTACTGATAGGATCCAGGGGTCTGCAAACCTTGTGTGCCAATAGTGTTCGTGGAAACCAAGCATGCGACCCCCAAACCCCTGCTGGAAACACGTGGACCCGGAGGGGAGTGTCATGCCTTCTTTCCCTCTGAGGCTGAGGAGGGGGACTGAAAGAAGCCTGTATTCCCCGCCTTGTTCTGTTTGCAGCGGTGTTGGCTCGGAGATCGGTCAGGCTGCCTGCACCGTTGTTCTTGGAAGCCCCAGAACCCGCCAAAGGCACAGCCCTTGTGGGAACACTGGTGCGTCTGACAGTAGGTCTTGGGCGTGGACTTTGTGAGGATGGATAAAAAGACTTCACAGTCTGGGAACTCTTCTTCTTATCCAATTCCTCATTGGTGGTGGAATGGAAGAGTACGCTACCCTCGAATGGAAGGTCCAATATGCGTTCCTGGACATTCGGGTTGAACTTTGTGGCCCGGAGCCAGGCCGTCCTTCTCATGTCTGTGGCGATGCAGATGGCCCGGCCTGAGGTGTCAATATGCGCCACTGTGGACTCCATGTTATTTTGAGCCACCATCGTCGTTTCTGCCAGCGCTGCCTTAAAGCATGCCTGACTGTGCAACGGAAGTGCCGGAAGTCGGCCATTTCCTGCCAAAGCCTCTGGTTAACGGCTGCGAGCATGGCATCCGCATTAGACTGACGAAGGTGCAGAGAGGTGGAGTAGACCTTTCCATACGCCTCCAAGATCATCTCCTCCTTGCCTAGCAGAGCCAAGGACGAGGTAGCCGATGACGATTGAGGCTTTGAGTATATGGAAGCCGCTGCAATCACAGTGTGGTAAGAGGGTACGCCGACAACAAGAGTGTATTCACCTCCAACTGCCTGTACTTGCCATTCAGGCACCTGTTGGTGGGCTGTGCTGAGTGGAGTTTCAGCCATCCCTTCTTGACCAGGGCGACGTCATCCTTCTGCATCGGAATCCTTGTTTTAGCCGAGAGGCGTAGAGTGAAGACTTCAGCCAGGACCCCCGCCTACGGGTGTTCAACCTCGGGTTGTGGAAGCCCCAAGTATTCTGCCAAACCTGCAAGTCGATCATGGAAGGCCTTGGCTGACGATGGTGTGTCAGGGTCCTCCACTACGGTATACGACTGGTCTGGAGCCGGTGGAGGAGTGCTGGGAGCCGTCGGCTGAGGTGTGGGGACTGAAGCCGGAGGCTGTTGTGGAACGGCATGAGCTGTGGGAGGCAGGTGAGCCGGAATCGAAGGACCTGGCGTGGGCAGCTGGGGCTGTGTGGAGGCTTGAGACACCGGAGCAATAAGAGGAATGACTATGGATGCTGGAGACGGTACTGGAGGCAGCACGTCCCGATAACATCCTGAAAAATGTAGCTCATCTGAGGAGACCTCATCAACATGAACTTCTCAAAAAAACCCGTCCTTGCAGGCTGGTGGGGTGGCAGGTGGTATTGACGGAGTAACGTCTGGCTGCTGTGGCCTGTGCATACTGTGCCTTGATGGTTGCAGCTGGTCTCTGCCCTGCGATGAAGGATCAGCTGTAGGCCACGTAACTGGTTGACACAGTCCCACCTGGACACTATCTCCTACCTGCTCCCCAAAAGGCATTGGTGTATGACGAGCAGCCATCTTGTCTGGCTCAGTGGCCATCTTGTCGAGCTGCACGACACATGCCTAAAACGTGGTGCCTGGGTCGCGGGACTGGCATCCTCCTGAACTCTTGGCGGTGGAGCTTGGGGCCTACCCTGCACTTCAAAATCAGTCCTGGCAGGTGTAGAGCCCTCGGCTGAATAGCCAGTAGTTCTGCGTACAGGCGTCCACTCAGACATTTGTCCAGTACTAGGGCGTAGCCCCTCAGGTGGACACCCAGTAAAACAACCTTGCGGTCCCTTACCGCTGTCCCGGGAGGATCTAGCGACTCCTCGGCCTGGCAGCCGGTAGCTGGATGAGTCTCGGTACCAGTGCTGGTATGAGGACCTGAACGGTCCCTCCTGCTCAGACGTTTCCTAGGGAAGGAAACGCCCTCGAGGGGTGCGATGGAAAAGAGGACCTGCCTTGGACATTGATCTGTGTTTGACAAAGTCTTCAAGTCCTCTGGACGAGACTTCTCAAAGAGCTCCCTCCACCTTGCTAACCTGTTCTTCAGAGCTCGAGGTGTGAGCGCGTTGCACGTGGTACAGCCCTCCCAGCCGTGGTTGGGGCCAAGGCAGCGGAGGCATAGAGCGTGGGGTCGGACTTGGGGAAGAGCCCTTCACAGGCTGGAGATCGCTGAAGCCCAAGGACGTCGACATGCGCCGGGGAGTGGCGTGGTGCCAGAGGACCAAGTACTTGCTTAAAGAATAGAAGAAAAAAGACAAACAGAATCTGGGGAAGAGCACATGGAATTACAAGGCCGAAGCCAAACCCAGGAGGACTGGTGAAAGTGGCCCATTCCTGTCGACGCGGAAAAGAGGACTGGGGAGTGGCGCTGGTGGGCGGAGTCAGGGGAGCGCATGCTCCCAGGGCCGCACCCTTGCGTGCCTCTAAATTTAAAGGGGAAGAAGATTTTTTCTGATGAAAAAGCTTCTGTCTCACGTCCCTAGGTGGTACGCCCATACAGTATGGAGGAAAAGGGATGAGACGTAAGAGTATGAAGCTGGTATTCCCACTGATCCAAATGTTATTCCTGCGGGCCCTATTCTCCAAGTCCTCCTGCCTGCGTTTCATTCCCTCATTGTCCTCCTCCAGGACCTCGAGTTTCCTTTGCAGGTTCATGATTTGAGTCAAATGGTCCAGGGCTTGATCCTCCGTTTCACTCACCCTGTGCTCCATTTCCCCCATTCGATTGTCTAGGCCTTCTATCTTGGTCGCCACCTCTGTCATGCAGCTTCAGAATTCCTACTTGATGTCTGCTAAAAGGGCCTGTATGTCGTCCTTTGTGGCACATTGGCTCAGGGATCTCTCGGTGACGGGGCTTGGGTGCGTCCAGTGGTGCTCCTCCTAGGCTGGGTGTTTACAACTCTGGCCCACATTCGGGCTGGAGCTCCTCTTATGCGGGATAGCAGGGCTGCCTATGTGGGCAATCTTGTGCCATGTCGCATAGTCGCAGTGGGCAGCTTGGGATGCTGCTGGTAGGGCTACCCTGCACAGCGAGAGAGGCTGCAGCGGCACCCTTTGGCTTGCCGTGGCTTTCACCTTTTCTTTGTGGTCCCTTGCTGATGGCTCGCTGAATAACTCACAAAGCCTGTTTGTCTCTGTTGGACTGTTGCAGCTGGCCTGTGGCTCCTCCACCACGGCCGCAGCCCTGAGCGCCCTGCGGGTGGCACACTTGCTGGGGCTTAGATCACTGATGTGTGTGTTGGAGATCCTATGCCTTTACGAGCCCTCCCATGCCCCCCTCCTCCCCACAGGGCGGCTGAGGGGAACCGCCTGTGCGGCTGCTGTTGGGGCTCTCAAGTGCAGTGTAGGAGCCTGTGACGGCACCCCTTGATCCACGGCTGTGTCTGCTCCCGTTAACTTCCGGCGCAGTGTGTGCGGCTTCCCGGAAGGATAACACCTCATCTTGCTGCTGGGCCGTTGCTATGAGCCCATTTCTCCTCTACCTGGGCTGCGGACCTCGGTGGGGCCCCGCTCACCTGCGGGTCATCGCCCTTGTAAGTTCGGAGCCTCTGGCCAGATTCTCCCCCATCAAGCCTCGGCTAGATTGTGCTGCGGGGGATCGGCAGCTGCTTGGTAGTGGGTGCGTCCTGACTGCCCCAGCGGGCGTTCCCATGTTGATCCGGCTGGGAGGGGGGCAGTACCACGGCGCTAGAGCTGCAGGCTCTTCTCTCCCTTTCAGTACACTCTGGGAGGCGCCATTATAGGTCGCTGGGGAATTAACTGACGCTTCCCTTCTCCACTCTGGTGATCGGTTGCTGGACTGTTCGGCCACAGGCAATCTGTCTCCACTCCTCCAGTCAAGCGCATCAGGTGTATCTGGGTGAGAATTCTGGCATCCCACGGAGGATCTCCATGAGGCGACCGCCATTGCCGGCGCCTCAAGCCACGCCCCTGTTAATCACTATTATTGTTTTTCTCTTTTTTGATACATGAGAAAATAAATTAGTTTTATTTTTATCCATGTGATTTTATATTGGATATGTATGTTTTTTTAGGAACCAGTGTAAATTGTATTGCCTTCAAGTACGACAAAGTCAATTGCATTAACGTGTGTTTT
The DNA here is from genome assembly GCF_040938575.1 of Ambystoma mexicanum. Classification (NCBI taxonomy): domain Eukaryota; kingdom Metazoa; phylum Chordata; class Amphibia; order Caudata; family Ambystomatidae; genus Ambystoma; species Ambystoma mexicanum. The sequence goes on from NC_090939.1 coordinate 249,640,806, forward strand.
GTGAAGGTTTTTTTTTTAAACCAAAAAAAATTTCAAACAAAATTCCTGCAATGCAGTTGGAGGAGAATTTTATATTGCTACACTTGCTTTGCAGGTTGTAGTAAAGTCAAGCACATAGATAGGAACATGTGGGGGTGTGGTAGGTTGTGTTGGCAGCAGTGTAGAGGGGGAATCATAAGGACAAGACCTGAAGTAGAAGGGGGAAGACCTTTCCCCTTCGAAAATACAAGGGAAAGGTATGTGCTAAATGCAAAGCCAAAAGAAAAAGTTCAATGCCCCCTCAGAAAAATCCAAAACATGAAATCAACATGTTTTGGGCTTGTTTTAAGGGGGCATTGGGCTTATTTTTCCTTCGGAACGAGAAACACTGGGAAGGTGATCAACACTAGCCTTGAAATGCAGAAGACCATGATGCAAAAGCATTGTAGCAATGACAGCCAGACAAACCTATGGCGTGGCAATTGCATGAGAAAAACAAAACATTTGATAAAAGAATTGCTTTTTCGATTGCGGCAGGTGAACATGTGCAAAGAAAGTAGTGACTATAAAAGTGCTTGTGTGACTCCGCTTATGTACCTCTGATGTCTGAGTCAGCACCAAGGACTGGTTAATGGAGCCGTTTCTAACCCTTTAGTTTATCCCAATCCACTCTAAGCCTGGATTCTAAGCCTGGATCTATTTCAGAAGCACAAGAAATCTGGGTGAAAGATCACCATTACAAATTCATGATGGTGTGCCTCCCCTTCAACAAGGACAAAATATTAACAGTGTATGCATTCCAGGTTTGAAAAAAAATACTCCTGGGAGAATAATCCTAGAGGTAGAAACAAGTAATTCCTGGGCACCCAACCTTATGATGAGCCGTCTAAGGAATTGTTAATGTTTGCAGCACATAAGCCTCATATTGAAGAGTCATTTACATCTGGCACGCAGGGAAACAGAGGGACCTTTACACTTCTGAGATGAGGTTGTGAGGGATGGCCTTTTTTCCTTTAATCTCCTAGCTTTAAGTTTGAAGGCACAAATCTGACACTGTTTTCAGAGAGCTCTATGGAATCCGGTGGGGGGGAGGCTGTGTGTGAGTGCCAAGGGCATTTTCTAGGGAGTGGTTTCGCTTGTAAGTATGCTTCACTTGCAACTCCAGAACTTTGTGATGAGCAGATTATGAAATCGTTGTTTACGGTAACTTGCTGTGAATGTGACAGACAATACAGACAACCCTCCCAAAGCAAGACTGAGGTCATGAGATTAGCATGACTGATCAATTAACACCAAATAGGTCCTGCACAAAGAATAAAGGATTTGGCAGAGCATGTCATTTATGGGTAACTGTATGAATACTGATCTCCCCCAGAGAAACTGGCGAGTATAGAACATTCCCTCTCATTCACCAAGCAAATGTGAAACAAACAGTCCAGATATAGTATTTGCTTCCAGGCATTTGGTTCTGTTGGAGGAAAAAAGGTGTGGCTTCATTGTTGGCATCCACAGAAATATTTACACCCATGCTTTTTCCAAAAATCTAACTCCTGAAAGCCCATAAATAGAATGTTCAGACTTCTGATCACCAGCAGACACTAAAGCCAACCATAATATTTTGACACGTACCAAGTATTGCGATCACGGGTTTGCTTTCCAGCACTAGAACATGAATTATGTGTCCCAGCAGCATTTATAATTTCTGCAGAAGACCATAACCTAGAGATTGCATAGATATCCTTGGGAAATTGGGAGCAGAAAGCCACTGTATCTGACATCAACAAGCAGTTGATCACTGTTGTGCTGGCCAGGAAATGTCAATGTATCTGTCCCAGACAAAAGATGCCCAAAAATCAAAACAGTGGCATACACAGACAACAAAAAGCAGAAGAGTCCAGAAAGGGAAAAAAATGCAGGACAGCGAGGTCTGCTCTGCATACGAAGAAAGTCACCAGAACAACTCAAGGTCGAACTGAACAGATATTTGCTCATACTGTCTGGCAGGGAGCTATAGTCAAAGAGTCCTTGTGTGTGGGAGGAGTGGGGAGTTATACCCACTTGGGTATGCAGTTGTCACAGTTGATGCACACAGGTTCTTTCAACAGCTAAATAGGCAATTTCTGCCACTGCCACAAGAGGGACATGATTTTCTTGAGTTAGAAATAAGACAGCAATAGAAGGAGGAGAAAGACTGGTTCACATTTGCTATTTGCACACATACATATTCCTATTAACATGAAATGCACTTTAAGGGAGCAGTAAATATATATGATAAAACGTGAAAATTATATCAAACAAAATTCCTAACAACTATGCAGACTTACCCGTTCCCTTTCAACCTCCATGATGAAAGCAATAATTGGAAGGTAAATCATAAAGAAATTGTATGATTACAACAAATGTGAAAAGAATGCAACTATGTTACATACATTTTTTGCAGGACAAACAAGAGAGCTCCTCTAACTACTGGACAGTCCTACCACCATAGCAAGAACTGAATTGAATTGTTAAAACAGTTAAAGGATTGAGTGCCAGCAGTACAGAAGAATAGCGATGAGACTGAAGACTACATCCAAGATAGGTCACACAAATATATCTACAGTGAATATACAAGAAAAGATTGTTCGTTTCAATTAAAACTTTTTAAAAACATGTATTTACATATGTGCAGATGATGAAAGCTCACTAGCAATGACATATGTAGGTGGTTTCATGTGAAAAGACCTTGTTTTAAAGGTCTCAAGAGAAAGGTCTTGAGAGAAAAAGACCAATTTACAATGCCCGATTTTCTTTTGATTGAAAAAAAACAGCATTGTAAAGGTTGTTTTCTCTCGAGAACTTTAAAATGCTTTAAAAAAAATATTCTGGGGTTTTCACTCACTTTCAAAACACTTTATAGAAATGATACCAGGTAGATATATCACACAACATTATCAAACTAAATACATATATATGCATTCACTTTGTTATAGGGCATAATACACATCAGAAACTCCTGCAAAGGAAAGGTTAGACAAGTATTATGTACTTATGGTCCACAGAGATGATCTCCAACTAAAACTGTCCAGCCCCAAGTTCCCTGAAGCCTTTTGCCCAATAGTTCAGGTTACAGTTCCACAGAAGGATGCAGGAAAAAATGGGAGGTAGGGTCTCTGAGGTCCAGTGAAGGATTTTTAGGGTTAGGGTTCAAGTTAGACTAATGCCCAAAAGTAGCCCCAACAGTCAGATGTCTTGCGCAAGCAAGCAATGGCAAGGCCCATATTGTTATAAATAATGTTTATTATAAGCCAAAAGACTTATTATGGGAGTAAAGGGGTAGGTTAGGAGCTCTGTAACTTACCCACCCCCTTACTCCAATTCTTCCCCAGAATTGGCAGGACCAAGGAAGATGGTCTGACGTTGCTTTTCCCGCCAAAATTGCAGTCCTCAATTCCCAGGAGCTGATCTCCGGTTGGTGTCTTTTACTGTTGCAAGGACTCTCGGTTGAAGAATGCAGAAAAACTCGATGTAGCACCCCTCTCAGGACTGGACTCTGGTCAGGTAAGCCATTTCGGACAGTGGTCACTGCAGCAGGGCAACGCAAAAGGATCTAGCGGCCGTTGACTTTCCCCTCCCATCGCAGGTCCCTCGATGCTAGGATGCCGAATTATCGCAGGAGGTAGACTCGTAGGGCCAGCTGAGCATCCCCCAAGTTTCAGGCTGAAACTCGCTACGGTGACGCCGGCAGCATGGTAGCCCAAAAACAAAGCTGGTCAGTAACAGGACGTTTCCAGGGCACTTCCCAAGGCTTCCTTTAGCAGGGCACCGAGCAGACGTCTGGAATGGATGGTCCCTCCACTCCAAGGGTCAAAGCTCCTACGCAGGACTATTGAAGATCATGAGCAAGACAGTGCTCCTCCAAGACAGCAACAGAAGTTGGTTGCCAAGCCTCCTTCAGTCAGGTCTCGGGTTTCTTTGCAGGTCTCACAGCTGGATAAGATACTTGGCTCCTTCAGGTTTCTCCAGGATCTCTGAAGAATGGGTGCAGGGGTCCTCCTCTTATCCTAAAAGCCAGGTTAGAGCTGCTGCCCTCACTAGCCAATAGCAGGACTAGCCCACACACACATCCCAGCAGTGGTCCAATCAGAACCAATGGCGCGAACATTCATGCATACCACTCAGGCACACTGAAAGCAGTTTGTGGATTGGAGTCAGACCCAGCCCACATCCTGCCAGCAAACACACGCAGCCTTCTATTAGCCCGATAAAAAAGTTCCTGCTCTCCTGGGCACTGGAAGTCCTTACAAGGATTTTCCTGGCCTCTTAGGCCAGGAAGATGGCTAAAGGACAAGATGGCAAAACAAGCAAAATATCTCGTGGCACGGCCATGTTTGACCAGTAGCCAGTGTTAGCTAAACGCAGTAAACGTGGTAAAGCTAAAACGGAAATCCCCAAAATGTGGGGGAAAGTCCCTGCTGCCACCAGCCTATCCTTTTAGCACACCTAGAGTCACCAAACAATCCTCAGTGTTAGTCTAGGGCAAAACAAAAATGCACCCCATTGTACTTCAGTGGCCTGAAGGACATACCAGTTTCCCCATAACATATGAGCAAAGTCCAGTGCAGTGAAGCTTAAGGCTTCACTGTACTGCAAAATGTACAGGTCAGATTAAAAAAAAAAAGCGCAAAGCTTGGGGGTTCCATAAAGATGGAAGGAAAGGTGCAGTAAAGAAAAATCTTTCCTAACACTGCAGACACCGATGAACACTTCACTAGGAACATGTACACCCGGGTATATAAACTACATTCAAACTTGCTGTTCATTTATCTTTCAAAAGCCCTGCAGCCCATACTCAAACACCTATACTGTTTTAATACTCTTCTCAACAATAAACATATTGAAAGTCTAAAGGGTGAGCAGTTAGTTGGGGGTCAGGCATGTTGTCTCGCAGGGCACAACACAAAGCCAAAGACACGGTGCTCGAAAACTAATTGGTATGTCACATTGTCCTGCAATTGAGACAACAGACTCCAAATCACCCACTTGAATGACCTCATGGGAAGCGTAGCCTCTGGAACCAACAGGATGAAGGAAGACATGAGACCAAGCAAAGGCAGGAAGGCAGACGCCAGGACCAGACTCTAGGACTGAGAGGCACCATCTGGAGGATGATCGCCACCAGAGCCTTGGGAGGGAAAGCTCTGCCCAAGCAGACGTCCAAGTCTACAATGATGAACTGGAGGGACTAGGTCAGCAAAACGTGGGACTTCTTGAAGATCAGGCAGAAGCCCAAACTATGCAACAGGCTGCAGGTGCAGTAAAACTGAGCTGACACTAGGTCCAGGGGTTCTGGCCTGAATGAACCAATCAAGGTACAGGAAGAAAAGAATCCTCTGCTTCCTGAGATGAGCCGCTAGTGTGATACCAGCCAGTCCTGCACAACAAGGGCCAGAAGGTTCTGGGCCAAGGTGATCTTGAATTTGTCCTTGTGCAAATATAGATTCAAAAGCCGGAGGTCCACGAGACAAAGCCTGATCCGCTTTCTGCAGCGCCAGAATGTAAAGAGTATGATCCCTCCTCTTGCTCCGAATGCGGCACCAAATCTGTGACACACTTAAGACACTGATGGGCCCACTCCAGGAGGGGAGCGTCCAGAGCAGAGGAAGGTGGATGGTTGGGCAGGCGATGTAGAAAGAGGAGGCAGTAACCCTGGAAATAACTGGCATGGCCTAAGAATCAGAAGTGGTGCCAGGCCACTCCTCAGCAAACTAACATGACCTCCCTCCCACTGGAGTTTAAATGACAATGTACAGTAGTATTGCAATGGAGGTGGACATAGGGACAGCAGAGGCAGCAAACCGTCCTCTGTGCCCCTCTGTCTCTTCATTGGTGTGGTGGGGGAGTGGCTCTGTGACTTTGTTCAGAGGGCGCCTGACACCATGCATAGAGGGTAAAAGAGGGGAAAGTTTGAAAAGAATGACTCCTTGAAGAAGAGGCAGAGGGCTGGCGAGCAGTCAGGCTCAAGAGACCCAAGGAACTGGCTGTAGCTCTGGATGTTTGAACTTTCTGCTGAGAATCAGCCTTTGCCCCGAACAGGTTGATGTAGACTAATGGCATGTCCAGATGGTCGCTCCTGCCACTGGGGGAAAACCAAAGGCCCTAGCCCAAGAGTTTCTGCATGACCTACGAAGTGCCCATATTAAATACCATAAATTTGGTGTGCTGATTCACTGTCTGAAATCAGAGATGCAAATCCCTTCCTCATTGTTTTGCAAGGTGTCTACCGCCTCTTAGATTACATTTCACTGACAGAAAGAGTATTGTTTTGCCAGCGCACACGTGGAACCGACTGCCCTCAAAACAATGCTGCCTGATGCCATGATCATGTAGAACATGGACTCCAGCATTTTGCTCCCCCCCATCAGGGGAAATGAAGGGAAGGTTGTGGTCTTAAGCCGCTGTGGCTGCCTGTACCACCAAGTTCTGAGTCCAGGAGTGATTGGACAGAAAGACTGCATATGACCGAGAGAGACCTGGATGATGCTTTTTGGCAAGGTCAAAGTCTACAGCAGTGACCAAAGCTGGTTTCTCACAGTCATCCACAATGCGGGCAGCAACTGAATGGGAAAAGGGTCTCTCGTGATGGACCCTTGTCCAGAATGCCCACCATGTCGTACTGGATTTTTGGCTTAGTGTGCCTAGAGTGTCCACAACATTGGAAATTGTCCTGTGAATAACTATAAGGTTTGCCTAAAATTGTAGCTGGAGCAATATCCAGCTCCAATGAGGTGTCCAAGCCAGTGGCCTCGTGCAGGCCCGTAGCCATGTCTGGCAGATTATCGCCATCACTAAAGTCCCCTGCCCCCACTGGAGTCAAGTGACCACACAGGGGTAGCCCCTTCCTCCTTGAAAATATTTCTTTGAGAGGTCCTGTCCCCTTGAAATGGGGGCTTCTTCAATTGAGGTGCTGGTGGTGTTGGGGTATCAACGCCCAAAAATAGAGTCATGTAGCACCAGGGCAGAGTGGCATCCACTGCTAGAGCCAACAGATGTGCGTTGGCAGTCCAAAGAGGTGCCTTGGCCAGTTTCACTAGGTGTGGCAGGCCCTTTAGCAAAGATTATCTGCTGCTGGATGGACTTCCATTCCTTCAGAATCAAGGACTTAGTTAAGTTAACTCCAGAGCAGACGGTGGTTCCTCAGTTATCTCTGCAAAGGGAGTGATTACTCTATGTCCTGTAGGAAGATTTGTCTCTGGAACGGTCACTGGGAGAGGGGGACCACTTCCTAGCCTGTTTCCTCTTCTTGTCGTTCGGTGCAAGAGAACGGTCCTCCACAGGTTCTACATCCATGACGTTGTGGAAGAAGGTGAAGAGTTCTGCAGCATGCTACTTCAGGGTCTTCAAATGCATCGACTGGCAGGAATCACAATCCTCCATATCGTGGTCTATCCCAAAGTATTATGAGCATACCAGTTGGCGATACGACCAACGTTTGCTTGAGGCTTTTCGGACATTAGGCATGACAGTAGAAATAGCAAAAAGTGGTGTTCCAGTAGCACACTGACTACACAGACAAAAGGAACCGAGGTAATGGGACACCGTCAATATATATCCTGGCCCCAAAATCACACCCAGTGTCAGGATGTGCAACGGTGTAGAGTGGTACCGACACCAAACCTATGACCGTGGTAGCTGAAAGACTTTCCAAAGCCAGCAAGTGGTGGAAGAATATTATCTAAGATGGGTAATCTGTGGGAGGAAGAAATACATTAGAAATATCCTTTAGAAATTAAATTTAAAAAAGACATAGTCTGAACAGAATAATATGACTTCTCTAGACACGATTGCTTTTTTAAAAAAAACAATAACACTTTTTATTGTGTTTTAAAACATACAACTAACAAAACCAAAGCAGCACCATAATCGGCATAGTCCAAGAGGTTTTGGACATACAAAAATGTAAGGTAGGCAGTGTGCAAAATCAAACACAAAGAGACCGAACCACAGATCCCATCCCTTTGAAGGACACCATCACGCGGCATCCTCCCATTTGTGCCATGTTTCTGGAATTTAGTAAGGCACCCCCCGTGTGTTGTAGATTTGCCTTTCATAAGACATACAAATATCCATGTCTGATACTTATTTGGTATATTTAGATATATCTGCCTTACCAGACATTATTTCCGTTAGCCAGAATGGCCGCTGTAGATTTCAGCAACTTATCGCAGCAACCGTAGGATTGGGTTCCCAGATCCCCAACAGCAGCAGATTGGGTTTGACAGGCATGCGATTCCTCTTGAAAACGAAAAGGGCCACAGAATAGTCCTTCATTGTACCAACATCAAGGCCTGCTTTGTTCAAAGACAACAAGAAATCTAAAACAGTCCACATGGGGAATAACAATGGCCAATGATGGTAGCATGGTACACACTGGAAAATATGCACCGACGACTAGCATAGCTTTATTTGCTGGATTGGCACACAGCAGATAACACCACAATAGCACTTACTCGGAGGGGCTGCTAACCTGGTAGCTCAACACATCAATAGCCAGGCATGAAGATCTGGGGGACTACCAATGAGGTGACGTACCCTTTCACATTCATACAAAGAGATCCTCCCACCATGCTGGGCTTCAATTATCTCATCACCAGAGTTGTTAGTGGGAATATGGAGGGGGATACATAAACCTAACAAAACTCCAAGGGGGCCTACTTTGCATCCTAAAGAGCCCACGCCTGGGAGACAACTACAATGAATAAAAGATTGCTTCCACCAAAATAAATATGTGCAAACAAGTTGCTCTGGGGAAACAACACACCTGGAAAATATCTCCACTATCCCCCATTCAACTCCCTCATGTGACAGTCCCATGAGTCCCTGGAGCGCATCCAATTGAACCCTTTTCTGCAAGTTGGGCTATTGGCAAGGATAACTTATGACCAAAAAGAGATGAGCAGACACTGCTCAATCTGAGCAGCCCCCACGCCACCACTCTTGTGATGCATTGTGAAATAACTGTCATGTCAGCACCTACGCCTTTCCTCCGAGTGATGGTTAAAAAGATACGCCTTTGCGGTTGACTGGGAAAGAGGTCTCCATCACACAGACCACTCATATAAAGGTCTTTGAGTTAACCTGTGTTAGAGTTTTTGTACCACCCCACGTTGTGTATGCTACAGCAACTAACCTCTCAAATGTGGGGAGCATGCTCAGAGCGGCAAGGCTTAAATCTTATGTTAAGTAGGTCACCACAGCAGTAAAGTTAGTTCACACACAAATCTAGAAAACGCACCACACTAATATACTGAAAAATAAATAATGTAATAGTCCCACATTTTTCTATCAGTTCAAATAAGTACTAAAAACATTAATACATAGTATTAACAAGATACCAGTATATTATAAAAACAGCAATGCCCATAAAATAATTATCTTAATATAATGTCTATATGTGGGTCTTTTGCTAAGGGAAAGCACCCACCATAAAAAGGGGGTATGGAGAATCAGGTCACCACACAAACAAAAAGGTAAGTACCTAGTAGACTGTACAAATCCATCCAGTGTGCGATCTACCTCCCAACCTTAGTATCTGTGAAAAGCCCTAGGCATGGGGGTCAGCACTGAACACACATGGCACATTGTGGGATTAAGAAGTGCACCACAATTTAACCCAAAGGAAAATAGATTTACCATACCTAGGCCTAAAACACAATTTGCCATCAAGTTAGACCTCCTAGGGCCTTTTTACAGTATTAATTCCTAGTAAAATACATTAAGGCCTCCGAGATAATGACAACTGAACTTTAGCAACAGCTTCTGAGACTCCATGAACATTTCAACAATGGTTACCACCCTGCTACATTTCCTGGAAAAATATACACGTTACCTGTTACAGCGTTTCACATACATTTACCATTGAATAAATTAAATGACAGGTACTTACCCCAGAGGCACACTTTAAAGAGTGTTTCAGTGACAGTTCAAAGTTCCATTGGATATAATGGTAAAAGTTAACAGCCCATCTACACTGAAGGATGCAAATACAGTTCTACCCCACATGTGCAGCTGTTGCAATGACCAACTCAAGGGAAGGTCACAGGATACCCAAAGGAAGCGTTCCACAGGTTGGAAGAGGGACAGCAGGTGCAAATGTTGCAGAACAGAAGAAGGCTGAAACGCAAGTCTATGTGCAAGCGCGGTTAGGACTAACCACCCAGGAATGGATACCACAGACCAGGGGAACCACCCAGAGCAAATATTGTTAATTATCACCTTTCCTGGGACCCTAAGTCCTCACATCAGCGTTTTGGTGAAAAGAGCTACATGGACCCAACACAACCCAGTAAGTAGACTGATGTTCTCCAAAGAAGCGGTTTGTAGAATTCGCCTCTCTTAGACTTGAACCCTCGGCCAACGAAAGCGACAGCCACCCAGGAAAGAAACCGAAGTTCCTCCCATGGTCTCTACCTTCCAGCCAGGACTGAAAGATCCATTGAGAGAGCCTCCAAGAAGAAGAGGGAACTCAGTCAAACTACTCCCAGCAGAAGGGCACACAACCAAAGGTAGCAGCACAGAAGCAAACGGCCCCCAGGACAGAGACAATGGCTGGTGGCACACTCTAATGTCCCAAACGTATGATCCAGGGCAGAAAGTAACTTGCAGCTACTCTATGGGCACCTACAGCAACCCACAGCCAAGCAGAAGATCATGGCTGTAAACGGCAGTATGACAGCTCAGAAACAATCCCAAAGTGGAGGGCTCAACCCACACATGGGGAGTCACCTGCAGTCTCCAAGAAATCTGGACTGACTTGTGGCAGCAGAAAATTCATATTGGGATATGGCCAAGAAACTGCACTTAGCAGGTATTGCCAAATGTTAGCTTGAAAAGTGGCCAAAACCGCAGGAAAACTCCAGCAGGTCAGCCAGTCGTCTCCAAGTTCGAAGAACAAAGTAGCAAGAGTGAGAAAGGGGCAGGGCAGAACCCAAATACCCCTGTGAAAGGGTCTGTCCCCAAGCCAGCCATCCAATCAAAAAAAATAAAAACCCTGGCTGGGGCAGAGGCTCAAATGACCAACCATACAGGTTGGTCACTGGCAATGCCACTCGGTCAAAGCCACTACTCCAGAGGAAGTTAGCGGGCTAGTCTACGGACCTCTATTCGCCTAAACCAGTTAGGACCAGTATCAAGGCAGCCATGATGGGCTCAACGAGCCCACATTGCTAGGACTACAATTTTGAGGCCAACTGGCGGTGCCCTAGGGAAGCCCCAGTAAACAAAATACCCTAAAGACTACCATAAAGGTACATTCGGCCACCAATGCGGTAAAATGGTCTGCACTTTTTGTAAAGCCAAATTTAAAGCAACGCCACCACCAACCTATTCCCTAAAACCAAAAGACTGAAAAATAAAATCATTCAAGGTCAGAAAATGGACACCTGAAAAGCACCCCAAGGGCTGGGCACCTTAGGGGCGACCCAATATCAAATAACTTAAAATAGACAAAAATTGTAATATTGGTAATGGAACTTCAGGAGAAGTCCCTCTGGCTACTAAAAATATGTTAAGGAACCAAACCATATGAGGGGTGGGGGCTAGATTACCCAAAATAGGAATGCTGGCTTAATATCCTGCAAAACACAGGAAAGTGTGTCAGACTGTTCAAGGACCACCACAGGTGAAATGTAGCACCATTAAAGTGGTTGGATGGGGCAATCCATCAGTCCCAGGAAAGTCATAGCTGTGAGCCGAATGTCTCCGGCTGAGGGATCAACGGACAACAAAGTTGAGGATACGGTTTCAAGGGTGTTTATTAAAAAACACAAAACTATGGCTTTAGGGAGGGCTGTGTAACATTGGATGAGTTCCATGAAATAAAGAAACACAATTTTCCTTGTCGAACCATAGTCCTTCAGTCATTCCCCATTCCCTGATAATATTCAAGAGTCACTGACAGCAATTGGTGTTTTAGGTGCTCTGCACTTTTTTCTATTTTGCATCTTTCTTCTGGTAAATAGGTCATAGACTTGCTTCGCATCCTTCATTATTGGACCTGTGCTTCTCGCTGTAGTTGTTGGTCACATTCTATGATGCCAGACACCAAGGTGCCAGGAGGTTCTCGCGCTTATCCCCTTGCTGGATACACTGGACATCGTCTGTGCTCACCTGTATCTCCATCCTTTCCTGTTTTCCATGGACATATTTCTTCATTATATGTATCTCACAACCTGCCTTTGATGCAGTGTTTGGCCTCCTATGCCTCTCCACGTCCTACATCATTTTTTCCGATTAAACACTCTGACTGCTTCACCTCGCTTCTGCCCTGCCTTCCTCTTGTTCCACTTCCAGGGTGCCTCTTCCACTCTCCCTCATCTCATGTTATTACCTTCCGTCTTCCTCCTTCCACACTATATCCTCTGGTGATTCTTTGTTGTTCCATCTCACCTCCTCTTTGCACCTCTTCTTTTCCATTCCTCCTTGCCTTTTCAAAATGCAAAAGCCTTTTTTTCCCATAGGTGTTCCCTAAGGCATAACGACTATCCTGCAAACTCCAACTCCTGCCCTAAGAAAGAGCTGCATGTGCTTAATATAGACAATAGGCTGAACACTGGCATTCCCAAATTGCCAGATCGGCTAACCCAGATGCTCTGGTGCACAGTCTCTGATGGGCACCAGAATATTTGAACTACATGTTTGACCAGTGTATATTTAACTCCGCTTCATCAAGGTCAGCCAGCATCTTTGTTTCCACTGACAGCAGACCAGGTGAAGCACCGCCATCCACGTTCCTCTGTGCAAACAATTAATGCCACAAGTACTTTCCATTATGGAATAATGATTCCGTGGACACCAACCTGCTCAGACCACAGAGTGGTGGGGCTGGCAGAGGGCCATGCAGACAACATCTGATTGAACCAATCTGACAGTTCCCAGTCTTTGCCCGATGGAGACCATGGCTTTAGTGCCATGCTGAGATGACTCCACCGTATGACACTGTCCACAAGGGACACGTTTTGTTTCAGGAAAGTCTTTTTCAAGTGTTTTTTTATTTTCTGGTATCAGTGGTCTTTGAGGGACAGAGTTTTGTTCATATATCCGTATACATCAGTCAGTCTTTCCCGTTGCTCCAGGAGGTTTCCCTTTCCAGGACTCTGGCCAAGCGTCATCTTCATCAACAGGGGTGTGGCCGACTATTGGTTGGGAGCTCAGGTTTTCTAAGGTGGGTAACAGGGTTTTAGTGGACTTGGCCACGTTACCTCAAGTACCAGGGTTGGAGAAAAACAGCACAGGGTTTCTTGTCTGTCATTTTCTTCTCCCAGGAAATCAGGAAGCCTTTACTAAAGTGGGCCGTTTCAGAGTGTAACGCTGTCCTTGCCTTCTCTAGTTTTTCCCCTTGTCCAAAGGATTCTTTTCTTGTTGAAAAAATGTGCTTATTAAATCATGTGGGACTCAAGCTGCTGATGGTCTAGAGAACTCCAGGAATACCCTCTATACCCGTTCCGGACACCAACATCATGGAGCAGGTGGTGATTCCCCAATTCCCAGATTACCCCAGTTCCATCCCCCAGCCTAAACCAATTCACGGCCACGTTACGCTTGTAAAGAGCCATGCTCTTTAGGGGAGGAAATGCCATATTTGTGTTCAATACTGCCCACATCAACTCAAGATGCCTGGGAGGGGACAAGAAGAATAGGTTACTTAATATGGGTAATATTCTTTCTGATGTAAAAGGTATTCGTCCCCCAGATTCCTTAGCTTTCAAATGTCACCAAGGGGCAGACTTGTCTGAAAAGGTTTCTCACAGCCACTCATTGCGTCATTGCGCTCTGCAGCCAACTCTGTCACAGGGTTATTCCCATTAGTGCTGGAAGTGACATGTGCACATATAGATCATAATTAGCGGATAGGGAAGTAATATTTCACATACAGTATTTTTTTATCTGAATGTAATGATTCAGGCTATACTGTACTGATTATCTTTAAGACTGAAACATGCATGCAACTTTGTGCATCATTCAAAGCTGTTGGTCTTATGTTGAAAAATGCTATGAATAAAAAAGCACTGCCCTAATAAAAGAGTTTCCTGGAATAACAACGTAATGAGATGCCCATATGGCAGTTTTCAGGAATGGCTACTGGGTAGCACTGTGATGTGCATTACATGTATTTATATGGCAAGTTATAATCTGGATGATGAACCCTTGTATAACACCCCTCTCTTGGAAACCCCCTTGACCCCACTGAGCCAAGAAGGAGGCTTGTTTTGCAAATTGAAAAGGTTTATTTGAAAAATTAAACTATATATATATATATATATATATATATATATATATATATATATATATATATATATATATATATATATATATATATATATCACACTTCTATAAATAAATTGATAATGGATAGTACACTTGTGAATATGAGCAGTAATCAGCAAGAGGTAATCCTACAGTAGCACCGTTCTTGGTTACTTATGTATAGGAACAGAAGAATGAGGTGGGAAAGAATGCTTTATATGGTTCAAGGAAACGCAATGATGAATAAAATGCAGTACAGAAAATAACTTCATATGGCTTCAACAAAAGACAATGTAATCACTTTTCCTTGACAATTCACTCCCCCCCTTTATGCAATATAAGGAGATGGAAAGAAGACACACAGTTCTCAGGAATGCAATCAAATATAATTCAGTTCCCCCCTAGCAAGCTTAGAGGAAAACAGGTATGAGTTTTAACACAGGCAAGATACTTTGATGTGGTTGCAATTAAGTGGAAAATATGCTAAAAAGGCTTTTAATTCCCTATAGGGGGTTCAGGGTGGGTGATATCTAGTTTATATTAGTTCAGGCTCACTTTAGCAATGCTCTATGAGTAACTAGCAGGTTAAAACGAATTTTAGCAAAGGAAAGCAAGGAGCTGCTGATTTTTACACGTGGGTGAAATTGTGCAAAATGTCAAATCGCGGCAAATTTAAATCGCGTGTGTCGAATGGTTCCGGAGATACGGCTGATTTAGTCAAGGTAGTTTTTCGGATTTGAAATTTTAAAGCTCAGAATGACAGATGACAGTTTTCAGTTTTAAAGATGACAGAATGACACGATTCTAGGAGGCAGTTCTAATAGGCTAAAATAGTTTGGATTCGATTATTTTAAACTAAGAGATTGGTTCTGGCACAATGAGTACTCACACTATATTTTTGAAATAAGCCGTCAAGGTCTGGTCAGGTTGGACAGGACTTCCGGCAGGTGGTTCTCAAGTCCCGGCTATCTGGGTCAGCTCTGCTCCCTGAGTCTGTCAAGCACCGGTTCTGCTCACAACGGTCTGGTTTGTGTTTCTCTCTGGTTCCGGATACAGCACTGCTTTCTGGATACTGCTACAGGTTCTTGCAAAAGTTCTTGGCAAAAAATGCAAACAGCTCGCCCGGCTGTTGAATAGATTGGTTGGTTTTGAGGCCTGCTGAAGAGGATTCAGTTTGTGGATTCAGGCCTCTCTGCTACAAATTCTGGAGTTAATTTCTGCTACAGGTTCTGGAGATTGATGGATTTGAAGTCTGGGTCTCTAGATGTGAAGTCTGAAGTCTCCCGGCAAAGCGTCCCGCAAGAAAGTGGAAAGTGAATGTCCCTACCTGTCCTGCACTGTCTGCTTTTATGTGTTTAGAAGTGGGTGTGTGCGTGGCATAACTGAGCCTGCCCCTCTCTACTTGTCATTGGCCCAATTCTCCCCTCTCCCATGATTGGGGGAAGGAAGTGGATTGTCATCATGATGAGGTCTGTTTATGGGTCAGACGATCCTCCCCTGGTCAATTTGCCCACAAATCTATATTTGATTCAAATACATATTTCCCAGATACACAAGTGGTTGACATTACATGTACATATTACAGATGAATTAATACAGGTCTCTGTTCAAGCCCCATGTTCCTGCGAGCTGGGATTCAGAAATGACAACATTTTGCGCTTTTTGGTCGGTTTACCAATATCGGGCATTTACCAAAAATTACACAAATGTGCGCAAGGAGTATGGACATTAATTGATGAAGTGTCAGATTTTTAACATGCAGACATTTGGAGTAAGACCTTAATTTCCGCTAGCAACCCCCCAGAATACCCCACAGGGTCCTAACACCTCTTAAAACGTGCACAGAAAAATCACAAGAATAATGATATTACTTATATAATTCTGACAAGTCCGTACTATGAATTATCCATCTTCTTTTAAAATTATGCTCTGGCCCAAAGGGGTGTGGTTTCCCCCAAGCACATGGTGGAGTTTCTGGTTTGTCCACTTCCCCCAAGCTCATCTTGCCCTCACAGGCACTGCCCCTCCCAGTTTCTCCCAAGTGGAAGCCATTTTACGACCCCCCCCAATATAACATTTGCCTGAGTCCAGGACAGGGCTTTGTTCAACTTCCTGCAGTCCCCAGGTGCTCCTCCCCTAACCCAATCAGAGAGGTGTCATCTCCTTTTGGCAGGGGCAGCAGGATGCAGCTAGGCCTGGGAAGAGTGGCTGAGCAGGTGTCTCCTGTCGGGGGTAGTCGTCAGGCAGAATTCAGCTAAATGTCACTTTAGTTCCCAGTTTTCTACATTCAAATCCAACTTACATGCAGCTATTTTTTATATATACATGACATAATTACTTCCTTCAAGTCATTTCAGAATATAGTTTTACGTTGTATCCACCTCTCAGCAAGTCTTTCCTTGGCCTTGTTGGGTTCATTTGTTCAGTTTTACACAAAAGTCTCGTGGTTTTAAAACGCCGGCTTTCTGATAGTGGTGAGCACCAGTATTGCATCCATTTTGACATTAAGAAAATGAATTCCCCACAGTTCTGGGTTGCTTTTGGCAATCAGCATTGCCATTCCCAATGGTTTCAGGCTACTGTGTGTGTAGCCCAATGGTGGCTTTAGGCAGTGCCCTCCTGTGCTCACAACATAGGCAAAAATAGGTGGCAGCCTATTCTTCATGTTTTCCCTGTGCACTCTGGGGAGTTCTGGCCATCATGATGTTTTCAATGCCAGTAATGCACAGTTTTATGGTAGGGTTTGGATGCATGGGTAAAAACATCCCACAAGCCCCCCCCTCTTGCGATGGCCATTCTGATCTTTCACTGATGGAACTCGCAAGATCTGGGATGTTCGCCTCATCTTCTTCCAATTCCGTAGATGGCACAGTCCAGCATCTTTTCCTCCCTCCAGTCGATCAATCAGTTCTCCTTGCTAGTCCTGATGGGAGGATTGGGCGGTACCCCGGGCCCCTCGGATCTTCGCTCCCGGTCCCCAGGTCGCCTTCCGTGGTCAGTCTCTGGGTTTTCTTTCTCCTAGGACGACAAAGCAAAGCGGCAATACACATTCCTAGACCTTTTTCCACCACTATTAATGGTGTGGTGATCATATACATTTTATACATCCGAATACATTTTACAGTCTGATTTTAAAACAAGATATAACATGAAACATTTTTTTTTCCAATCATAATATTTTAGAGACTATATGTGGGATATTTTAGGATGGGAACTGAAATAATCTGGAGCGGTCCGCTCTGGTATTGCAGAGGACTCCTCCAGTTGCTGCAGAGTGTGCCTGGGATGGCAACACTTTTGATGATTTATATGTACCCACTTGTCTTCCCCTTCCGCCAGACTACCTTTGGGGATGCAGATCTTATACGCTACAGGGGAGATCTTGTCTATAATTTCAAACGGTCCCTTCCATGTAGGCAATAATTTTCGCTGTTTGGCCTGGTCCTTTGGAAATTGTATAGATAGACCCGATCCCCCACCTCGTATACTTTCCTGGTGGTTTTCAGGTCGTAGTGGGTTTTCATGCAATCAGCTGATATTTCTAGATTCCACTGATCATAGGCAAAAGCATGTTGAAGGTGTTTCCTTAAATTCTCCACATACTCATGAGTTGTGGAGGCATTTAGCAACGTCTGCTCTTGGGTCCTGTAGAGCAAATGCTGGGGAAGCACCATCTTGCGTCTGGTCATCAACTCAAATGGTGACATTTTAGTTGCAGATGAAGGGGTAGATCTGATGGCCATTAGGACCAGAGGTAGTCGGATATCCCAACTTGGCCCAGAATCTGCCACAAACATTTTAAAGATGCTCACAATGGTTTGGTTGTAGCGTTCTACTGCCCCAGAGGAAGCTGGCCGGTAAGCAATATGCAAATTCCTTTTGACCCCCAGTATCTCCCACATCTTTGTCATTACCTCGCTGGTGAAATGGCTACCTCTGTCTGACTCAATCCTTTGAGGTAGACCAAACAGGAAAAGATGTGGTTAATCATCAGGGCAGCTGCTGTTTCTGCCTTGCAGTTTGGGGCCAGTTGACATTCGACCCACTTGGTAAACAAGCATGTAACGGTCAACATGTACTTGTTTCCTCTAGACGAGCGAATTACAGGGCCTACAAAGTCTATTTGCAAATCTGACCATGGCAGTGTCATCCCCCTCTTTTGAAGAGGCGCATGGTGTGTGAGGGATGCTGGCTGAAATTGTGCACACACAAGACACCCCTTCAAGTATTGGTCGAGGTCCTGCCCCATGTGTGGCCAGTATGCAACCTCTCTTAAGATTTCAAGTGTTGTATGAAACCCCCTATGACCGGCGGTGGCTGCATCATGGGCGTGACTTAACATCAGGCTTCGGAATGAGGTAGGGACCACCCACTGATCATGGCCAGCTTGGGATTTCCTTACCAACAAACCGTCTTGGATTCGGAACATTTTTGAACATTTCATCAACACTCTTAGGTCCTCTTTCCCAATGTAATCGGTATCCGTCAGGGGAAAGTTCTCAGGGTCCTCAAGGTGTTGGTAAAACTTACCAATGATTAGATCCCCCTTCTGAGCTGTAATTAAATCAGCATCAGGGGTCTCCTTACTCCATTGGGCAGTTGAAAGATCATTGTGAGCATTTGTCTGGGACCTAGTGATAGCAGTGACCTGTATTTCCCCCAACAGGTCACTGCCCCTTGGATGGCCCGGTTTTGGCCAGCTGATCAGCTAAGTCATTTCCAGTTTTGTCTGGTCCCTCTACTTTGGAATGACCCTTGATCTTCTTCCAGTAGATGGTCATCCTATTCGAGGTGACCAGGTCATCAATGTTTTGGATTAACTTCCCATGTTTCAGGGGTTTATTAGCACATAACATGCCTCTGGTTTTCCAATTAACCAGGTGCTCCACGAACCCGTTCTGTACATAATCCGAATCTGTGATTCTGACCGTTTGTGGAGTTGATGTTGGACAGCCGTGAGGATGGCTTGATGCACAGCCATCAATTCTGCCACCTGACTACTTCGGGGACCAATTTTGTACCCAGCGGAGGGTTCTGGAAACTCCTTCACCCATGCATTCCCTACGCCGGCCACCAGTTCTTTCTCCCCGTTGTTGTCAACATGGTAAGAGCATCCGTCCACACAGACAGTGGGCATTCCCTCACACTTGTCTTCTTCAAAGACTTTGTGTGGGGAATTAAGGTATGCCTCCATGTTGTCCTTGATTTTTAGACTTTCGTCCTCGAGACAGTTTTCACTGGCACAATCATGCAAGTCAGCCAGACCTTGCGCGAGGGGACTCGTCTTGTTTTGGCCATATCTGACCTCCACAGGAAAGCCTTGCATTGTCAGAATCCAGGAAGTAATTCGGGAATTACTCACATTTCCGGCCCGGATTCTGTCACTTTGGAGATATTGCAGAGGTTGGTGTGGAGTCTCCACTATGATGTGTTCCCCGTGGATAAACGGGCGGTAATTCTTCAATGCCCACACCGTTGCCAGGAGTGCCTTCTCACAATCGTCGAATTTTTCCTCCACAGAGGATAAAGTTTTGCTCGCATAGGAGATTACTTTATTGACCTTGTCATGCTTTTGGTATAATACTGCCGTCAAGCACGTATTGGAGAACCCTGTCTCCAAGAAGAACTCCTTGTTTCTGACAGGGTAAGCTAGGCAAGGCGCTTGTGAGAGGCTTCTCTTGAGTTGTCTTACTGCCTCGGATTGTTCTGGACCCCATTCCCACTTGACCCCCCCCTTCAAGAGATGACTCAGGGGTCTAGTGATCTCTGCGTAGCCCTCAATGAACTTTCTGCTGTAATTAGTCAGTCCAAGGAGGCTCCTTAGTTCCCGCAGAGTTGTGGGATCCTTCAGTTTCTGGAGTGCTTCCACTTTCCTTTCCTGGGGACAGAGACCCTGAGGAGTAATCTCATGCCCCAAGAAATTAACACGGGTTCTACACCACTGTGCTTTCTGAAAGGAAAGTTTGCTCCAGCGGCCCTCAACTGTGTCAGAACATAACGGATCTCCGCTATATGTTCCTCCACAGATGAACTTTTGATGAGGACATCATCTGCATAAGCCAGGTTACCCCTCGCACCCAGGTCGGGCATAGCCTTATGTAGGAAAATGTTGAATTCATTGCCGGAGTTGAGGTATCCGAAAGGAGTCTGGGTCCATGTGTACTGCTGGCCCCCAAAGATAAAAGCCAGTTTGTATTGGTCCTCCCTACTGACAGGCACGGTCCCCTGGATCTGGGCCAGTCCTTGGTCAATGTAGGGCAGAGGCCATCGGGAAGTATGAACCCGTTTGTTGAGATCCCTAAGGTCGGCGCAGAGTCTCCACTGGCCGTTTGGCTTCAATATTCCCAGCACCGGATTATTGAAGGTGCTGTGTACTGGACGGATTATTCCCCGGGACTCAAGGTTCTTAATTATTTCAGTAAGGGACTCCATGGATGCGAGAGGCAAACGATATTGCTTCACAAACACTGGAGTCATTCCAGGGTCCGTGGGAATTGTTGTGTGGATGTCGGTGCGACCACAGTCATATGAGTCTACCGCAAAGTGATCTTGGAAATCCAAGAAAACTTGTTTCAACTTTTGCTTCTGTTCCAGAGTCACACAGGCATCAGCTAGGTTGACTCTCTCTTCCACCATCTGCCTGAAGCCTGGAAAGACTTCTTGTTTGGCTATCTCAGCGGCCTCCTCCAGCTGGGTGGAGAAGTCCCTGGTCAGAATGCTGATTTGGACTGGAGGCTTCAGGTGGGAAAGGCAGCCCTCATGGACCTGGAAAATCACCTTGTCACCTCTGAAGTCACAAGTCACATCTTCCTTACTATAAGGGCAAGAAGTGTACACCAGGAAGTTCCCCCCCATGCCGGGTGAAAATCCTGTCTGGTGTTGTATTGTTGTTAGGGAGAATTTTCTGTTTAGGCTGAATTTCCTAACCTAGTGAGTCCCCCAGCAGCTTTGCTGGATTTTTGGGGTTTATTTTTTTCTCCTGCCAAGAGTGAGACTCTTTTACCCTCACTCTTGGACATGATTTGAGTGTGTTTCTTTGAATCTAGATGTGTTTAATGGGCTACGGGGTCTTTTACCCCATAGGGCTTCATGTGTTTTTGTGATGTGTGTTACACAGCACCCTCAGTGCAGTAACACAGGGGTGTCATAGTGACCCCCCAGTATAGACTCCATACCCTGGGACTGACTACTGTCTCCCAGGGCATGTAAAGTCACCATTGACTTTGCTAGTCTTAAATTCTGAACAGAACCAGTACAAACCATCATATTGTGGACGTACTGGCTGGGGCAATTCAATTGCCCCGGGGTCTGTTAGCCGAGGGGGCACGTCTCCGTCCCCCCTGATCGAGGTTTGGCTGGTGGCAGTGGATACTACTTTTTATATTCAACCGCAAATATTTTCCTATGGGATTTCCCATTGTTTTAGGGTACTATCTTTATTTAATTATTTACGGTAGCCTCGAACATACCGCCGGTTTATTTAATTAATATTAATTCTCCGGTTGGTATTTTTTGCAAAAACTTGATTCTAAAATGGCGTTTGTGTTCTCTTCTGTGACTCCCACCCAAGTCGAGCCCTTTGTTCCACTTTTTGGCGGGCTTCTCCACAGAAGCCCTCCAAAGTGGTGCCACTCTGTCTGGGGTACTTAGGAGGAGTGGAGGGGGATTTAGGCACCCTGGACTGAGTTGCCTAGGCAACTCAAGTCGCACTCCGTCCTGATTGGCCCAAGTGGTGAGCCGGCCGGCTCACCACTTAGCATGTTTGAGTGACAGCTAGGCTGAGTGAATGGGGGTTTTCTGCATAAAAGCAGGGCTTTGGGGACTGGAACTTCAGAAGTCGCCACAGGACCTAAGAATCCGACGAGGGGGAAGCTGAGCCGACCTGCCACGACACCACCACCGGTGGAGCCCTTCTGGACCATCTCACCACTTTTCCCAACGACAGATCTCCCGCCGGAGAGTCTTCTTCCTTTGACTGGTGGGGATAACCAGTTTCACCGTTTTTTCGCCTTCCCGACGTACCTCGTGGCCGCCTTGCCTGTGCGAAGCACCCCGGCAACCGGGATACCACATTTTACCACGACCGTGAACAAAGGAACCACCTTTAACCGGAAAACTCTGCGGCTGGTTTCTTCCCTGGTAGTGCAACGACCTTCATCTTTCCTCCAAGTCGAGATCTTCTCTTCCCCTGGACGACGACGCGACTTGCACCCACTGCCAGGAACAACTGTGACCGCTGGAGGATATTTCCCACTTAAGGTACCGTGTCCCGCCTGGCTTCCCTTGCTACCGACTGGACGGGGTAGATTTAGCCTCCGGCTTTCGAACCTGGGTTAGCCTGGGACACCCTGGCTAAACTTTCCTAAAGCCTCTCTAAACTCTTTTTGAACCCTCTGCAAGACTTTCTAAGCCTACTGTAACTGTGATCTTGGGCGCATTTGTGCTCTGCTCTCTCTAAGAGTGGGCTCAGCCTTTGGACATTGGCTCACCAGTGACTTTTGCTCTTCTGCCTTGCTAACAGTGTTCCTGAACCTTAGAGTGGTGTACCTTTTCCATATTCTGTCTTTTTCCCTCCCTTTCTCACAAACTTATTGGAGTGCCATCTAGTTAAGCGCTCACCTCTGTATGAAAATAAGTGGCGTTTTACTGTGATCATCTGATAAGGAAAAACGGGGTGTATATATTACAATAGTAACTGTGTTTAGAGTATTTTACAATAAGAGTGCTGGAGTGTTTCAAACAGTGTGTTTTTAAATAAATAATGTTATACTTTGATACCAAAGCTCTGGTCAGTGTTTGCTTGTATTGGTGTGTCTGAGTGCCTATTGTGTATACTTTGCATACTGCCTAACTCTTCTTGAGAGAAGTCCGACTGCCCAGCCACAGCTACCAGGTAAATCTGGTTGGTACAGACTGCTACCAAGAGGGTTTACTGCTAACACCTGTAGTCCGAAATCTTTTGCAGTGTTCCCTAAGGGAACTGCACAGGTTTCTGCCTAACAATTGTCCTCACTGTCACTGTCACAACAGTCCTTGGGGATTGGTCCTAACAGTTCATTTCCTAAATCAATGGAGAAATGTCGGTCATCAACCGCCATTCCAATGATGGTGCCTGTGGCTAGAGTTATACTCTGTAAGTCGCTGTTATCCACCTCTATTGGAATGGTGTCATGTTCTATGTTTACCCCTAACCCTTGCTGTTGGAGAGAAGCATTTAGATGAATATAAGCATCAGGGTTTTTCAATTTTTGTCCTCTTTTAAATTCACGTCCAGGGAGAGTTGTCGGGTCCTTTCTGGGATGGTGACTTCCTCTTTAATCTGAATTTCAACTGCATAAGGTAGCAATTGAGCTGACCTAAATGCTTTTTCTGAATCATCAAAGCCCATGGGATTATCTGCTAATCGGGACCAAGCTTTGAAGTTTATTAGGTCCAAACTAACGGCAAAGCGATTGGAAATGTCACTGCCTAAGTAAAAGGCGGCAGTGACGTCTTGCACGACCCAACAATTATGGACTATGCTCTTGTTGCCAATGGAGCATACACCTGCTTGGCAGGAGATGTTTGGAATTAGGTGCTTCCAGGTCCATTTCCCATTTATGTATCAGTTTGAATGGGGGAATGGCTGGATCTTTTGGGAGTTGGCGGAACATGGCTTGGCTGATGAAGCTCTTACCGTTGTTCACACACATGCGAGCGAGAACAGAGTCCTTCCCATCATTTAACTGAACAGGGATGAACAACTGATCTCCAATTTGCTGAATATCAGCCAGGCTCTGAGCTGATTTCACATCTTTCTGGACTATAGGAGTGGGAGTGTCCGATTGTGGATTGGTAAAGAATTTCAGAGTGTTTCCTTCCAGTGTGGAATACCACCTTAAACTGGAAGGTTGATTTTCAGAAAGAGAGAGGACCCCCCCACCACCAGTCTGTTGTCCTACTGCTATTACTGTCACGTCTGGAATTTGGTTGTCTTGGAAGTGAAATTCTATTTGGTCAGATTTTTGTTCAACCATGTGGCAGGTGCCATTTAAACTAACATGGTTGACACCGTTTTAATTTTATTGGTCGGCTAGTCTGGGTCCAGAGGACCTTGTTTACACAATCTATTATGGGTGACAACCATCTCAGGAGGTCGTTCCCTAGTAAACAAGGGGTGCCCTCTGGAGTCACTACTATGACCTGGTGTTTCAACCTGTGACGCCCAATTTTAATGTCCAAATATGCCGTCAACCTCGACGGGAATTTCCTTCCCGTCAAAGTTCTGGAGTTGTCCACGAAGAGAGGGGAGAGGAATACGATAATTCTCCCCCCTTCCTAAATTCAGTTCATCAAAGGCCCTTCTGGACAGAAGGGTAGCTTGAGATCCAGTGTCCACCAGCGCGGATATTGTACCCTGCCCCTGTACTTGTACCGGGGCATAATATCTTCCCTCCTTCTCCTCAAGAGGGCACAGATGATGCATATTTTTGGACAACTGGTGGGCCAATTTTCTGGTTTTGGGCATTGCAAAAGAAGAGATTTGGGCAAAATTCTGGGGAGAGCCTGGGGAATCTGAAAGAAAAAGTTGGCAACTGGAAATGGTTTCGGAATCTGGGCCGCCACCCCCCTTTTTGGAGGCAGTCATCAGGATGGGTTTGACCCCTGGGATTTTGGTATTGTTGGTTCTGGGATAGAATGATGGGCGGCGACAGCTCAATCCCCACATCTACCCAGTCTGTTGATTCGGTTTTAGGTTCCCCTGGTTCCGGTTCTGGGCCGCCCCTGCCTTTTTGGAAGCAGTCACCAGGATGGTTTTGAACCAGGGAAGTTTGGTTTTGTTGGTTCTGGGATAGGATGATGGGCGGCGACAGCTCAATCCCCACATCTACCCAGTCTGGATTGGAATCTCTAGGAAACCCATTTTTCCTTGGGAGGAGTTCCCCCATCTCTGAAGGAGAAGATCCTTTTCCCAGGATCCTCTAAGGATCCCTCTCCCTCAAATTGGAAGACCTGTACCTCCTCCACAAAGTGGGTCTGTTTGGGTCCTTTGTTTCTCCTACCTCCTCTCTGCTCCTTGGGTGGCAGACTTTCAGGGGTAGGAGATTTTGTTTCCGGTTCCTGGTTTTCCAGGGGCTGTTTACAAGATTGGAAGGAAGCTTCCTCCAAGGCTTTACACCCCCCTTCCCCTTGTGCCTCCTCCCTGGGAACCGGTGGGTTATCGGGGTGCTGCCCCCGTCATTGTTCTGGAGCACCAGGCCCAGAGTTTGGGGCGTTCTGCGGTGGCATGCTCATCTGAGGGTTCTGTTGAGCCCTCGGTATGTGCCCCAAATCCTGTGCCATGTTCTGAACCTGGCGCAAAAGTTGTGAAACCCGCTCAGGCTGATACGGGGTTCTATTTTCTCCCCTGGGCTGATCCTGAGAAGGGTAGCTATCCCTTCTCTGGTAGTTCCCCTGGTTGGGAAGAATTGGGTACCCCTCCACCCCAGGCCTCCCCTCTCCCGGATTAGGTTGTCTGGGCTCAGGGAATTGGGGAAAGAAGGATGGATGATTTTGGGGTTGGAAGTTGGGCGGATACCTGGGGAAAAAATTCTGCCCTGGGTTTGGTGAATTTCTGCCCTCCTGGGGGAAGTTAGGAGGGAAATTCCCTGGGTTAGGTGCTTGGCCGGATCTCCCCCCCCCTTGGGCTGGAGGAGTCCACACATAACCCAGGATGGGTCGGTTTCCCTTGTAGCGGGGACTTACATAATCAGGGGAGCGAGGGACCCCATTTGTGGGACTACCTCCTTGACTCCCTGTCTGTGACTGGCCCGAGGGCCTTCCGGTGGTAGAGTTATTTGGTGCAGGCAGGTTTTTAGGCCCCATCTCTAAACCTAAAAACGGGGGCAACCTTTACCTCTGCCACCTTGGCAGCAGCAGGGGTGCTGTTGGTTTTGGGGTTTTTCTGCGCATTATTTTTATTTTCTATGGGCTTCTGCACCTCATAGATCCGGGTAGCCTGTTCAATGACCCAGTCTAGTGACCTCTTCTCGTGAAAATCTCTCACTAGCTGGGTCATGATGTATTTGGGCAAGGCATGGAAAAATGTATTGACAAACTCTTTGCTGTCTGTGTGCACCCTTTTGGTGGTCTGCGCAAAGACACGCTTCAATTCTTGCACGAATTCTTGTGGGGCCTGATCCTCTCCACATTGCAAATTGTAAGCTGCCTTGCGAGCCTCTTGGGGATTTCTATGAACAGAAAAATGTTTTAAGATGCCCGCCTTATATGCGGACCATCTTGAATGGTTTTGGTCCTCCAGCCCTGCAAAGAAACTGGAGTATTCTGGGGAGAATGTCCATTTGACGTACTGGATGCAGCTACTGCTGTCCTTCAAATGGAAAGTCTCCATCATTTGCTCATAGAGCTCCAAGTGTTCCCAAACAGAATATGTGGCGTTCTTATGATAAGGCGTGATGACACTCCTTATTGCCTTTATTTGTTTCAATGGGTCCTTAAGCAAGGCCCTTTTTTGCCTTATTGGCCTTTTTGGTTCGGGTAACCCTGGTCCATTCATCCTCCGACTCAGAAGCACTGCTCCCAGAGGTGCCCATCTGATCTTCCAGGTTTTCCCGGATTCTGCGAGCCTGGGAATGGCTGGCAGAATGAGGGAACCTGGTCTCCTGCGTCCTGTGACGCTCAGAGGAGTCTTCAGATCCCTCCTTGCTGCCAGGATTTGATGGGTACCCCCCCCTGACCTAACTGGGCAGAGATTTTCAGGATGCCCTTAGTGGGCCTACTCTCCTGGGGTTCCCCACTAAATTGCACTGTTCTTTGGTGCCCATACCCGGATGCCGCCCCTCCATTCCTGGGTGGTACTGGCCTATGAGCCCCATACTTTTAGCTGGATAGTAATCTGCCATCCCTGTGGCCCCGTGCTCATGTGTGCCAGGGAAAATGGGGGTAGCAGAGTCCAGGGACTTGTAGAGATGAAGGCCTCTGGTACTAGGTCTCCTGAGGTTATGCTCAGGCGCTTCCCTTTCCCAGCGAACTTCATCTCTATCAGCCCCTGCTCCCTTTTGCAATGCAAGAGCCTGGGCTTTCAGCTCCTCAACCAAGGCCTTACTCGAGTATCAATCTCTCCTGCATGGCTACCTGTTGCTGGAGCCTATCATTGTGCAGCAGAGAGCCTCATTCTCTCTCTGTGCCTCCTGATTGGTCCTGGAGTACTGGGCCAGTCTTTGCTGCAGGAGGGTTACCTCCTGCGTCCCATCCCTACTGGCCTGCTCCTTTCTTGCCTGAGCCTCTTCCACCCTCCTGGTGTGCTCTAACAGGTTCTGATGCTCTCTTTGGAGGTCACCCAGCCCCTGGAGGGCCAAGTGATTTTCTTCAGTTTTTCTTTTTAAATGGCAGACTTCCTGGCCTAAGGTGTCCCTTTCCTGACTAAGAGTCTGCATCTGTGCCGCCAGGTCGTCCCTTTGCCTTTGAAGGGCACCAGCTTTCTGGCGCTCCTGATCAAACTCTGCCTGGGTATACAGGTCTTTCAGGATCAGTTTATTGCTCTCTGCCTTTTCCCTATCTAGGTGGCTTTGCAGGGTGACTAACTGCTCAGCACATGCCCTATTGAAATCTAATTGTTGCTCCAGCTTTTTCTGGTTCTGCAGTAGGGAGTACAAACCTTCTTGGTACTCCTTCTGCAAGGCCAGAAATCTGGTATCCTGGTCAGACTTTTCCTGTTGCACGATACACATGTCCTCTTTGATTTTAATGAGATACTGTCTGCTCTCATTTTCTGACTCCTGGCTTCTGTGCATCCTCTGCTCAGAAGAGACCAGGTCAGATGGGCCTTCTCTAACGCGATCTGTTACCTATTTGCCAGATCTTGGCCTTCAGCACATTTGTCCTGCATGGCTCCCATATATAGATACAAAATATGCCGCTATTCTAACCATCTTGTCGTGTTCATCTTTAGCTTTAGGAGCCATATATAGTTCACTCGGGGCCACATGTAAGGGACCCTGATCTCTCCAGATATCTAACCCAGTTGCAGTGACTTCTAGTGCGATTGCCTGCAACCACGCATCCTGGCCCTGCTCAGTCCATTCACCTCTCACAAATAGCTTATGTAAGAAGTGCTCTCTGGCTATTTTGATGTCTACCAGTGTCGTCATTCTGGATTTTGAGTTCCTTCCTGACTTACAGAAGTTTGGTTTGTATTTTATTTTGCAAAACAGACCGTTTCCTTAGAGCGTTCCTTTGAGGGGAGCTTTCACAGTGTAAAACAGCGTGGTGATCTAACCGGATATGTGTATCCGGTCAGTTGGCACACTGTATTAAGCTGCACAAGTGGTAAATCTAACCCAGAATATCCCGGCTCCGAGCCCCCACTCTGTAAGTGACTCCAATCAAGCAATCCCACTAAGTCAGTGCCTTGTCTGGGATGCCCAAGGGAAGCCCTTATTTATATATTTTTATGGCAAGTTATAATCTGGATGATGAACCCTTGTATAACAGCCCTCTCTTAGAATCCCCCTGACCCCACTGAGCCAAGAAGTAGATTTGTTTTGCTAATTTAAAAGGTTTATTTGAAAAATTAAATATATATATATATATATCATACTTCTATAAATAAATTGATAATGGATAGTACACTTGTGAATATGAGCAGTAATCAGCAAGAGGTAATCCTACAGTAGCACAGTTCTTGGTTACTTATGAATAGGAACAGAAGAATGAGGGGAAAGAATGCTTTATATGGTTCAAGGAAACGCAATGATGAATAAAATACAGTACAGAAAATAACTTGATATGGCTTCAACAAAAGACAATGTAATCACTTTTCCTTGACAATTCACTCCCGCCCTTTATGCAATATAAGGAGATGGAAAGAAGACAGTTCTCAGGAATGCAATCAAATATAATTCAGTTCCCCCCTAGCAAGCTTAGAGGAAAACAGGTATGAGTTTTAACACAGGCAAGATACTTTGATGTGGTTGCAATTAAGTGACAAATATGCTAAAAAGGCTTTTAATTCCCTATAGGGGGTTCAGGGTGGGTGATATCTAGTTTATATTAGTTCAGGCTCACTTTAGCAATGCTCTATGAGTAACTAGCAGGTTAAAACGAATTTTAGCAAAGGAAAGCAAGGAGCTGCTGATTTTTACACGTGGCTGAAATTGTGCAAAATGTCAAATCGCGGCAAATTTAATTGCGTGTGTCGAACGGTTCCGGAGATACGTCCGATTTAGTCAAGGTAGTTTTTCGGATTTGAAATTTTAAAGCTCAGAATGACAGATGACAGTTTTCAGTTTTAAAGATGACAGAATGACACGATTCTAGGAGGCAGTTCTAATAGGCTAAAATAGTTTGGATTCGATTATTTTAAACTAAGAGATTGGTTCTGGCACAATGAGTACTCACACTATATTTTTGAAATAAGCCGTCAAGGTCTGGTCAGGTTGGACAGGACTTCCGGCAGGTGGTTCTGAAGTCCCGGCTATCTGGGTCAGCTCTGCTCCCTGAGTCTGTCAAGCACCGGTTCTGCTCACAACGGTCTGGTTTGTGTTTCTCTCTGGTTCCGGATACAGCACTGCTTTCTGGATACTGCTACAGGTTCTTGCAAAAGTTCTTGGCAAAAAATGCAAACAGCTCGCCCGGCTGTTGAATAGTTTGGTTGGTTTTGAGGCCTGCTGAAGAGGATTCAGTTTGTGGATTCAGGCCTCTCTGCTACAAATTCTGGAGTTAATTTCTGCTACAGGTTCTGGAGATTGATGGATTTGAAGTCTGGGTCTCTAGATGTGAAGTCTGAAGTCTCCCGGCAAAGCGTCCCGCAAGAAAGTGGAAAGTGAATGTCCCTACCTGTCCTGCACTGTCTGCTTTTATGTGTTTAGAAGTGGGTGTGTGCGTGGCATAACTGAGCCTGCCCCTCTCTACTTGTCATTGGCCCAATTCTCCCCTCTCCCATGATTGGGGGAAGGAAGTGGATTGTCATCATGATGAGGTCTGTTTATGGGTCAGACGATCCTCCCCTGGTCAATTTGCCCACAAATCTATATTTGATTCAAATACATATTTCCCAGATACACAAGTGGTTGACATTACATGTACATATTACAGATGAATTAATACAGGTCTCTGTTCAAGCCCCATGTTCCTGCGAGCTGGGATTCAGAAATGACAACATTTTGCGCTTTTTGGTCGGTTTACCAATATCGGGCATTTACCAAAAATTACACAAATGTGCGCAAGGAGTATGGACATTAATTGATGAAGTGTCAGATTTTTAACATGCAGACATTTGGAGTAAGACCTTAATTTCCGCTAGCAACCCCCCAGAATACCCCACAGGGTCCTAACACCTCTTAAAACGTGCACAGAAAAATCACAAGAATAATGATATTACTTATATAATTCTGACAAGTCCGTACTATGAATTATCCATCTTCTTTTAAAATTATGCTCTGGCCCAAAGGGGTGTGGTTTCCCCCAAGCACATGGTGGAGTTTCTGGTTTGTCCACTTCCCCCAAGCTCATCTTGCCCTCACAGGCACTGCCCCTCCCAGTTTCTCCCAAGTGGAAGCCATTTTACGACCCCCCCCCAATATAACATTTGCCTGAGTCCAGGACAGGGCTTTGTTCAACTTCCTGCAGTCCCCAGGTGCTCCTCCCCTAACCCAATCAGAGAGGTGTCATCTCCTTTTGGCAGGGGCAGCAGGATGCAGCTAGGCCTGGGAAGAGTGGCTGAGCAGGTGTCTCCTGTCGGGGGTAGTCGTCAGGCAGAATTCAGCTAAATGTCACTTTAGTTCCCAGTTTTCTACATTCAAATCCAACTTACATGCAGCTATTTTTTATATATACATGACATAATTACTTCCTTCAAGTCATTTCAGAATATAGTTTTACGTTGTATCCACCTCTCAGCAAGTCTTTCCTTGGCCTTGTTGGGTTCATTTGTTCAGTTTTACACAAAAGTCTCGTGGTTTTAAAACGCCGGCTTTCTGATAGTGGTGAGCACCAGTATTGCATCCATTTTGACATTAAGAAAATGAATTCCCCACAGTTCTGGGTTGCTTTTGGCAATCAGCATTGCCATTCCCAATGGTTTCAGGCTACTGTGTGTGTAGCCCAATGGTGGCTTTAGGCAGTGCCCTCCTGTGCTCACAACATAGGCAAAAATAGGTGGCAGCCTATTCTTCATGTTTTCCCTGTGCACTCTGGGGAGTTCTGGCCATCATGATGTTTTCAATGCCAGTAATGCACAGTTTTATGGTAGGGTTTGGATGCATGGGTAAAAACATCCCACAAGCCCCCCCCTCTTGCGATGGCCATTCTGATCTTTCACTGATGGAACTCGCAAGATCTGGGATGTTCGCCTCATCTTCTTCCAATTCCGTAGATGGCACAGTCCAGCATCTTTTCCTCCCTCCAGTCGATCAATCAGTTCTCCTTGCTAGTCCTGATGGGAGGATTGGGCGGTACCCCGGGCCCCTCGGATCTTCGCTCCCGGTCCCCAGGTCGCCTTCCGTGGTCAGTCTCTGGGTTTTCTTTCTCCTAGGACGACAAAGCAAAGCGGCAATACACATTCCTAGACCTTTTTCCACCACTATTAATGGTGTGGTGATCATATACATTTTATACATCCGAATACATTTTGCAGTCTGATTTTAAAACAAGATATAACATGAAACATTTTTTTTTCCAATCATAATATTTTAGAGACTATATGTGGGATATTTTAGGATGGGAACTGAAATAATCTGGAGCGGTCCGCTCTGGTATTGCAGAGGACTCCTCCAGTTGCTGCAGAGTGTGCCTGGGATGGCAACACTTTTGATGATTTATATGTACCCACTTGTCTTCCCCTTCCGCCAGACTACCTTTGGGGATGCAGATCTTATACGCTACAGGGGAGATCTTGTCTATAATTTCAAACGGTCCCTTCCATGTAGGCAATAATTTTCGCTGTTTGGCCTGGTCCTTTGGAAATTGTATAGATAGACCCGATCCCCCACCTCGTATACTTTCCTGGTGGTTTTCAGGTCGTAGTGGGTTTTCATGCAATCAGCTGATATTTCTAGATTCCACTGATCATAGGCAAAAGCATGTTGAAGGTGTTTCCTTAAATTCTCCACATACTCATGAGTTGTGGAGGCATTTATCAACGTCTGCTCTTG
The DNA here is from genome assembly GCF_040938575.1 of Ambystoma mexicanum. Classification (NCBI taxonomy): domain Eukaryota; kingdom Metazoa; phylum Chordata; class Amphibia; order Caudata; family Ambystomatidae; genus Ambystoma; species Ambystoma mexicanum. The sequence goes on from NC_090939.1 coordinate 249,673,199, forward strand.
GGTCCTGTAGAGCAAATGCTGGGGAAGCACCATCTTGCGTCTGGTCATCAACTCAAATGGTGACATTTTAGTTGCAGATGAAGGGGTAGATCTGATGGCCATTAGGACCAGAGGTAGTCGGATATCCCAACTTGGCCCAGAATCTGCCACAAACATTTTAAAGATGCTCACAATGGTTTGGTTGTAGCGTTCTACTGCCCCAGAGGAAGCTGGCCGGTAAGCAATATGCAAATTCCTTTTGACCCCCAGTATCTCCCACATCTTTGTCATTACCTCGCTGGTGAAATGGCTACCTCTGTCTGACTCAATCCTTTGAGGTAGACCAAACAGGAAAAGATGTGGTTAATCATCAGGGCAGCTGCTGTTTCTGCCTTGCAGTTTGGGGCCAGTTGACATTCGACCCACTTGGTAAACAAGCATGTAACGGTCAACATGTACTTGTTTCCTCTAGACGAGCGAATTACAGGGCCTACAAAGTCTATTTGCAAATCTGACCATGGCAGTGTCATCCCCCTCTTTTGAAGAGGCGCATGGTGTGTGAGGGATGCTGGCTGAAATTGTGCACACACAAGACACCCCTTCAAGTATTGGTCGAGGTCCTGCCCCATGTGTGGCCAGTATGCAACCTCTCTTAAGATTTCAAGTGTTGTATGAAACCCCCTATGACCGGCGGTGGCTGCATCATGGGCGTGACTTAACATCAGGCTTCGGAATGAGGTAGGGACCACCCACTGATCATGGCCAGCTTGGGATTTCCTTACCAACAAACCGTCTTGGATTCGGAACATTTTTGAACATTTCATCAACACTCTTAGGTCCTCTTTCCCAATGTAATCGGTATCCGTCAGGGGAAAGTTCTCAGGGTCCTCAAGGTGTTGGTAAAACTTACCAATGATTAGATCCCCCTTCTGAGCTGTAATTAAATCAGCATCAGGGGTCTCCTTACTCCATTGGGCAGTTGAAAGATCATTGTGAGCATTTGTCTGGGACCTAGTGATAGCAGTGACCTGTATTTCCCCCAACAGGTCACTGCCCCTTGGATGGCCCGGTTTTGGCCAGCTGATCAGCTAAGTCATTTCCAGTTTTGTCTGGTCCCTCTACTTTGGAATGACCCTTGATCTTCTTCCAGTAGATGGTCATCCTATTCGAGGTGACCAGGTCATCAATGTTTTGGATTAACTTCCCATGTTTCAGGGGTTTATTAGCACATAACATGCCTCTGGTTTTCCAATTAACCAGGTGCTCCACGAACCCGTTCTGTACATAATCCGAATCTGTGATTCTGACCGTTTGTGGAGTTGATGTTGGACAGCCGTGAGGATGGCTTGATGCACAGCCATCAATTCTGCCACCTGACTACTTCGGGGACCAATTTTGTACCCAGCGGAGGGTTCTGGAAACTCCTTCACCCATGCATTCCCTACGCCGGCCACCAGTTCTTTCTCCCCGTTGTTGTCAACATGGTAAGAGCATCCGTCCACACAGACAGTGGGCATTCCCTCACACTTGTCTTCTTCAAAGACTTTGTGTGGGGAATTAAGGTATGCCTCCATGTTGTCCTTGATTTTTAGACTTTCGTCCTCGAGACAGTTTTCACTGGCACAATCATGCAAGTCAGCCAGACCTTGCGCGAGGGGACTCGTCTTGTTTTGGCCATATCTGACCTCCACAGGAAAGTCTTGCATTGTCAGAATCCAGGAAGTAATTCGGGAATTACTCACATTTCCGGCCCGGATTCTGTCACTTTGGAGATATTGCAGAGGTTGGTGTGGAGTCTCCACTATGATGTGTTCCCCGTGGATAAACGGGCGGTAATTCTTCAATGCCCACACCGTTGCCAGGAGTGCCTTCTCACAATCGTCGAATTTTTCCTCCACAGAGGATAAAGTTTTGCTCGCATAGGAGATTACTTTATTGACCTTGTCATGCTTTTGGTATAATACTGCCGTCAAGCACGTATTGGAGAACCCTGTCTCCAAGAAGAACTCCTTGTTTCTGACAGGGTAAGCTAGGCAAGGCGCTTGTGAGAGGCTTCTCTTGAGTTGTCTTACTGCCTCGGATTGTTCTGGACCCCATTCCCACTTGACCCCCCCCTTCAAGAGATGACTCAGGGGTCTAGTGATCTCTGCGTAGCCCTCAATGAACTTTCTGCTGTAATTAGTCAGTCCAAGGAGGCTCCTTAGTTCCCGCAGAGTTGTGGGATCCTTCAGTTTCTGGAGTGCTTCCACTTTCCTTTCCTGGGGACAGAGACCCTGAGGAGTAATCTCATGCCCCAAGAAATTAACACGGGTTCTACACCACTGTGCTTTCTGAAAGGAAAGTTTGCTCCAGCGGCCCTCAACTGTGTCAGAACATAACGGATCTCCGCTATATGTTCCTCCACAGATGAACTTTTGATGAGGACATCATCTGCATAAGCCAGGTTACCCCTCGCACCCAGGTCGGGCATAGCCTTATGTAGGAAAATGTTGAATTCATTGCCGGAGTTGAGGTATCCGAAAGGAGTCTGGGTCCATGTGTACTGCTGGCCCCCAAAGATAAAAGCCAGTTTGTATTGGTCCTCCCTACTGACAGGCACGGTCCCCTGGATCTGGGCCAGTCCTTGGTCAATGTAGGGCAGAGGCCATCGGGAAGTATGAACCCGTTTGTTGAGATCCCTAAGGTCGGCGCAGAGTCTCCACTGGCCGTTTGGCTTCAATATTCCCAGCACCGGATTATTGAAGGTGCTGTGTACTGGACGGATTATTCCCCGGGACTCAAGGTTCTTAATTATTTCAGTAAGGGACTCCATGGATGCGAGAGGCAAACGATATTGCTTCACAAACACTGGAGTCATTCCAGGGTCCGTGGGAATTGTTGTGTGGATGTCGGTGCGACCACAGTCATATGAGTCTACCGCAAAGTGATCTTGGAAATCCAAGAAAACTTGTTTCAACTTTTGCTTCTGTTCCAGAGTCACACAGGCATCAGCTAGGTTGACTCTCTCTTCCACCATCTGCCTGAAGCCTGGAAAGACTTCTTGTTTGGCTATCTCAGCGGCCTCCTCCAGCTGGGTGGAGAAGTCCCTGGTCAGAATGCTGATTTGGACTGGAGGCTTCAGGTGGGAAAGGCAGCCCTCATGGACCTGGAAAATCACCTTGTCACCTCTGAAGTCACAAGTCACATCTTCCTTACTATAAGGGCAAGAAGTGTACACCAGGAAGTTCCCCCCCATGCCGGGTGAAAATCCTGTCTGGTGTTGTATTGTTGTTAGGGAGAATTTTCTGTTTAGGCTGAATTTCCTAACCTAGTGAGTCCCCCAGCAGCTTTGCTGGATTTTTGGGGTTTATTTTTTTCTCCTGCCAAGAGTGAGACTCTTTTACCCTCACTCTTGGACATGATTTGAGTGTGTTTCTTTGAATCTAGATGTGTTTAATGGGCTACGGGGTCTTTTACCCCATAGGGCTTCATGTGTTTTTGTGATGTGTGTTACACAGCACCCTCAGTGCAGTAACACAGGGGTGTCATAGTGACCCCCCAGTATAGACTCCATACCCTGGGACTGACTACTGTCTCCCAGGGCATGTAAAGTCACCATTGACTTTGCTAGTCTTAAATTCTGAACAGAACCAGTACAAACCATCATATTGTGGACGTACTGGCTGGGGCAATTCAATTGCCCCGGGGTCTGTTAGCCGAGGGGGCACGTCTCCGTCCCCCCTGATCGAGGTTTGGCTGGTGGCAGTGGATACTACTTTTTATATTCAACCGCAAATATTTTCCTATGGGATTTCCCATTGTTTTAGGGTACTATCTTTATTTAATTATTTACGGTAGCCTCGAACATACCGCCGGTTTATTTAATTAATATTAATTCTCCGGTTGGTATTTTTTGCAAAAACTTGATTCTAAAATGGCGTTTGTGTTCTCTTCTGTGACTCCCACCCAAGTCGAGCCCTTTGTTCCACTTTTTGGCGGGCTTCTCCACAGAAGCCCTCCAAAGTGGTGCCACTCTGTCTGGGGTACTTAGGAGGAGTGGAGGGGGATTTAGGCACCCTGGACTGAGTTGCCTAGGCAACTCAAGTCGCACTCCGTCCTGATTGGCCCAAGTGGTGAGCCGGCCGGCTCACCACTTAGCATGTTTGAGTGACAGCTAGGCTGAGTGAATGGGGGTTTTCTGCATAAAAGCAGGGCTTTGGGGACTGGAACTTCAGAAGTCGCCACAGGACCTAAGAATCCGACGAGGGGGAAGCTGAGCCGACCTGCCACGACACCACCACCGGTGGAGCCCTTCTGGACCATCTCACCACTTTTCCCAACGACAGATCTCCCGCCGGAGAGTCTTCTTCCTTTGACTGGTGGGGATAACCAGTTTCACCGTTTTTTCGCCTTCCCGACGTACCTCGTGGCCGCCTTGCCTGTGCGAAGCACCCCGGCAACCGGGATACCACATTTTACCACGACCGTGAACAAAGGAACCACCTTTAACCGGAAAACTCTGCGGCTGGTTTCTTCCCTGGTAGTGCAACGACCTTCATCTTTCCTCCAAGTCGAGATCTTCTCTTCCCCTGGACGACGACGCGACTTGCACCCACTGCCAGGAACAACTGTGACCGCTGGAGGATATTTCCCACTTAAGGTACCGTGTCCCGCCTGGCTTCCCTTGCTACCGACTGGACGGGGTAGATTTAGCCTCCGGCTTTCGAACCTGGGTTAGCCTGGGACACCCTGGCTAAACTTTCCTAAAGCCTCTCTAAACTCTTTTTGAACCCTCTGCAAGACTTTCTAAGCCTACTGTAACTGTGATCTTGGGCGCATTTGTGCTCTGCTCTCTCTAAGAGTGGGCTCAGCCTTTGGACATTGGCTCACCAGTGACTTTTGCTCTTCTGCCTTGCTAACAGTGTTCCTGAACCTTAGAGTGGTGTACCTTTTCCATATTCTGTCTTTTTCCCTCCCTTTCTCACAAACTTATTGGAGTGCCATCTAGTTAAGCGCTCACCTCTGTATGAAAATAAGTGGCGTTTTACTGTGATCATCTGATAAGGAAAAACGGGGTGTATATATTACAATAGTAACTGTGTTTAGAGTATTTTACAATAAGAGTGCTGGAGTGTTTCAAACAGTGTGTTTTTAAATAAATAATGTTATACTTTGATACCAAAGCTCTGGTCAGTGTTTGCTTGTATTGGTGTGTCTGAGTGCCTATTGTGTATACTTTGCATACTGCCTAACTCTTCTTGAGAGAAGTCCGACTGCCCAGCCACAGCTACCAGGTAAATCTGGTTGGTACAGACTGCTACCAAGAGGGTTTACTGCTAACACCTGTAGTCCGAAATCTTTTGCAGTGTTCCCTAAGGGAACTGCACAGGTTTCTGCCTAACAATTGTCCTCACTGTCACTGTCACAACAGTCCTTGGGGATTGGTCCTAACAGTTCATTTCCTAAATCAATGGAGAAATGTCGGTCATCAACCGCCATTCCAATGATGGTGCCTGTGGCTAGAGTTATACTCTGTAAGTCGCTGTTATCCACCTCTATTGGAATGGTGTCATGTTCTATGTTTACCCCTAACCCTTGCTGTTGGAGAGAAGCATTTAGATGAATATAAGCATCAGGGTTTTTCAATTTTTGTCCTCTTTTAAATTCACGTCCAGGGAGAGTTGTCGGGTCCTTTCTGGGATGGTGACTTCCTCTTTAATCTGAATTTCAACTGCATAAGGTAGCAATTGAGCTGACCTAAATGCTTTTTCTGAATCATCAAAGCCCATGGGATTATCTGCTAATCGGGACCAAGCTTTGAAGTTTATTAGGTCCAAACTAACGGCAAAGCGATTGGAAATGTCACTGCCTAAGTAAAAGGCGGCAGTGACGTCTTGCACGACCCAACAATTATGGACTATGCTCTTGTTGCCAATGGAGCATACACCTGCTTGGCAGGAGATGTTTGGAATTAGGTGCTTCCAGGTCCATTTCCCATTTATGTATCAGTTTGAATGGGGGAATGGCTGGATCTTTTGGGAGTTGGCGGAACATGGCTTGGCTGATGAAGCTCTTACCGTTGTTCACACACATGCGAGCGAGAACAGAGTCCTTCCCATCATTTAACTGAACAGGGATGAACAACTGATCTCCAATTTGCTGAATATCAGCCAGGCTCTGAGCTGATTTCACATCTTTCTGGACTATAGGAGTGGGAGTGTCCGATTGTGGATTGGTAAAGAATTTCAGAGTGTTTCCTTCCAGTGTGGAATACCACCTTAAACTGGAAGGTTGATTTTCAGAAAGAGAGAGGACCCCCCCACCACCAGTCTGTTGTCCTACTGCTATTACTGTCACGTCTGGAATTTGGTTGTCTTGGAAGTGAAATTCTATTTGGTCAGATTTTTGTTCAACCATGTGGCAGGTGCCATTTAAACTAACATGGTTGACACCGTTTTAATTTTATTGGTCGGCTAGTCTGGGTCCAGAGGACCTTGTTTACACAATCTATTATGGGTGACAACCATCTCAGGAGGTCGTTCCCTAGTAAACAAGGGGTGCCCTCTGGAGTCACTACTATGACCTGGTGTTTCAACCTGTGACGCCCAATTTTAATGTCCAAATATGCCGTCAACCTCGACGGGAATTTCCTTCCCGTCAAAGTTCTGGAGTTGTCCACGAAGAGAGGGGAGAGGAATACGATAATTCTCCCCCCTTCCTAAATTCAGTTCATCAAAGGCCCTTCTGGACAGAAGGGTAGCTTGAGATCCAGTGTCCACCAGCGCGGATATTGTACCCTGCCCCTGTACTTGTACCGGGGCATAATATCTTCCCTCCTTCTCCTCAAGAGGGCACAGATGATGCATATTTTTGGACAACTGGTGGGCCAATTTTCTGGTTTTGGACATTGCAAAAGAAGAGATTTGGGCAAAATTCTGGGGAGAGCCTGGGGAATCTGAAAGAAAAAGTTGGCAACTGGAAATGGTTTCGGAATCTGGGCCGCCACCCCCCTTTTTGGAGGCAGTCATCAGGATGGGTTTGACCCCTGGGATTTTGGTATTGTTGGTTCTGGGATAGAATGATGGGCGGCGACAGCTCAATCCCCACATCTACCCAGTCTGTTGATTCGGTTTTAGGTTCCCCTGGTTCCGGTTCTGGGCCGCCCCTGCCTTTTTGGAAGCAGTCACCAGGATGGTTTTGAACCAGGGAAGTTTGGTTTTGTTGGTTCTGGGATAGGATGATGGGCGGCGACAGCTCAATCCCCACATCTACCCAGTCTGGATTGGAATCTCTAGGAAACCCATTTTTCCTTGGGAGGAGTTCCCCCATCTCTGAAGGAGAAGATCCTTTTCCCAGGATCCTCTAAGGATCCCTCTCCCTCAAATTGGAAGACCTGTACCTCCTCCACAAAGTGGGTCTGTTTGGGTCCTTTGTTTCTCCTACCTCCTCTCTGCTCCTTGGGTGGCAGACTTTCAGGGGTAGGAGATTTTGTTTCCGGTTCCTGGTTTTCCAGGGGCTGTTTACAAGATTGGAAGGAAGCTTCCTCCAAGGCTTTACACCCCCCTTCCCCTTGTGCCTCCTCCCTGGGAACCGGTGGGTTATCGGGGTGCTGCCCCCGTCATTGTTCTGGAGCACCAGGCCCAGAGTTTGGGGCGTTCTGCGGTGGCATGCTCATCTGAGGGTTCTGTTGAGCCCTCGGTATGTGCCCCAAATCCTGTGCCATGTTCTGAACCTGGCGCAAAAGTTGTGAAACCCGCTCAGGCTGATACGGGGTTCTATTTTCTCCCCTGGGCTGATCCTGAGAAGGGTAGCTATCCCTTCTCTGGTAGTTCCCCTGGTTGGGAAGAATTGGGTACCCCTCCACCCCAGGCCTCCCCTCTCCCGGATTAGGTTGTCTGGGCTCAGGGAATTGGGGAAAGAAGGATGGATGATTTTGGGGTTGGAAGTTGGGCGGATACCTGGGGAAAAAATTCTGCCCTGGGTTTGGTGAATTTCTGCCCTCCTGGGGGAAGTTAGGAGGGAAATTCCCTGGGTTAGGTGCTTGGCCGGATCTCCCCCCCCCCTTGGGCTGGAGGAGTCCACACATAACCCAGGATGGGTCGGTTTCCCTTGTAGCGGGGACTTACATAATCAGGGGAGCGAGGGACCCCATTTGTGGGACTACCTCCTTGACTCCCTGTCTGTGACTGGCCCGAGGGCCTTCCGGTGGTAGAGTTATTTGGTGCAGGCAGGTTTTTAGGCCCCATCTCTAAACCTAAAAACGGGGGCAACCTTTACCTCTGCCACCTTGGCAGCAGCAGGGGTGCTGTTGGTTTTGGGGTTTTTCTGCGCATTATTTTTATTTTCTATGGGCTTCTGCACCTCATAGATCCGGGTAGCCTGTTCAATGACCCAGTCTAGTGACCTCTTCTCGTGAAAATCTCTCACTAGCTGGGTCATGATGTATTTGGGCAAGGCATGGAAAAATGTATTGACAAACTCTTTGCTGTCTGTGTGCACCCTTTTGGTGGTCTGCGCAAAGGCACGCTTCAATTCTTGCACGAATTCTTGTGGGGCCTGATCCTCCCCACATTGCAAATTGTAAGCTGCCTTGCGAGCCTCTTGGGGATTTCTATGAACAGAAAAATGTTTTAAGATGCCCGCCTTATATGCGGACCATCTTGAATGGTTTTGGTCCTCCAGCCCTGCAAAGAAACTGGAGTATTCTGGGGAGAATGTCCATTTGACGTACTGGATGCAGCTACTGCTGTCCTTCAAATGGAAAGTCTCCATCATTTGCTCATAGAGCTCCAAGTGTTCCCAAACAGAATATGTGGCGTTCTTATGATAAGGCGTGATGACACTCCTTATTGCCTTTATTTGTTTCAATGGGTCCTTAAGCAAGGCCCTTTTTTGCCTTATTGGCCTTTTTGGTTCGGGTAACCCTGGTCCATTCATCCTCCGACTCAGAAGCACTGCTCCCAGAGGTGCCCATCTGATCTTCCAGGTTTTCCCGGATTCTGCGAGCCTGGGAATGGCTGGCAGAATGAGGGAACCTGGTCTCCTGCGTCCTGTGACGCTCAGAGGAGTCTTCAGATCCCTCCTTGCTGCCAGGATTTGATGGGTACCCCCCCTGACCTAACTGGGCAGAGATTTTCAGGATGCCCTTAGTGGGCCTACTCTCCTGGGGTTCCCCACTAAATTGCACTGTGCTTTGGTGCCCATACCCGGATGCCCGCCCCTCCATTCCTGGGTGGTACTGGCCTATGAGCCCCATACTTTTAGCTGGATAGTAATCTGCCATCCCTGTGGCCCCGTGCTCATGTGCGCCAGGGAAAATGGGGGTAGCAGAGTCCAGGGACTTGTAGAGATGAAGGCCTCTGGTACTAGGTCTCCTGAGGTTATGCTCAGGCGCTTCCCTTTCCCAGCGAACTTCATCTCTATCAGCCCCTGCTCCCTTTTGCAATGCAAGAGCCTGGGCTTTCAGCTCCTCAACCAAGGCCTTACTCGAGTATCAATCTCTCCTGCATGGCTACCTGTTGCTGGAGCCTATCATTGTGCAGCAGAGAGCCTCATTCTCTCTCTGTGCCTCCTGATTGGTCCTGGAGTACTGGGCCAGTCTTTGCTGCAGGAGGGTTACCTCCTGCGTCCCATCCCTACTGGCCTGCTCCTTTCTTGCCTGAGCCTCTTCCACCCTCCTGGTGTGCTCTAACAGGTTCTGATGCTCTCTTTGGAGGTCACCCAGCCCCTGGAGGGCCAAGTGATTTTCTTCAGTTTTTCTTTTTAAATGGCAGACTTCCTGGCCTAAGGTGTCCCTTTCCTGACTAAGAGTCTGCATCTGTGCCGCCAGGTCGTCCCTTTGCCTTTGAAGGGCACCAGCTTTCTGGCGCTCCTGATCAAACTCTGCCTGGGTATACAGGTCTTTCAGGATCAGTTTATTGCTCTCTGCCTTTTCCCTATCTAGGTGGCTTTGCAGGGTGACTAACTGCTCAGCACATGCCCTATTGAAATCTAATTGTTGCTCCAGCTTTTTCTGGTTCTGCAGTAGGGAGTACAAACCTTCTTGGTACTCCTTCTGCAAGGCCAGAAATCTGGTATCCTGGTCAGACTTTTCCTGTTGCACGATACACATGTCCTCTTTGATTTTAATGAGATACTGTCTGCTCTCATTTTCTGACTCCTGGCTTCTGTGCATCCTCTGCTCAGAAGAGACCAGGTCAGATGGGCCTTCTCTAACGCGATCTGTTACCTATTTGCCAGATCTTGGCCTTCAGCACATTTGTCCTGCATGGCTCCCATATATAGATACAAAATATGCCGCTATTCTAACCATCTTGTCGTGTTCATCTTTAGCTTTAGGAGCCATATATAGTTCACTCGGGGCCACATGTAAGGGACCCTGATCTCTCCAGATATCTAACCCAGTTGCAGTGACTTCTAGTGCGATTGCCTGCAACCACGCATCCTGGCCCTGCTCAGTCCATTCACCTCTCACAAATAGCTTATGTAAGAAGTGCTCTCTGGCTATTTTGATGTCTACCAGTGTCGTCATTCTGGATTTTGAGTTCCTTCCTGACTTACAGAAGTTTGGTTTGTATTTTATTTTGCAAAACAGACCGTTTCCTTAGAGCGTTCCTTTGAGGGGAGCTTTCACAGTGTAAAACAGCGTGGTGATCTAACCGGATATGTGTATCCGGTCAGTTGGCACACTGTATTAAGCTGCACAAGTGGTAAATCTAACCCAGAATATCCCGGCTCCGAGCCCCCACTCTGTAAGTGACTCCAATCAAGCAATCCCACTAAGTCAGTGCCTTGTCTGGGATGCCCAAGGGAAGCCCTTATTTATATATTTTTATGGCAAGTTATAATCTGGATGATGAACCCTTGTATAACAGCCCTCTCTTAGAATCCCCCTGACCCCACTGAGCCAAGAAGTAGATTTGTTTTGCTAATTTAAAAGGTTTATTTGAAAAATTAAATATATATATATATATATATATATCATACTTCTATAAATAAATTGATAATGGATAGTACACTTGTGAATATGAGCAGTAATCAGCAAGAGGTAATCCTACAGTAGCACAGTTCTTGGTTACTTATGAATAGGAACAGAAGAATGAGGGGAAAGAATGCTTTATATGGTTCAAGGAAACGCAATGATGAATAAAATACAGTACAGAAAATAACTTGATATGGCTTCAACAAAAGACAATGTAATCACTTTTCCTTGACAATTCACTCCCGCCCTTTATGCAATATAAGGAGATGGAAAGAAGACAGTTCTCAGGAATGCAATCAAATATAATTCAGTTCCCCCCTAGCAAGCTTAGAGGAAAACAGGTATGAGTTTTAACACAGGCAAGATACTTTGATGTGGTTGCAATTAAGTGACAAATATGCTAAAAAGGCTTTTAATTCCCTATAGGGGGTTCAGGGTGGGTGATATCTAGTTTATATTAGTTCAGGCTCACTTTAGCAATGCTCTATGAGTAACTAGCAGGTTAAAACGAATTTTAGCAAAGGAAAGCAAGGAGCTGCTGATTTTTACACGTGGCTGAAATTGTGCAAAATGTCAAATCGCGGCAAATTTAATTGCGTGTGTCGAACGGTTCCGGAGATACGGCCGATTTAGTCAAGGTAGTTTTTCGGATTTTAAATTTTAAAGCTCAGAATGACAGATGACAGTTTTCAGTTTTAAAGATGACAGAATGACACGATTCTAGGAGGCAGTTCTTAGTTTAACATAATCTAATCCAAACTATTTTAGCCTAACATGGTTTTGGCACAGTGAGTACTCGCACTATATTTTTGAAATAAGCCGTCAAGGTCTGGTCAGGTTGGACGGGACTTCCGGCGGGTGGTTCTGAAGTTCCATTTATCTGGGTCAGCTCTGCTCTCTGGGTCTGTCAAGCACCGGTTCTGTTCACAACGGTCTGGTTTGTGGTTCTCTCTGGTTCCGGATACAGCACTGCTTTCTGGATACTGCTACAGGTTCTTGCAAAAGTTCTTGGCAAAAAATTCAAACAGCTCGCCCGGCTGTTGAATAGTTTGGTTGGTTTTGAGGCCTGCTGAAGAGGATTCAGCTTGTGGATTCAGGCCTCTATGCTACAAATTCTGGAGTTAATTTCTGCTACAGGTTCTGGAGATTGATGGATTTGAAGTCTGGATCTCTAGATGTGAAGTCTGAAGTCTCCCGGCAAAGCGTCCCGCAAGAAAGTGGAAAGTGAATGTCCCTACCTGTCCTGCACTGTCTGCTTTTATGTGTTTAGAAAGTGGGTGTGTGCGTGGCATAACTGAGCCTGCCCCTCTCTACTTGTCATTGGCCCAATTCTCCCCTCTCCCATGATTGGGGGAAGGAAATGGATTGTCATCATGATGAGGTCTGTTTATGGGTCAGAGGATCCTCCCCTGGTCAATTTGCCCACAAATCTATATTTGATTCAAATACATATTTCCCAGATACACAAGTGGTTGACATTACATGTACATATTACAGATTAATTAAGACAGGTCTCTGTTCAAGCCCCATGTTCCTGCGAGCTGGGATTCAGAAATGACAACATTTTGCGCTTTTTGGTCGGTTTACCAATATCGGACATGTACCAAAAATTACACAAATGTGCGCAAGGAGTATGGACATTAATTGATGAAATGAAAGATTTTTAACATGCAGACATTTGGAGTAAGACCCTAATTTCTGCTAGCAACCCCCCAGAATACACCACAGGGTCCTAACACCTCTTAAAACGTGCAGAGAAAAATCACAAGAATAATGATATTACTTATATAATTCTGACAAGTCCGTACTATGAATTATCCATCTTCTTTTAAAATTATGCTCTGGCCCAAAGGGGTGTGGTTTCCCCCAAGCACATGGTGGAGTTTCTGGTTTGTCCACTTCCCCCAAGCTCAGCTTGCCCTCACAGGCACTGCCCCTCCCAGTTTCTCCCAAGAGGAAGCCATTTTACGACCCCCCAATATAACATTTTCCTGAGTCCAGGTCAGGGCTTTGTTCAACTTCCTGCAGTCCCCAGGTGCTCCTCCCCTAACCCAATCAGAAAGGTGTCATCTCCTTTTGGCAGGGGCAGCAGGATGCAGCTAGGCCTGAAAGAGTGGCTGAGCAGGTTTCTCCTGTCGGGGGTAGTTGTCAGGCAGAATTCAGCTAAATGTCACTTTAGTTCCAAGTTTTCTACATTCAAATCCAACTTACATGCAGCTATTTTTTATGTATACATTAAATAATTACTTCCTTCAAGTCATTTCAGAATATAGTTTTACGTTGTATCCACCTCTTAGCAAGTCTTTCCTTGGCCTGGTTTGGGTTCATTTGTTCAGTTTTACACAAAAGTCTGGTGGTTTTAAAACGCCAGCTTTCTGATAGTGGTGAGCACCAGTATTGCATCCATTTTGACATTAAGAAAATGAATTCCCCACAGTTCTGGGTTGCTTTTGGCAATCGGCATTGCCATTCCCAATGGTTTCAGGCTACTGTGTGTGTAGCCCAATGATGGTTTTAGGCAATGCCCTCCTGTGCTCACAACATAGGCAAAAATAGGTGGCAGCCTATTCTTCATGTTTTCCCTGTGCACTCTCTGGGGAGTTCTGGCCATCATGATGTTTTCAATGCCAGTAATGCACAGTTTTATGGTAGGGCTTGGATGCATGTGTAAAAACATCCCACACTATATACAAAATAAGCGTTATATAAAAATAGAAGACCAGCTTCTCTGGGTTCCTAAAACCACCTTAAATAACAAGTTGACATGATCACAGGTGAAGTTTTAGATTGGCATCCAAAAAGACTTGGACCTCTGCTTATCACTCTTGGATAGTTGATAAGCTACACAGTGCTATGGGGGAGCTATGAGGTAGTTACTTCCCGACTACAAACATGGCCGCCTAGTTGTCCTCCTGGAAGTGGAAGTGTTTGTCTAGACATTTTCACCTACTTCATATTTAAGCCCCTCCCTCTGAGTGTGACACGCTTCGCGTCGTTCTGCTCTTCAGCGGTGAACGCTTACCGCGGATCCGTTCTTCGTTTCAGTCAGACCGTAGTGTTTAATATTCTAATCTGTTTCCACAGTTTTTAGCTATTAACTACTTCACAGGAATTACCCCGCATAGTTCGTACCATTTTTTCTCAGCCAAAGATTTTCTGTCAGAGATTAATAACATCCCTTCACAGCAGGAAGTTCCACTTTCGAGCAGTTTTTTCCAGTCAGCAAACTCCTCACCGCAAGTATCCTTTTACATTCAATGGTTGTAACATGCTGGGGGTTCCATTCTAGCAAGCTTCAGTTTATTCGTGTACATTTGAATGTTGGTAGGCCCGGAGCTTCCTACAAGTGCTGTGTGCATAATTTGTCAGGATACGGAATTACGGCCATCTGTTCACACACATTAAAAGATTACTTCCTTAATAAATACAGGGTGTGATCATCCGCATACTCCAACGTCACATAAGGAAGGGGTCTGCGGCACTGATGTAACATTTAACCTCTCCAGCTTTTTACATTAACAGAACGTTATTCCGGCAGTTCCTCAGTTCAGCTTAAGGCTTTTATTGTTGAAGTAATTTAGAGTCTATCCTTTCAGCGCCACCTAGTAGTTCAGTTTAGGGTCAGTGTTTTCTTTACCGAGATGGCATAATTCAGTGCTTCAATATTCTAATTCCATTCATACTTAAAGCCTCAGAAATAGGTGCACACGCTCCCTTGTTGATTTGCTCTTTCCTAATTCACAGCCGAATTTCCATCGTTAGGATTCACTCATTCAACCCAACCCAAATAGCTTCCCATTCGATCAGCCATTTTAATGCAGGTTTGTGCTAACCACTGGATGAGCATAACTTGATCCAACCCACGAAACTTCCAGAATAGCAACAATTGTTTAAACTAACATGGTTTCTAGGAGGCGGTGGAGTCAGCGGCCATGCAGTGAGGATGCACTCTCCAGGAGCTCCTGCACAATCCCTTAAATGATCAGCCCTAGTGGGTACGAATAAGCTGCATACTGCAAATAAGCCCTGGGAAGGAACCCCGGGCACAAAGCGAGTTAGTGCAGAGAACGAAAGAGCAGCAGCGAAGACGTGACGCAGCAGAGACGGCGAATTGGTAAAATGCCGCCAGGGTCTAAGAGTGGCTGAGGCTGCGGTGGACATGGAGAGCAAGGGCTCCCGGAGAAGTGAGCCGTGGAAGGCTCGAGCATACCCCAGCACCTGAACTGGAGGGTGCGGGCAGTGAGAGACACCGAGTGAAGGACTAACAGCAGACCCTGTGTGGCGGGGGCATGGAGGCCGGCCCCCAGAGAGCATGAGGCAAGAAGCTGGGATGGCGGACACAGAGCAACGGAGAGCAGAGTGTGCGGGAGCCAGCAGCACAATACAGTGGGAGGAGCAGGCTGCCGCATGACACAGCGTGGCAACCCACCAGGAGGGACTCCAGTGGGGGACGGGCACCAACTGGCAGTCTGTCATCGCGCCACAGTTGGGAGAGAGAAACAGAGGTGTGTGGAGCGCAGCTCACCCAGCAAGCATAGTGAACAGGGAGGCCTGAGCATCCGGGAGAGGGTAATGCAGCAAGGAGGGTCCTGAGGTGGAACGGGCAGGGAAGCCTGCATCGGGGCCAGCGCTTCGTGCATTTGGGACCAAAAGGGTCAATCCACTGTCAAGGGGCTTCACCGGAACCGCCACCCGATAAGGAGAGCTCCCTCACCCTTCCATTGCAGACTCACTTGGGAACGCTAATGGGCACAATGAAGGCCAGAAAGATTTATTTGTACTAATCAGGAAATTGCGAGAGACAGTGTGAATGGAGATTTGTGCCCGACTCCCCCACCTGAGCCACCCTAATACAGCGAGGAAACACTTGATGCGCTGCTAATAACAAGGACCGCGCATTCCTTTGAGGCATTCTAAACAAATACCCATCTCAGCTCAATCAATGCAACATGCTAGAAGTTGAAGTTTACTGTTCCATAAAGTAAGCCATAACCTACAGTGATGACTATTTGGAGATAGTGGCCGGGCAAAGTTATCGGACTACGTTTTTTTTACACTCTGAAAGAAGTTGAGTGTCCCTGGACCCACCACCACCCTACGGACCTTCTTAAGCAGTTGGTCTTACCGCAGCTGCGCAAGGATGCACAGCGAAGGGCAAGAGGTGAGCAGTGCTGCCGGCAACCCCCTAATACTCAAATTGAGGGGGCAGTTTGTACTTGCACCCCGCTGCCCCCCCACCGCCCCTGGAGCGAATACTGCACCCAGCGGCTGGCGGGCAGAACTGAGCCCGGCTGGGGGATAACCTATAGCAATTGAGCTGGGGACATCCGACGGATATTGCTGGGAAATATCCGCTGGTGGGGAGCCACAGTCTACAAAGGACAGACCCAGGCTCGAGAACTGCCGGCTTGAATAGCAGCACAAGGCAAAATATTGAAGACATGCCGAACAAGCATCACAGGAGTAAATCCAGACAAATCAAGATGGAAGCGTTTGCATGCAAGGAGAAGGGAGACAGCGGGGCCCCAACAGACAACCTTGCCATGCAGCAAGAAGCTAATGCAGAGAAAAAACAAATCCTGAAGGCCATCGCAACGCTGCAAACTACCCTGGAGAGGGGAATAGATGAGGTACGGATAGACATGGGGTTGCTGCAACAGGATGTCCGAGTGCTGGCTGGTAGGCAGAAACCTCTTCAGTTCTGTCATGCATGCTGGACGTGGTCCTACCTCCTACGCTCGTAGAACAGCTAGACCGTTCTATTCCAAATGGCGGTTGTTCGATACGTTGCCGGGAAAACGATGTTTGCACTTTTCACGTCGCAAACTTCACGTGTATTCTGCTTCGTCACGTGAACTACGGCATTACGTATATAAGCAGCATGGAAACTTCACTCGCTGCTTCTGATCGAATCATTTGGCGTTGTGTAGCTTAACCTCCGATCTGCATCCTTGCAGGTTACTACAGCTACTTTTTGGGCCTTCTATAGCGTGTTTTCCTCCACACGCTGATTCCTGGAGCTGTTTGTTCGCGTGTAAATCCACACGCGCACGTTGTCTTCAAACGTGGCTGGCCTGGGCTGCGTGAATCCTGTTCGCGTGCAAATCCACACGGCACGCTATCTTCAAGCACGGCTGGCCTGGACTGCGTGAATCCTGCTCGCGTGTAAATCCACACGCATACGTTGCCTTCAAGCGCTGCTGGCCTGGACTGCGTGAATCCTGTTCGCGTGCAAAATCCACACGCGCACGTTGTTGTCTTCAAACGCGGCTGTCCGGGGCTGCGTGAATCCTGTTTGCGTGTAAATCCACACGCATACGTTGTCTTCAAACGCGGCTGTCCGGGGCTGCGTGAATCCTGTTCGCGTGTAAATCCACACGCATACGTTGTCTTCAAGCGCTGCTGGCCTGGACTGCGTGAATCCTGCTCGCGTGTAAATCCACACGCACACGTGGTCTTCAAGCGCTGCTGGCCTGGACTGCGTGAATCCTGTTTACGTGCAAACCCACAAGCGCACGCTATCTTCAAGCGCGGCTGGCCTGGACTGCATGAATCCTGTTCGCGTGTAAAATCCACACGCGCACATTGTCTTCAAACGCGGCTGTCGTGGGCTGCATGAATCCTGTTCGCGTGTAAAATCCACACGCGCACGCTATTTTCTTCGCGGCTGTACAGAACCGCGTATACTTTGTTCATACCATAAAAAGGGCGCTATTTCCAACTCCTGCACCTGTGATATTAACAGGGGGATTGATTCATTTCTATACTTTTCTCTACGTGGGAAGGAAGCTTTTCAAGGATTATTGGAAGGTGACAGTGAACAGTACTTTGGACGCTATCCAGTGGTGCATCAACCCGGTATCTAGCGTGAGCCTAGTTCCGTTCGGGATAAGTCTCCCTTACTAATCTTCCCTTCCTTGTCGTTTGTTCTACCTTTGGATTTCCTCAAGAGACTCTGCTGGATTCTTCTGCCCTAGACTTAAGGTCAGTGTGTGCATTCATGTCATTTTCTGTTCCATCATACTCAGGTTGGGGCAGTTATTTATGATACTTTATTTTGTTCTAGGCTGACTTCCTATACCTTACCCACGCCCTTTCCAGTGATCCATCGCTCTGCCTGTTTTGTCAGTCAGAGAGTTGTATCATTTGGAAGGTCTTAACTTGACTTCACAACTATCAAATCGTGTGAACAGGGATCCGGAAGACCCTACCACCTGTATCCTTTTGAGTACCATATCCTTTTCAGTTAATACTTTGGTGCTTTCTGACAGAATCAGAAGCCATGGAGGGTACGGATCCTTTAGCTGTTTTGACTCAGTTGATCAGCGATTTGAGAAATGAAATGGTTACGGCACAGGACATGTTACGGCACCGTATGGACGTTATGCAAGACGCCATGCACGGTAGTCCTCAGGGAGCACAGGTTCCAATGGCCACTGCATCTGGATCTGGGACTATGACACCCCCACAGGAAACTATTAATGTGGTTATGCCCACTCAGTTTCCCTCGGCCCCTCCGGAACGGTTCACTGGTGATCCCAAAACCTACAGAACCTTCGTTAATCAGTACCGACTCCATTTTCTTTGCCGTCCTACATCTTTTCCTGACCTAACCACAAAAGCAGCATTTGTGCTTTCCCATTTAGGGGGCACAGCTGCTGCTTGGGCTAACCCTTTGTTGGAAACAAATAGCCCTTTGTTGTACGACTGACGATCTCTTGGCTGCTATGAGTAAAGTCTTTGACATGCGTTATGCTACTCAAGCCATGGATCTGGAGTTACTTAATCTACAACAAAGCAATCAACCTCTTTTGCCTTACATTGCCCGATTCAATCAACTAACAGCCGAAACTCAATGGCCTGACGGCAAGAAAACGGCTGTTTTCTACAAGGGTCTTTCAGAAGAACTGAAAGATGCCTTATCTACAGTTCCGGTGGTTCCTACGGGATTCACAGAGTTGCTCGATTTGGTTCTACAAATCGATGCCTGAAGGAATGCTCGGAAAGGAGAGAAAAAACCCTTCATACAAGCCTCGGTGCGTTCAGAGACACGGCAGTCCTCTCGAACGACCCCGAACCCATGCAGATTGGCGCCGTGAGAGGCCGGTTGTCCAATGTAGAACGAGAGAACCGAAGAAAGAACCATTTATGTATATATTGCGGTTCATCCGAGCATTTATTAGCGACATGTCCTAAAAAACCCATCAATCGTTCGGGAAACGCCAAAACTCGAGTGTTTCATCGGATTCCAGTACCATTCCTAATCACGCACCCGTAATTGTTGAGGTGACGTTACGTTGTGATGACCGAGAATTGGTTTCCAAGGCCATGGTTGATTCCGGCGCCACCAACAATTACATAGACATCACATATGCCAAGAACTGTTCCATACCCCTTGTAAACAAAAACAAACCTGAAACGGTTAATACCGTGGACGGATCTGTTTTGACTTCTGGTATGGTAACCCAGGAGACGGTATCTGTTCAGATGACATTATCGAATAATCATTCGGAAGAAATCATCTTCAATGTCATAGCTGCTCCGCAGTACGAAATCATACTTGGTCTTGCATGGTTAACCCTTCATAATCCCGCCGTTGACTGGGTTTCGGGATTGCTCCAGTATCCTTCAATTCATTGCAATGTACATTGCTTTACCAGTCAGGAGGTGTCAAACAAGCAACACATATTGGCCTCTATGGGGGGAGTTTCAACTATCAGCGTGGTACATCAAAGCGACACTACCATACCATGCGAATACGCTGAGTACGCTGATGTCTTTGATAAAGGCCAGGCCGAACAATTGCCTCCCCATCGACAGTACTAATGTCCAACTGAATTGATTCCTGGTGCCAAAATCCCTACAGGTTGTTTATATTCACTGACTCCAAAAGAAGACGTTGTGTTGAAAGAATACATTGACAAAGCTTTAGCGATGGGTTTCATACGGCCATCACAATCACCTGCTGCGTCTCCTCTATTCTTTGCTCCGAAGAAAGAGGGAGATCTAAGGCCTTGCATTGATTATAGGGCACTTAACGACATCACCATAAAAAACCAATATCCTTTACCACTGATAAACGTTCTATTGGATCAATTAGGTACTTCCAGTTACTTCACCAAATTGGACTTGCGAGGAGCATACAATTTAGTTCGCATTCGTGAAGGCGACGAATGGAAGACCGCTTTCAAGACACAGTATGGTCTTTACGAGTATTTGGTGATGCCTTTTGGTCTGTGCAACGCTCCCGCCACTTTTCAATTCTTCATGAATGATATATTCAGGGATATAATGGACCAGTTTGTGGTGATTTATCTGGATGATATTCTGATCTATTCATCATCATTTTCGGAACACGTCAAACACGTTTCTACAGTCCTACAAAGACTCAGGGAGAACCTTCTTTTTGTGAAAGCCGAGAAATGCGTCTTTCATTCACAGGAAGTGGAATTCCTGGGTTATGACATTACCAATCTAGGTGCTCGAATGAGCCGTTCCAAAGTGAAGGCCATATTGAATTGGCCTATTCCGCACAATGTCAAGTCATTACAGTCTTTCTTAGGCTTTGCAAATTTTTATCGCAGATTTATTCATTCCTTCTCCAAAACAGTAGCTCCTTTGACGGCTTTAACTAGTTCCAAAGTTACTTTCTGTTGGAACCAGAATGCCCAAGCATCATTCGAAAAGTTGAAGGAAGCATTTACCACTGCACCCGTGCTTCAACATCCAGATCCAGATCGCCAGTTTATCGTTGAAGCGGATGCATCCAGTGTCGCTACTGGAGCGGTACTCTCGCAAGTTTGCACAGAAACCAAGGAGGAGCACCCAGTGGCTTTCTTCTCTCGCAAACTTACCCCATATGAACGAAATTACACCGTCACTGAGCAGGAATTGCTGGCTATCAAGGATGCCTTCCGAGAATGGCATCTTCTTGGGGCCAAACATCAGGTGTTGGTGTACTCTGACCATAGAAATCTTCAAGCATTCAAATCTATGAAATGCCTTACGGCCCGACAGGCCAGATGGCATGTCTTTTTTGCCCAATACGATTTCCAGGTCACATATCGTCCTGCCCGAGAACACGTTAAGTCGGACGCGTTGTCTCGTATGAGTGAAGAGGCGAAGGAAGAAGCACAAGTACAAAATCAGTTGTTGGCAGATCATGTAATATGTAGTTGTTCTGTTCAACCATCCTTAAAAACCGAAGTACAAGAGTGGGTGAAAAAACATCCACAAGTTATCCAGGATATTAATCTCGACGTACATCACGGTTTACCTTTCACACAAGGAGTGCTCTACCTACCGACGTCTTCAACGCGTAATAAAGCCCTCAAGTGGAATCATGATTCCTTGATCGCAGCCCATCCTGGACGGAAGAAAACACTAGAGCTGCTCAAAAGATGGTGCTGGTGGCCATCCATGTCAAAAGATGTCATAGATCAGGTATCGACTTGTTCTGTATGCATCCAATGTAAACACACTCCTGGTAAACCAGTGGGCTTACTCCAGTCCCTACCTGTCCCTAACAAACCATGGGACATGATATCTATGGACTTTGTGGTTGAACTCCCACCAAACCAGGAGTACGATACCATATGGGTTGTAGTGGATTATTTCACTAAATTGGCTCTTTATATTCCCTGTATTGGTTTACCAACCGCTGCTGTTCTGGCTGACCTATTCATCCAACATATATTTCGTTTCTTAGGTCTACCGTCAGTAATCATTACGGACAGGGGCTCACAGTTTGCGTCACGCTTTTGGAGAGCACTAACATCTGCATTACTGATTGATGATAGAATGTCCAGTGCTTATCACCCTCAAACTGATGGACAGACCGAAAGAGTCAATTGCACTATGGAACAATATCTGCGGTGTCTGTGTCTGCAGTACCAATTGGATTGGCTCAAGGTCCTGCCGGCAGCAGAATTCGCCTATAACAACTCCTATCATAGTGCCATAGGCACTTCACCGTTCTATGCGCTTTATGGACAACACCCCCTATCAATACCTTTGGATTCCAGCTTGTCTTTGGATACTCCTGCCGCAGGCCGTACTTTTCATGATCTGAAGAAACTACAGAGGAAAGTGAAGCAGCAATTGGAGCAGGCTAAAAGACGCGACAAGTTCTATGCCGATGCTCAGAGTACCCGCACCTGTCTACAAGGCTGGTATGAAAGTATGGCTGTCCACTAAGAACTTGAGAATTCCAGGCAAAAAGAAATTATTGCCTAAATACATTGGTCCGTTTGCAGTGCTCCAAGTAATTAATCCGGCTGCTGTCCGTCTGGCTTTGCCACAACAATGGCGAGTGCATCCCGTATTCCACGTGTCACTCATTAAGCCATGTTCTGAAGCTACTAGATTGCCTGTACGGCCTGTTGCTATTTCTGTGCGGGGTTCAGATGAATACGAGGTACAGGACATACTGGATATGAGACTACGTTCTGGTAGGCCGTTTTATCTGGTGGATTGGAAGGGCAATGACTCCGAAGATAGGTCCTGGGAACCTCTTTCCAATATTCATGCTCCTGCTTTATTGAAGCGTTTTCACACGAGAAGGGGAGAGGTTGTCCCTTTGGGGGATGGCACTGTCATGCATGCTGGACGTGGTCCTACCTCCTACGCACGTAGAACAGCTAGACCGTTATATTCCAAATGGCGGTTGTTCGATACGTTGCCGGGAAAACGACGTTTGCACTTTTCACGTCGCTAACTTCACGTGTATTCTGCTTCGTCACGTGAACTACGGCATTACGTATATAAGCAGTGTGGA
The DNA here is from genome assembly GCF_040938575.1 of Ambystoma mexicanum. Taxonomy (NCBI): domain Eukaryota; kingdom Metazoa; phylum Chordata; class Amphibia; order Caudata; family Ambystomatidae; genus Ambystoma; species Ambystoma mexicanum. The sequence goes on from NC_090939.1 coordinate 249,695,914, forward strand.
AACTTCACTCGCTGCTTCTGATCGAATCATTTGGCGGTGTGTAGCTTAACCTCCGATCTGCATCCTTGCAGGTTACTACAGCTACTTTTTGTGCCTTCTATAGCGTGTTTTCCGCCACACGCTGATTCCTGGAGCTGTTTGTTCGCGTGTAAATCCACACGCGCACGTTGTCTTCAAACGTGGCTGGCCTGGGCTGCGTGAATCCTGTTCGCGTGCAAATCCACACGGGCACGCTATCTTCAAGCACGGCTGGCCTGGACTGCGTGAATCCTGCTCGCGTGTAAATCCACACGTACACGTTGTCTTCAAACGCGGCTGTCCTGGGCTGCGTGAATCCTGTTCGCGTGTAAAATCCACACGCACACTTAGGATTCACGCAGTCCAGGTCAGCAGCGCTTGAAGACAAATCGCGTGTAAATCCACACGCACACCCTATTTTCTTCGCGGCTGTACAGAACAGCGTGTACTTTGTTTATACCATAAAAAGGGCGCTATTTCCAACTCCTGCACCTGTGATATTAACAGGGGGATTGATTCATTTCTATACTTTTCTCTACGTGGGAAGGAAGCTTTTCAAGGATTATTGGAAGGTGACAGTGAACAGTACTTTGGACGCTATCCTGTGGTGCATCAACCCGGTATCTAGCGTGAGCCTCGTTCCGTTCGGGATAAGTCTCCCTTACTAATCTTCCCTTCCTTGTCATTTGTTCTACCTTTGGATTTCCTCAAGAGACTCTGCTGGATTCTTCTGCCCTAGACTTAAGGTCAGTGTGTGCATTCATGTCATTTTCTGTTCCATCATACTCAGGTTGGGGCAGTTATTTATGATACTTTATTTTGTTCTAGGCTGACTTCCTATACCTTACCCACGCCCTTTCCAGTGATCCATCGCTCTGCCCGTTTTGTCAGTCAGAGAGTTGTATCATTTGGAAGGTCTTGACTTCACAACTATCAAATCGTGTGAACAGGGATCCGGAAGACCCTACCACCTTGGATTGAGAACGAGGATCCCCCTTATTCTTGTTGATTTGAAGGGAGGCATGTAAGCGATTTCAATCCGGCACACATCCAAGTCAACACCTAGCAAGTAGTGCACAACTGAAACCCTTATTTTTTTTTTGTCTAAAAGTGCTTTATTCTGAATGATATACCACTCATATCACGCCCTTTTCCAGGAACCCCTCGGTCACACTGAACCAGGAATCAGGCTGGTTTGCAAAGGTAAATATTTATGTATTTAAAATCTAATCACAATATGTTTTAATAGGTACACAAAAATCAATGGGGTGAGATAACACTGAATAAACTCTTTAACACACGAGGAGTAGGTAATGAGCAAAACAATTCAGCACAGAAAATAATACTTTTGTGTGGGTTCAGATCTGATAGCACTGTGGTTAGAGGTTCCACCTGCACACCCCTCAACCCCCAATAGGTAATGTAAAGAGATAGGAGGAGAGAACAGGTTTTAGGAATGGCAGAATTCAAACAGAATATCAATCCCACTTTCCCGCAGCAAACACAAGAGAAAAACGGAGTTGACTATCCAGCTGTCAAAATGGCTTTTAAAGTTATCTTTATAATGGACCGGGCAAAAACACCAAATATGGTCAAAATTGCTGAAAATTTTATAAATTCTTAAGGGAGCCGCTTTGGATAGTTGCACACAAACACAAGCAATGATTTAATCCCAAGAAAACTTTTGAAATCTTAAAATTCAAGTCGGAAGCAATTAAAAGCTGTTTTACATGTGTGAAAATTTCCCAAAAGGAAAATTTGCAGCAAACTTAACTGTGGGATAACGGAAGAATCACATTGATTTGTAGTGCGGTTTTAGGTGCGATGGATAGATATCGATGTTAGCTACAAGCAGAAGTTGAAAGTTTGTTTCTATCACAAAAACTGAGGGCGTTACAGACGTTTTAGCAGAGGTTGTTTTTTCATGATAGGCACAAGAATGGAAAACAGGAATGATTTTTTAAATTGACAAATAGGTTTATTCCACTAGAGAATGACTTTGAACAAAATGAATACCACACAGGAACACAGTCACTTGATCAAGGCGACTGCCTGCTAAGGAAACTCGCCTTCTTCAGATGAGAAAAGGATCAGCGCAGAGATAGTTTTAAAAATACTGGTTATGGTGGAAAGATAGGATGGTTTGGAGAGAGGTTTCAGACAATGTAAAGACACTCCTCACAATACAGGTTCTGAATACAAGAGAGGATGGGTCTAAGATATGGATAAGACTATGCAAAGCACATATGCTAGTGACCAATCCTACCTATTGATACTCGCTAAAAGGGACCGTCAGTTCTGGTCAAGGGATCGGATCCGGTTTAGGAAAGACGGCATGGCACATCGGACTGGGCAGTGTCAGCAGGCGCTCTGGTCACAGCACGGCACAGGACTGGATCTGCCTTTCTTGGTTCTGCGGATATTTATTTTCATCAGACAAGCAGTAACAGCACAACCCTAATGTATAATGATGCATCTCCCCTTAGGCTTGTGGGGTTCTGTTCTGGAATTTGAGGCCTAGCTGAGAATGGTTCTGCTATGCAATGGGTCCTTTTTTCTTTGCCAAGTTTCTGGAGTCTCGAGCAAGGAAAATGTAGAGTTCAGCAGTAGGGTGCTCCGCCAGCATCAGGCTAGTGAGTGAATCTGTCTGTCCCTATGTGTGGTGAGCTGTCCCTATTTATGCTAAGAAATGACGACATAAAGCGGGTGTGTGGGCTGGCTTAGCCTAAGCTTGCCCCTTTGAAAGGTGATTGGGTCAATGTCTACTCTCTGCCTTGATAGGAGGAGCGAAACAGAGTGTCATCTCTATGGTGTGATTTTATGAGGCTGAGAATCCACCCCTAGCCCCTGGAACACAAAATCTACTTTTGGCAAACTACATATATGTCCACATATGCAAACTCTATGAAAATCACATATACAGATTACATATTTTACCTAGCAGCTATTCCTCATAACCCCATAGCTGTGGGATCTTTTCTCTGCTTTTCACAGAATTTTGGCGTTTTCACTAGGAACACAATGTCCACTTTTTAAGCAAATTTCTAGAAGTGTGCGTGTTTAATATGGGAATGAGTGTGTAAAGTTACACAATTCTAGCAGAAACGCATTTTGTGTAAAACCACATTTCTTGCCAATGCTTTCCAGAACCTGTCGCACAGTTCTGGCACCTCTACACCAGTGCATCCAGAAATGATATTAACAACTCGGTTATTTTTTATAATTTACACAATTTTAAACAGTAAGTTATCAGTCTTTTTAAAATACGTTCTTTGTCCATGTTAAGCAACAAATGGTTGTTTTGCTCCACCCCTTGGTCTCTACCTGGAACCCCAGGAGCCATCCCCCATGTTTGTTCCTTACAGAGGCCATTTACGACTGCCTTCACACTTCGAATTTCCTTCTCTACAGAATGTCATTGTTCCTTTTGCCTCTGTAGACCAGGTTCTTTCCTACCCTGTAATTAACACTTCTCCATGATTTTCTGCTGGGGGGAAGACCTTCCTTCTGTGAGAAAAACCTGTTACTCAAGTTCTGAGGCTTCAGCCAGGTCTAAATTAATTTTTAAATTCTGTGGCCTTTTCCTTAGCGCCAAACAAACTTGTTTTATCAATAACAGCTAGAATTCTCATTGAAGATTTTAACCATGGGATCAAAACAATTACAATATGAGTTACTATCAGTAACCGGCCTCTTAGATTGCAAACATTTGATTTTCAGTTTATACATGTTAAAGTTTAATCAGGCAGGCCCCTGACAGCTGTCATCACAGCAGCCCTCTGCTGCACAGAGATTTTTGACAGATCCACAGACAGGCCACTTTTGCTGTGGAAATCTCTTTATGCTCTCAGCCTTTCAGGACCTTGTAAGTTCACAATGATTTCTTAAACTAAATGACTTGTAGCACCCAGCAGAAATTTTGAATATTTGAAGGTGTTCTGTACCGGCATTCTGAAGTTTCAGCAACAAAGAAAACGTGATTTAAAGCAAGATTTGGAGTTTCATTTAGCAAAGCACTGCTTTTTCCTTCTGCACTCCACTTTCAATTGTTGTGGAGCCCAGTGACACATTTCACAAGTGAGAGCTCTGGTCCACCACTGACAACATGCGTGGCAGATTGGCAGCCATCTTTTTGTGCGTTGAAAAGTGCGATTTTAAGGGGTTTTGGCGCGCACAAAGGTTTCGCGGCCATCTTGCTGTTTCTGGCACCATCATAACAGAGTGGTGCAGCATAGTAGAGCAAAAGTGGGACAATACATCCTACAGGCATCACAAGCAGGAGTGTTGTGCCTGACCACAGTTTTGTTAGGTTAGTAACAGATGAGTTTCTGTTGAAGGTATACTGGGCCTGTCTTGTGGAGGGCAGAGCGGGTGATGCAGATGGCTTTGAAGGTGCCCTGTCGCCCGACTTGGAGTCAGTGGGGAAACTGAGGGTGGGTCTAATGTGCTCTCTGGGGTCAAGAGCCAAGAGGAGCCCAGCTGCAGTGTTAAGCACCTGTTGGATTTTTCTGAGCTGATATGCGGGGTAGCCCAGGAAAAGGGAATTGGTGTGGTCTAGGTGGGAGAGGATGATGTCCATGATTGCGGTTCCTGAAGGTAAGAGAGGTAAGGGAAGATGGGTCTGAGAATCCGGAGGTGTAGATAGCAAGATTTAGACAGAGTTAATGAGGAGAGGCAGTGTCCAATCAGCATCCGTGGTGCATCCCAGGTTCTTACAAAGGTTGCCCAACCTAAGAAGGCCTGCATTACAAGAGTCAGAAAGGCATATAAGCTTCGATCAAAGTACAAGAAAGAGTGATGGTGGCAAGAGACTATCTGAAGATATCTTACTGAAGAGAACCTTTGACTAAAGAAGAATCTTTGCCATAAGAGAATACACGGGGAGGTGAGATATTCTCTTAGTATAATTTTAGTTAGGTAAAATAGTGGCAGGGTCAGTTAGAACTAGCTTTGGACCTTGGATAAATTAATTTGGGATTTCCGGAAGACTGATTAGCACCTTTATTTATATAGGGAGGGGTAACGCTCTAGCAGTAGGGAAAGATGGGGGCTTATGTTTATTTTAATCAAAACTACATTTTTATAATTTCCTTCAAGTGTCCGCCTCCTTCCAGCCCACCACAGCAGTTGAAAAATAACAGAAATTCCACTAAGGGGGGACAGAGTCTCCGCACTACTATTGGTCTTAGGGACTGATCAGTCTGCTCATAAAAAGTGAGCAAAAGCAAGGTGAATAAAAGGAGAGGGCTTTACTTATCCCCAAATGGCAAAAAAAATAGGATGTCCCGCTGAAGTCTGACAGGAAAGTAGCAAAAATAAAATCTTTCTTCGCATAAGCCTGCTTTTATACAGCTGTAGCGGGTTTCACAAAGTATGGCAACATCAGTGATTGTTCCACAAAAGTGCATCTATTGGTATTTTGTACAGCACTGCACGTCACAGCAGGCAGTTCAGAACTAGAGCTAAAACAGAAGTGCTGTCCAATGCACGGCCAGAACAAGCAGATTGAGCTCTGTGCTTGGTGAGCTTTGGCCAGCTCAAAAACCCATCAAAAACCCACTGCACACGCGCAGCAACTGTTTCTTCCAAGTGAAAGACCCAGGCACTAGAATAAGAGCTACTGGAGCCCAGTCTAACTTTGAAACCTTGGACCCCAGAAGCTAACGCTCAAGTGGCTCCTAATGAAGCCATTCCACGGTAAAACTGAAATAGGAGGTAATTGCTGCCATCAATCTTTACCAGGCTGGAATGGTTCCCTCCAGGATATTCTGGAATCATCCAGAAGGAAAAACACTAAGCTCAGATCAATACAGAACTAAAGTGAATTCCAGCCTTTGGGATGAGAGGATTCATGTACACGTATGGCAGAGCTTGGCAATAGGAGGAGGCACAAACAAGACTAATGAATAGTTTAAGAAATATGGTGGGAGGGTGCAGCGTTTGCGACATCCAAACACCAGGAATAGCTAATACAAACGATACCTGGAAACATGCAAGTTAGTACGCTGTAAATCCTGCACCATCATGAAGTCATCTATTAGAAACAAAGGGATATGCTGAAACAATTTCATCTTCCAGGGTTCGGTGACATTGAAACAACCAAGATTTTGTGGGCCAGAAAGCCGATAAAGAAAATTACCTGACCCCTCCTTCCTGCAGGCAACGTTGTAATGGGCATATAGCTGCCTTAGCTCCCAGAAGGCTCTGGTGCTTAATACAAGCCCTTGGCATGGGAATAAGAAGTTCTAAAGTTTGCAACAAGAGAGACTGGTCAGTGGGAACATACCCAGGACTGTACACCATTAAATTAATGAACTAATCAATAACATTTGTGATGCTTGACAAAAAAGCACAAATGTAACAGACCCTGTTCCTTATTAAGAGGACATGTCCACATTAACGCCCTCACACTGTAATGTGGATTTGCTGTCCCTGGCATCCAACACCTGCCCTGGTGAGAACTGGATCATTTTGTTAAAAGGAGAACCTGTTAGAGTGGCAACCACTCTTGCCAGAGTAAAATAAATTCCTCTCATTTGCAGTTTAAAAATCTTTCTCTCCAAATGGTTTGTCTGGCGGGTGACACCAACATTCAGAGGGGCTAATTTTGAGATATAAGGTCCGAAACCATATTCTATTTCCTATGGGGATACCTCATGTTAAAAGCTGTTCAAACTATGAAGCCATTAATATACAATTCTGAAATGTTGCATCCAGAGGCAGCTGCCTCGAAAAGATTACTTGGTAATATTTTCAGATTTCATGCAAGGGTTCAGAAGTTACTGTGAAAAGTTGTTTTATGAAACTCTGTAGAGACTTTGTCTTAACCTTAACTATGTTTTGTTTTAGCATAATCTATATGTATAAAGAGATGCACTATATATATATATATATATATATATATATATATATATATATATATATATATATATACACACATACACACCTACCTTTGTGTATATTGTGATGAATCACAGGTATTCTCCCCCTACAAGGCTAAGGAGGTGAACCCGCTCTGCAAGACCCTCCCTAGGGGTTGAGGCAAGCGAGGCCTCACCGGGAGAGACTCCCCCTGTGGGGACTTCCGTTCCTGTGAGGAACGCCCTAAACCACCTACAATAGCTGCATACATGGGACTGTATACTCTAAAGAGTAGTGTGGCATCTTTGCATTTGGCTGAAGACAACCAATATAGACAAAGAAAGGAAATGGTCTCTTTAACGAGAGATGTATATTTAACTGGGACAAATCAGAGCAAGGTGAGAGTAAGAGTGCTATGCGCATGGGAAGCTCCCTTACATCACACCGTGTGGAAGTGGCGCCGAGGCAGGTCGCGGAACCCGCGACTTTCAATGAGATGCAGAAGGCCAGAGGGCAGGCGTGCATAGCCAAAAGGAAAGCGTTACAAGGAGGAGTGGTGTGACCATGCCTGCAGAGTGGTAGCCAGGACGCCCGCACAACGCCCCTGAGACTACCATGGTGAAAAGCATGAATAGCATCCGATTGCCAGTGCCCGTGTACGGCACAAAAAGGAGCAACTGAGAACGGGGAAACTGAGAAGCGAGACGAGATAATGCTTACCTGAGTGACGGCATAGTCCTGCAGCCATCCCCCACATAAATTAGAGGTACCGGGCGAACCGGGAAAAGCTGTAGGCAGCCGAGGAACCATGTGTGGGAAGAAACTCAACCCAGACCTAAGAATGAGAGAGTAAATATAAAAGTGTGTAACTGGAACTGTAAAAACCTGAAAAAAATAAACCGTTCGGGGAAGACAGGTATCATGGGAAGAGAGAACCCCGTCCCAGTCCTGAGGACGAGATCTCATTCAAGAGACTGGTTAACAAGAAATGTGAAAAAGATAAGAGATTTGACCAAGCCAGGTGGGCGGGGGGCCAATAGAGACTGGAAACAAAAATTCTGGGAGGGAGGGAAAACACCCTGGTAAATAAACAAGATAAAAGAGGAGACAGCCAAAGGGAGGGAATCCTTGACAAGGCAAGCCTAAGAAGGCATACAGATAAACCTAAATTAAGGAAGCCTGAATTAACTGACTGGGAATGGTCTACACATGATGACAAGAGTGTGAAGAACGATTTGAAGTAAAGATATTCAAAGTACAGTACCACAGAAAGCATGAATCCTAAGAGTATTTTTAAGAACTACAAGAGTTTTTGACAAGACTATCAAAGGAGATGACGTTAAGAAATATCTTTACAAAAGAGAAACCTGTATATAAAAGAGACCATCAGAAGAGAAGACCAGGGGATGAAAAGACATTCTCTTGGCCTATTTAATTTAGTTATATATAGTGGTAGCGTCAGGTAGAGTTTGTTTGGACGGAGGCCATTTTTACTTTGGACTTCCTGACATCAGACTAGCAACTTTGGTTCCTTTAGATATGTAGGGTATTTCCTCTAGCAATAGGGACGACAAGACTTATTCTTGTAACTTGATTAAAGATAATCTAGAATGTCCTCCACAAGTCCGACTCACCACAACATATAGATGCACACATGGCAAAAGGTACTTACCTAGTAATCACCTTTCTGGTGGTGTTATCGGTTTACAGTCACATCCTAAGCATATTCTGCCATCTAGGAGAAGGGTCCAGAACATTAGAAATTGTTCACTTCAGAAATTATAGTAGGCGTCAACATAGGCTTTCTTGTCACACTAGCCCTATTCTGCATGTGCTGGTACCCATACTGCCCATCGGTGCATAAGCCCCCATACTGACTGTTTTCCACCACACCATTTAAGACAACTTCTGCAAACTTATAACAAAGTCAGTTTCATTTGATCGAAATTCATGTTGTGGTTCATTACAGAAGGATTGCATGAATAGAAATTCACAACAAACGCAAACAATACCCATCCATGTTTACAATGCAAACTTAGGACTTCTGGTAACTAATTAATCACTATGCACAAGATTAGAACAGGGTACAGTTTCCAATTCATAATTACAGATCAGTAATTGTTCACAGAACTACTATATCACAAATGACAAAGTTTTCTCTTTGTTGGAAAAAAGAAAACAGAATATTGTCAATAGGCAAAACTGGATCCCTTTCATCAACGATAAACTGATATTCCTAATTTGTAATCATGCCACAGTCAAAACAGTTTTAGACTTTTCCTATTGGAGGTACAAATATACCACCATCCAGACAGGGGAAATAGTTTTTCTAACAATAAAAGTATGGTGGTGCATCCTCATGACCGGTTCTTTAAAGCAATTAATATCCCTGGATAGTGTTTAGCCCAACCAGTAATTTAAATATTGATAGTATACACGATTCAAACCATCCCAATACTAATTCCCTATTTCCATGACGTTTTACTGGATTCACATGCCTTAATCCTAGGCACAGGAAGCCAATGTGTCGGGAGGCAAGTGTAAATGCAACAGGATATTTTTTCATTGTTCCTACTTTGGCACAGACACACTTGGCCATATACTACAAAATCCGAATTTGAATTGAACAAATTTCGAATCAAACGTTTCCATATATTATTGGGGACAGAATAATTTGACATACTTTTTGATCTGGCAAATAGTGCATTTGTCAATTAAAATAAAACATCTTGCTCTACTAAAAAAACCTGCTGCATGGTTTCCTAGTTAAAAAAAAACAAAAACATAATCAGCACATATCAATAAGTATACTTTCCATCCAATATAAATGTCACCATAACGGCTTCTGGAGATGCTCACACTGCCCCCATTGAAGAGTTCCAAAACCAATACCAAGGCAGAGGCAGCCCAGTTAAGGTCTTGTACAGAATCCCTGAAGGAGTCTGTCTCTCACCAGCACTCATTTTCACTGTCACGTTATTTAAACTTTTGAAGGACATGGGGGTTAAATTCACAAATGATGCAAATGATAATCAGTGCTTTATCCCCTAATCTGGGGCGTATGAAGAGGATTTGAGAAACATCAATAGAGTTTACACTGATTAAATCCTGGGTGGTGAAGAGTGGACTGGCCCTGAACAATGACCAGACCAAACATATGCTTGCAGGCACTGCGCCCCATTTATGTAAATTAGGTCTAGAAAATCAACATTTTACCATTGCTGGCTGCATAATTACTATGCAAGCTAAGGTGAAAGCACTGGGGCCTACCTGGATCCGACCAGGAATATGCAGCCTCAAGTTATTAGTCTGATGTCTTCTTCAGGGTACTATCTTTAATTGCTGACAGGGATTAATCCGTTGTTTGAAACGGTCACTGTAGCCAGGGCAACTGGTGCCACAAAATCGAACTACAGTAGAAGTCTCTTAGTAGGTATGAACAAGGGAGATCCTGAGAAACTACAGGTGATCCAAAACAGTGTGGTGAGAGCGGTCGAGGGGCTGGAAAGGGGAGATCATGCTAGGAATCCCCTCCACTGGCTGTCAATGAAGGCCAGATCTTGCACCGCTTGCTCACCATAACAGAAATGTTTGTTGGGTGCTAACCCCAAGTATCTGGCATCCAAAAAACATACACAAAGGGTACTAAGATCTAATTATACCAATTTGCTCAATGTTTTCAGGATGATGATGTAAACATTAGGCAGAAGTGCATTCTTCGCTGCAGCTCCCAGTCCGTGGAATTCCCTGCCTCCTTATTTCAGAGGGATTGAATCATTAGAGATCTTCAAGTGGAGCCTTAAAACACATGTTTCTTCCTGATCTCAGAGCTGACCGTTTTGGTGGCTTGTTATTCGCCCCGCCAGTATGGCTCTGTGGTAGTCAGCCTGGTTTGTGATGGTTGGTACCAAACTATGGAGTTTGGCGCCCTCATGCCTTCAGCGCTATACAAATAAATAAAATAAATGCCAATAAGTAAATACATATTTAAGTCATTCTAAGACAAAGCTCCAGACCCAACTGTTAAGGATTTCAATCTGGCGACACACACCTTGATCAACTGAAATGCTTATCTTTTGATGTGATTCAATATTGAGTTGGTGCACAACTCATATCACACCCCCTTTTCAAATACCCTGGGTCACAATGGACCATGAACCAGGCTAGTTGGTAAAATACTATGTTTGTTTATTTTAAAATTCAAAAGAAATCATACACTTTTTAATATAGGGCAGCAATCACCAATGGGGTAATAATTACAATGGGAATGCGAGCAATGCACTGGGTTTAACTTTCATGGGGAACATGTACACAGCACAGCAGAATAGGAGCACTTTATGATTTAGGACAGATAGCACCTAAGTTAGAATTTCCCCCTGCAATGTCCCTCAACCCACAAATAATCAATTCTGAGTGGATAAATAGAAGCAGCATGTAATCAGGAATGAGAAATAGGAAACAGAATCTAAATCTGACCTTCCCTCCCTAAATAAGAGACAACAGATTTTTAACCCCTTGCAAAGTTATGAAATGACACTCTGAAATGGACAAATAATGAATGAATGTGGGTTAAAAATGTTGAAGCAAATATATTTCCTCACTAAATCAACAATGCAAAGACACTAATAATCACAAAGAATGGTTTACCAAAAGCATACAGTTCGAAAATGAGTGGCAAGTTTAAAAAAGATTGCAGCAAAATGAATGTGTGAAAGTTGCATTTTTTCCATTCCCGCCTAAAATGAACCAAACTGTTTTTAATAAAAACGGGTGAAATACATTGATTCAGAGTGCTGTTTTTTGGTTGGGGGATAGCTGTAGATCTCAGGTACAATATGTACGTGGAAGTAAGTCTTTAGCTGGTAAATTGATAGGGATATGGAAGGTAGAGTGAGGTTTGTTTTTAGGAAAATAGAGCAATGAAAAGAGGAATCTGCTTTAAAATTGAAAGGCAATTCTCACAAACTAGATTTAATGGCTAAGAAAAGAGGAACGCCACCCCTGAATATCAAAGGTTACGCTGCATTTGTAACCCTTCACGCAGTGTACCCCTTTTCTTAAGGGAAAATTAATTTATTTAAACACAATATCGCTAATGACTCAGAATCTATGCAAGACAGAAATGAAGAGAAACGTGGCATTAACACTAGAAATCAATGGCAAAGTTGCAAGAATGATTCTGACAGTTTTAGCAAGTTATCAGTAGAAGGATAGGATGACTTAGAGAGTGGGATAAGGACCAAGGCACAACAAGATATACTATGGGTTCAGGTGGGGTAGGGATGATACTTACAGTCCACTTTTAGTTTGGGATTTTGGACAGTCAACAGTTCTGGTCACTACACGGCAGGACGTCTGGCAAACAGCTGGGCAGTTCTGGTAGCCGGATAGCACTTCTGGACTGGCAATTCTGGTCACTGGATACTAAAGATCAGCTGGATGGAACAGGTACCTTTGGATGCAGTTAGTGGGATGAGAATGCTTCCCATAAACACCACATCTTTCCCTTTTGGTTATTTGGGAATTTTAGTGGGATTTCAGAATTGAGGCCTTGCTGGAGCAGGATCAGCAATGCCTGGGTTTTGCAATGGGACCTGGAGTAGGGTCAGCAATGTTTTGGCCTTGGAGTGGGAATCAGGAATCTGGATGGATGGAACAGGAACGCAACACAGGAACATCAGGAAGAGTTTGTCTGTGTGTGTGTCAGAGACTCTTATGTATAATGCGTAGTGACATCAAAGTATAGAACTGGGGCAGGCTTAACTAAACACGCCTCTAACAACAAGATTGGACAAGGGTGATAGTCTCCGCCTCACTCTCAGATGGTTGGATTTCAAGAAAATGTCGTCAGATTTATGGTGTGAGTTTTACAAAGTCCAAAAACCTCCCATAGCTACTTTACTAAAATCCGATTTTGCCACAAACGTATATTTATACAATTGCAATCTCTTAGCAAATTATATACACAGATTACATATTTTGTGCAGCACATTGCAGTCCAATCCTCCAGTCCGTGAGACCTTGTTTTGCCCTTCTACCAGTTTTTCGCGCTTTTCAATGGAATTTATATTACTCAAGATTCTATCACTTTATACATGGATGTGGATCATCATCAGAGATGCATGTACAAAAATTTGCATTTGCAACATGGATGCTTTTCTTGTAATCCGCCATATTCTCCCATCTCTGTTCCCAAGGTATCAGTGAATTCTACCAAGTCTTAAAAGAAAGCCCAAAAATTTACTTTTAGACTGAGGAAATTCTACATTTTTACAAAGGGGAAAAGTTTCAGGGCTGTCAACTGGAATTACTGTTTTTTTGAGAGCTTGCAAATTCAGCCCATGTGGTTTAAACTCTTTATTTTCTTATTTTGGGTTTAAAACAAACCTGTGAAAGAAAATAGCCCATGTCTGTATTTTCACCAGCAACAAAGCCCCTTTACATAGCTAAGTAAGCAGGCTTTCATTCAAAAATGTATTTTTAAACAGCCCATTTTTTCTTCCTCAGTCAGCAAAGCCCCTTTTTACACATGTTTAAAACTGCTAGCATTTCTTTCTTTAAATTCTGTTTGGCAGCTGCCTCAGATTACCACACTGTCTTTGCCGCTATAATCATTTCCTTGAATGCAGGAGTTTTATCTGAAGCATAGATACATGGACACTGACCTGGCTCAGAGAGTTAAAGTCTCTTTGAACTGCTGAGCCTGGATACTTTTGGAAAGAAATAAACACGTGTTCCCGTGCGAGTGAAAGTGAAGTTGCTTATTGATTTCTCTCAGAGTTGGTTTGACTGAGCCTGTGATTCAGGAATTATGCCTGGTTTTGGTGAAGCACAGTGAAATATACTGGGCATGACAGCGCATTTTTAATCACAGTGGTTTCAGAATGAACAGATGGAATTAGCGTCAAAGTGGCATTTTTAAAGGGTGAAAAGTTTCATTTTGAAAGGGAATTTTGGGTTCTCAGCAAAGCAGTGCTGCCTTTTCACTTCATTCCATTTATGTTTCAGAACACACTGGCACGGTCCTTCAGTGTGTCCCCCCCGTTCCATCCTGCCTGAATTGGGCTTGGCAGGAAGATGCAGCCATCTTTTTGTTGCTGCCAAAACACAGTTTTTTGAGGTCCTGGTGCACACAGGAGCCAGCACAGCCAGGTTGCGGTTTCTTGCGCAAATGCAGCTTGGTGATGTGGTGAAATACTGTTGAGTGGGTCAATATAGCCCACACAGCTAATTAGAAAAGTATCTGCAGCACAACTCAAAGCGGTCAGTGCAGATCCTCAGGATAAACTGCCAATTCTTTACAGATGGAATAGGCTTATCTCTTGTGGCAAAGGTATTTTGGATGTTAGTATCACTAGGATCGGTAACGCCTATCTGTCTTTCACTACCTGGGCTCCACGTGTTTTCCTGATGTTTCTGGTAATCTGACTCCTGAGGGCTCTTCTAAACTTTCCCTCTCCTATCCCCACTTACTAGACTCAGGGAGTAATGAATGGTGCCTTCTTCCGCCCAGCATCACGCTCACTCCCTTCACACTCATGTACAGGACCCTTTTTCTATAATGGTCTCTTAAGCTATTCCACTACAACCACGTCACTGTTCCTCCAATTGGTCACCCTGCCTTTCTACCTCCACCCTTCTATCTTACTTCTTTTCCTACTGCTGTTCTTATTTATCACTCGTACCTCCAACTACCCTTCTATCTCCTTTATCTCGTTCCTCTCACTCCACTTCCCCCACCTCTTACTGTTCCCACTAGTTATAATCCCTTTCACTCTACATCAATAGCTAATCCTTTCAGTGCTCCAGATAAGATTTTGAGGTGGGAGTATTTTGCTCCCTATTTTTAAACTTTGAGAGTAAATGTGATTGCAAGAGATTAAACATGACTTTTCCCCACTGCAAGAGAGTAAAACGTATGCGACATCCATTCAACGTGTGCAAAAACTGTATGGAAATCATTACCATGCGGCAGCTTTCTGTATTGTGACAGAATACACCCTTCATTATTTCTCTAAGGTCTGGCCATTTGATCTATCCTGTTTTTATTTAAATGTTGAAAACACAAACCTCAATTGTATTGTGTGGTTTGATAGCAGAATTGTCTTTTGATATTTAATGAAAGTCCTAATTTCCCGGGAGCCATTACTACCTTGCTAAATTCTATACCTAATCTCATGGTCAAATGGTTATTTATATAGCGCTTTTGGCAAAGAGATGTACATAGAAAATATTTATCACAATTATCACCAAACCCAAGTCAGTACTCATTTATCAACCTGGAAAGCATGTAAGGCTGAGTTGGCCTTGCTGGGATTCAAACATGCAATTTATAGATCACGCATAGATTGAAGCAACAAGCGTTCAACCGGCTGAGCTATATTACTGGTTAACATCCTTCAGAGGTTGGTAAACAGAGCATCGACTGAGGTATAATAACCAAAGTGCCTATATGTCGGACGAACCATGTATGAAGCACCACAAAGTTAAATACCTATCTGGATTATTACAGGGACAGGTTTTGCTGAGTTTCTATTTCAATTACAAATGTAACTTTTATTTGGTTGTTTTTGAACAGCGCTTGCACTTCCTGGAGAGTCAGGTTTTGGAAGTTTAATTTTAGTCTTGAAGATTTAAGAGGCTATAACACCTGTGATTGGTGTAACAATCACTCACCTTTGAGCAAAGACTCTGCTGCCACTGACCATTTACAGTAATGTACCCTATTGACTGCAAGGTTGAAGGATTATGCACATAGCACAGGAACTCTGAAAAATACAATTGTGCGATACTGGTTTGCTTTCACGGGGGAAAAAAGCATAATTTGTGACGAAAGATTAATTCTCAATTTCAACTTCGTTTTCCATCTTATTGATTATACAATCCCAAAATGCTAGGATAATAAATATGCACAGTGCTTCGGTTTGCTCCATGAGCATCTACATACCACAGCAGAAGCTGAATGGAAAGACACCATGCCTTTTATCACAGTGTGATATGATATATGGCATTTATAACGTGTCTGTACACAAGTGTTTCTTGTGTACAGGCGTGTGTCCAGTAAGTATGTAGTTTCTACTTTTGAAAGGCTTCAGAGAAATGCATTCTGTTTCAGAGACTTTTCTCTATGGCTTGAAATTACATCCATGTAGATCAAAATCAAAAGAAGCGTTCTGGTTTCTATCTAGTAACCAGACCTTTGCACTGCCCTCTGCTCTAAACTTGTGTGTAAATGTACACAGGAAAATAATAATGTTTTCGTATTTACAAGATTTTCATGTGTAAAAAGGTGTGGTACAAATCTTATCTGGAGGCCTGAATCCTATTCTCCCACTCACTGTCGCTCTTCCCACTCTGTCAATTTTAGTTCCTACTTCGTTGCTAAAAGTATCCCTGTCCTACCTTTACGTCCCATGAATATTACTGTCAGACTCTTTTATTCACTATCACCTTCTACTATCGCCACTCTACTACTACCTGTTTTTCTCACTCACAACCCCGCTATTCCAGCTACCTACTGTCTTTACTCCCAACTACTATTACTTATCAAACCTGAGGGATAGGGTGCCCTGCTCAGCGCTTTTCCCTTTCCGCCACGCCCATCACTACGCCTCAGCTACTCATACTCTACTGCTACTACTCTCACACTCAAACACTCCAGACCCCCTCCTTAACAAAAGCCTCCACACTCCAATCGTTCACGCCTCCTCTGGTCTCTCACATATCCTCCAACACATCCTGTTCTCATTCACACAGGCTTACTTAAATACCCCACACCCTCTACCAAGATTGCCAACTTACCTTAACGAATAGCGCATCTAGCTCCAGTGGATGTGACAGGGGAAGGTCATTGGTGGGTTTAAAAGGGATGCTAAACCCTGCCCAATTTCCAACATGGATACTGCTGGGGTCAAGAGACTAACATATGGCTCAAGGCCTGCAGGGTCTTTTTAAAATAATATTCCCTGGTGGCATAGTAGGTTTTGTGGTGCCTTTATTATTTAAAATAATCCCTGGTGGGCTACGGGGGCTCATTGTGGCTGCAGACTCCAGCAGACAAGAGCCTGTTGGGGCCTGCCAGTGTCGTGCTGGAGTGTGCTACACCCCTAGGTGCCGCGTCTACCCTTGTTTCATCCTGCTACCGGTTATGTGGCATTTTCCGGCACCCCTTGCCAGGGATGCTACTGCGATCACCAGCTTCGGAGTGCATGTCTCCCCCAGCTGCTCCTCTGCTTCATCACCATGTTGGGTTAGGGTGGGCTCCCCCTTCCGACCCCACTTGGACAGGGCCACAACGCTGGCTCTGTCACACACTATAGACATGGGCAAAAATGGCCACTGCAAGTCATGGCGAGAACAGCAACTGCGTATACTCGCTTGAACACTAGGACAGGGCACTAATGGGCATGTGTAACCTAGCGCTTATAGCGCATATGGCTTTTTGGGCAGCCAACGTCGATGGGGAATGCCGAATGCTGGATTTACATAAATAGCATTTAATAGTGAAAGTAAAAGGTGGATCTACTCTAACATTTATTAACAAATAGTGCATGAGTTCTCCATTAGAGGAGTATTTCACACACTTCCATCCAGATAAATGATAATTTTAAGTAAAACATGCATCGCATATATGCTCAAACTATTTACTTAGTTACAATGAATACATTTTAAAATACACTGAAGTAATTAAATAAAGCAAACAAATGGGTAGGTACAAAACAGTGTCATTACATTAGTGACTCCGTGCAGAAATGGAAAGTTGCTCCATATAGTTTTCAGAGCCTGAGTAACGGATTTGGATTTTGAGTGCAGGAGACAATCTCACTTAACCAATTTAGTATATCGCTCAAGCGAGAACTCTGGGTCAGGTGCTTGAAGCACCAGAGAAAATCTCCAACTTCATGCCATTGTTTGTATCTCAAAGAGGCCTAGCTGCTTGTGTTAGAACTATCAAAAGATTGAGATGCCATGTCTGAGCTTTGCAGGGTCTCACCTATCAAGTTGAGAGAAAGCGCTAGACCCTTCACCAGACCCACTGCAAATAGAAGAACTTGCATATGGCTCAAACGCTCACAATAGCTGCAAGATGTTAGATCTTGTGGCCACTTATCAGATTTATTATGCAGCAAATATGTTCCAAGTTAATTTCACATATGAATACAGTATCAAACATGTGCTTGATCGCTTATTTTACTTCTGTCATGAACCATCGGACTCGTCCTACACGCAGCACTACATTCAATATGGCCACAGACCACGGGACACGGCGCACCAGTTTCTGCATTGCACGCATCATGTTCCATAAAGCGGCCACACCCCTGTGGCTATGCGCGTCTCAACGCTGCTGTTTACTGAGGTTGCCGTGTGCTGCCGAAGTTCGCTCTCATTTTCTACTAACTCCTTGTTCCTGGCTCCTTGAACCCTTCACCTTCTTCCTATTCCCTTGCCCTCCTCTTCTTCCCGGATCTCTGCGTATACTCTGCCGAGTGTAAGCTCCACTGTTCCCTGGAATTCCCAGATATACTGTATGCTCCAGGACTCGGATCACGGAACGCACGCTGGAAGCTGAGGACACCCGTGCGGGCTTATATAAGACCTGTGCCGTACGAAGGAAAACTTCAACAAAGAAACAACACAAACAGGTGAGAAGGGGGGAAACCTGTGACAACTTCATTTGGTGTCTTCCCAGTGGTTTGACAACCAAACTAGTACCTGTGACTATTAATAACAAATCAAACACTCAAATAAGTCCACATGATCCTCTGCAACGATAAACTGACGAACAACTTTAATGATCGTACTTCTTCAAGGTCCAGATCAATATTGCTTGATAAAACCTGATGTATGGATGCGGCATTGAGGTGGTTGCAATGGTAACTCAGGGCTACATGTTTTGAATTTCATTTCCATTTCTTGGAAATCCGAACATTTTAGGTGAAGGTGATGTTTTAGTAGATTTTCAATTCAAAACTGGCAGAGATGGGGTCAAACGTTTAATACGAAACATTGAACCAAATATGCAAGCCTGTACTTTAGTGAATCCTCTCTTAGTTGTGATACAATGTGTTGTTTTAACTAGTATCTTAAAATGACATTCAAGTGCATGGAAAGAAATCACTCTGCATTAGTTCTTACCATGATAATATCACCAGGTTGAATGCTGATTTCGTCATGACTTCTTGCATCAAAAGGGTACAATGCTCTGTAGTAAACTACCTTCACATCCTCCTGAGAAAACGAGAGCGGAGCTTTTTCTGAGCAAACAAGAAAAATAATCAGCACAAACGTTAGCACATTAGTGGACTTTGCCAACATGAAATATAAAATATGTAAAGCATTTCGAAATTAAATGTTTTCAGCCTGCATACCCTTGGTAAAACCAATTTGCCTGGTCAACGATTTCAGAGAAAATGTCAAACTAGGAGAGCTTAATGAACATATATAACAGGCTATTTCTAGGCTAATCGTCATACTCCACAGCAGTATAGTTCAACTGCAGAGGTTTCAGTTTGTCCCATTTCATAGCAGTCTAAAATGGACCAGTAACACGAAACCCAACACTGACCATGTGCCGCTCTGCTTCTTAAACGCTTTATCATTTGATGGGGCCACAATCTATTACTAAGAAGACAGGTTTCTGTGCTTTAAGACCACTATGGTGGTGATGTGAGCAGAATAAAAGACCAACAGACAATGAGGCTTTCTGTAGAGTTACCTTACTGAAAGCAGTTTAAAGCGAATAAATGACAGAATAAGAGAAGAGTCAACATGAAATTCGACCAGTTTCATTTCTCCAAACTACTCATGCAAATCAAATAATGCATGTTATGTGTAATATGGTACAATGGATTGAAATATCTTACGTTGCAGTGCAAGGTGATGTAACAAATTACTTAACTCTCAGCTTGATGGATTAGTCCTTCCTCCAAAAGATCACTCGTCTTTGATATTTTTCCAGTGTTCGCCACTAAGGGGTGCGTCGTGGCTCACAGTCTGCTCTACTCGACACCCATGCGCACCATGATGCTCAACGGGACGTTGGGGCCAGTTTATATGGAGCCACCATGCCCCATGACCTTAGCTGTGTCCTTTTCCATAGCACTCAGCAGGAAACGCAGAGCACATTAGCTGTATATTGAGAATACGGACAACGGGCCGAGACGCACATATGCGTTCACATCGAATTAATCAAGGGCACAACTCAAGCCCAGCAGTCGTACACTGGACTGACCTTTCTTCACTACCCAACCCCAGTCGGCTGACCATAATTGGGACTATGAGTCCACATGAAACAATTGACAAACTAACAATAAAAATTGCAATGGAAACTGTTCTTAAGAAGTGTGGCAAATCCACTTTATGAAATATCAAATGAATTGCGAGGTATCCAGGATAAAACCCTGATCATACTTCTGTGTTGACCAACTGTATCTGTAACCAGGAAACCCTACTTTGGGCCGCCTCCAATATAAGACTGACTCATGCCTATGTATAACTTCATCTAACAGCGCCTCGATGCCTTTGGGCTGTAGTGCGCTCCACAAATACAAAAAAGTAAAAAAAAAATTAAAAAAATCAACCTTTGCCCAAAAGGGATGATTCCCATCAAAGGCCATCTCCACAAATTTCAACTAAACATCGGGAGCTAATCCAAACGGTCCTCATCCAAGAGTGCCTCTTCAGAACTGAACTCTTGCCCCTGGCATGCTCCACACAATCTGCCATCAAGGACAAATTGCAAAATCTGGCAAGCAGTTTCTCCCATGTCACCCACAACGTTAACACTCCCCTCTCATTATTTCAGCCGGGACGTTCTCAGCACTGAAGACAACACACCACATAAATCTGTATTTGGCCAGGGTGCAAGGAACGTACCCACCCCTGACAGCCAGGATGTCTGATGCAAACCTTGTGTCCCACAGCATCTAGCTTCTGTCAGCGGGACAGAAGGAAAAGATGCGGTCTGCAACCCCACTGCACCACAAAGCTCCCGCTGACGTGTGGTGAGAAAACTCAGATAAGAGGGAGCTGAGCAATCCTCCTTTGCAATGTCCTGATCTATCACAGGCATGGAGGCAGGTTTCTCCCCAGCCAACAACACTGGAACATCAACCAGTGGGTTTAAGGGCAGCAGGGTCTACAAAATATCCATAAGGTCGTATTGGACCTTTGTTCTAGTGCCAGCAGACAATCTTAATGTCTTCACCACCTTCTTCGCAATCAACCTTTGAAATTAGTGCGATGCTTTCGCGGTTTCCATATATCCAGGTCCAAAGAGGTGTCCAAGCTGCTGGCCCTTGGCAAGTCAGAAGACAAACCCACTATACTATCATCCGTATAGAAGCTTTTAACTGAAGTCCTCAGCTACACTGAATACATTGGTTCAAAGAGAATAGCATATCCTTCCTCGTGTAAGATGCAAAAAGTTATTCACCATAGTGACTACTGTACTCCTAGTTGAAAATATCCTTTCCTCCACACTGATGGGAGTTGGCGCAAATCGGGGGAACGAGATTAGGACCTTAGCAGAGCAAAGAATGCTTCCCATGTAAGAATTTGCACACTGAGACACGATGTATGCATGGAGTGCAACAATGCCCTTTGCTCGACCCCCACTCTCAATCCTTTCAGTCCCTCCATCCGTCGAGAGGAATGGGAGGACGAACTACAATTTTAGAAGGGAGAGGAGAGGACTTCAGACTAGGAGTAAACTAGCCACTAAAACAAGTAACTTTTCCTTACTCCCATTTCCCCAACCCCGCCTTTCTTCCATACATCTGGGAAAGCACCATGTATCACACTATGAAAGGGAGAAGTACGTAAACGATTGCAAAAATGTTACTGAGGACTGCTTGCGCAAAGTGAGCATCTGATCTGGAGCTGCTGTCCAGGGATAAATGCATGAAGAAAGCGGATGTGCATGCCCATGTGGGCACTTTGAAGATTGCCTCTCAAGAATAATGCCTCTAAAAGGCTATTGCTGTACTCTTTCCCCTAATAAGGTGAGCCAGGTCTTACGCTGCATTTTGTAAATATGCATAACACATGAGATGATCCATTTGGCTATTGTTGCTTTAGCTGCTTGTTTGCCGGGTTGTGCATCACCGAATCGTGATGAAAAGCCTGCCTGACGACCTTCCATGACTAGTCCTCAAGATAGAGCCTCAAGTCCCTGGACACATACAAACAGTGCAAGAGCTTGTCTGTCTCCATTTGTAGGACAGGAAAAAAAGACCAGCAACACAATCAGAGGAGTCTGCAGGAGCACCTTAGCACTATTTAAATTGATATACAGGTCCAATGCTGACGATGCTTGTAATTTTCTGATCCTGCGGGCCCATGTGAGCCAACATGAAGGCAGTTTTCCATGACATCAGCCAATGATTTGCAGAGTCTTTAGGTTTCATTGGTTTGTGTTAGAGCCGTAAGCCCCACATTAAAGTTCCAAGCTAAGTAAGGTCTACATGTAGGAGGAAACCATTGAAAGCACCCCACAAAATAATGTTTAATGACTGACTTTGAAGGTGAAAAGACTCTTTCCAGACTTTATAGATTGGCACTAAGGGACGCACGGTAGGTCCCATATAAAGATAGAGTTCCAGAATGAGGCAGACTCAATAGGATGGACATAACACCATCTACCCAGGCTTGGAGAGCATTACAAGATTTCTTCAGCATCCAATTGCAAAATTTGAGGCATCTGCCCTTATACTGTGACCAAGGGTATTTCTTTCTAGCGGCCACCTTAACTCGCAAGTTATCCTTCAAGACATCCAAATGCCTGAAGATTTTTCTCTCAGGTGTCTCAGCGCAAGCACCAAGAAAATCAATTGTGGGAAGGTTGCAACACTTTTCCACCCTTTTGGTGATGATCCCGGAGGAGGAGAGTTGGCCCAAGTGCAATATGAAGTAGTTCGGACAACCAATGCCTTTTCGGCCATCCGGGAGCACAACCAGGAGAATCTCGCAGACGCAAACTTTTCAACTTTGGGAATCAAAGGAAGTGGGGCAAAGGCATTTGTTGTTCCAAGGAATCGGCAAAGTGTCTCCCAGAGATCCAGGGACTTTTTGCCCACTTTCAATGCAAAGAGATCAACAGGTGGGAACCCCACTTCAAGAAGATGGTTAAATATCTCTGCCCTGAACTCACCACTCGTGGTTGGTTTGGGAAATTCTGCTCAGAGTTTCCGACTCGATTTTCTGATCCTGCTAGTTGGTCTGCCTGTAATTAAATGTTCTGCATGGGCCACTCACAAATATGAAATGCCAGAGCATTCAACCTGACCTGACTGATCTATTGCCTCTGTATATATAAAACATTGGGATCACATGGTCACCATCTTCGAACCAAGAGAGTTTGTGTTCTGCTAAATACTCATCTTGCCATATGTCATGATCTGGAGGTCTCCCAGGTTAGTCCAACAACCACAACAGAAGAGTGAGGAATCCAGTCCCATGTTTAAATGATGTGGAAGATCCTGCAAGAGTTTTCTAAAAAGGAGAATCCCCTCGTCTGCTCACAGGAAGAAATCCGCTCAGCCTGGCTAAAATGGGAATCTGTTTGAACGGAGAAACCCTTGACCTTAATGAGCCACCAAATGAAGCGGTTTGTGAAGATTTAAATGTCTTGCCTTGGTGACCGCTAGTACCATGAGCTCCAGAAAGCAATGCAACCAACAGGTAGATGTTTGCTTGTGCAACAAGAAGGGAGACTACGCTCAGCACATGCGTGGCTCTCCTCCAGGTGAATGCTCTGCCCACTTCGGAATCCCAGAAAAACCCTGTGAAATGAAATGAGTACGAGCCAGGTAAACTTTTGGTATTGACCAAGAGAGCAAGGACGAACGTTCGGTCCACAGGGAAATGCAGGCTGAAAGCCACCAGAGAGAGTGATGATGCCCATACCAGCTAATTGTCCAAATACAGATATTGGTGAATGCCCTTCAGCAGAAGGGATGACACTGCCAAGACAAATAATATTGTGAGCAGCCTGTGCGCTGAACACAGGCCAAAAGGATGGATATTGTACTGAAAATCATCTTCGCAAATAGAGAGCCAGAGGTAATGCTGGTGAGGGGGCAAAATCTTAACATACTGGTATGAATCTTGAAGGTCCACAGCAAACTTCCAATCACCCAGCTGTAGAAATGTCCATATAAGGACAGGAGTTATCTTGACTATCCATTACAGGCCAGGCACAGGCCATCCCTACACGGTTGCTTATCGAATTGCCAGGGTAGCGTGCAGAAGAAAAGAGGAATATGCATACCGTTTTGGAGGCGACAAAGCTCCTAAGATAATGTGGGGGAGCCAATTTGGAGCTCTCCTGCTACATCAGTCAGTGCTTCAGGCACTACTGTGAACATTTGCCCCAATGGTGAAGAGGGCCCAGACACTCCAAACACAGAGCATGAGATTCCACTGCCTAGAAGGACCTGCAACACACACAGAAAACCACCTTTACCCGGCAGTCATGGTAGAGAGCACAAGTGAGCAGGAGAAAGAAAAAAAGTTAAAAATACTGCAGGGAAGCGACAAACAAAAAGGAAAAAAGCTGCAGGCACCCAACCCACAGGACAAAAACAAAAGCACTGAGTGGACGGAGTGTGGGGTTGGAGACAACGGTGCTTCAGTGCTCTGTTTGCAGCCCACCTCAGTGAACAAATTCTTAATGTGGAAGCACATGTTGCTCTCCCAAAACTCTGATCCAGTTCCCCCTCAGAGGGAAATCCCATAAGTATGGAGAGGATGGGATGGAGGCGTATTGACATCTTTGACAGTGTTCAGATGGATTTTCAGAATCAGTACTGTGGATAGATTCTGAGAGGCCACCCTATTCTGGTGAACAGAAAAAGTCATTAATGTCTAGCCAAACCATTTGGGTAGTGTGAGTGAGCGGCAACGCCAGGGATGTCATTTGGGAGTCGCAACTGCAACCCCTGAGGGCCACAATTGCAACCTCTGGGACTCCCTTGCGACCCCAAATTTAAAAAGAAAAAAAAGAAATTTGAAACAAATAAGTGTTTTTGTGTCCCCAAAAGTTAACGGGTGCTCCTTGTGTAGCGGGTGTAACGCTCACCTGATTCCCGCAGAGGCGCCGGTCTTGACTGGGCGAATACCGTATCTTCAAAGGTGATGTGTAACACACGGTTGGCTCTTTGGGCTGGACCTCTGTGCACTGTATATGTCTGACTCAAAGAGTAAGATGTCTGCAGATAGAAAATATGGGATTAATGAACTGGGGTTATTGGGTGTCTCTCTCTTCTTCCCCTTCTCTTCTCCTGTAGAACCCCAAGGTTAATGCTCTCTCCTTAGGTAAGTGAACGCCGAGCTCTCCATCTGCCTCGGGGCAGGGTGCCGTAACCAGTTTCTTCACTGGATAAGGGTGCAGGCCTCTTGACCTCAGAGGACTGCTGTCCTTCGTTTACTGCACGAACGGTAAGTTCCGAGTATTTCAAATGTCTTTAAAAGTCTTTTGTAATGAAGTCTCTTGTTTTGCAGGGTTCCGGCGATGGCGGATGACGGGCTGATGTGAGTTGAGGATGGAACCCGTGTGAGAAATAGAAGCGCCTGGAAGCACGTAAGTAAGCGCTTGTTGCCTGCTTCACGATGCGCATTAACTGCCCTTTTATCTTGCAGGTACAAGTTCGGAGCTGCTGAAGGGTGCCGGAATACCCACTGGGTTCGGCGTGGGAAGGAGTAATGGCACGTGAGTAATAAAGTTACTCAATGTCTTTAAACGCACCTTCTTTTGTCTTTCAGATGCGGGATGCAGCGCCGAAGGCCTCCGGAGCGTGCAAAGCGTTGGTAAGCTTTTGTCTTTCAGATGCCGGAATGCAGCGCGAGGCGTTGGTGACAGCCGATGGACCAGGTAAGAGAAGCGCTGTCACTGAAGACCGTAATGCTAACCTGTTCTTTCTTGTCTTTATAGGTGTTGCTGAAGACTGATTCAGGATGGTAAGCCTTTTTCCCTTAGGCCCAGGATCAGATGCAGAAGACACGATGAGCGTTCTGCTGCAGAGGATGCAGAATAACGCAAAGCAAGATTCATCCATCGGGTGTGGTTTAAATAGCCTTCTGTAGTGCTTAGGTGTCTCCTTCCACAGCCTCGCCTAGGTAAGAAAAGAGTTCCTGCTTTCCAGAAGAGTTCGTGTTCTGAACCTAGGGAGTGGCTCCTGCCCCACCCAACAGGAAAAGTAGTCCCAAACAGAAGAGGATTAGAGGCTCAACTGGCAGGTAAGTAAGCAGCATGGTCTGCTGCAGGTAAGTCCACCCAAGCATTATGAGCCCGGCGCTTCCAGCGCTGGAACTGGGCATATTTATGAGCCTGGTGCCACTGGCACCAGGACAGGGTCCAAAAGATCCCAATTGGGACTGGTTGGCACTCAGAACCTGGGTTATGGGTCTGCTTCCAAGGGAGTTGGGTAAGTCCTGACCTTTTGGAAGCAGAGATCATGACAGCGGGCCCTCCCGCAGCACGGTGGGACCCGCCATACCAGGTCTGGTGAGTCTGCAGCCCAGACCTCACCCATCAGGGTGAAGGCTGGGCCGAGAGGTACTCAGTAGGGGTTGGAGCATACCGTGACATTTGGCACGTCACATGCCACATTCAGCTCCAACCCCTACTCCCTTGGCTTCCTTGCAGCTCACATACAGGAACCAAGAAGCTCTTGCAGCTTCCTGGTTCCTGTTTGTGAGCAGCGCGGAGGAGCCAAGGGGGCCTGGAAGGATGGACTGAAGCTACAAGAAAAAGGTAAAAAGGCTTATTTTTTGTAATATGATGCGTGTTTTGCATGTGTGAAGTGCATGTCAGATGTATGTATGTATGTGAATGGTGGGGCAATGAGAAGTGATGTGTGTTTTTGAATGTCCTTTGTGCGCCGAGACTGTACTGAGTGGATGTAAGAGAAAGTGTGAGTGACTGGTGGGTGAATGAGAAGTGATATAACGTGTGTTTTTGAATGTTCTGCGTGGGATAAAGAGAATAAGTATCCGCGCGTGGAATTACATGGCCAAAGCCAAACCCAGGAGCGCTGGCGAATTCGGCCCATTCCCGTCGACGCGGAAAAGGGCAATGAGGTGTGGCGCTGGAGGGCAGAGTCAGGGCAGTGCATGCTCCCTGGGCCGCACCCCTGCACGCCTCTAAATTTAAAGGGGAAGGTTTTTTCAGTTGAAAAAGGTTCCGTCTGCCGTCCCTTGGAAGGGATGCCAATGCAGTATGGAGGAAAGGGGACGGGTTGTAGGAGTATGACTGGGCATAGCCAGCATACCAATGTTTTCTATACTGGCATATATTGCAGGGACCGGCATGATAATGCATTGGGAAATGCCCTGTGCACTTCTGGTGACTTGCATCTATATTGTACTTTTTTCATGATTTACCATGCACCCAGCAATACGGATTGTTGGCCTTTTAACCACATTGCTGGCCTTTTACCCACATTTTCCCAGAAAGTGTGCTTTGCAATGCACCATTTTAACCCATTATTCAAAACATTTACTCTGGGGAGGGAGAAAAATCCCCCCGCCCCCAACCCACTGGTGGCTGGTAGATTTGTGGACCAGGCACCACCTCCTTATCTCTGTGTTACGCTAAAGATTTAAGCTTCGATTAAAAAACATATTTGCTTCTTTCCCTTGCAGTAGTGCATGCCCCTGCAGCTGCATAATCATCATGAATATTCCGCACACATGGTGATCTGGACCGGCCCGGGGTGTGGTGTTCCTTGGGCTTAGTTAAGGAACTTGGGGGTGGCCCACAGCATGGCTCGCAGGGGAGCTGCCAAATTTCGTGCTACGCCATTGGACACCACTGGGTCTGACATAGGGGTAGTGTGCAGAGCGCACCTTGAGCTCTGCCAGTGAGTCCCCGGGTGAGAAGCAACGTGTGGGTGTTTTCAATTTTAAATAACTGTGTGGTGCTATGTATTTATGTGTGCAGCAATGATATTACATTAAATGGTGTTTTTTTCAAAATCCTCTGGCACCCAGTATTAAGCATAGATAATAAAAACTATGGGAGAGGGGGTCCTGGGTATATTGAAAGAAACCTTCCCAGGTATTATACTCCAGCAAAGAGAACATTATCAGGTGCACTCCTCTCTGTCCACACAGACCTGTCTAATAGTTTTCTTCTATCGTAGTGGTAGCTGAATCATACATACATCTATAACCAGAGAGGTTTGTTGATAATAAATCCTGGTCAATGATTTCATTTTCAGGCCTTGCTCGTGCAGCATTTTTCTCCTGGTTAAACAGCAGCACACGCCTCCCCAGGTCAGTTGTTTTTGTGCTAGTTTAATACAGCACTGCCACAGATAACAAGTACTTCTGTGTCCATTGATCTATAGATGTTTCAAACACTAGCTGTAGTCTGCGCTACAGATTTTGGTTACCCTGTTAGAAATCCTGGATTATGTATGTTTTAGATATAGACCCCATGTGGAATCCCGAAAATGGCAATCCCCAAATGGGTAATCGAGGACAAATCATGCCTCCCTCTGTGCCTCAGTTCTTATATCTGGCTGAAATTAGAGCACCCGGAAACACGGTTGCTAGATGCATCTAAAAAATCTGTAGGTGGTTTGCCATAACTTCCTGTGATGTCACTTGGGGGTGGGGTCATATTACATCAATTCTGGTGATGTCATCAGGAAGTCAAGGGTCGTGTGATGTCACTTCTGCTACCCCTGGCATTTTGGTGAAATTACATTCCTGAGCAATGCCTATACTTAAGAGTGTGAGCACCGCTTATCTTAAAGAGAGTGAGAGAGTGACAGAGTGACAGAGTTCAGTCAAGCGCGCACACAGAGCTCTTTTAATACAAATTAGGCAGAATGTATAAAAATATAGATTTTTATTTAGGCCTTAGACAAACTCTTCGCAATGAAAAACCGCAGTTCAGTAACACTAAAACATTCACTATCACTATATAAACATTCACTTTAGTGTGCTCTGCTAAGAGCACTAATAATTGACTTTTATAATAGATTTAAAGCAGTTTTGGAATACTGTAGAATAGTAAAGAAAACGTATAAAAAGAACTAGGTAAGTAAACATCAGTCGGAGAACTAATATGTTATAAATGAAGTTAGAAACCCCATACAAGGCTTTATAAATAAGGGCACTACACCTTAAAAAGTTCTTCCCTAGCTAGAAAAGATGGGGCCTATTGCCCTAGAGTCAAAGGTTCCAGTGTAATTCTCTTCAGAAGGCTAGGAGTCTTTAATAGTCTGAACAAGAGTTGGCAATTACAACAGGCAATTTTTTTAAGTATGTCAAAGTAAGATAATTGAAAAAATGTTTTTAGCAGACCCTCTCCCAATCAAACCATCTTAGGGGAAGACCAGGGGCGGATCCTTAACCAGAACACCACCAGGAATGGTCAGGCAAGGGAGATGTAGGGTAAGGACTTTAAACCAGCTATACCCTATGGAGGTAGGGGGAGGCAGAAACAGTTATGTTAACTCACCCCCTGTACCCATGTTCACTCAGGGACCACTGAGTAGTTCATGAAATCGCTGGTTCCCCTTTTCTCATAGCTAGGTTCCGTTAAAGGAAGTCCATGGGTCTCGGGTGCAGAGTTCACTTTCAGTGTTGGGATTTTCGGTCTGGCTAGTTCGCGGTTCCTGCTTTAATGGATAGGTCCTGGACACTGGACATGGCCACTCGTCTGAAGACCAGACCACCAGTCTGGCGACGACTTCAGAGAAATCCTAGGACACGCTGAAGGCGGCAATCACCACTCTAAAGAAATGGCAGCAGAAGACTCCTGTGGCAGAAACAAATTGGTCCTGCAAGGCCTCTCTTCGGGGCATAGAGTTGCAACTTTAGGGAAATGCATTTTGTATCATAAGCTGAGGATCTGCACAATCCAGAGGTTTAACTCGAAGACGACTGATGCAGCGAGGTAGCCCAATTTGAAGATGTTCAGCCCACAGGATGGTTCCGACCGCTTCCGAAGGCTTCCATGATGTAGTGCGTATGCGGAAATGAGCTAAATAACATGGCGCCGGTGCACGGCCATTTTGGACAGTCACTCCCATTCCAAACCGCAATTAAAGTCTATGTTTCTGCGAGCTCAGGAGACCGACATGACTTCTGCAGCCGTTGCAATATTTTAGCACAAAGAAGATGAGTTCACTGTGTAGGATAGTTTGCATTTTGTTCGCTCAAGGACGAGCCGAGAGGGGAGTCAGATGTGCAGGTGCATTGATAAGGGGTGCTGGGAACGAGAGCGCGGAAGACAAGCTGGGTTTTTCCACTGTCTGGATTTTTCCACTCTTGCCTCCCATGCTTGCTGTCTGAAACTTATGAGGTGCAGGAGTTAGTTCCCCCTCGCCCCCAAGAGGAGTAGGTCCAATGAGGTGAGAAGGTCCAATGAGGTGACAGAGAATTGGAACCCCGGGTGTTGAAGTCTCGCGGAGAGGGAGGACGCTCCGCTCCAGACCCGGTTAGCTGATGCGTGATCTCTCTGCCTACCTGCCTTGGCACAGTGTAGTGTTGTCGTGGCGGAGATGAAGCTTTGTCTTACAACTGCCCTAACGGTAATGTATACTTGTTATGTTCGTTCTTGTTCATGTATTCATGTGTAACCAGTTGCATTTATTCCCTAGTTATATGTGTGTTTATGAAGTGTGAATAAAGGGCCTGTAAAGAGCACATTTTCTTCTAACTAATGGTCTAAGTGTACATTATTGCCTTTCCGAGTCCAAGAACTTCTAGTCTGTGTAATAGTGTGAGTACTTCTGAGGTCATTACACATGTCTGAAAAGCAAAACACATGGGTAGGGCCCTCAGGCAGGGATTGAGACTGGTTGTTCCCACTGGTCCAGAGTTCCAAGAATTGATGAAAGCCTTCAATAGATTAGCCAATGAGCAAGACTTGACTTGCACGTTTGATTAAAGTGCTGATGGACTGGCGTCCTACAAGTTCCAGGTAATCAGCAGGATACGTCTCTGAATATGGGTTTTGGCTCCAACAACGATCTAACTAATGGCTGCAGGAGTCCGCCTTATATACAGGAATCGAGCTGAAGTCGCCTCAAAGGCGACCAATGGTAAGGATCTGCAACATTCAAACCAACATGGGCTGTCCAATCTGTGCTCAACACATTTGCCCAGCAACAGAGATACATTGGCAAGGATGTGGCCTGGGACCAGAAAGTTCCATCCCCAACATCTGGCCACACAGACGGCCACTTTGCCCAGGAAAGCAGGAGCTTTACCCAGGAAAGGGCTTTAAAAATTCAACAAATCAGGCTTTGCTGACAGAAAGTAGGCCAACCAACAAGTTGGCTAAGGGCATTCAGAAGTCTCATGTAACAACCATTTTAGCGTTTATAGTATTGTATATGGCATTAAGTGGTCAAATGCAAAAGCACGCGAGGCAACAAAAATGAACTGTTTGTACAGTAGGTGATGTGTACAGAGAAAAACAAGCTGTGAAGCTTACAATGGGGAAACAGTTTGCCTGCTGCGATACCCATAGGGACTGATCAGTGCCCCCAAAGAAAGATGAGGTTAGTGAGGTCAGTGAAGTAAGACTGGCCTCCAAAAGCCAGAACAGTTTAAAAACAGTAGCAAAGTTGGGCTTTGCATTGAGGTCTATGAAGTGAAAGGAGCAAAAAGAAAATAATTTCGAAGAGACAGGAACTGGCCTCCCTGAAGGAGAAGTACTGCAGTGAAGCACCAGTAGCACAGCAGAAAGAATAGCAGTGCTGGCCCTTCGATGCCAAAAGGCCACTGGAGGAACCGAGCAAGCAGGCATGTGGTTGTGGTCGACCGGCGCACCTGTGCCTGGAGGTTTGCAAAGATGAGCAACATCTCAATTTTTCCAATTCCTCCAGAGAGAAAGCCTTGGTGGGCAACAACACCTGTGTAGGTGTTGAGTCCTCAGGAGTATCACTGCAGTGGGAGTGACTACTTGGCTTCTTGGAAGAGGAGGAGCAGGAGGAACGTTACTTGGAAGAGTTGCTGGGGGAGTGCAACCTCTCCTATGTTGCAGCTTCATTTTTTTGCTTACTGATTGACCCCTCCGCTGGCTCCTCCGCCACAATCTAGTTGGCCTGATGTAGTGGGGTATTTGAAAGGGCCTGCTTAATATGTGGTAGAAAGTTTGGAGGCACCATTCAATTTGGATTCGTTTTTATTAAGGGAACAAGGTGTTTCGCCCAGAAACATGTAGAAATACAGCAGTAATCTAGGCAATCCTGCATTGGGTGCCTCACATTAAAGGGAAAGGTGGTGAGCAATTGACTGGTTGTTTGAGAGGACTGCAGACGTGTATTTTCATAAAAAAATATATGAAAAGGTATAGAGTAACCCCTTCCATGAATGAAAAGATTAATGTAACAGGATTACAATTCAGAAAATCATTTTTTACTGCCATCATATTTGGCTATAGAAGGCGAATTGATTATTCTACAGAACACAGAATAATAACACATTTAACTATAGAAGATAAGCGGATATAATGGTTACCGTGGACTGCTAGACCATCATACACCCGGAAGAGGTTAAAAAACTGAGTCTGTGCTAAAATCTCAGCCTAAATTCTTTTCTTTTACAAAATTTGACATTATTGAAATAGAAACACAAATGCCAAATGTAGCCAACATCGATTCATTAGCAATCCATGGCCTGCTTTACAAACTTAATCCAAGCTATTGTCTCGGTCATTAAATATGCACAGGCTACATTCAGCTTAATGAAGCTTTACCCAAGACAACGTTGTCCATGAATCAGACTGTGAAGGCAAGTTAGATCTTTGGGAAACACTCATCAGCACATTTGAATTTGCTATTCTGTGCTGAGGCAGCAGAGAAAATGGTCTCTGCAAAACCAGCTCCTCTACTCCAGACAGTCAGGTATCTCATTTGGCACTGTAGCTACCTTATGTACATGAGGGAAGAGTTGCTTAGGGTGATGAACAAAATCCAACCAGCTGCACTCAGATTGCCAGGCTGTCAGCTGTTTTTCAACATCATTTACTAGATGATGCAACTAGAACGCTTCTGCATGGCCAACACATCCGTCATTGGTATCACTGATATTCCTCCACGGCAGATTGAAGCAGGTTAAAATGGTTAACTAAATGTCCCCTTCAATCTGTAATGACAGCACATCACAAAGTGGCTTTTGCTTGCCTTTGAGAGTTAATATTCCAATTCATATTCTAACTGAATTTGTAGATGATGGACCCTCCTTGGGGGGGCTTAGGGGCTATAGCCCTGGGTCTTTCGGTTGTAGCCCCGGATAAAAGCTCAGGGACTAGAACCAAAAGGGTAGCTAGCCCCAAGTCCTGACAGTCCCGACATTAGCTTAGCCTCGGATCTTTTCCAGACCTAGCAAGACCCCTGCCTCCTTGTATACAATGCTAGAAATTGACCCCTCACGCACAATCAAGCAACTCTGTTCCCACCCTGCCTGCCAACAGAATAGAGGAGCTTTTTGAGATATGCTCAGCAGCCTCCCGTCCCTGAAATCTCCATTTCTCTTCTGCAGATTAGGCAGCCTGTCCAGTCATTTCAAATAGTCAAAATTGGACACAAGGCCTCCAGCCAATGCTTCTGAGCTTGCACTTCCTGATTCCTTGATTGTTTTAATTGAATTTTCCTCCCTATCCACACTGCCCTGCATCAGCCCAGTCACGCATTTTGTCACCTTCCTCTCCAGGGCTTTTGACTGCTTCACCCAATGGCTTACCACACTGCAATTGTTGCTCTGTGCCCCATATTCCAACTCCATTTTATTCACTCTTAGGGAGATACTCCTTGGAGGCACTGTGATGATTATGATGATGTCATCACTACTTTTCCCAGAGTTAGCATTAGCTCATTTGGCATGTGGACGGCAG
Organism: Ambystoma mexicanum; assembly: GCF_040938575.1. Taxonomy (NCBI): domain Eukaryota; kingdom Metazoa; phylum Chordata; class Amphibia; order Caudata; family Ambystomatidae; genus Ambystoma; species Ambystoma mexicanum. Next base: position 249,729,650 of record NC_090939.1, read on the forward strand.
CCACTCCCTGATTCTGACCCTGGGGGTGGCTATGTGAGGGAGGACCACATGAGGGGAGGTGACCCTCAAGGGGGAGCACAGGCATCATTGGATGAGACATTGTATCCCCCTTTCCCTTCTAGGGATATTTCCTCCATTCCTCATGCCATGATGGCATATTGTAGCAATCCCCTTCAACTATTATCCAGTATGCTGACAGTATTTTTCAATAACCATCCTTTGTAAGTACTGAGACGAGGTAGAGGGCCGGAGTAATGAAGAGGGCTGGAGTAATGAAGAGAGCCAGAAACGGCAAGCCAACACAGCAGTCTAGTATTTGGAAGCTATAGAGCAGTTCCGGGAAGTTTAAAGCGGACACAATCACAGAGAAAGGAAGAGACACTCTAATGTAGGCTGATGCTGAGCGGAACACGAAAGGTGGAGATGCAGAGAAAGACAGCAGCAAGGCTGCTTTGAGGGGGGGAGAACCTCGCAACTTTATTCTGACACCGGTCAGAATCCCGGAAACAGACAAACCGGGGAACGCAGCACGAAGGCTCTCACCGAGACGGAGCATGGTGACCCAGCCAACGGAAGCACTGTGTTGAATGCCCGCAAGCAGACTAAGCAGCCGAAAGCAGAGGAAAGCGGTGCAAAGGACAACCATCTAATTGGGCGCCTGCCAAGCCAGCAGAATGGCAAAGGTGGCAACTGAGCTGCATGTTGAGCGAGTAGGGAACCACAGCGCTTAGGGATAAATGCTGCATAGAGATTGAAAGAACGAACCGTGTTGAACAAGGGTCAATGACCCCCTTGTTAGAAGGCAAAGGGCAGCCAAGTACAAACTTTGTTACTAAAAGGGCACTGCCCCGAATGTGGAGAGAGATCAAAATATGGTTGAGAGAAAGAGTGAATACAAAGAGAGAAGGCCTGGCAGGCTAATGAGCCAGGCCATGTAAGATTGCGAGTGAACCAGGAGAAGAGTATAATTCCTCCTAAGGCAAACCAAAACGAGAATTGTACATTTTGGAACTACTGTGACCAGGTACTGGCAGGAGAGTATACCAGGCAAAGCCAAGTGAAATCAAGTGTGAAATAAACTGCAAAAGAGAATCCCAAGGAAGACTCATGCCCTTAGGATCCCGAAGTGCATTAAATGTGGATAAGGAAGTCATTGCACGAGGAGGGGATTGCTGTACCAATAGGAGGATGTTATCTTCTGTAGTTATAAAGAACTTGGTTATTCTTTTGAACTTTTGTTTTGGTGCCGAGGAAACTGGGAAAACACTTGTGTATAGTCGCGTTATAAATGCCATATTATATAATTTCCAGGAACTGTGAACAGTACCTAGTTGGAACTTTTGTTGGATGTATACATTTTTGTTGAACTTGAACATTTGTGCACTTTCAGAGCCAAAGACAATACCCTTAGCGCTTTAGAGTTGCTTTTAGAATGAGAGGGCTACGATAGGATTTCGGACACAGGACATTTTTGCTTGGACATCTGGACACAGGACAGACCCTTAGTTTTGGTTGAGGTAAGGGAATACCTCTTAGATTAGGTACAGTGAGGCATTATCCAACCCCTTTATTCTTTAAATAAAAGTATGTACTCATCACGATGAGTCCTCCGTGTCCTGGTCCCATTGCTGGTTCCTCACAGTACCAAAACCAAGTTAGAAGCATGTTCACCGCGGCAATTAAATTTAATATAGCAGAGACGGGTGTCAAAAATGTGTAGGAAGAACTAGTGACACTCCCCATTTGGAGTAGTGCTCCCTTTTGGTCTGGTGATACGCAAACACCTACTTGGACTTTTAAACATATCCATTCTGGAGATTTAAACAAAGCCGGCAAAGATGCACAGACTGAGGGATTGATTCAGACATTCTTCAGATTTTATTTAACATCCTTTAGGTTTGAAGCATGCAATACAGGGAAAGAGATTTCAGTAAATGTATATATGCAAAGTCCTCCTTAGGATGCAAGTTGATTGCCCCACAGGTGAAATACAGATTACATTCCCAAATGATTAAGGCCAATTTTAAATGCCTGACCTAAGCAACTCGTGCTTCTCAACAGTCCTCAGCTACAGAGTCAAATTCTGCTAATTCGTATTCCATAGTTCATTTGGTGGGCCACCTTTATTGTTTATTTATTTTAGCATTTATAGCAGCGCTCCAAACCCTCAGGTACCAGAGCGCTTATTACAGTAAATGCAAACGGCATTCTTCAAAACAGCAAAAAGCGCATGCAGGTGGTCCTTGACAACGTAATCTGGCAAAACCACGCCTCATGGTGTGGGAGGCTACATTAGGTATGCAGATCCGCAAGAGACCAAGTTGGGCAGGTAACAAAGGCAAGATACAAAGTCAGAACTAGACTATAGGTAAGGTCAAGTAGGATCCAAACACGTTAGGCAGGCTAGAGGGTCAAAATCAAGTAGGTGCCAGGCAGCCTGTATAGAAAGCGTGAGGTGAGATTCCACTCAAATAAGTTAACAAGCAACATACTTACACATTATGCGAGGCAAAAGTCACAATTAGGTAGCAGGGAGCAACATTTGCCACACAGCCACAGTCAGATTAAGTGGGCACAGAGCGGCTTGCAAATGTGGTGCGAGGCAATGAGCAGGTAAGGCTCAAGCCATTTAAAAATGCAATGCATGCTAGGAGTCTTAAACAAGTAGGTGTGGATTACATAGGCAATGGGGGTCTGTGGGCATAATCCGGTAGATAGACGACAAGTGCAAAGTATGGTAATGGAAGTCAGGAATTACAAGGCAGGTAATGAGCAAATAAGCAAGGATAACATAAGACATACAAATTAGAGTACAAGCTGGTAATGCAGGCAGCGCATGGCTGTTAGGTCGCAATTAAGTGGGTTACATAGAATAGGTTGTGTGTATTACAAGCAAGTTTAAGGTACAGCGCAATTGCCAACAAGGCAGAAACAGGTGAGATGCATGCAAAGTAAGTAACAGGCAGTCTGATGATATATAGCTAGTCCAATACAGTTGGCAAGGAAAGGTAGGCACAGGCATAGTGTGAGGGAAGTAAGGGTATTGATCAGGTCTGGGAAAGCCGGACCACAAGCATGTGGTTCCCTCAGATACAGAGGAGGATGAGGAATTCATGGTAAGGGGTGCATAGCAGGAGTCTTACCCTTGATAGGCCATCCTGTGCATCAGTACCGCACATACACTTTGACACCTTTCTTTGGACCACCTTTCCTGGATAACCTTTAAAAGATAACACCCAGGAAACAGACCAGAGAAGACTGCACCAGGAGAGAAGGGCGGCCTGCAAAGAGCGCTGCATGGCCAGAAAAACAGTGATGGAGCAGGTATTTGGCTTTTTGAGGTGGTCCTGGAACGGGGAAAAGTGGTAGGCCTGCGTGTGGAGAAGTCTGAAGAATGAGGGCTTGGGGCAGGGTACAGGAGAGGAGAGAGGCGAGAACACAGCAGGGGAGGTGGACGGAAGCAAAGACACAGGCATTGAGGTTCGAGGGGGTGGCAGCATTGGAAGCCACTCCAAAATGGTGAAAAAATAAGGTCTTTCTTTGGAGAGGCCAAGAACAGGTGGCCTAAACACACATTTGATTATGGGCGAGATGTTTGTGCAAATCATGAACTCCAACACTTAAGTGTATTAGGGCAACATGTAGAGTTCCTGGGCACCCCATCATGCTGCAGGCCATAGGCAACTATTTGACCACAGAGAGTTTATTTTGAATTCAACTTTTGAGAGCCATGCACAAACCCCTTGGCTCTGTGGAGGCCTAAAAAAGGCGACAACTACAAGACAATTTGATGGGAGAATAACATTCCAACGCTGCCCCATCACTCCTACATTTCATACAACCTTTATTAGCAAAAAAGTTCTAAAGGACAGTCCTTCCTCCCGTAGGTAACTTATCTTAGAGAGATCTTCTCCAGCATTCTGGGTAAACGTTTTCAGCCACCACAGGGCACAGTACAGCTCTGCGACATATCTGCATGGTGCCAAAAACGTCTTATGTGACGTCTGGGGTAGTATATATGGGAGCCAGCAGTGCCCCACGCCTCAATTTGGCCTTTTTCCCTTGCACTCTGCAGATGAGGGACTGCAGAACAGTGGGAGATGTACAAGCTAGCGGAATCTGTGGGACTAATTACTAATCCACTAGAAAGAAGATTACTGAGATGCAATAATGTATTCTTCCAATAGGTTCCTTCATGGCCCAAATTCCTAATTCAAGACCCTCAAAGCAGTACAGAACCTTGAAGAGGGAGTGGAAACAAACACAAGGAAGCTGAGAATCACTGCACGACCAAGGCAGACATCCAGTCCAAACAAAGAAACCAGGAAATAGTGCTAGGTGAACATGTACAGCGAAGCTCACTCAGCTGCGTATATACTGTTCAAAATTGGGACATTCCCCTGCAAGACAGATGCAGACAAAAGGCCTATGCTAGAAGGGGGTTTGAAAAACATTTTTTCTAGCCAAATCTTAACACTATGAAATGCAGACAAGCCAATTGGACACAGTGAGTTAGCCATCAGCCCTCACTGTACAGGCTAAAGCATACCAGCAAATAGCTTGTCATCCTTCAGGACCATCATCCAAGGCACTTAGTAGCTGATAACTGTTAGGCAGAATCCCGTGCAGTGCCCTTAGGGACCATTACACACGATTAAGACTACAAGTGGCAATACAAGTTTTACCTTTGGTACAAGCCTGTACTACTAAGTTATAGTGGTAGCAGTAGCGGAGCAGCCAGGCGTATCAAGAGTATATGAGCAGTAGCAGAGATTACACCAAGGGACCACAATTACTGTGACTCAAGCAAACACTGACTCAAGGTTTCAGGTAAAAAATATAAGTACATTTATTTTTAAACCATTTGTTATAAACACAACACTTCTATTAAACTTAAACAAAAACCACACGTTAAATATACTACAACCAACCAATTCACTTTGTACAGTAAGTCTCAAGGTAAGTACCCTGTGTTGAATGCACCGGTGTTACGATCAAAACACGTTACCGCAAATACAATTGCGATCACTTTTTGACAGTTCGGTCTACTAACTAAACACGTATCCGTGACATGAAATGCTACCGGGGTAAAAACACACTTAGCACTTGAGATACCCAGAGGGAGTTGAAGGCAAAAATCACAGGCAAAATTTTGGTTAGGCAGGCAGAATCAAGAAACACTCAAAGACAGGATTTCAAAAGTCAAAGGGCCGGAGCAAGGGTTGAGAGACACCAGGGCCTGTTACCGAGGCTCACACAGTCAGATAGTTCGAGATTCAACGTAGCCAAAAATACTTTGATATTGTCAATGTTCGGAAGCAAAAGTTAGAAGGAGGGAAGACAAGGGCAAGCCTTGGAAATAAAGAAGAGGGATTCACCCAGTTTCCTCAAGCAGAACACAGTACCTTGTTCCAACGGTGCAGCTGGTGCCCTGGCAGTTGTTCCTAGTGGTTTCCCGCATACCCACGATTCCTGGAGCTTCGTTGTGAAGGGGGACGTCTGAAGGGGTTCTGCACCACACAGGGATGAGGAGAGGCTCTTCAGGTGGCTATCCGGACCACTACAGCTATGTGCAGTGATTTCAACCAAGGAAGAGGATCCTCTAGCTGTGGAAGATGAGCTGGTTATCCCCACCACCTGGATCTTCTGAGTCATTGAAGGTGGATAGCTCGGGACTGCGGCAGGGCTTCACCGGGACGGGGTAGTTGCAGCAACGCGTCGTTCTCTCCGCTTCTCGTCGGTTCCTTGTAGTTCCAGTGGCGACTCTCTGACTTCTAGCCGAAGAGACCTGCCTTTTATGCGAAAACCCCCCATTCACGCAGCCTTGCTGTCAATCACCCAACTGGGGGGTTGTCCAGCCCGGACAACTACCCTGGCCAATCAGGACAAAGTGTGACTTGGGTTTCCTAGGATACCCTGTGCAGGGGATGACTACACCCCTCCCTCACATTCAGCCCACATAGACACCCAGGCGCCTTGAGGAGGGCTTCTGGGCAGAAGCCCGCCAAAAGACAGTGAACAAAGAAGGCAAACCTAGTTTGCCGCGCAAAGTAAAACACAAGAAGGACTTTAACAAAAAGAAATGGGGAATAAACCCAACCGGAGCCAAGAGAAAGTCGATTTGGTTAAGCAGGTTTATGTTCGAGGCTAATATAATAGCCAAGAACAGTACCACGTTTATCTAATATAATCGCAGTAGAAAGGTTAGGGCAGATACCACTGCCACCAGCCAAGTCTAACTGTTAAAAGAGCGAAACAATGCTCTAGGAGGTACAGATACAAAGGGATACGAGTTACCCATTCCAGTACTCCATGGAAGATTGGTGTACTGGATCTGTGGTAGATTGACTAAGTAAAGTTAATGGTAACTTTACCCTTTTCTGGGGGACAGTAGTCGCCTCAGGAGTGGAGGGAAGTCTCAAAGACAACCCTGTGTCACGGCACTGAAGGTGCTGCGTGACACACAAAAAGAAGGGGGCTACTGAAGTGGTGTACTTCAGAGTCCACAATCAAAAAAAAAGGTAGAAACATATAGCAAAACACAGGTAAGAGTGGGGGGGGGGGGGAAGCTCTCTCTTACCAAGCGGAAAAAAAAATAAACTCCAGAAGTCCGGCAAAGCTGCTGGGGGACTCACTAGTTGAGGGAAATTAGCCATAAATGAGAATTCTCCCTAACAATAACCATGGTGGCAACCAGTAAAAGGACTTTAGGGGTGAGAAACTTGTAACAAAGCAGTGGCTTGGACTGAGCTAGCATGAGAAACGTCAAAACAAGGTTCAAATTGTGGGCATGAACAATTAACTTGCATGGTGGCAACTAGCTAAATACACACAAACTGCATAATGGCGGGAATGGAAAAGAACACCTTGCTTGAGAGTCCACTTAAAGACAAACATCAGCCAGGCATCCCTCCACAGTGCTGGGCCAAGGATAGCAGAACATCTATAACAGTTGAGGTAGGACAGGTCAATGGGTCTAGACTGTCTTGGCACCAAGAGAAAGCACAAATTACTTGTATTCGGTAATGTCCTTTCTGACGGAGGTTCAAAAGGATTACAGAAATCTCTTCACCAGGATTTCCTGCAGCAGATCGGGTGGCTGAGAAGTTCAGGGAGGACACCAATCCGACTGACTCCTTAAGAGAGGGAAGCAGTAGCCCTGGGTCATCAGTTGGAGATCCAAAGTGTCAGAAGTAATCGAAAACCATTACACAAGAGCATTGGCCCAATCTCCCACTAACTGCAGAGACCACCACCAAGGTTGCGATGTAGATGGAGGACCTCAGGGTATAGTAGCCATGGCTGCTTGTGCTCCTCTACCTGGACTAGTGCACCTTCTTTTGCATTGCCACAGTCTGCGCCATCTTGTCCCGCTTGTAGGCTTTTGCACACTGCTTCCTTCCCATCAGCAATCAGATCAGTAAATCAGTCTTTAGGTTTTCCTTCAGGGAGATCAAATTCAGCCTTGGATGCCACTGCCCATAAAATGTGCAAGTACTTTGCTTGGGTACAAGATGCATTAATGGCCGTGAAGGCCAAAACTTTCTTCACCATGGTGGCAAATTTCTTCCTGAGAAGGCCGCTGACTTTGCATCAGCCATGGCCACCTTGACAATGAGACTTTCAGAAATTGCTCTTTGACTGGCAAAGTGCACAGTCTGTAGAAGACCTCTAGAAGTGAGACCTTGAGCACCACATTAAAAGGTAGCATTGGTTCTTTTGGGGGGGGGGGGGGGACATTTTGAGTAGGTCTGTTGGGTCAAATTCAATAACGGACCTTAGAGGTGGGCCCCAACTCAAGGTCTCAGAGACATTTGTCATTATACAGCTATATGCAGCATTTGGGTGGGCATAAGGGCTTGATTGCATCAGGATGAGCTCAGGGGAGCTGTTCAGTTCGCTTGCATACTTTAAGTCGCTGATCAAGTCAGATTTTAGTCTCATCCAAATTAAAACTCTTCTGTTTACTTTGTAAATTGACTGGAATGACGAAGAAACTTAGCTCGCAACACAGGAACAGATTTAATTCAGATGCCATCTTCAATGCGACTGCTCATTCGAGGAGAAGGCAACATCGACAGCGTCGAGGAGGAATACACTCTGACAAGCGGAGAGGAAAGGAAGAATGGATTTAGACTGGAGAAACAAGGGAACAGAGGCACAGGAGCAAAGAGGAAGTGTGTTCTGAGGAGTGCAAAAGAGGGCTTACCACAGGCAGTGTGGGGATGCAGAGCAAGAAGGGCGATGGAAAACACAGGGTGCAAGATTGAAAAATTGAGAGAAATAAGTGCTGAAAGATATGGAGGAGCACGAATGAGAAGACGCTTAAAAACCAGGAAAAACCTAATTGGAATATGAGAATGCCTGGGTAATTTTACATTGTTTATATTTACCCTGTTGTTATATTTAAATTACACTTCAAAAGAGAGAATTACTAGTTCCAGTTCACTCCTCTGGAGGCAGGTCGAGCAATGACAATGAACTGCAAAAATTCACTTTTTTAAATTTGTTATCAAGGTGAATATGGTTTAAACAAACCTTTCACACAATTTAATCACATAAAGACTATAAACACATTAGTCCCACATACATATTAATGTACTAGAAAACACACAAACACATTAAAAACAGTACATATTGATTCTGCTTAAAAATGTTATATCAAACCACAATTCAGTGTTACAATTGACGTTCAGAATAAAAACAAATATTAAATAAGTCATTCATTCAACAATTTCTCTTATTTATTAGGTTCACAGCTAATTTCCATATATGGTAAGAAGCCCTCATTATTACTAGCGGTTCTGCCATAAAAATAGTGGACCAGAATATGCATAGCTGTTTCAATAGAATCATTGCAGAGGCAACACTTCCTTGCTTCACGCATGACGCCCTGCCAAGCCCCAGTGTGAGAGAAAGGTGGCAGTACATTGAAAGATAATTTCATGATGAATCGTCTGTAGTGAGCACTGTTAATCTTTAGAATCTAACTACAGGTCATAGAGTGAAGCTTTAAGTGATATATTCACAGTAATTATTTTTACAGGAAAGGGCTGCCAGATTCAAAGATCGATCCCAATCAACTGCTCTTATTTTTAACTTCTGCATGAAATCACCAATATTTGTAGAAGTAGGTATAGGGAGGTCAATAGATGTAAGAAGTCGATGTTCTAATTATGAAGCTCTAGGAAAGCCTGATTAAAGTTGGTTGAGTATTGCCGGCAATAAGGCCTAATAGAGTCCCATCTGTGCCATTGGCTAAAAGTAATTTAAAATAAAATGCACACCTCTGCACTCTCCAGAGAGTCATGAAGTCAAATCCAATTTACATCTTATTGCTTCAAGTGGTAAAGCACTTGGTAAACCCAAATGGGGCGCCATAGCTCCCCCTCCAATCCAGAGCACACACTTCTCAGCCAAAACCTCAAGACCATTCAAAATGGCGAGTATAATACCAGTTTTATAGGCCTTGATCACATCTAATGTATTCATCATTTTGGAGGCCAGATTATCTTCATAGAATGACCCCTACAGGATCATAAATAACAAGCATTCTGAGATAAATATGGGTATTAACAAGTTCAAGGGCCTCCCCATCAATCTTCCAGTGATAATGTCTTCTATATCCACTTCTCCCAATTATCATAACCTTGGTTTAAAAAAAATCATTTTAAGATTACATTTTGCTGTTTTTTTAATTACATCCAGCGATCGATGCAGCCCTACTGGGGTAGATCCAATAACACTGTTGTCAACATAAGAAAGTCACAAGTTCAACTCTTGTCCAATTTAAGGGGGGAGATTTATACAATCCTCAAGGGATTTACCCCTATCTGCCACATAGAAATTATATAGAAAAGGAGCCAACACACAGCCTTGCTTTAGGCCGTGGTTGGTATCAATTGATTTAGTGAGTATCTCCTGCCCCTGATCTAATCTGACCCCCACCAGAGTGTTTTGATAGATTTGCATGACGAAATTAATTAAAACTGGATGGATGCCCCAATTTATGAGCTTATTCAAAGGTTTAGGCCATATGACAATCAAAAGCCCCAGCATAATTTATGTGCAAGTTAGTGAAACCATTCAGATGTGTAGCTGCAATCAATGTAGCGCCCAGATGTTGTGCATAGTGCCCATGCCCAGTCTGAACCCAGTCTGTTTCCCTACAAGGTTATTAAGGGCTCAGGCATTAAGTTTTTCCATCAAGACACAGGAGTCTATTACCAACGATAATTACTTGCTTCAGTTCCCAAGCCTTTTTTGAATACTGGGATTAGAATGGACTTCCTCCAACTAGGGCGAATGACACTCACACTACATATTGAGTTATGAATCTTATTTAACAGTTTAGCCAAAAGGATTGGTGTCTTCTTAAACACAACATTGGCAATTCGATCAGGGCCAGGCGCCCCAAATGGCTTAAGACCACATATTACCTTCAACATGTTATCTACCTCAATAACAAAACTTACATTTATAAGTATAAACGTGCAAGCTGTTTCGTCCACAATTACTCCAGGTTTAAGACAATAACACTCCTTTATATGATTTACCCAATTGGACTTCAAAACAGGATTCAGCTACATAAATTAGGTTATACAATTTAATTAAGATTTGAATTAAAAGGTTTCGCGTGAACGCATATGCATGCTAGGGAACTAATCAAGAAAGGATATGGAAACACTTGATAATCTGTCAAACACGGGACAACTTAAAGAGGCGATACGGCAGATGCTTCCAGAACCTCAGGATAATGTCTTCAGCCAAAGGTCTTGAATCTAACAACATCTGTCCCTCTAGGGACACTATTCTAATGGCAGAAGTCCAAAGAAAGGGGCAGCCGAAAGTTTAAGTCTATTCTTAAGGAGCCCTTTAGCAACCTGGCTAACCCTATGCTTCAAAGAATATTCCCAAATCTGGCCAACAGTGTTCATAGACCTGTAAAGTGCATCCCAATTCTACCAGAACACAGCAAATTCTTTCCTGGAAGGTCCCTCTCGCGTGTATTCCCAATTCTGTCTCCTGCAGGTTCTCTGGTTAGTACTGTGATCACCTTTTCGTAAAATGTTAGGAAAATATAGTTTAATGGATTGTTGAAATGGATGTCTATCGCAAGCACTTTAGAAAGCACAATCACTTAAATATTTTTATGCCATTTCAATAATTTAAGCCTTCCTTTCTTATTGATTAATTTATTTAATTATATAAGTGTATTTTTAAATATGAATAGAATACAGTAAAAATGACCTCACTCATGCATTTGGTGCATGTATAAAGCAAGCTTTACTTGCTCAGTTATCGTCTTTCTGTAGCTTGATTAATGCATTTATTTATTATGCGCCTATACACAAGTGTTTCAAGGGGCAACCAGGCAAGGGAGGACAACACCATCTTACTAGGCCTAGTGTCATTGAGATCGTACAAGTGGCACAAGTAGTGCAGGGGAGAGGGATCAGGGCAAAGTGCACCCAGAGCAACAGGGCCTTGAGTGAAGTGCAAGGAAGGCGGGGACTACGGTGGACAATCCCAGCAAGGTTAGCAAGGTGGCAGAGCAAGGTGAGCCATGCAGCAAGTGCAGGGGGACTAGTCAGGGGGGCCTGGTGTCCTGTAGGACTCAGAGGACACCGAGTAGCCAGTCAGCAGACGGAGTAGGAGCAAGGGAAGGTTAGCAGGGGGGAGGGAGCGAGAAAGAAGAGCAGAAAAGGAAGGTCTTGAGGAGCTATAAGAACTTAAAGAGATCCGGCTCAAGGCACAGAGAGGTAGGGAGGCCATTCCAGAGGGAGGCATGTGTAGAGGAGAGGGATCTACCCCCCAATCTCTGCTTGGGGAAGCGACTCACCCGCCACAGAGAATTGGAAGTAGACGAGCAGAGGGGCCTAGGAGGAAGCTACTTAGGAAGAGAGCTGAATGTAATGAGGGCCATGGCCCCAGAGGGTCCTAAACTTTATCCTTGCAGCATCTGGGAACCAGTGGAGGGATTTCAGGGCCGTAGAGATACAGTCCCTGTGCTTGAGGCCAAGGATAAGTCTTTCAGTCCTGTTCTGGATGAGTTGAAGACGAAGAGTAGAGTTAGGGAGATTGAGAAAGAGGCTGGTGTTTTAGTCCAGCTTAGAGAACCAGGGCTATGGAGACGGTGAGCTTCTGGGAGAGGGGGAGAAAAGGGAGAATACCTCAGAGGAGGTACAGCTGGAAATGGGACTTATTACCAAGGTCTGATGTGTGGAGAGAAGGAGAGAGTGGAGTGGAAGATGACCCCAAGGTTTTTTGCCTCACAAGAGGTAGAGGGCAGAGGGCACAAGGAGGGTGGCCAGAGTGAGGCAGGAGCAGTTGTCCTAATGAGAAGGATCTAAGTTTTACTGGCATTAAGGCAGAGATTGTTAGAGGTGCACCATGCCTGAATAGCGCGTAGAAAGTCAGGAATGAGCGAGGAGGCATAGGGTAGGCTAAAATAGCTGCGTGTAATCCGCATACCACTGTAAGTTTGAGGAAAAGGTAGAGATCAGGAGGGCCAAAGGGGCCCGATAGACATTGAAGAGCCAGGGGGAGAGGACACAGCCCTGGGGAATGCCACATGGTGAGAGAGGCTGTGGAGAGAAGACCCAAGCTGAACATGGGAAGGTAGGTCCAGGAGGGAGGAGGTCAGCCAAGGCCAGATCTGTGTTGGCCATGGTCTCGTGGAGACGAGAATTCAGGATGTTGTGGTTGACCGTGTCGAATGCAGAAGTAAAGGAGAATGAGGGAAAGCTAGAGTCCAGATTAGAGTGCAGATCTTCACGGGTGTTCAGGAGTGTAGTTTCCGTGCCTCTGGCTGCTCTGAAGCCAGACTGATGGTTATGGAGACAACTATGGAGACAACCAACAGATTCAGTGTGGATGGTTAGCTGGCAGATAGCCAACTTCTCCAAGAGTTTGCCCAGGAAAGGAGTGATGGAGATCAGCGATAGTTTGCTGGAATGGAGGGGTCGGCAGAAGGCTTTTTTAGTAGGGTCTGCCTGAGAAGAGAGGGGTGAAGGAGTGATTACAGAAATCAACCAAGGCTGGAGCGAGAGAACCAATGTTGTCCTTAATGGTTCTGGAGGAGCAGGGGGATCACCTGTTTGGATGAGATTTTCATAGAACACACTAGTCTGGAAACATCATCAGGTGTCACAGGAGAGACAGAGAAGAGAAGGAGAGGAGGCGTCCATGGCGGGCCAGGGAGAGAGATGAGACCAGGAGGAGAGTGCAGACAGGATGTCCTGGGTTTTAGTGCTGAAATGTGAGGCCAGAGCCATGCAGAGGGCCTGGATAGGTGTAGAAGAGGTAGATACTGCAGTAGGATTGGCCAGCACCTTGCAGATTTTGAAAAGTAAGGCTGTGTTGTTAAAGGCTGCAGAGATGTGGGCTTCAATATGGACCCTCATCTTAGAGAAGATGGAGAGTCTGTATTTACTTTGGAGCAGGCGGCAGGCCAGTTTGGCAGAGGGTGCACTCGAAGATCCCTACTTCCGTTCAGCTACTCTGCACTTGCATTTCAGAGCGCCCAGATCGGAGTCATATCAAGAGTTGCATTTGGTGGCAGGCTTTAGGCAGATACGCATGACAGGGGCAAGGATATCCAGAGTGTTACAGATAGAAAGGTGAAAGTTGGAAAGGGCTTTGTCAGGATGGGAGTCACCCACAGAGCTAGGTGGAGGCAAAGGCAGCCCGGACACACTCTTTATAGGTCGAATGACCACGAAGGAAGATGGCAGTGCTGGGTGGGCCTTTGCCAATGGGACAGGAAGCTTCAAGTGAGAAGAAAGTGGTCAGTCCAGGAGAGGATTAGAGAGGGGGGCTGTATAAAGAGATGAGAACATCCAAGGTGTATCCGGCAGAGTGAGTCGGACCAGAGGGTATAATGGAGAGGGAAACAGTTGCATAGGTTGCAGAAAAGCCCAGAGGATTCTTGGGAGTCCAGGTGGATGTTGAGATCCCCAAGGAGGAGAAGCTGGGAGGAAGAGGCAAGGAGAGAGAAAGTGAGGTCAGCCCATTCAGAGAGGAAGAAGGTGACATAGCCAGACCGCCTGTAGATGGTGGCCAAGGTCAGGGAGAGGCCAAGAGAAATAGAGAGCCTGCAGACCAGGCATTCAAAAGAGTGATAGGTCTGAGTGGGGAAGATGGAGGCAGGGATCCACTCAGTAAAGATCAGTGCCACTGGGCCTCCGGGCCTATTGGGCATGGGCCCAGAGAGGATCTTGTAGCGCTCAGGAAGGTCTAGGAGTTCAAGGAGGAGGCATATATCAGATGAGTGTTTGCACAGCAGAGCAAGTGTTGAGTAGCAACGTAGAGCAGGGTCAATAGGTCACGAGAAGGAACAACAAAGAGGATGTTGGTGATAGTCTGTTTAGAGGAAGCACTGACATAGTTGTCAGCGATGGGATGGCCTGGATCGGAGACCAGGGTGTCCTTCTTGAGCTTCTTTGTTCAAGTCATAGTGAGAAGAGTAGGATCGGAGATAGAAAAGCACTTAGAGAAGATGGGGGAAATTGAGAGCACCATAGGGGGTGTGGTAGAGGAAAGAGAAAGGGCAGATGAGAGGAGGAGAAGAGAAGGAAACCCTGCACAGAGCTAACGTGCACAAGGAGGGGATGGTATTACCCAAGTTGACCAGGCCGATTTGTCCGAATTAATTTTGGCTGCAAATAAATGTTGGGGGTGGGTTTGCGGTAATAAATATAGGGGGATTTGGGGCGACTGCAGGGGATTGCCCTTGCATATATCTGCGTTCAAAACCGTAAAAAATAAAACAGCCAAATCGGCCACAAGCAAATTGATAGGAACAAATCACGCATATCTGGAGGTCATCTAGGAAAGGGGTTGGGGAGTAAACAGAGGGAACAACGGGCAACAGAGTGCAGGCAGAGACAAGTAACAAGTGCAGCAACAGGCAGTGAGTGGAGAGATAGGTGGGAGCAGACCAGGCTCAACTCAACCTAGTCACGAAAAAGGCCTGGAGGGCAACAGTAATGATCATAGATTAAGAGGGAACCTAGAGAAGAGGAGAAAAGCCTAGTGAACACAGCAAGCCATGTGTAAGCACACTCTCCTAGAGGAGAAAGGCAGAGAAGGCAGGAGAAATATAAAGAACAGTGATAGAGGCCAATATATTAACCTTTCAGGAACAAATGCAGGGTAATGCAGAGAAACAGTGATGGAGGCCAATAACATCCACCTAGATGAATAAAATGCAGAAGATGCAAGAGAAATGCAGAGAAAACATTGCAGAGACACAGAAAAACAAAGTACGGCTACCCGGGAGAGGGGTAGTCTAATGGATGCGTAGAGACCGTGCAGGGTGAGATTTGCATTGAAATTGAAGTAAAAGCGAGGTAGGGCAGTTTAGTAGGATGCACTAATGGCTGGGCCCCCCTGCCTGCACTGGTCTTACCTTGTGGTCGCTGCTGCACAACAGCTGAGCTGCATGCTCGTACCCTGCATTCCGGCCCCTTCGCCGCCAAACTCCTGCGTCGCACAATACTTCAGCCTTGTCCGAGGAGGGCTTTGCCACAGACTGTCCGATCCTCAGCTCTTAAAGCTTCGGAAGCATGGATGTAGCGCGACATGCTATTTTTCGACGGGCAGCATCTACTGCAGTTCTGCGTTGCACAACACTGCAGGCTTGTCCTGCGAGGGCTTGTATCTGCTTAATCCATTGGTCTTCAAACTTTACGTCAAGCCGCAATTGAAAATAATGTTTGGAGTCAGCCTTCCCCCAACCCCCATCTATGAGGTTACTGGGTGAGAGACTAACAGTTTTCAAGAGACCACCTCTACTCATTGTTACAGGGGAGTAGCTGTGAGCAGATAGCATGCCAAGTGAACAAGTGCCCCACACTCATGTATACCTTTTAACCACTGCAAGGAAAGTTAAGTGTGGCTTTTCCCATGAATTTAATATCAGGCATTTGTTGTGTTAGTAAAATTATTCCAATCAGAATAGCACTATCAGAAGGAGGGAAAGCAGAGATGTTTGCTTTTGTGGCAGGAGGATTGGGGCAGAAGCTTTATCCAACAGCCTTACATCCAGAAGTGTGGAAAGTGAGCGGACACGTCCCAACTGGACGGCATGAAAAGATTAGTGACTAAGGATGGGACTTAAAACGTGTATTGCAGCAATTGACTCCCTAGCATTCATATGTCTTTTAAATTCCTTATCGCTGCGTCGTTGTCTAATACCTCCTTCTGTGTGGGCCTTGTTACTTAACCAGCCCTACATTTTAATTCTCTCTCGGCTGTTAAACTACTTACCCTTCGGTTATGTACTTTCTGATGGATGTCCCATTCCCTCTCCTCTCCCACAGCCCCCAACGGATACATGTTAGGCAAGATTGTGCAGTACCCTTTGGGAGACAACAGCAAGCTTGTCCTCCTGGCAATAGGTAACCCAACCTTTGGTATAAGTCTGTACTACACAAGTTGGTAGTGTGGCTAAGCAGCCAGGCATATCTCAAGAGGGGGCAATGTGAGCAGTAGGGTTTTTACACAGAGATTCAGTGACAAGTAATCAAATCAACTCTTACACTCAAGGTTTCTTGGTTAAACAATTATTAATTTAACAGTGAGTTATATAAGCCCTCTTCAGAATGGAGCAAAACATGGAACACTTTAAAATATACTTCAAAACATACTCTTAGTTTCTCTAATCAGATGATACCCATTGGGGATGGCACACAGACACTTCCTACACCCTCAGGTGACTTAAATAGCTAGGACACTGTGGACACTGATTTATCAATGGTACATTTAGAGCAATACTGAGTTTGGTGCAAAGGTTAGAAAGGGGAATAAAACAAAGGTTAACATATAATTCACAAACTAGTAAGTACTCTTTGAACCCTCCAATGCAAAGTAACTTAACCCTTTCCTGGGGGAAAGGTAAAAGCACACATTCCGAGGTAAGAGCCAGGACTGCCAATGTTAGTTGATCAAAGTCTAGGGGAGCTGGAGATCTTCTTGCAGGTAAGTAAAACATATTGCACAATGTTTTTAGAAAAGTTTGTAGAAATGAAATCACTGAAGGGCCACAAGCTGGGAGGCTTGTGAGGGGCAAAGCTGCAAGCAACTCTGCAAGGGCAACCAAGAAAAGTCTCAACTGAGAACAAGTGAGCCTACACAAAAGTCCTCTTAACTTTACAGTACCTTTGGTTAGAAGAAATTATTCCAGCTGGCTTCTGTTCCTGTGTAGCTCTGCAGATCCTGTTGTTCCTGGGCCTCAGACGTGGGGACCAGAGGGAGGACGTCTGGGGACTCCTACACTACAATTTGAAGGTCAACAGCAGCAATAGGCAAACTTCAATTCGGCGGCACTTCGCGGTTTCAGCTCCTCACGTCTATAGCAAAAGGAACACGTTACTTACCTGTAACTGTTGTTCTCCAGCATGGGTCTGGCATGGATTCACATGCTAATGAATATTCCCCGTCAGGCTGGGAATCCTCGGTAAAGAAAAAATCAGTTTCAGTTTCATTTCTGAACTGTCTTTATACCATTAACCAATCACTGGTCTCTGTGTCATACTGCCCCCAGCAAATGACTGCCCTCTACCTAAGCCCCTCCTCTGGCAGCCATCTTCAGATTTGGTAGCACGTAAAATGGCAGTAGGACCAAGAGAAAAGGCGCAGAGGGGTAGGCGGGAGGGTTCGCATGTGAATCCATGCCAGACCCATGCTGGAGAACAACAGTTACAGGTAAGTAACTTGTTCCTTCTCCAGCATGGGGTCTGGCATGCATTCACATGCTCATGAATACAAGAATACATAGCAGTATACACATGCACAACCACAGGAGGTGGCAAGGCTCAACATTAAGCATCTCTTAGCTCCTCACCAGGCTCACCTTCAAGTGAACAGGTTGCACAGCACTGCCTGGCCGACTCTGGACTCCCGGTCGACGCAGTAGAATCTCGTGACGGTGTGTGTCAACCTCCACGTAGCAGCCCTACAGATGTCCAGCAGGGGCACACCAGATAGGAACGTCGTAGTAGCAGCAATCACTCTGGTCGAATGGGCTCTCGGATGGCCAGGCAACGGTCGGTTGTGACAGTGCATGATGCAGCCAGAGAGCCATCGGGAAATGGTAGCCTTCGAGAGGGCCTTCCCTTGGTTCACAGGTCCAAAGTTCACAAACAGCTGTGATGTCTTCCGAAAACACTTTGTGCGGTCCACGTAGAACTTCAGCACTCTAGCCACATCCAGCGAGTGCAAAGTCCTCTCAGAAAGCGACAAAGGCGACGGGAAGAAAACGGGTAACACCAAGGGCTTGTTGAGATGGAAGTCCCACGGCACCTTGGGCATGAAAGAGGGGTGCGTCCTCAGCACTACCCTCGACTCGTGGAATGTCAGATATGGAGGCTTACAGGAGAATGCCTGGATCTCACCCACTCGTCAGGCGGAGGTGATGGCCACAAGAAAAGCGGTCTTCCATGATGGGAACTTCAGCGGTGCCGAATGCAGGGGCTCGAATGGAGGACCCATGAGCCTGATCAGCACCACATTGGGCTCCCACGCCAGGGCCGGATCCTTCACCGGCGGGAACGAGCGGATTAGTCCTTTCATAAACTCCTTCACCAGGCGATGCGACCACAGCGATGACCACACCAGAGTTCTGGTGTAGCGAGAGATAGCCGTCAGATCCTGCACCGGGACCGTCTGAGTTGACTGATGAGTCGCAGAAGCAACAGTGATGGTGGGAACGCATACAGGAACAGGCCGTCTCAAAGGAAGGAGAATTCATCGCACATGCTCTCCGGCTGGGGAAACCTGCTGGCGAACCTCCGGCACTTGGTGTTCGCCGCCATCGCCAACAGGTCGATCTGGGGACTGCCCCATCGTCGGAATAGGAGATCCACTTGATCCTGACGAAGCTCCCACTCGTGGCAAGAGCGCAGCTCCCTGCTGAGTGAGTCGACGACAGTGTTTTTCACTCCTGCCAGATGAAAAGGTACCAGGAACATTCCCTGGGCGATGGCCCAGTGCCACAGATCCTGCGCTTCCTTGGATAGGGCTGGGGATCTGGTGCCCCCCTGCTTCCGTATGTAAAACATTGTGGTGGTGGTGTCGGTGAAGATCCGTACCACTTTGCCCTTGAGGGACGGAAGGAAAGACCCGAGGGCCCAGAACACTGCTCAGAGCTCCAGGACGATGTGTAGTGACCTCTCCTCTGAAGCCAAAGGCCTCTTGCATGGAGATCTCCAGTGTGCGCTCCCCATCACTCCAGGGAGGCGTCCGTCAGCACAGTTTCCTTATGTTCCGGGGTCTGAAAGTCCATGCCCGCCACTAGATGCGCGTGGTTGCCTCACCACCGGATTGCTTGGTGGAAAGTCTCGTTGAGGGATATCTGGTCTTTGAAGCTGCCCGCCACTTGCATCCAACGGGCGTCGAGGAACTCCTGTAGTGGCCACATCCGCAACCTGCACAGATGTACAAGGTAGATGCACGATGACATCATGCCGAGCAGGGACTTGATGGACCTCACCCTGGCCACTTCCATGGTCAACAGCCGTTGTACCTTGCCCAACGGTGAGGCCAACCGTGCCACTGTGTCGAGTCTGGCTCCCATGAACAGGGCATCCTGCAACGGTACCAAGTGGGACTTTGTGAAGTTGATCGAGAATCCCAGTTCCGTGAGCAGGCGGACGGTCTTCGCTGTGTGAACGACAGTGAGTTCTCTTGACTTTGCTCGGATGAGCCAATCGTCCAGATAGGGTTATACGTGATCCCCTGCAGGCGCAGCCGCGCCGGTGCCAGGCACTTGGTGAAGACCCTTGGCACCGACTTCAACACGAAGGCCAGGGCCTTGAACTAGCAGTGCCGACCTTGGACCACTAACCGTAGGAACTTTCGATGTCCTTTGCGTATGGGGATGTGGAAGTAAGCATCCTCCAAGTCCAGCGACGACAGGAAGTCGACTTTCTCCAATTGTCCCAGCACGTGCTCAAGGGTGACCTTCCGGAACTTCAGGGACTTGATGTATCTGTTGAGGCGGCGAAGGTCTAGGATGGGCTACCAGCCGCGGTCTTCTTTCGGACGAGGAGTACCGCGAGTATACTCCGAAGCCCCAGAGCCTCTTTGGGACAATTTCTATTGCGCCCTTTTTCAGCATTGCTCGTACCTCCAGAAGCAGCTGTTGCACATGATTTTCTTTCCTGGCCACAGGTGGGAAACAGGGACACTTTCTTTAGAACTCCAGGGAATGCCCATGGGCCAGGGCATCCAGCACCCAACGGTCGGTGAATATTGACTCCCACACTCTGACGAATTTCGCCAGATGGCCTACCACCGGGGTACTCGGGTGGGGGCCCGACGTCATGGCCGGTTCAGTCTTGTTTCGCCGAGGCCTTGCCACCTTGGCTTCTTGGTGATGGCGACGGTGTCCTCCTGTCTTGTTGCAGCCTCTGTAGGCTTCCTGCGACAAGGAGCGGGCTGCCTGGCGGTACGACGAGGAACTGCCACAGAATCCTTTGGAGGCACCTTGAGACTTGCCTCCGGAAGTCCGAAAGGGCGGCCGTCGCTGATGGAGAACCCAGGGCCCGGGCCGTCTCAGAGTCCGCATTGATGGCCTGCAGTGACTCGGCAACTACCTTGCCGAACAGGTTGTTCCCGTCGAAGGGCATGTCCAGTAGCCTGGTCAGCACATCCTGACGGAAATCAGTGGCCCTGAGCCAACCGCGAAGGCAAGCGCTGTTGCCCATCTGGCGAAAGCCAGTGTCTGCGATGTCGGTGGCCACTGTGATGGCGTGGTCCGACGCCACTTCACCTTCCTGCAGGATTTCAAGGGCTTCAGCCCTCTTGTCATCTGCGAGGAAGTTCAGGATGGAAGCGATCTTGAACCACAGCTCCCTGTATTAGCGTGCCACGATCGCGAGGCCGCCTAGATGGTGGTTGTTGCCGACGAGATGACCAGTCGTCCCATGGCATCCAGCTTCTTCCCCTCGGCATCCGGCAGGTAAGTGGAAGTTGATGCCGTTGCCCCTGCCGATTTCTTCTTGGCTGCCGCAGAGACCACCGAATCTGGGGACGGCTGTGCCCCGAGGAACATAGGAGCGGAGTCCGGGATCCGGTACTTCTTCTCGTACCGGTCCCTCTTCGCAGGGGCTGTGGACGGTTCTTCAGAAGGGACAGTCCTTCGTCCCAGATGTCGTCCAGTAAGGGGACTGAGAGGACGGTCTTCCTCTTGGCCTCCCGTCGTTGGTAGAGGAACCCTTCCTTCTTCTGCTCTTCAGGGCATACCTGGAAAAGCTCCGATGCCCTGGAGATCATGGCATGAAAGGAGCCAATTTCGTTGGGTGGGGAGGCCCGGGCAGAGGGTCCCGTCGTCACAACAGTCATATGTCCTCGCCGTCTCCGTCCCCGTGTCGTCCCTCGGTGGAGGGGATGAAGGCTGGAAGGGAGGTGGAGGATGGGCTCTCCTCCGCTTGTTCGGTGGGCTCCCCAATGGTCCAGGCACCGCTGGATCATCCGCTGGGGGTAAGGGCAACCTTGTCCTTATCTCCGTAAACCGGTCCTGCAAAGCCATCAAGATTGCTCCTGTATGGTCTTGTGGCATTGGTTGTGATGGGAGTGAAGGCTGGGGCGCGGGGTCCTCCGTTTCCTCTATGGTCCGCGGTTCCTCGTCGGCCCCGCCATTGCTCTATGTCCGCCTCGTTGGGATCCCTCCCGTAGGCCCTGGCTTCCTCTAACTTCTTGTCCAGGATCTTTTTGACGCCAGCCAGCTCATCTTCAGGGGCGGCATCTGTGTCCGTTAGGGCTGCCGTGCCCCTCTCCTCTTTCTCATCCCAGGGTTTCACGGGGGTCTTCTCGATAGGCTGGAAAGATGTTTCCTTCCTGGGTGGCAGGGAAACTCTAGGCCCGGAGGTAGTCTCCACTGGGGTAGCCTCCGCAGGCTTCGCCAGGGCCGCCACGACTCCTTCAATCGAGGCCTTCGCCAGGTGAATCTGGGCCTTCACGACCTTGGGTGTGTTTGAGGCCTTCACCTTAGAGGGGGGGGGGGTCACCGTCTCGCCCCCCCTTGGCTGTCTCCATTGGTATCGACCAGGGCTTCTCCTGAAGCTTACCTGGGTTCTCAGACTTCCATTTCACCGAGCCAGAGCGTTGGCTCGTGGATGATGGCATTGGTGACATTGCGCCCTGCCTGGCAGCCGAGGAGCCGGAACCAACGGCACTCCAGGTACCCACGGACTAGCGGTGCTTAGCCTTTTGTTGGACGCCCGTCGCTGGAGCGCCCTCAAAAGGTCTTAGAAGACTGCTTGGACTTCTTCTCACCTGCTGCTGGGCTCTTCCCTTCCAGCAAGTTAGTGAGCCGAATACGACGGTCCATTGTCCGGACGGACATGTTCTTACAGAACGCACAGTCGTTCGCCACGTGGGATTTGTCGTTGTGAAGGCAGTAGATACACCAGGAGTGCTCATCTTCCTTGAAGACATTCTGTAATCTACATCCAAGGAAGATCCTAAAAAGCTCGGATCCAACAGGCGGGGTAGGCCTCAAAGATCTTCCGGAATCCTCCAAGAACTAAAAACTCGACGAAAATTCGCCCTTGAGGGGCGTTGGAAATCTTGAAACGGGTCCCCGTTAATCCGAAGAAGAATCGGTGGAGCTTGAGCCTCGAACTAACCGAAAAAATGAGAGTAAACTTCATAAAATGCAATACGCAGTAAAAGCTCGAGAGCTACAGCACGAGGACTCCCAACACTTGAACGTGTGGTAAAAATCTGAAGATGGCTGCCAGAGGAGGGGCTTAGGTAGAGGGCAGTCATTGGCTGGGGGCAGTATGACCCAGAGACTAGTGATTGGTTAATAGTAGAAAGACAGTTCAGAAACGAAACAAACTGATTCTTTTCTTTACCAAGGATTCCCAGCCTGACGACAGGGAATATTCATGAGCATGTGAATCCATGCCAGACCCCATGCTGGAGAATAGCACAACCACAGTCTCTCAGATACCACTCTGGGCTTTCCTTGCAACTGGGGTCCAGCACTCTGTTGAGGTGGCTCAGGCTTGGTCAGTTATGCTTCAATGGAGTCCTGAGGATCTTCCTGGAGCTCGGGTCCGACTTAAAAGCGATGCACTCAGTCTGGTGTTCCTCTCCCTGGCACTTTGGTTCCTGCAGCACCAATGGAAGTACAGCCAGCTTAGAGAGGATGTCCAGATGAGTTCACTTTGGGGTCGATTGGTCCCACCAACTGTTAGGCAGAATCCTGTGCAGTTCCCTTGGGGAACACTACAAAAAGATTAAGACTACAGGAGTAAGCAGTAAACCCAATTGGTAGCAGTCTGTACCACTCAGATGTACCTGGTAGCTGTGGCTGAGCAGTCAGACTTCCCTCAAGAAGAGTTAGGCAGTATATAGAGTATACGCAAAAGGCCAAAAACACAGTGGAACAAGCAAACACTGACCAGAGCTTTGTATCAAAAGTATATAATTATTTATTTAACACACACTTTAGAAGATACATTAGCACTACAAGTCAAAGCAAGTTCAAAACACAATCAGAAAATATTTATACCTCCCTTAGCAATTACTAGACAAGTCTAAGTTAAAACACCACTTTTTGTCAAAACAGAGGTGAGCGTGTAACTTTGATGGTACTCCAATAATTAGGTAGAAGGGAGAGAAAAAGGCAGATCATAAAAATAAAACAGTTCTCAACACTTTTCTAAGTTTAAAGCAAAATAGGTGAATGCAGTAGACACTGTAGAGCCAAAGTTCATAGGCCAGGGCCACTTTAAATGGAGCAAAGCAAAATGTGCCCAGGATCACATGGCATAAAATGCACTAAAAGTCTTTGCAGAAGGTTCAAAAGAGGTTGGGGTGATTCAAGAAGTAAAGTTAGAAAGTCTGGGGCCAAACCCAGTTGGAAAGGCAAGGATTTAAGGGCCACCTTCAGCAATCCGAAGAAAGGGAGGCCAGGTGGAACACAGTACCTTAAAGAGAGAGGAAGCTCCAGCGGAGGCAGTTGTTCCTGGCAGTGGATGCAAGTTGTGGTTTCGACCAGGGGAAGAGAAGATCGTCGAGGAGGAAACTTGTAGTTGTTGCACTGCCCAGGGAAGAGACGAGCCGCGGAGTTCGTTGGTAAAAGGTGCATTCCTTTTATTTGCGGTCAAAGTGGTGAAGCTTGGCTATCCGGCCGCCGGGGTGCTTGGCACGGGCGAGTCGACCAAGAGACGTCTTTGGAAGGCGAAATGGCGAACCGGTTGATCCCACCAGCTCAGAGGGAGAAGACTCTGCCAGCAGAAGATCTCCTCTGGTCGTCGGGAAAGTGGTGAGGTCGTTGCAGCAGGCTCCACTGGTGGTGTCGTCGTTGCAGATTGCTCAGCTTCTTCCCTCTTCCGATTTCTTAGGTCCTGTGGCGACTTCTGAAGTTCCAGTCCCAAAAGCCCTGCTTTTATGCAGAAAACCCCCCAATTCAACAGCCTAGCTGTCACTCATACATGCTAAGTGGTGAGCCGGGAGGCTCACCACTGGGCCAATCAGAATAGAGTGCGACTTGAGTTACAAAGGCAACGCAGTCCAGGGTGCCAATTCCCCTCCCCACACATCCTGTGGAACCCAGACAGAGTGGCACCATTTGGAGGGCTTCTGTGGAGAAGCCCGCCAAAAAGTGGAACAAAGTGCTCGATCTTGGTCAGAGTTACGGAGACGGACACGAACGCCATTTTAGAAAAGAGTTCTGGCAAAAAGACCCAACTGTTGATTTAATATTAAATAAATAAACCGGCGGTATCTTTAACACCAACCCAAGGGGAGAAGTTCAGTTGCAGGGCTTCTCTAGTAGAGACGGATTCGGAGCTTCAGCACCACAGCAGGGCTTCACCGGGAAAACCAACGGAACAGGTGTTGCAGCAGGCGTCTCTTCCAAGTTCTTCTTTGGATTCCTTTGTCCAGTGGTCGACTCTACCTTCCTAGCCTCGCCTTTTATGCAGCTTTCTCCCACTCACTTGCAGCCTGTCACTGTTTGGCAGAATCCTGTGCAGTGCCTTTAGGGACCACTACACACAATTAAGACTACAGGTGGTGATATAAGTTTTACCTTTGGTACAAGCCTGTACTACTATTGCATAGTGGTAGCAGTGGCGGAGCAGCCAGGCGTATCAAGAGTATATGAGCAGTAGCAGAGATTACACAAAGGGACCACAATTACTGTGACTCAAGCAAACACTGACTCAAGGTTTCAGGTAGAAAAATAGAAGTACATTTATTTTTAAACCATTCGTTATAAACACAACACTTCTATTAAACTTCAATAAAAAACCACACGTTAAATATACAACTAACCAATTCACTTTGTACAGCAAGTCTCAAGGTAAGTACCCTGTGTTGGAATGAAAAAAACACGTTACCGCGGATATAAATGCGATCACTTTTTGACAGTTCGGTCTACTAAACAAACGCATATCCGCGACATGAAATGCTACCGGGGCAAAAACACACTTAGCACCTGAGATACCCAGATGGAGTTGGAGGCAAAAATCACAGGCAATATTTTGGTTAGGCAGGCAGAATCAAGAAACATTCAGAGACAGGAGTTCAAAAGTCAAAGGGCCGTTGCCAGGGTCGAAAGACACCAGGGCAAGTTGTCAAAGATCACACGGTCTAACAGTTCACGATTCAGCGGAGCCAAAAGTACTTCGATATTGTCACTGTTCGGAAGCAAAAGTTATAAAAAGGAGTAGGGAAGACAAGGTCAAGCCTTGGAAATGAAGAAAAAGGGATTCACCCAGTTTCCTCAAAAGAACACAGTACCACCTTCCGATGGTGCAGCTGGTGCCCTGGCAGTTGTTCCTGTTGGTTTCCCGCAGACCCACGATTCCTGGAGCTTCGTCGCGAAGGGAGGACCTCTGAAGGGAGTGTGCACCACACAGGGATGAGGCCGGCAGCAGCGACACAGAATAAAAAGCGCGCTCCTTAAAAACAGGAGAGGCTCTTCAGGTGGCTATCCGGACCACTACAGCAGTGTGCAGCGATTTCGACCACGGAAGAGGATCCTCTGGCTGTAGAAGATGAGCTGGTTATCCCCACCAAGCTCAAGGGAAGACGACTCCGGACTGGATCTTCTCTGAGTCGTTGAAGGGCAGATAGCTCAGGACTGCAGCAAGGCTTCACCGGGACGGGGTGGTTGCAGCAGCCGTCGTTCTCTCCACTTCTCTTTGGTTTCTTGTAGTTTCAGTGGCGACTCTCTGACTTCTAGCCCACGAGACCTGCCTTTTATGCAAAAAAAAACATTCACGCAGCCTGGCTGTCAATCACCCAGCAGGGGGGTTGTCGAGCCCGAACAACTACCCTGGCCAGTCATGACAAAGTGCGACTTGGGTTTCCTAGGATACCCTGTGCAGGGGGCGACTACACCCCTCCCTCACATTAAGCCCACCTAGACACCCAGGCGCCTTGAGGAGGGCTTCTGGGCAGAAGCCCGCCAAAAGACAGTGAACAAAGAAGGCGAACCTAGTTTGCCGCGCAAAGTAAAACACAAGAAGGACTTTAACAAAAAGAAATGGTGAATAAACCCAACCGGAGCCAAAAGAAAGACTATTTGGTCGAGGCTAATATAATAGCCAAGAACAGTACCACGTTTATCTAATATAATCGCGGTAGAAAAGTTATGGTAGATACCACTGCCACCAGCCAAGTCCAAATGTGAAAAGAGCAAAACAATGCTCTAGGAGGTACAGATAAAAAGGGATACAAGTTAACCCTTCCCAGTACTCCATGGAAGATGGGGTGTACTGGATCTGTGGTAGATTGACTAAGTAAAGTTAATGGTAACTTTACCCTTTTCTGGGGGACAGTAGTCGCCTCAGAAATGGAGTCGAGGGAAGTCTCAGACAACCCTGTGCCACGGCACTGAAGGTGCTGTGTGGCACACACAAAGAAGGGGGCTACTGAAGTGGTGTACTTCAGAGTCCACAATCAAATAAAACAGATGGAAACACATAGCAAAACACAGGTAAGAGTGGGGAAAAAGCTCTCACTCTTACCAGGTGGAAAACATTCAAAGCTGCTGGGGGACTCACTAGGTGAGGGAAATTAGCCATAAATGAGAATTCTCCCTAACAGTCACTCACACAGTAGGGTGGCTGTCCTCCAAGGATAGCCAGCCAGCCAATCACCTTTGGGTGCATTCCTGTAACCAAGCGGATTAAGCACAGGGAGTTTCGGGCACTTCCCTCACTATCTGCCCCTGCCTGACACGGTGGAGCCAGAGGCGGGCTTCACCTGTGAATCCCGCCAAAGACAAAAACAAAGGGACCAAACCTAGTTTAGCATGCAGAGTACATCTAAAGGACATGTCCAACAAGAAATGGCAAAAAAAGAAGACCAGGGCCATTTTGTCAAAACGGGCACCCATGGGTGTTTTACTGCAGCTGCAATTGCAGCCCGCGGTAATAACACACAATGGTAGGAAAAAGTAAACCACTGCCACAGCCATTAATTGTAGAAAGGGTAACATAAAAATGTCATATGAGAAACTAGACAAAGGGGATACTAAGTAACCCCTCCAGCACCCTATTGTAAGATAGTGTGCTGGGTCTAGAAAGTTACAAATGTAAGTAAAGTCAATTTCACTTCACTGCTCTTGGAAACAGTAGTTTATCCAAGAGAATGTATTTAAACCTTTTGGGAAATCTAAGAATTACCTGTGCAACTGCACTGAAGGTGCCGTGTGTCACAATGTAAAGATGATGCCTATGGAGTTTGTCAGACTCCAAAGTCAAAGGGGAAACAGAGTCCAAATCACAGAAAAAAAACATGAGAGAGTGAGAAAAAGGTCTCACGCTCCAGGTTAGAAATTAAAAGTCCTAAAGTCCAGCAAAAATAGCTGGGGTCTCCAAGGTAGAAGGGAATTAGAACATTTCTGAGAATTCTCCCTAACAATACCTCATCTACGAAATCGCCATCTGCAGTGCAGATGATTTTCTGAAATCTTTCTGCTACCATGGGGCCCTCCAAGTGCGCAAGCCAGACTTCGTTACAGGAAGTCCAGGAGGGCTCACACAGCAGCGGATCTGCAGGAGCAGCACTCCAACGCCAGCCGGCACTTGCCTCTCTTGAGTAAGCCAGCACAGCCTTTTACAATTAGTCAACAGCTTTTTGTTTATATATTTCTGTAGTAAAGCAATGTCCACACTTAACTTGCTTTAGTAGGTTTACTTCCAGTTCTTAAGATACATGTTACAGGACAAGACATCAGGTATAAGACATAAGATAGATACTAAGATAGATCGATCACCGGCACCCATCACCCAGGGAGGGAGGGACCAACCGACCCATAAACAGAACACTCAGCACAGCCTTCTCTCACTCGTACATCAACATTCCACTTGGTACTTGCATGACATCACAGTACCAAGTGGCTAGCTCAGCTGGCTCAGGCAGTGCCTGAAGAGTGGGACATAACATCTCCCTCCTTACCGAAACGTCTACACAAACAATAAGCACTTTACATATAGGCAAGTCACCTCACCATCCACCATACAGCTTCACAAGAAATCCCACAGCTATGCAATTCCAAACTTCACCTACATATCCAGGTCACCCTCAATACCAACACAAATCACCTTCTGTCTATCCTTCCTGCCACGGTTAAACTCTAGACTCTCACCCTAGACACATGCCAGCCTATACACCAGGCTAAAGCTACCCTACAAACCAAACACTCGCTAACATAACATATATCCTTCCGCCCGCCCCTGCCACAGGCGAGCCTCCAGGCTGCCACCCTGAAGCATGGCTTGTGATCGTGGCGCAATACTAGACATCCAGGAAAACAACAGAATCACCATACCTATTGAGAGAATTCATAAAACCGCTAACCACTGCTGAAATATCACCACTATGCCTACATCACAAATATACAAACAAATACAACAAAAGGACTAGGCCAGAAGAGCCCAACTCAACCACACCAAGATAAACAGATCCTACAACAACTCGAAGACACTGGCCAGGCATTTCCAAGACCACCAACAAAACAGTGGGTTGGACTAAACGCTCAACTCAATGGCAGCACTGAGGAGTCCCATAATCCTGACCTTGGGGTACCTTGGCCTGGATTTACATATAACACAAAAAGAAAACAACTACAAGGCAACTCTTCATCTTGGACGACATATTTCCGTTTAGCCAATGTTACCACCAGAGGGCGTCCCCAACCAGTACAACAGCTAATTCTAAGATAACCACTACCACATCTTCATCCAACAAAACCACCTGTCCATTTCAGATAAGAGTTGACTTCTTCTAACAGTGCACTACTACCATTCCTAAGATCTTCCTAAAATCACCCGACCACAACTCCCACTCACCTTAGTGCACTTCTCCACTTACTCACTCCTGCACCTGAAAGGGCGCTACCCCCAGGATTTACCTCACATGTCCCCATAACCAAAAGAGGACTTTACTCACCATGCTTATGTAAACAAAGGCGCTACCTGCGTATACAATGTACCAAAATCCACAACTACTATGGATCCTACCTCTCAGCAACACCTTGTGATCTTAAAACAAGTGTCCGTTGCCAACCAATTGACACCTGAATGAGGCGCTACCTCAATACCGTCAATTTAAATAAAAGCGCTGCCTCCATCTCATGGGGCGCTACCCAATACACATATTTAAGCAAAAGCACTACACCATTTCAACACAGATGGACAGTAATCCTAACTGTCCTAACTCCTAACCTACCAAACAGATTAATGACCCAAAGTCATTTGAAAATGAACTAAGCTCACATCATTCATAACCAGATACATATCCATCAGGTTTACTTATTCACAGTCAACCTTATGTACAATGTATGAACCACAAATGACATTTCTTTGGGCTTGGTGATTTAACAAACATTTCCATACATAGTTCTTTTGCTTATCCATGTTTTGCATTAATCCTAAATGCAAAATATTTCCTACATAGTTCTTTTGCTCGTCCATGTCCTGCATTAATTCTAAATGTCTAAAAGTCCAAAAGTCTATAAAACTCTTTGAACCTAAAAAATCCTCAATAAGTTACACTAGCTCATTCACACACAAAGAGCTCCACACCGTATCACATTGCATTTAATTATGCACCTTTCAGTAAACTGGGTAAAAAGTCCATAAACCTGCAAATGTTAAAGAAATTGTTAAATTCTAACTGCAGTGACTTAACCCATCCCATATACACTCTCACCAGACCAGCATTTTTCATACAACAGTTTTCACCAAAGCCCACACTAATACTCAGTACAATAACAAACAACATTGCATTAATTAAGTTTTCAACTTGAATCCTAAATGCAAAACGAAATGAACTCCATCTCAACATGCATTAAGCATTATACAGTCTCATACAAGTAGCATTGTACAACAATTTTACCAACATGTTGGCCGCTGCATAGCGCCTCAGTAGTGAGGCGGAGCGGCGTTACCTGCACCCGACCTCATGAGCGAAGGATGCCTTCCACAGTACTTCGCCGCGTCGCCCGCTACATCGTACCCCTCACGGGCGGAGGATGTTTGCTGCATACCGAGCAGTACAGCGTTCCTCCCCACACAGTAAAATTAGAGCGCGTTCCCGAAACGTGGGATCGCTTCTCCCTTCCTAGTCTCCGTTACATCCAAATCCTATTTAAACTCTTGTGCTCCTCCTGTGCTCTCTAGTAGACCAACGGTCCGTTGAGCTCCTGTGCTTTCTGCTCTACGTGCCGTTTCTTCACGCACCACTGAAAAGAGATCCGCTCAAACTCCCCAAGCACTGATCATCCGTGCACTGAACAGTCTCAGGAAACATACTTGGCACATATATATTACGTCCATTGTCCTTCCGTTATGAAGCACATAAAGAAGCAATTATCCTTCCTTTACTTCATTTCTGTTTATGGGACCCTTCACTGCGTGCACACAAAGGAAAGGCTTCACTTCAAATTAAAAGGGACCCTTCCATCTTATTGGCGAGCCTTTCATCACTTCTGCAGACCCTTTAAGTTCCTTATGGCTCCAGACACAGCACTCCCTTAGATAGCAGGCTGCTGGTCCGTCCAAATTAGTCCAGGAGCACTTTTACTAAAGCGGATCAACGAATCTTCCTATTCTAACTCCCCAAGCACTGATCATGCGTGCACTAAACAATCCCAGGAACCATACTTCATGCATATATATCACGTCTATTTAAGTCCAATATGAAGGGTATAAAGAAACGTTTATCCTTTCTTTACTTCAATAATTTAAAGAAACCCTTCCATCATATTGAGGAGCCTTTCACCACTCCTGCAGTCCCATTATGTTCCTTATGGCTACAGACACTTCCCTCCTGTAGAAAACAGGCTGCTGGTCTGTTCATATAAGTCCAGAGGCACTTCTCTTAAATGGACCACCTCTTCTTTTGTCTCACAATCCACCATTCTAGGGCCACCCTTGTTGCATGGACCCCTTAGGCTTCTCATGCCCCGGGACCCTTCATTCCCAAGGCAATGGGCTGCAGGACCAGCACTCCCAAAGCAACGGGCTGCTGATCCAATCTGCTATGGTCCTCGCTGTGGTCCTCCTCCTCCCTCTCCTCCCTTGTCCGCCCTGGGTGATGGGTATGCTTACTTGGGGGCGACGAAATCATCTTCTTTCCTTGGTCCGGTTGGTTCCTGCACCCCCCGCAGCAGGTCTCTGCAGTCACCTTTCCAGCTTTCCTTTCTCCAGGGTTCCTCTTCCAGAGATCCCATCCTCGTCGCCATTGTAGTAAAGCAATGTCCACACTTAACTTAGGTTGCTTTAGTAGGTTTACTTCCAGTTCTTAAGATGCATGTTACAGGACAAGACATTAGGTATAAGACATAAAATAGGTACTAAGATAGATCGATCACCGGCACCCATCACCCAGGGAGGGAGGGACCAACTGACCCATAAACAGAACACTCAGCACAGCCTTCTCTCACTCATACATCAACATTCCACTTGGTACTTGCATGACATCACAGTACCAAGTGGCTAGCTCAGCTGGCTCAGGCAGTGCCTGAAGAGTGTGACATAACAATTTTGTCGTCCGACGAGTTCATCTGATAATTCCTAAAAGCAACTTCCAGCTATTAATCAAGCATCCAGCTTGCAGCTAAGAGCGGGGGATCCTTGCTGTGCCTGCGACGTTCCCACATGTTTAACTGCAGGATTAGATTGTCCCGTTAAAATGGCTGCAGTTACTTGCAGGGCTTGTGTTTGAGCCCTGTTGCCCAGACCACCACAGCCTACCTGGATTGGCTGCCGGCCTCGTTTATTAGCCAACCCCGATGACTGGGAGGTGTAAGATGACCCCCAGAGAGGACTGTGCCATAACACTTATCAAGCACACTCCGAACTGCCTACCGCCTACTGGATATCTGAAATGCCGACTGTGTTGCCCTGCATATACGGTAAATTGATTGCCTTTTCCCAGTTGTGACCATTACTGTTTTCCGACCCATGGTCGCCCCTGCCACCTCTATGCCATCACACTACCCAGTCCACCGCTGTTCAGCATCTCTCACCACTTACGCAAGCTGCCGGTAACGCCCTCCTTCATTAATAAAAATAATAATAATTGCGGCCTCCACTGAGCTGCCAACACTCACATCGGCATGCTCTACTACGCCATCTTGGTTTGTGCTTTACCGGGGGCTACGACCAAACTGCCTGAAAACTATGACACCGTCTTCATCTCTTTTGACTACTCTGCCGTTTTGACATGTTCTGTTTTTAATCAGCGGCACCTAATAATTTATTGTCCCCGATTGCCAGTTGCTTGTACAACAACCTTTCACCTAATTGTTCCTATTCAACACTGTATGCATGCTGCCGTAGCCTTTTTTTGTTACCTATTGTCCATGCTAATGCAAACTGGTACTGTGATCACCTAGTACTTGAACGCGCCGCCCCAAACAGTTGCGTAAATTCTGTCCAAGCCCTTCTCTACTAGAACTGCCATGCCCCATTTTCCTTACATGTGCTACCTTGCCAGATAGCCCACTCAGCAATTGTACCTTAAGGTAATGTTCTGTAAATTACTACCACGTGCCACTACAGTTCGGGGCTCCCAGGGCAGGATCCCCCTTACCTCTGTTCTTTCTCACCATTTAAAAAGGTTTCTCCCTTCAACTTCTTGGGTCTTGTACCTCTCGTAGCCTTCCCTGGCCCTACCACACCAAGAACCTAGCACCAAACTGTTACCATTGGTACCTGTGTTCAGTATTGCATATATCATTGTTTCTTGCTCCTGATCCTGGTTCCCATCTACTGCTGCCAAGGTTTGCGCAACTTGGATCCACCCCTTCTCCCCTTTGAAATTACCATCCCCTTACTGTGCGCAGAAAACACCAGCCACCTGCCTGCACACTCGAGCACCTCCATACACACTCTCACTCAAAATGTGGACTTCGCTGCTACCACCCTTGACTCCCTAGCCCGCAGACTCATCAGGTTGAGATCTCGCACCAAACCGAGTCTTGGCTCCATGAAGCTTCAGGACCTTCCATCGCCCTAGCACTCCCACCAGGGTACACCATCTACCACCAAGACCAACCACAAATGAAAGGGGGAGGAGTAGCCATTATTGCCAAGGACTCCATACACATCAGACAAACTAATTCCATTTTAGCAAGCAACACCGATACCTTGACCACCAAACTCTCCGTCTCCCCTAATCGCACAATCACGATTCATACTGTCTACCGGTCTCTGGGCCCCTCTACAGAATTTCAAGGAAGCTGAATCCATCTTTTAGCATAGAACCTAAAAACTACCACTAAAACAATCCTCCTGGGAGAGCTTAACCTTGGCCTCAAAGACCCAAAGGACAAGCAAGCTAAAGCACTGACCAAAGAACTTCAAGACTTAGGATTTGTGCAAAGTGTTAATGAACCGACACACTCCAAAAGACGCACCCTAGACTGGGTTGCTGACCTTAACTGTTCTGCTGACATCAGCTCCAACACCCCCTGCCCTTGGACCGACCACCAACTCATTCACTTAACCATCCCCTCCACCTCCAAAGCTAAAACTCTTTCCACCCTCACAAGCCAGGAGTGCACGCAAACTCACCAAAATCAACTTGCTAACTTTTCTAGAAGGTCCAAGCTTTAAGCCTCCCGTCTCTAAAGACCCCAATATTCTAGCAGAAATATACAATAACATATTTAAACTAGCAATTGACACCATCGCAGCGCTTGAACAAAAAAAAGCCAAAAGACTTAAACATGCAAACTCTTGGTTCACGCCTGAGCTCCAGGAACTTTGCACACTTAAGCGTTAAGCACTCACGAAACGGCAAAAGAACCCGCTAGGCCCACTCCAAGAAGATTTTAAAAAGCTAGCAGACCAATACAAAAAAGCCATCATCACAGCCAAAGCAAACTCCTATAACACCAGAATCTCCAACGCCACATCGGAATCTAAAGAATTGTTCGCTATATTCAAAGAACTAGCCGCTCCTGCACCCACTTCACAAGACATTGAATATCTGTACACAAGGCTTCATTTTATTTCAATCAGCCATGTTGAACAAAATAGACCTCCTTCAAACTAAAATTCCTGCACACCATAAAGCTTTTAACAACTCAGACCTCCTGTCCGCATCCACCAAAGACTTCGCTCAGAAGGATCTAACGCCTTCTCCTTCAGAGATATAGCTGAATCCGAAGTGATTAACCTGATCAAACATCTCAAACCATCCAACTGTAAAGGGGATATTTGTCCAGCCAAAATTGTTAAAGAATGTGCTGAGACACTTGCCCAGTTTCTGGCTGCATTCATGAATGCCTCCTTTGCTTCAGGCATTGTCCCACCCTGCCTCAATGAAGCTTGGGCTCGCCCGCTCTTGAAGAAGCCCACCCTAGACCCAGCCTCATCTAACAACTACCGTCCCCATTACCACGGTACTGTTTTTGCAAAATATTTGCGATAAAGCGGCTTATACACAAATCCAGTTCTTCGTTGAATCCTACGGTATTTTAGGCAAGAGACAATCGGGCTTTGGCCCAGTAATGGGACAGAGACTGCCCTATTGGATTTAAAAAAACTGGCTGAGATAATGGATGAAGGCAAACCGGCCCTTCTACTTGATCTGTCTGCAGCGTTAGAGCTTGTAGACCACAACCTCCTCTGTAGTTACCTCTCTAAGTCAGCCCATTTCACCTCCTGGGTCACCTCCTTCCTAGAAGGGAGAGCTATGAAAGTCTTCTCAGACCGGGCTCGTACAACTCCTACCACCATCCAATGCGGTGTCCCCCAAGGCTCCTGCATGTAACCCACTCTCAACAACTTGTTCACCAAACCGCTTTTTGATTAACTGGACGCTCGCGACATAGCGTACACGAACTATGCTGACGACACGCAGATCCTCCTGCCGCTCTATGGCTCATACAAACATGATGATTTGACACAGCTTCAGGTCTACTCTACCATCCAAGCCTGGATGGCAGTAAACTGGCTTTGTCTCAACGTGGACAAAACAGAAATCCTCATGGTTGGTCCAAAAGAAACTAAGCAAATTGGATAAACAATACAGCACTTTCATGGTCGACAACGCTCCAATTGCAGTCTCACCTTCAGTCAAGACCCTGGGAGTCTACCTGGACTCTATGCTCTCTATGACTCGCCAGGTCAGCGCCATTGCCTCCTCGGTGGGATTCTCCACTAAGCTCATCAACTCAGACAAACCCTACCTCTCTAAACTAAACAGCCTCGCAATAGCTAGAGCCACTATTAGGGCGAAGAACAAGTTACTTACCAACTGGTAACGTTCTTTCGACTGGATGTTCCTCCAACATACTGCACATCTTTGACATATGTCCACAGTTGTGCTACTTAGGAAACCTTTCGGCATAGGGCGTCCTGCGTCAAGTCTATGTCCCTCAAAGGCCTCAAAGGCCTCCGTCGGCGCCCGTAGCCTCTGTTTATGTTTTTTCCTCCATAATGTGTGACATGCTCGCACACCATGCCTGCTTGACTGCGCATAGCCTTGAGGGCATGCAAGCTGCAATAGCATAGGAAATTCTCCAGAGGGGCAGGCCGGGAGGGTGATGTGGAATACGTTGGAGGAACATCCAGTCGAAAGAAAGTTACCAGTTGGTAAGTAACTTGTTCTTCAAATGGATTGTGTTCTCCAACGTATTCCACATCTTTGACAGACTCCCAAAGCAGTACCAGAAAATGGAGGAGGGAGAAGAATTTTAAATACCAAATCAGATAGCAGAATAAAGAACCGCTTTACCAAAGGCCATATCTTGACCATGGAGCATATCCAGGGAGTAGTGTTTGACAAAGGTGTGAATAGAAGCCCATGTTGCTGCATCACAAATAATCCTAATAGGAACTCCCTGCTGCAGGGCTGAGGAAGAAGCCACGCCCCCTAGTGGAGTGAGCTCGCAACCCCCCCAGAAGGATCCCTGCCTGCCAATCTAACATTCAGTAATGGTGAGGATAATTCACCTGGACAAGGTCTGTTTGGTAACGGCCTGGCCCAATCGGTGACCAGCGTACCCCACAAAGAGTTGATTGGCCACTCTGACCCTGGACATACTAGAAATATAAAAGCTCAGAGCTCTCCTAGGTTACAACCTATGGAGTCGCTTCTCTTCCTTACCAGGAGGAGGATAGTACTTCCTGGCTTAAATGAAACTCAGACACTACCTTAGGTAGAAAGGATGGACGTACCCTCAGTACAACCCTATCCTTGTGGAACACAGCAAAGGGTGGCTTGGAGGAAAGTGCCTGCAATTCACTCTGCAAGCGGATGTAACTGTAACCAAGAAAACTGTCTTGAAAGACAACAGTCTCAAAAGACAAGAGTGCAAAGGCTCAAACAGAGCACCCATCAGGAATTTCAAGAACGAATTTAGATCCCATAGCGGCACCTGAAACGGGGACGGCGGGAACACATTAGTGAGCCCTTTTAGAAATTGGGAAATCAAAGGAATCTTAAAATAAGAACATTCTTCAGACGAGCGCTTGAAGATAGACAGCGCCGCCAGGTAACCTTTAATGGTACCTACTTGAAGACCCTGTGGGCCAAAGAAAGCAAAAAAGACAGAACTACGGGAATGGAAAACTAAACGGATCGACATTGTGTCCTCTGCACCAGTCGGAAAAATTACGGCAACACCTCCATCGTGTCATTCAGGAGGGCCCAATCCTTAGATCTCAACTTTTCAGATACCAAGCGTAAAGGTTGACTCTTGACCTCTGGATGGAGAACCTGACCCCCCCTCTCCCGAGAGAAGATCCTCTCGGTAGGGAAGATGGCGTGGAGGGTAGATGGACATTCCTAGAAGGTGCGGGTACCATGCTCTCCTGGCCCATTCCGGAGCAAAGAGGATCATGTGGGATCCGAACCTACGCAACCTCCTTAGCACCCGAGGAATGGCGGGGACCGGATGAAACGCATACGGAAGTGGGAATGACAAAGCCACGACCAACGCGACCCCTAAGGCTCCTCCCAGAGGAAATTCCCTTGGGCAAAATCTCTCGCACTTCCAGTTGGCACTGGTCGCAAACAGATCCACTTGTGGGGTTCCCCACAGGGCGAAGATCCCCAGAAGGACTTCCTGAGCCAAGGATTGCCCAGAACCAGAGCTGCATTGCCTCTCTGCACAACAGTAGTGACCCCAACCCCCCCCCCTTTTTGATGAGGTAATGCATGGCCACTGTGTTATCCGTCATGATCAGGACACTCTTCCCCCGCACAGATGGCAGAAAAGCCTTCAGGGCCAGCCTGATGGCTCTGAGCTCCAACAGGTTGATGTGGAGTTTGGACTCCGAAGGAGACCAACGACCGCTGGCAGTCAGATCGTCAGCATGAGCCCCCCCATCCTGTGAGTGAGGCGTCCATCACCACCGGCCAAGGTTGCCAAAATCCCTTTCATCATATTCCCTTCGCTGGCCCACCACAGAAGATCCTGCAAGACAGAGTGGAACCTGAACAGGATCCTACATCTTGCCTGAGAATTGGGACCACTGCATCTTGAGACCCCATTGCAAGGATCTCCTCCTCAGTCTGGCCTCTGGCACCAGAAAAATGCAGGATGCCATGAGGCCGAGCAACCTTAAGAATACGAAAGCCGGAAGATTCTGGGCATGTTGAAATGTGTCCACCATCTGCACAATGTGATGAGCCCTCACCTTGGGAGGTGAGCACTTTCCCAAGGACGTGTCCAACACAGCCCCGATGTACTGGAGCTGTTTAGATGAGACTTCTTGAAATTGAGGGAGAAGCCCAGCTTGTAGAGGGAGCGGCAGGTGAGGCTGAGATGATCCAGAGCTTGCTCGGGAGAGCGTGTTCGGAGCAGCCAGTCGTCCAGGTAGTGGTAGACGTGAATCCCCCCTCGCCCGGGATTCGCTGCCACCACCACCATTAGCTTGGTGAAGACCCTCGGGCGGAGGTCAATCCAAATGGCAGGACCCGAAACTGAAAGTGCGAGCTGCCAGCCGCAAACCTCAGGTACCTTCTGTGCTTTGGATGAATCGGCACATGAAAGTAAGCATCCTGTAGGTCCAGAGACACCAACCAATCTTGAGGTAGAAGGGCCTGAAGGACCTGAGAAAGAGTGACCATCTTGAACTTGTCCTTCCTGAGGAACTTGTTCAACCAACGCAAGTCCAAGATGGGTCTCAGTCCCGAGTCTTTCTTTGGAATAAATATGGGGGAATACCATCCCTTGTTCCTCTCCGCTACAGGCATTAGTTCTATAGCGCCTTTCTCCAGCAGTGTCAAAATTTCCTGCACACGGAGCGGATCCGGAAGCTTCAAAGAGAGACTCCCCAGTGGATTGTCACGAGGCCGCTTTAGGAAGGGAAGGCAGTAGCCATGGGCTATTGTATCCAGAACCCACGCATCCAAATTAATAGCTCGCCATTCTTCGAGATGCTGAGACTGTCTGCCCCCAACCGGCGAACAATGGAACACGGCCTCATAGCTGTTTTGGAGCGGCTGTTGCAGCGCTTGAAGGCAACGAGGCAGCTGCTTGAGCGGCTTTGGCACCTCCATTTCCCCGACCACCACAAGTACCTTTTCGTTGACCCCTTTGACTGGAGGCTCCTCTCGTCATACCAAGAGAGGATTACTAACTAAAGGAACCTCCCCTCCACTGTTGTCCCGTAGGACGAAAAGACAGAGGTTGACGCACTGCTGCGCTCAAAGATTTAGCAGCAGCTTTGGAAGTCTGCAACCTCTCAAGGCTCTCATCAGCCTTGCTGCCAAACAAATGAGTCAACAAATGGCATGATCAGAAGACTGGCCTGGTGTTAGGCAGAAACCTGTGCAGTTCCCTCTGGGACCACTGCAAAAGATTTAAGACTACAGGTGTTTGGCAGTAAACCCACTTGGTAGCAGCCTGTACCACACAGATGCACTTGGTAGTTGTGGTTGAGCAGTCAGACTTCCCTCAAGAAGAGTTAGGCAGTATACAGAGTATTCACAATAGGTCAAGAGCACACAATAGAACAAGTAAACACTGACCAGGGCTTGGTGTAAAAGAGATATAATTATTTATTTAAAACCACATTTGGAAAAACACACAGGCACCAATAGTAAGCAATTCAAAAACACGGTCACTAAAAGATATACACTCCCTTAAAAGAATGTTAGACAAGTTTTAAGTAAAGCCCCACTTATTTTCAGACAGCGGTGAGCGCTTAACGTAGATGGCACTCTAATAGTTCGTTTTAAAAAGGGAGAGAAAAGCAGAGAACAAATTGAAACAGATCCCAACACTTTTACAAGAACATAACAAGAGAGGAAGGCAAAGTAAAACTGTGAATTCAGAATCAGTATGCCGGATCCGCTTTAAGGGGATTGAAACGAAATGTGTCCAAGGTCACACGGTTGCAGTGCACACAAGTCTTGTAATGCTTCAAAAAGGAGTTGGACCAAAGAAAGGGACCAGTTAGGGGGTCAAGGCGGCCAGCCCAGTCCAGAAGGTTAAGGAGTTATTACCTTGTAGCAATCTTTAGAAAGGGAGGCCTGGTGGACACAGTACCTTAAAGTGGTAAGAACACTCCAGCGGGGGCAGTTGTTCCTGGCAGCGGATGCAAGTCGGTGCTTCGTCCGGGGGAGGAGAGGATCTCGTCGTGGAGGAAGACAGGAGTCCGTTGCACTGCCAGGGAAGAAACCAGCCGCAGAGTTTCTCAGGTACAAGGAGCGGTCCATTGATTCGCGGTTCAGTGGTGAGTGGCTATCCGGCCGCCGGGGTGCTTGGCACGGGCAGTTCGACCACAAACCGGTCTGGGGTGCGAAGAAAGGTAAACTGGTTGTGCCCACCAGTCAGGGGAATAAGCCTCTCCAGCCAGGAGATCTTCTCTGTCGTCGGGAAGTGGTGAGTCGGGTCTGCAGGGCTCCACCGGTGGTGTCGTCGTGGTAGGTCGGCTCAGCTTCTCCCTCGTCGGATTCTCAGGTCCTGTGGCGACTTCTCAAGTTCCAGTCCCCAAAGCCCTGCTTTTATGCAGCATACACCATTCACTCAGCCTAGCTGTCAAACATGCTAAGTGGGCCAATCACACAAGAGTGCGATTTGAGTTACCAAGGTAACTCAGTCCAGGGTGCCTAAACCCCCTCCCACACCCCCTGTGGTACCCAGACAGAGTGGCACCACTTTTGGACAAGCCCAGTGCTCCAGATAAGATTTTGAGGTCGGAGTATTTTACGCATGATTTTTCAAATTAGACCGTAAATGCAATTTCAAGAGAGTAAAATGAGTTTTCGCCTCTGCAAGAGAGTAAACCTTATCCAACACATACGTTATGGGTATGAACACATTTTAAAAGGGTGCATGCTTTATTGTGTTGCTCGCATAGCTGACACAGATTTGGTCTTTCAGTTGGAAATTCACCATCATGCAGAAGAAGGCGATGCTGCTGACAAAAGAAATGCTACATTGCCATCTAGTGGTGGAAAGTATGTTTTTTTAATGAATAAATCAAAGCGTACACGGTACGCAGTACAAAATTAAATGATCCGTATTTGCCATATTTACATGCGTAAAAGGGCAAGATACGCACGTTAACTGGTAGGCTGGACAAGCCACTTTCCTCGCGGCGCCATCATCTGACGAGGACGGGGAAGGCGATTGGTGACGCCGTTTCCGGGAGTGCCGAGACAAGGACGACGAGTGGCGGGACCCACTCCGGGATCGAGATCCCCAGGGCTCCTTCTGACGAGGAGAGTCACCCCTCGAATCGTCGGTGGACATCCCTTTCGCAGCTTTCGGGACTTACTGGGTTTAGTACCCAGACCTACCTGTACCATCCCCTTACACTCCCTTAAGGCCTTAGCAGTTAGCGACTGGCATTTAGAATCAGTCGGTGACATGACTCTCGCCCAGACACCACAAACAAATGCGGTGCAGGTCTATAATGGACATCTTAGACTTACAGTCCCGGCAAGTCTTAAAGCCAGACCGCACAGTCGGAGGGGTAGACAAAAATGACCTATTCACAAAGAATTCACAAGGCACGGCGAGTTCGCGAAGCAAACACGTTTGCAGAAAAAACAGAACTGAGGCTACGGGCGCCGTGCATCCTATTTATAACATCTGGTGACGTCACCGTCAACGGAGGCCTTCAAGGGACATCGACCCGATGCCATCGACGCAAGACACCCTCTGCCAAAAAAATTCCAAAGTAGCGCAGCTGTGGACATTACATGTCAAAGATGTAGCATACTTTGGAGGACACATTCGAAACTCGATTACTGCAATGTACTCTTTGCTGGCACCTCTGCCAATAACTTGCAATGGCTCCAAGATATTCAGAATAATGCGCT
Source organism: Ambystoma mexicanum (assembly GCF_040938575.1). Lineage (NCBI taxonomy): Eukaryota > Metazoa > Chordata > Amphibia > Caudata > Ambystomatidae > Ambystoma > Ambystoma mexicanum. The sequence continues at coordinate 249,771,419 of NC_090939.1, forward strand.
CAGCTGCATTAAACATTCCCAAAAGTGAGCATATCTCCCAGGTCAGGCGCAAAGCTCATTTCGCTTCCCGTAAAAGAGCGTGTCATCTTTAAAATGTTATCCATAACTCTTAAGTGCCTCACTCTCACAGCGCCCTCATACCTTTTGGACAAAATTGTCAGAAATAACCACACCAGACCCAAAAGAACCAATTACCCCAATCAGCTGATTATCCCCACCGTCAAAAGGGCCAACGCAGGAGGCGCCAGTTTCCCCTTCCTAGCATCCAAACTCTGGAACTCACTCCCGTTCACCCTTAGGAACCAGACCTCCCATCTGGCCTTCCGGAAAGCCTTGAAAACCCCCCTCTTTAACTAGCCACGCTGTCCCCTGGTCTTTCTAGAACCTCTCATTCTCTTCACTTAGCAATGTTCTATGTTCACCATTCCCGATTCCTGCCTCTCCTTGTGCTTTATTGCATTGCACTTATGTCACTTGTGTTAAGGTTCAATTTAACCACAAACCTCTACTGCTTGTTTTGGTTCACTGTAACCTCAAACCACCTGACTTTAGTCCCCCGCTTTACATTCATTTCTGTGCTTTTGTAACCAAGTTAATCTTTTCACGAAACAGCAATGCTCCAGGGCTGTTTGCTTGCGCTTTACAAACATAAAAAGATAAAATGACATTGGGCCAGTATATATTGAGGTGCTGCGCCTTTTGACCACAGTTTCATCCTTTTTCCTTACCGCACTGATGCAGAGGGACTGCAGATCTAAAAAGATGTACCCCCTATTCGCCATGAGGGGCAGGTTGGAAGGGCAGTGAGGAATCTTAGAGAGGAACATTCATCAGAAAGAACATTACAGAGAGTTACGTAAATGTATTCCTTCTAATGGTGTCTTTACATCCACAGATTACTCCTCGATGATAGATTCCTATAGCAGAACATGGATCTGGAGGGGGAAGACGAGCAAAGGACAGACAAGAAAACTCTGGAGGACGTCCCTGCCAAAGCGAGCATCCTGCACAAAAAGGAAATCCAAGCAGTAATGCTTAGCAAAGTTGTGCAGAGAAGACCACATTGCTGCCTGACAGATGTCCAGGACAGGGGCTCCCCTCTGCAGGGCAGAGGTGGCAGCCACCCCTCTGGTAGAATGTATTCCAAGACCCTCAGGCACGTTCTTACAGCATGGACATAGCACTTTGAGATGCAGAGAATGATCCACTTCGACAGGATCTGTTTAGTCACAACCCTGGCCAGCACATACACCATCATAATCCACAGAAATATGGTTATCTATCCTGACGTCCCTCGTCTGAGACACGTAGTAGCAGAGATCGATGAATGGATCCAACTGATGGAACCATTACTCAGCCTTGTAAGGATGGGGTAGGGTGGAGCAAAAAACACAGGAAGATGGATCTTTTGAGAGAGTCGTAAATCTGACACCACTTTCAGAAGAAAGGAGGGTCTCACTCTCAACGTTCCTTCTCTTTGGAGAAAACCAAATAGAGGCTAAACAGTTGACACCTGGAGCCCACTCATCTAGTGTAATTGATGGCGACCAGGACAATGACCTTAAGGGTGAGCAATCTTATTAAACAAGAATAGATGGGCTCAAACAGAGCTCCCATACGGAATGCCAACACCAAATTCAAATCCCAAGCCGGAACCACAAACTGGAGTGAAGGAAACTGGTTACACAAACCCTGCAAGAACTGCATAACTGAGGGGCTTGTAAAGAATTAGAACTGTTCCAGGGACCTCTTAACAATAGACATAGCAGAGAAGTATTCTTTTACGACCCCCATCTGTGATTGAGCCAAGACAGCAGTAAGTCCAAAATAGGGGATAAAGAACAGGCAAGATAAAGGGTCCATAGCCTTTTACGGGCACCAAGTTGAAAATGTACACCATCTGCAGGCATAAATGGACTTTGTCGTGGCTCTCAGAATTGATAAGCGCACATCACGAATATTGCATAAAGTCTTACTCCTTGTTTCTCCACTCAGAAACAAAGAATGAAGGTTCAGGCTACTGAGTTTCGGGTGGAGGACCCGCCTCTCCAACTGGGGGAGTAGATCCACTCTCCTCAGAAAGCACCACGGAGGGCTGATGGAGATGATCAGCGACACAGGGTATCACACCATCTTGGTACATTCTGGCACGATCAAAATCAACATGGTCTCAAACTGGTGCAATCTCCTGAGAACCAGAGGAATGACTGGGTTCTGCAGGAATGCATAAAGAAGATTAAATGTCCACTCGACTGCCAATCCATCCGCCAGAGCTCCCTGATGAGGCAATTCCCTTGAGCAGAACAACTCCCACTTCCTGCTCACACTGTAAGCAAAGCGATCCACTTGAGGAGTTGACCAGTGGTAAAAAAATCTCCTCTAAAACATTGTGGAGGTACTGCCACTAGCGGGAGGATGAAGTCGTATACTCAAGGCATCCGACCCGACATTCTCCCTGCAGGCAAGACGGGCAGTGGTCTGAAGAGCATCTTTCTCCAGAGCACAGATCAATCACATTGTTTCTCTGCATATCGGCAAGGACTCCAATCCAACTTGATTGTTGAGGTAGTGTATGGCCACTGTGTTGTCGGTCAGGACCAATACAGTCTTGAACTTGACAGGTGGATGAAAGGCAGCCAGGGGCAGCCTGACCACCCTTTTCTCCAGACAATTGATGTGCTCTCGAGACTCAGAAACCACAGTTTGCTCCCTGCAAAATCTGACAGGTGAGCACCCCAATTCATCAGAGATGCATTGGCGACCACTGTTCTCTGGGGCTAGGGTTGCTGGAAAAAATTTGCTGCTCACCAAGTTGTCCCTCGGGTACCACCACGCAAAGGTTTAAGCCACCTGGCTACATAACTGCAGGTGGTCAGAGATTTGGCCCTGAAACTGAGACCACTGGCAAGGAAGGAGCCACGGAAGTGATCTCATTTAGAGCCAGGCCTCCAAAACTACCAGGATGGACCATCCAGTAGATGTTCGCTACTTGGGTGGGAATGTCATGCACAGGCGAGTGACCAAGATTGCCCTGATAAATCAGAGGGACATGGACAGGAAAACCTGTGACTTTCTAAGTTTAGGAAAAAGCCCAAGTGTGCAACAGACTGCCTGCACTAGGTCAGATGAGCAAGCTTCTACAGGTAGGTAAAGACATGAATGGCCTCCCTCCTGAGGCAAGCCGCTACCACTGCAAGCAGCTTGGTGAAAACCTTGTGTTCTGAAGAAAGACCAAATGGCAGGACCTTTAACTTGTAGTGATGCTGACCCACTACGTCCCTCAGGTACTTCTTGTGTTTCATGCGAATGGGCACGTGGAAGCAGGCATAATGACGGTACAGTGACACCAACCAGTCGTGCAGCTCGAGGGGTTGAATTTGGGCAAGAATTACCATCTTTAATTTGTCCTTTCGTAGGTACAAATTCAGAAGCCTTTGATACAGTATTGAATGTAATCGCCCGTCCTCCTTCGGGACCAGGAAATAAGTGGAATACCAACCGCGTCTTTCTGAGCGGGGTACCAGTTCTATTGCACTCTTTGAAAGAGGCGTACATACTTCTCCTTAAAGGATGGGATCCTGAGGCAAGGTGGTGTGAGGGATATGGTAGACATGCAGGAAAGAGATCCTGTTCAATGACCTGTAAGGCCCATACATCCGACATGGTTTTAGACCATTCCAAGCCAAACTGAGAACTTCACCCTCCCACAAGGGACTGGTGTCAGAAAATCTCAGAGGTTTTGCACTCTGGGTGGCAGAAGGAACAGTGCCACAGCCGATCATCCCCTAGGGGCACCTCTGCCTCTTCCTATTGGCACGAGTCTGCCCTGCAAGGTTCCCCGGGGATGCCTGACCTCGTCTGCGTGGGATGAAGGAGACAGATGCACAAAAACCCTGACCCATCATAGATGGAGTGGAGGGTTGCTGGACAATGGACCCAAAGACTGCAGTCACCTTGGAGGACTGGAACCTCTGAAGGGTGTCATCTGCCTTAGCCCTGAACAGGTTCTGCCAATCAAACGGCATGTCTAAAAGCTTTGCTTGCACATCCTGCGTGAAGCCGGACGCCCTCATCCAGGAGCAACACTCACCATTTTTGTGGCTATAAAACATCCAACACAATTGGCAGCTTTTATTCCAGACTGTCGAATCTGGCAGGAGATCTCGCTGCCATCTTGAACCAGGCGCAAAGATCCCTCTCTCATCTCCCCTTCAGCAATGTGGTCTGTTGCGTTGGCCACTGCGGACCACAGACCAAACTAGTACTGCGCCAGGGCACAAGAAACATTGAGTGCCCGAAGAGCTAAGCTGCCCGCAGCAACCGCCATACTTAGCATGATGGCTCTCACTATCAAAACTAGCCCTCCTAAGGACAGAAACCTGAGACTCAGGTCCAGATTGCCTAGCATCTACAAACCTGTAAGAAGTCACCCTAATAATGCCAACAGACGCATTACTATCCAGCCAAAAAACTCTTCTCAAATAGTCAAGCAGTCCACACATACTTGCACTCAAACTTCTACTAAAACCCACATAACTCAAGATACATTATCATCTAAAAGTTCTCAAACAGCCAAACATAACAGTTCCCTAACACTAACAGGATCCCTTATCAACGCTAGATCAGTGGTAGCCCACGTGCCTGAAATTGCAGACATCCTAAATAATGCCAACCTGCACTTATTGGCCATAACTGAGACTTGGCTTCACAAGGCTGCGGGACCAACCCTAATGCTAGCAGTGCCCGATAGCTACCAAATCCTCAGAGCCGACAGGCCTAATCCCAGAGGCAGTGGACTAGCCATCATTTTCAAATCAACCCATCCCATTAGACTTGCCACGCCAGTTTCCTATTCCTCCTGTGAAATTCCCACAGCTAAAATGCCCCTTTCCAATAACCGCACGCTTGCAATCCACTTGATATATAGACCCCGTGGGCCCTTAGGCACCTTTGAAGATGACCTAACTAGCCTTATAGCTAACATCACCAAAGACCACTCGCAAACCTTACTGATGGGAGACTTTAATCTCGGCTTCAATGATACTGACAATAAACATGCAGAGTCAGTTGCAGCCTTACTAAAGGACCACGGCCTTGATCAAAAATTCCTCACCCCTACTCACATCAAAGGAAGGACCCTTGACTGGGTATCTGAACTAAACTGCAACATCAACATTACAGATATTGCGCCTCAAACATGGACCGATCGCTACTTAATAACCTTCTCCGCCACACTAGATCTCCCTCAGCCCCAAGACAAACAATATGGTACCCCCTTTCCTGACCAGAAGTAAGAAGGCTATAACTGCTGAAAATCTCATCCCTCTTCTTCTTCCAGCTATTTCTGAATTGGAAAGTAACAATCCCGACTTACTAGTAAACACTTTCAATGATGCTATGATTAAAGCACTAGACGCAATTGCTCCAACCAAACTGCGTAAAGCTAAACAGGAAGCCCACTTAAATGCATGGTTTACGCCCCACCTCAAATCCCAAAGATTACAAAAAAGAAAGCTCCAATCCACTTGGCGCCACTCACCCTCTGAAAACAACAAAAACAACCTAAATGAATTTTCCAAATTCTACAAAAAAGAAATAATAAAAACTAAGAATACCTTCAATGACAGGATTGCAAAAGCTAACTCTAATACCAAAGAGCTATTCGCCATCCTCTGTGAACTGGAATCCCCAATACAACCGTTAGGCAATGCCCCTAAAAACAAAGTATGGTGTACCAACATACAAAACGCCCTCTCAAACAAAATCTCTCTTCAATGCAAAATTGCAACATAAAAAAAAAGGCCACACTGTCACCCTCGAACCAACAAACATCTCAACTTCAGGAGATTAGGACAACCACTCCTTTCAGATTCAAGACCATCTCCATAATCGACACTGAAAAAATAATACTCTCCCTCAAACCTTCAAACTGCAAGGGCGACTCCTGCACAAATAATAAAGGACGCAGCTAGGGACCTAGCTCCCTTTATCTCTTAACTTATAAACTCCTCCTTCAAATCCAACACGGTACCCACTAACCTTAAAGAATCCTGGGTCCTCCCTTTTACTTAAAAAACAAACCTTGGACCTCACCATCCCCACCAACTATAGACCAATCACCACCGTGCCATTTCTACTGAAAATCCTAGACAAAGCTGCCTACATACAAATCCAGGACTACCTGGAAGCCAACCACCTGCTTGGCTCACGTTAATCTGGCTTCCGCCCACTCCATGGTACGGAAACGGCTTTGCTAGACCTCAAGACACAAATTGAGGAGCTAAAGGATAATGGAAAAATATTTTTGCTCCTCCTGGACTTATCGGCAGCTTTCGACTTGGTGGACCACGCAGTCTTATGCAATCACTTAAGTTCTGCCACCAATTTCTCTGGAGACGCCATAGCCTGGGTCCAATCCTTCTTAGCGAACCGCACAATGCGAGTCTTCTCCACATCTGACTCTGCTGACCCCATCAAAATAACCTGTGGCGTCCCACAGGGATCTTGTGTCTCCCCCACTATGTACAACATCTTCACCAAGCCTCTTTTGACAAGTTGGACAGACTGGGTGTCACCTACACAAACTATGCAGACGACACCCAGATCCTCATACCCCTTTCGGGCGACTTCGAGGCAGACTCAGCCTTGGTGAACAAGATATACACCCTCATTCAGGCATGGATGGCCTCCCATGGCCTCTGTCTGAATGACGATAAAACGGAGATACTAATATTAGGCTCTGATGCCAACATCCAAAAATTAAGCCTCAATTACACATCTTTCAGCATTGATAATAACCCTATCAAGGTGATGTCTGTGGTTAAAACCCTTGGATTCTATCTGGACTCCTCCCTCACTCTCAAAAAACAAGTCAACTCCCTTGCCTCCTCTACCACTTACACCTGCAAACTCATCCGTGCTTCTAGACCGTTCCTCTCCAATGCTAGCTGCATCACCTTAGCTAATGCTCTTATTATGTCTAGGTTAGATTATTGCAATGCCCTGTACTCAGGAGCCAACAAATACATCACAGACAAAATTCAAAGACTACAGAACAATGCCTTGAGAGCAGCATTCGACATCCCTGATAGAGAGCATATCACCAAATTTAGGAAAGAGGTCAACTGGCTGAAGATGACAGAATCCTCCTCAAAACAGCTTCCCTCACATCTAAATGCCTGAACAACCTAGCTCCACCGTATCTAATGGATAACATTTCTAGGAAAACATCCAATTGCCACACAAGATCTGCTAACACCTTTAAATTAGAGACTCCTAGGTTCAAACGCTCAACTGCGGGAGGATCTAGTTTTCCTGTCAAAGCTGCTCTATGCTGGAATAAGTTACCACTTGACCTAAGAACTGAACAACCTTACCCTAAATTCAGACACAAGATACTTACATGGCTGCGCGCCAACACCACATAACCCCACCTACACCTAGCCTACTAAAACTAACCCACACTGAACCTTCTACTCAGATTCATGAGATTTACTTATAAACCTGATTAGTTATCTGTCCACTCAGATAAACGTGCTAAAGTGTTATGCCCTGTACTTGTACATATGATGTGTATATTCTTGTATATATTGTGTTACTGCCTTTGTGTTTTATATACTTATGCCAAATACTGTAAACGAAGCTTAAGTTCTCTTGTGTACTCTTTCGCACCCGGCTACCTAAGGGTTTGGTGCGCATTACCAAATAAATAAACAAACAAAACTAACACCTTTTCTCAGGTGTCCAGTCTCTTATTCTCTGTCGGGGGGTGGGAGGGAGGTGCAGAGAGGTTAAGGGGGGAATTTCCAGGCTTGCAATTGCGGCTTGTATCACTAAGCTGTCAGGAAACCACTGTGGAATAACTCCTCAGATCTGACTGCAGACACTCTTGCATACAAACTGCGGAAATTGTTAAAATCATGGCAAGATGCGTTGCCACATGTGTATGGTGCTTTTTGATAGCAGTGGATGGATCCATATAATTGACATACGTGTAAGGTGGTGCCCAATTCCTACCTTTCATTTCCTACTTTCTACACATTCATTGTGAAGGCACACCTAGAATGTTACTTGATGCTAAAATCTTAGGTTTTACAAGCAAAGAGGTGGATCCAATTATGAATCATTTTTTTTTTACTTTATTTTTCCAAGCACCAACACAGTTTACATGATAGCAATGGCACAATTATTTCTGTATACAACACATTCGCTGCTTTGCTTCATTGTGCCCGCCAAGGTCCTTAATCGAGTTTGCGGTCGTGCAATTATATAGTCCAGTCCAACTTTCAAGTATAACTTTTCAAACCAATAACATCCCCCCTCTCTGCACCCCCTCCCACCCTATCCGCAACCGGTATGGTTTCGCCTACATGTGTTGCTTAGTGAGCTTGGTATCTCTCTTCTTCGGGCAATAATCACAGGTTTGTTTCCCCAGTTGCTGGTTTCTAGTTTTGTATCGCTCTCAGCAGTACTGATCTGTAGTATTGCGCTTCCCTTTCCTTAACAAATTCTAGGGATGGGTCCTAAACTGACAGGAATTTTTTTATATTTGCCCTCTCAGGACTCCTACTTTTTCCATCGCCAGTATGTTCCAGATCTCAATTATGAATCTTAAAGACACTACACAATCTAGTCCTAGCACTGATCCTTACAAGAAAAATAAACATCTAGACTATCCAGTAAGGAAGGAAATTAATATGAAACTGCATGCCGTGACATTGGGATGCCATTCCAAGAGACAGAATACCAAGAGGATTAAGGGTGGCACTAAGACCCACACTTTGTAAAGAAAGCAAAGAGTTTGTTAAAAAATGGGAACAGATTCTGAATAAGTGCTAATTTTTAATCGCCATAAAGGAACAAATTGGCTCCAATAGCAAAGAAATAGACACAAGCAAAACGTCTGTCTACTGGGATGAAAAGAACTAGAGAAAGTATTTGAAGATGCGAATTGTAAACTTGAATACCGTAAAGATAAGAGCAGAAGAAACTGAGCAAGATCAGGAGGATACATATGATCACTTAAATGAGGTATACACTTGGATGGAGAAGTATAATACATTTTCCAAGAAACCAAAGCAATATGGTTCCTCAAACTTACCTAGCTCCGACTCAGACAACACACACAATGATAGCAATGTAGAGCAACAAGAGTACATACTTAGAAACTACAAATAGAGAGGCTAGCAGTTGCTCTATAACAAATGCACTACCTGTTAGCAGTTTTTAGGCAAAAGTGTAAGAAGCAAAGGACTAGGAGGGGGCCAGGTGGAATGCACTTCAGCTTCGATCCCAAACACAGAACAAACAAACTTAGTAGTTAATCTATCTGATTGGGCATTGAGTTTCAATGAACAGTCCGTACTTCAGAAGGAGCTCAGTTTTGTGTCTACATTTAGCACTAATCTTTTAAGATCGACTTGCATAGGTTTACATGCAAACTTGGATTAAAATGCTTTTTTTTTTACACTCTTGAAATCCAACAGGATAATACAGTAGTACAGATATGGACAGAATTGGCAGATTTGACCGAAAATATTTGGCCTAGTTGACCAAATTTAGGCTATACGAAATGAACGTACAGCCAAAGATTCAGTCAACTAGGACATATGGTTCCATTATAGCGAACAAGTTGAAAAGGTGTTGCGGGGGTGTCCCTCGCTTCCGGGACATTGGAAACGGGAGACATAAAAAAATAAAACGTTTTTTTTTTTTTTTTTTTATTTGATTTAATTGTATGAAACAATTTTTACAAAGTAGAAAAAGAGACAAAATCTCCACATTAACTGTTCCAGAGTTCCCACGATCGTTCTTTGTCCTGAGCCCCAACATCTCGTGATTCCCCGAGGGGCTCCATCAGATCGATCTTTTTCGGTTTGAATTCAGATTCCGAATCAGAGTGAGGTTCAGCTACCCCCCAGGAGAAATCGAGGTAAGGACGCCCAACTAGTAGACCTGCCCACTCATACCTTCCCCGTCAGCAAAGTAGTTCAATTTCTCGGAAGAAGCCCACCACCGCGATCACCCAAGTGGTCTTCTCCCCACTTAATAGCCTACACCACCATTCCTCTTCATCATAGATGTATAGGTTTTTAAACAAATGTCCCAGGTGTCTCATGCGGGGGCCCGTGACTCCTAGGCAGTTTAACAGGAGGTGTCTTATGGTTTCTGGCATCGCTGACTTTCTACAGAATCTGCAGGCGTCGTCCGAAACCAATTTTCTTCGGGATAGGACTTCCCTTGTGTGGAGAATGTTCAGGCGGATTCTTAAGAAGTTCACCCTGAGGTTTGAGTCCGGCCCTTTTAACAAGTAGGACTTGAGTTCGTTCACTTTTGTCAGCTGTGGAGGCAGATCTGTAAACAGCTTCGATGCGGCTGCTTTTTCCAATGTATTGATCCAGTCTTGATGTAATAGACGCAGTTTAAACTTAGAAGGATTGTAGATTAGTTCGTTTTTAGAGCTTCCAGCGCCCTCTAGCATTGAGTCGATCTTTGCCGCCCATTTTGTTAGCATTTTACATGAGCCCGACTGAATTTCATGTTGAATTTCTTGCATGATCAGAGGGGGGCTTGGAAGTAAAGACTTTCGAAATAGCATGGCTTCGTTGCGGGCTACTATGGAGACCAGCGATTGTAGAGAGAGTTCCCTTCTTATTAGCACCATTGGTAGCGAGTCAGGAAGGTTGAGAACCTTTCTCCAATAAAATCCTTCCAGTTTTGACCAAAAGGATGTTGGAAGATTTGGTAGAGCTTCTGCCCCGTAGGTAAGAGTTGGAATCACTTTAGACTTGTAAAAAGTCACCACTGGCGCCATAGTGAATTTTCCGTATTTTTTCAGTACTGCCCGAGATTGTGAGATGAGCGGTCTCGCTTTGGACATGATGGTCTCCTGCATCACTGTTTCATTACTGTTCTTGTTGATGGTAACGCCCAGATATTTGAAGCTGTCCACCAATTCAATTTTGGTGTTATTTACCGCCCATGTGAATTTCTCCGGCTTCCTTTCATTTCCGCTTAAGATCATGATCTTTGTCTTTTCCAAGTTCATCAAGAGGTTGTTTTCTTTTAAATAGGAGTCGAGGTTATTTATCTGCCTCTGAAGGCCGATCGGGGTTACATCAAAGAGTATTATGTCGTCCGCGTATAGTAGGCGTGAGATTTTACTGGATCCCAATGTTGGGGGGAACATCCGGACTCTAGGTTCATACTCTTTGAAATCGGCCGTGTATGCGTTATACAGAGCAGGGGCTAAGGGACAACCCTGCTTTACTCCTCTTTCCGTACTCATCCAAGAGGATAAAAGGCCTTGGTTGTTCAGTCGCACACATATTGTGGTTTCCGTGTATAAGGCCTTTATGGGCTCCAGTATCCTTGGGGGACAGGCGTGAAGTTGTAATTTTGCCCAAAGACGTTTCCTGTCTACCCGATCAAAAGCCTGCACCAGGTCGATGAAAGCCATATATATCTTCGGGCTGCCCTCGAACACTTTAGCTTTGAGTGTGCTTACCGCCAAGATGTTTACCGCAGTTCCGACATTTTTCACAAAACCCGCCTGGAATGGGTCCGACAGGCCAGTCACGGAAATCCAGTTATTGAAATTATCCAGGATTAGGGCACCAAAGAGCTTTCCTATCGAGTCCAGTAAAGCGATAGGGCGGTAGTGTGAAGGATTATCTTTTGCTCCCTTTTTAAAGATGGGGACCAGAATCGCTTGTCTCCATGATGATGGGATGGTCGAGAGGCTGACACAGTTTGAGAAAATCTCCTTGATGAAAGGTGCCCAGAATTCCATTTTGTTTTTTATATCGAAGTTGGTTATTCCGTCGGGGCCTGCCGCCCTGGACCCATTAAGCTGTGTTATTTTTCCTTTGATTGTATTCAGGTCCAGGGGAATTTCCCACCGATCCCCAGAACAAGGAGCCTTGCTCTCTTTTTCCTTGTCTAGGACTCCGTAAAGTTTTTCAAAGTGGGATAGCCATGTGTTTTCACCAATTGAATTTTGCAGTGCCTGGTTCACTGATTTGGAGTTTCCCTTGATCAGTGACCAGAAATCGCGTGCCTTATGGCCACAGATGGCACGCAGCATGTTTTCCGCGTCCGCCTGGGACCTGGTTGCTTTTGTTGACTTCACCCAGGCTTTGTAGGTTTTTGCTGCCTTAATCGCTTCAGCCTTCTTACTTGGGGACGTTGTTTTTGCGGCCTCCCGTTGCAATTTTCTGACCGCCTTTCTTCGGGCAACTAGCTGTTCATTGTAGGTGTGGAGCGGGGCTTTAGTTTCATGCTTCAACTCTCCTTTTTTCCGGTGGTACACTGTCAGAAGGGGCAGGTATTCGATCCGACCTTCTGGGCGCAGGTGGCCAACCAGCATCCGTGCCTTGTATTGGGTGGTTATTTTGGCAATAGTTATTTCTGACAGTCTCAGCCTTGTCCCGCTCTGATTTACTACCAGGTTCTGAGCGTCGTAAACCGCCTCTCTTCTCCAAGATAGCCACGAGAAGGTGAGCAAGTTATGGTCGCTATGCTGCGTCCTGATGATTGTAAAAGATGAGAAACGTGGTAGTAGGCTCCTCGAAATCTGGATGTAATCTATTATTGCCTCTTGATTCTCTCTCTCCCAAGTTGGAGTGGCTTTGAGATTATTCACGTCTTTTGGCTTGAGGATGTGCATCTCTCTTGCGTTTAGAAGGTTGTGCCACATGTTGTTTCTACTATGGATCACTTTGGAGTGAAGGGTTAGATCAGTATTCAGATCTCCAGCAATAATCACGTCGCTTGAGGTAGATGTTATCAGAAAGTCATCTATTAACGTCTCGATTTGAGTAAGGAAATAGTCGTTGGTCACTCGCTTTGGGTTCCAGTAAGCATTGATCAAGAGGATCTCTGTGCTGTGATTAGACTCTAGGGAGCCTTCCGTCCTTTCCCACTCCAAGAGCGTCGCCAGAATGAATTCCGAAGCCAAAAGTATCTTTGACAGAGATAGGCCGGAGCCCACTCTTATGGCGGTAATAAGGCCTGATCTCGGTCTGCCCCTCTCGCTTCTTTGAGCCGGTGAATGTGCCAGTTGGAAACCGTCCAGCGTGGGAGGCTCGATTAGCCATGTTTCCTGCAGACATAGGGCGTCGAAACTCCCAAAGTTGACGTCTGATGTGACAGTTAGATGGGCAAATCCTCTGGTGTTCCACGATCCCAGTTTCAACAATACTTCCAGGGGTTCCTTGGGCACCACTGCTTTCCCGAGGGGGCCACTAGAGGAACCCTCTGGTGGCTATTTCCTTCTGACTTGGGGTTTCGGGGAGTACCTACTGTATCTTGTTCCCTCCACAACAGGGTCGATTTTTCCAGATAGGTTTCTCTCGTGCTTCAATGTCGCATCTGTTTGTTCAATGCGTTGGAATATTCTGTGAGTTGCGTTGCGTGTCGAGTGCGATCCCGGTAAGAGCTCCCTTTCCGAACTCACTCTCCTATTCACGTCCCGTTGCGTGTTCTGAGCGTTGGATTCACGCCGAGACCGGCTTTCAACATATTTACCGAGAGCTTGTTCCCCGATAGGGAACTTGTGCGGCAGAGTGCATCGATCAGGTTCCTGCTGACTTGATCGATAGTGAAACCGCTCCTGCGGGGGCATAGACGATGTATTCCCCTCCCCCGCGTGCGCCAAGTCGAAGCCAAGATTGTGCAAATTGTCTCTTGCTTTCCAAATTTGATCTTGAATATAATTCGATCCAATGTGTAGGAACGAGCTGTCTGTTCTTCCGTTAGGGTTCGGTTCCAAGATTTTTATGTCTTTTGTGACGTCGATATGAGGCAGCCGGCTCTCCTGGAACAGTTTGAATAGAGCTTTGCGGTTCAGTGTCCACCTGTCCAGTCTTTCGTGTGTTCTTTGCAGAATAAAAGTTCTTGTTGTCATTTTCCTTTGTCTAGGCGAAGGCGAGCGGTTTGCGCGGATGGCTCCACCGGCCTGCCGACCTGTTGATCTCGACAGAGCATGAACCCTGGATCTATAGTGGCCTTTAGGTTTGTCCCTTGCTGTATTCCGGTCCTTTTTTCTGTCGTATTGTGCCCAAGGGTTTATCTCCCCTGGGGTGCGCAATCTTTGCTGAGGGTCTCGGGGGTGTGCTTCACCTGGATTTCTTCCCTGATGTCCCTTGACTCGCAGTTGTCCCAGTTTCCTACTTTCTCTTTTTTGTGACAAAGAGGTTTTTTCCACCGCATGCGGCGAGGTCGAAGGAGAATCAAGGAGCAGGGCCTTTGATTTCGGTTCGTCTGCTTCTCTGTTATTGCGACTTTCAGGTTTTTTTCTTTTTTGGTTCAGCGCTTGCAGAATTTCTGCTTCTGAGTCCTCGATCGTGTATGTACTCATATTCATTAGGTCTAATGAGTTCCAAGAGTCCTCTCGCGACCTCTCTGGGCTCCGTGGGTCCTGCCGTGTCTTGTCCGCGGGTTTTAATTTGAAAACTTGGCGATTTTGTGTTGGTGGGGTCGGGTTTTCTAGGTTACCTTGGCCTCTACTTTCTGTTTTATCTTTTTGTGCGGGCTGTTGAGGGAGCTTGTGTTTTGAGGCCTTTTTGCCCTTACTAACCAGTTCACTTTTGCCTTTGTGTTGAAATATTTCGAAGGTAGATGGGATTTTCATTTTGGAGAAATCTATTGGTTTTACAACTGGTTGAATAGCTGCACTTTCAGGGATGGTGAGAGCCACTGATCCATTTTTCCTTCCTGGCCTGTCGGTTGATTCATTCGAAGCCTGACCCCCCTTTGTGCGGGGTTCCGTCTGTGTTACACCAGTCGTCAAAGATGGGGGTCCATCAGAGGCCCTAATGCCCCCCTCTATCTCCCGACCCAACCCGAGTCCTTGAGTCGTCTCATGGGGTTTTCTCAAGCTAGATTGTTCGGTCGGTTGTAACCCCCGAACATTTCTTAGCCTGTTTTCTGGACTCGGTTGGTCGGAGGTTGACTGGACCGTTGACAAGGGTTTACTCCCCGCACTCGTACCTTGCACATCTTGTCCTTTGAGCTGTTGAGAAGCGGTAATGAACCCCTCTAGGAAATTCAGTTTGGTGTGCATGTGAGCGATCAGGGTAGTTTGATCTTTTAAGGTGTCGCTAATGGCTTCATATAGTTTTCCGAATGGAGCCAACGCGATGGTTACTGTAGCTAGGATGGTTGTGAGGTCCTCTTTTTGCGAGGGAGTTTCGATCGCTTGGTTAGAAGGGGGATCGCCTTGGTATCTGTGAGGCATCAATGGGCCCCGATCTTTGGTAAGGATCGAACTTTTCTCATGCGGGGGGCCCTCTCCGCTGATGTGTGGATCCAAACTGGGCTCCTGAAATCGAGGGTTAAGGGGGGTGGTCACTATGGGAGGCGCGGGGAGGCCGTTGGCCAGGGCCTGGGGCAAATGTATCTCCCCCGCTAAGGTTCCTGCTAACCCCCTTCCCTCTATTTGCTTGTAAGTTCCAGCACCATTTACCGGTTGTAGTGAGTCCCACCCTGTTATAGCTTTTGATCCCGTGTATATTATGTTGCGGCTCCCACTCTCTTGGGCGGTTAAGTGTGGAGCAGTATTCGCCGCTTTCTCCAGCAGAGCAGGCGTCTTAACGGGAAAATTCGAGGTTGTGGGGAGCAAGGCTCTTTCTTCAACTATGGCCAAAAGCTCTGCATCTGATACGTCTTGGTATCCTTCACCCTCCATTCGTGTTTTTTTCCCAAAAAACTCTTTCAGGGCTGCCATGCAGTGAGGGGTAGGATGTTTTTTGCCCCCCACCTGACCTCTTTTGTATGGGGGTTTGGCCCTCACCGTCCTACGTGAGGACATCTTGTGGGAGCCGCCCGAAAGTTTCGGCAGATTGTTCAGATTCTCGTTAGTATTAGCAGTTGCAACACCCGCATCTGGTAGGGGCTGGGGGGGATATTAGAAGAAAATGTAGGTGTTTTCGCAGAGCTGGAGCTGGGCTTTAGAGATTCCAACCGAGAAAGGGGAGTGGTAACTTGTCCATCCCCCTCTTCCAGAGCAGACCCTACGATCTCCAGTCCCATGGGTTCGTTTCTTCCCTCCTCACCAGCAAGTTCGAACTGCAGTTAGGGGGATGAAAGTAGGGCATCTAGTCCCGGAGGTGTTCGTAGATCCTCCGCTGCCGCCGCTCCCTCTGTATTGTGTATCATGATTACTACTGACTCCCCTGGGAGCGAAAACGGGATTGGGTCTGCCCGGGGTATTTTACTATTGCCCGAACGCGTCACTTGCTCCATCGGGGGGTCCAGAATACGGGACGGTGTTAAGCTTCCCCCCCCCTCCGAGGCCCGTATAGGGGTCATAGGCTGCTCGGGCGGGGTCGCTTGCGCACCCATATCATACAGAGGGGTCAGCTCCAGGTTTCTTTGGCTTCCCCACCCCACTTCTGGGCTTTTGACCTCCATATTGGGTAAAGGTGGGGGGGGTGTGTGGGTAGTTGTGGGACATGTCATTGTTAAAATGGCCTCTTGAGGGATCGATTGATCAAGTTCAGCAATTGGCACCGTCAAGGACGGTGTGTTATCTAGACCCAAGGATTCGATCGGGGGGAACATAAAGTCACTTACTTCGTTTAACTCGGCTGGGCGAGTTGTGTTTACCTGGGTCCCTTTGCCCGCATGTTTAATGCGGGAAATCCGTTGTAGCCTCTGAGTAGCCAACTGCTCCACGCTCTTAGGCGAGGTTACATGAGTCGGCGGCTGGCGAGGTTTGCCGTTTCTCAGCAGGCGCTTTTCTTCCAGTCCAGGTTTCAGCTTTCCCGGTTCGACCAGGGCTGCCATCCGCCGAGCCTGAAGAGTCGTGAAATTTTTGTAGAAGAGCGACTCAGCGTAGATTCCGCGCGCAGGCGCGCCGGCCCGCGGACTGCTGACTGCCCTTGTCAGTCCCTTCGCGGTCCGCTTCGCGGAAGACTGAGGGTAAGTAGAAAGGAGGGCTCGGGACACGCCTCTGAGCACACGCCTCCAACGATGAAACAGGAAAAGATACTCAAACACCAGCACAGCGTGCTGGTACTGCTGACTGCCCTTGTCAGTCCCTTCGCCGTTTAAAAAACACAGAAAGGGAACCTGCAGCATCAGTTCTGACCCGCGTTGCAGGGATGGAACTGACGCAACAGGGTCGGAATGAAGGCAGACGCTGAAAGGTAAGTGGGGGTAGGGTGGGGATGTATTGGGGGGCATGGATTTGTTTATTTTGGGCATGGCATGTCAAAATTGGGTTCGCAGCAAAATTGCCCTTGGTCAATTCCGCTGCAAACAATTATGCCACATTCAAACCATATCAATGCATATGGACGGCTCTACTAGCATGAGTGATGATGAATTTAACTTTTGAGGGTCAAGAAAATCGTTAGTGCTAAGAACACATGTGCATTGGAATTGGAAAAAAGATGGAGGACATTTTCTGAGAGGGGTTTTTCTGAGGAAGAGTTGGCAATACCTAAAGAGAAGTTAACGAATGAAACAAGAGATCATGTACTACATATGAAAACTGAACGCCCATCACGGTCTTTAGTATATGTGTCTAAATAATGTGACGATCCTTCAGATGGCGTTACAGCGCCACAGAGGGGAGTCACTTTCCATAAGGCTAGAGGTGTGGCTGCTAACAAATAGTCCCACTTAGGGTGCTAACATGAGGGAGAATCTCATGGTGACGAACTCCCCTCCTTGGGACAAAGGATGTGGGACCGGGACAATGCTCTCAACTCCTGACCCCATAGGTTCCTTCAAAATACTCTTGCCACTCTGCCCAACAGACAGACACTTTCCATCTCATCTACAGACCACCCAAACCCAACACTGCCTTCATCAGAGACTTCACCGACCTGATCACCACCATGCCCCTCACGCACACAAAAACCTCTTCCTAGGAGACTTCAACCGACCAGGCAACAAGGCCACCAAGCCGATGAAAGAAGCTCTCCTTAGCCTTCTTGACTCCCTCAGCACTGCAACACATGAAACACCCAACGCACAAGAAAGGTAACATCCTCGACCCAATCATCACTGCACGGTCTTCCCTCCACTACAGCTCTCCTCTCCCGCTTGACTGGTCTGACCACCAAGCCGTGCCTTTCAACAAACTGAACACCACCACAGTCAAGCATTCCCAGCAGAAACCCAGCAGACAAACCTTTAGGTCATTCAAGAACTTCCCAGTGGAAGCCCTCGGAGAAGACCTCATCAACCTACACCTTACATGGACCGAACACCCCCAACCGAACTGCAACTCTACTGGAAGTACTGAACGCCACCCTCTCAGCCTCGAACGACCAACACGTGCCTCTGAAACAATGCACCTGCAAACCAAAACCGTCAGCACCCTGGTAGATGCAAGAATGCAGCTTTTGCAAAATGGTCATCAGGAAAGAAGAGAAAACCTGGTGCTGCTCAAGGACAGCATCCGACCTGGCGCTCATGGAACTCTGAAGAACCCACGACAACTAATCAAGCCAAGTCCTACTATCAGAATACCATCGCAGAGGCTGACTAAAAGAGCAGAGCCCTATTCAAAACAGTCAAGCAGTGTCAACCCGCTACCCAACCCTGCCGTACCACCCTTCATTGAAAAACCCCACCGCCATCAACACCTTCATTGACAAAATCAGCAAAATTTACCAGCACAGACTCCAGCTCTGCATCCAAAGACCCACCTCACGTGCCTCTTCACAAAATCTCCACAACCTGGACAACATTCAACACACTCTCGACAGAGGACCTGGTAGAAACCCTTGTCACCCTCAAAGCCACATCCTATACAGATTACATCCTTCCAGCACCCATCCTCAGGACCCTCCACGCAGAAGCTCTCCTTCCCTACCTGGAGATCATCAATAGCTCCCTAACTCAAGGCACCTTCCCATCGACCCTAAAAACAGGACAAATCCTCCCTCTACTAAAGAAACCCACTCTGGATCCCGACAACCTAGGTAACTATCACCCCATCGGCCCTACTTAGGTAAGGTCATCGAGAAAGCAGTAGCTTTACAACTGCAGCAACACATCGACACCAACAATCTCCTCCAAACCTACCAATCCAGTTTAAGACCCAGATGCAGCATGGAGACAGCAACCATACAGGTGGTCGACAACACCCTCAACATCCTTGACAATGGCCACCTTTGCCTCCTGGTTCTACTCGACCTCTCAGCTGCTTTGGACAGTAGACCACCAGGCGCTTACAGACACCATACATCGGCTATGGGGATCAGCAACCTTGTCCTACACTGATTCAAGTCCCACCCATCACCTGTGGAGCCGCGCAGGTTTGCATCCTCTCCCCAGTGAACTTCAATCCATACATGGAGCCACTGGGAGCCTTCCTATCCACACACAACACACAGCTATACTTTTGCTGTACTCCACCAAGGACATCCATAGTCTCCAAGCCTGCCTCGGGCTGATCCAGTCTTGGATGTCCAGTGCATACATGAAGCTGAGCCTGTCCAAGACCGAATTCCTACTCCTCACCAACAACACAGAAAACTCAGACATACAGACCTGGAAGTCAACAATGAATTCTGATGACTTCACACCCGAGATAAACCCTGCCCCAAGTCCCTCTGGTTCCACATCGACAAACACCTCTCCTTCAAGACACACATAGCTAAGAAAACTCAGACAGCTTGGTATCAGCTCTCCCTCGTGCAAAATGTCAAGCCCTTCCTCCCTCCGGACAGCTTTAGATCCACCATTCAAGCAGTGGTCCTATCCCACCTGGATGGGGGCAATGCACTCCTCGAAGGCCTCCCACCATACCCATTGTGCCCCGAGAAGTGTCCTACACACGGCCGCAAGCCTCATCAAGGGTCTACGCAGATACAACCACATCACCCCGGCCCTCATCAACCTTCACCGACTCCCACTGGACACACAAATCACCTTCCAAGCCTTGCATCCTCTATAAGGCAGTCGCCCTAAAGTCATCCAGCTACCTCGATGAGAATCTCTATCTCCGGCAGACAGCGCACCACCAGAATCTAAGGAACGTGCAGACTTGAAATTCGTCACAGCAAAAAGAAAAGGACCAGAAAACAAGTCTCCTCTGCCTATGCCCCAAGACTATGGAACCTCCTCCCAGTCAGCATTAGATCTGCCACACAATTCAGAAAAGAACTGAAGACCAACTCTTCCTCCTCAACACCTAGGCCATTACGTCGCTCCCGACTTGCTAGATGCTGCCTGCCCCGCTCCTCCCTGCCATCCAGTACAGCTGTAACCCCTCCTCTGTCCCTGTATCCTACGCCCATCTGTATATCTGTTTTGTTACCACTGAAGTGCACTCAGTTACGCATCTGCAATGCTGTACACCTCTGTAAAGCGCTCTGTTGCTTCTCGAAGCTAGGTCTGCGCTCAAGAAATAACCTAATAAAAATAGGATAACACCAAAACCTTTTCTACCTACGATACAGTCTGTCCGACACTTTACCATAAAACATTGTTTCAATCTCACTGCAAGGAGTACAGGGATGAAGAAGATCCCAAGCACAGTGCAATCAAGTAGGAAGAGTGCTTGACCAGCTGTTGTCAATCGAACTTCAAAGAAGGACTTGGTTCTGGTCTGAATCCAGAGGGAGAGAGAACGAGGGAGTGAGGTGGCCAGAGCGAGAAACGGAAGAGAAAGACGAGAAATTTCCGAGAAGGAGACTGACATGCAGTGTGTGGTTCGCTGGAACACACAAGCACGTAGTGAAGGTCGGCAGTGTAGCAGCAGTAGCAATGACATCTTACAAGTCGGCAGAATATCTACATTATTAGTAGTAGTATGATATGATATTTTATTTATAGTGCGCCTATACAAGTAGTAGCAGAAGAAGAAAGTGGAAACTGGGGTACCAGCAAGAGACCAGGAAAAGGAGAGACTGGCCCAGCGGCCCACCAGCCTGGGAGGAGGAGACCGGGGATACAAAGGTGAGCATATCGAGAAGAGGTCAAGTGAAACAGAGATCGAGTATGAGATGCCTAGAGAGCATCTTGATAGTCGCCCTAGGGCTGACACACTAAAAGCCAAGAGAAAGTGTGTTGGTGCCATGACCTGTGGTGGCGGGACCGTGCGGTCCGAGAACAGCACTGAAACCTCCAGCAATGGCCTACTGCAGAGCCGAGTAGGCGACTGTACGAAAAACCTACAGAAGTACGAACACACCAACTAGAAAGGCTGGGTGGTCGGGTCTGTAACAAATATCTCAACCGCCTATAGCCAAGGGCTGAGAAACCAAGCGGCACCCAATAAAAGAATAAGGAAGAAACTTAACATCACAGAACAGACCCAGGCAGAACCGGTGTAATGTTCCCCACTCAGACCAGGTAACGGGAAAGGGAGAAAGTCCAGGAGAAAGCCATGAGATCTGTAAGTGAAACTTGAAACATCTATGGAGCCGAAGATAAGGCAAACAGAGTCATAAAGCAGTACAGTGGGGCGAATTAAAGACATTCAAAAGAGACTTTCTTTGAACCCAGAGCGGGCGCTTGAAAACTTTGCCACCTCTCCACCAAAGGTTGAAGACGCGGATCCATTGGAACTCTTCCTCAAAGAGATCAACTCCCGGACCTACGGGTCTTCGAGAGCATCATTGGCGAGAACAGTATCCTCCTGGTGTACAGCCCAGAATTGCCAGCTTTTGGGGCAGGTGCCCGTGAACCAGGGGATAGCATTTGCGACACACAATAGTGACCAGAGAGACAGTCTTCTTTTTCTTGTTTTGTTCGTTCAGCACCAGATCCGGCAAAGAGTCAGTGCCCTTTTGAAACCAACAGGACACTAGTCTTCCCCAAAAGATCAAAGATAATCACTTGTTGCAACTACATAGTAGAGACATTATTTTTGTAGAACCCAAAGATCCTTTGACAAGTCTTTTCATCGTCCCAGTTGGACGAGACAGTTAGAATGTGGAACAATCTAGGAGAAGGGGGTCATTCTCCTAGCCCCACTGGAGTAGTGTGGAACTGCCTTTTTTTAAATGTTGAACCATGGAACATTCCCAAGAGTCAAGAAATCTGCACCTTGAGAGACTCCTATCCAAGAGAAGGGAGTCGTTCTTCTGGGCTGCAGAAATTACTTTTCTTAGATTAGTATTTATGTTTAAGTGATAGGGACAGAATAGGAAATTGGACTAGGACAGTGAACCTTTGATTTGGACTACACGGACTTCCTGACTGCCTGAGTTTTAGTAGGTTTGAAGTAGGGGAAACCACGTCTAGTTAGGGATTGCTGGTTGTTAATAAAAGTTTATTACAATCACCACACTAGCATGTGGTCAGACTACTCATTCCATGCCACCACAATACTCAACACCGAACTCTAAAGTGAAACACATTAAGAAGCATGGTAAGAACAAGGAGCTATTTAGCACACTACCGACATCTGCTTACAAAAGGAGCAGCGACTTGAAGGATCTCATTATGAACACCAAGTATATTTTAGCTAAGATCAGTCACACTACAAGAAGAGATCTTTTTCCATGCCTCCGTTGCTCCAATTGCAATAACGCTGTTAAATGAGACCGTGTTTTGATCCCAGGACTGGGGAACATATACTACTGAGAGACTACGCTACTTGTGACATAACATGTGATTTACTCCATCATATGTCCCTGTGGCCTCTATTATGTGGGGCAAACTAGGGGAAAGGCGAAGATAAAATGGAATGAACATCGGTCAAATGTGAGAAACAAAAACATGAACTCAATTGGGGCTGAACACTTGTCAGTAAAGACATCAAATTAGTCAGATGCGTTCCCAGATTTTGGAAATAACTAGCAATGTGAAAGGTATGAACATTCAGAAAATATTACTTCAAAGAGGCATTCTGGCTAGATAGGCTTGGATCTGTGAACCCAGGGGGATGAATGAGTGCAATCTGAATTGATTTCTATACATTTATTAACCTTTATGTGGTGAGTAATGTATCACCATTGTTCATCTCAGAGACTTCTATGGTACTTCCCATTCGCTGATTTCCTGTGTCGCCATATTAGACACTTTGCATGAATACGATACACATGTGTGCACAAATGTATATTTCAATGTTTTGTACGCATGGTTTTAATTTCTTAAGGAACTTATGCATATTACACATCTTGTTGATTTCGCTTATGGATGCTGTTTATGTTGAAAGGATTGGGAGGATAATAAATGTGTATTTATTACATGTAAATAGAGATAGAAATATTGCATGTATTAGATGAGGCAAACCAAGAAACACACATTCCAGTGATGTTTGATGTTTCAATCAAGAGCATTTATTATAATGTCATTGCGCTTTAAGTTTGTAAAAACTCTGAATATACTTACATGCAAGTACATGGCGGGAATCGTCATGGGAATTCATAGAAATTGATATTATACTACTTCTAATAGGAAGCTATTTAGCATTAGGTTAGGTGCATCCAGGATTTGTTTAAAAAATAAAGCATAACAAATAAACAAGTGGCAGTGGTTGATAGAACAGCTTCAGTAGTACATTCACGCAATTAAAGTATAACAGCAGGGGAAAACCATTTGTGGCAAAACATCTAAATGCAAGGCACAGGACAGGGTAAGGGCAGAAAATAATAATACCAACCACATCTCAGCCCTCCCCTTCCTACCATCCCACACCTTCTGAAATGTGTCAGGGCAACCCCTAGAATTGTATACTCATCTCTCAAGGGACAAACATCTGTCAATTTCAGAGGTCCAGCAAGTAAGCCATGGACGATCCACTGAGCCCCACATTGCAGCCTTAATCCTCTTTGCCGTCCCCAATATGACAACCTGCTTCATCCAGATTCCAAGTATATTATAGAACCCGAAACCCCAGTAATGCAGTTAACCTGCAACAAGACTCACCCACCCTCCGGCCCCCTCCAGAATATTTGGACTGGTTTGCAATCCCATAATATATGGAAAAAAGTGCCCCTGCTAACCCACATCGCAGACCGGTGTCTTGGTCAGTTGTACCCAGGACAGATCCTGGGCCCCGGTACTGGGATCCGAAGCGTGAGCCAGTTGCATATGTCTGAAGTTTTCACTTCCATCAACCCCAATGTGCCCTGCAATGGTATCCAGTCTTTCCATCGAAAAATGTTTAAAAGTAACATTTTCGATCGAATTCCAACCAACAAAAAAATATGCATCGAATATATATGTGTGGCCGCAACCAGTGTTATTGTCCCCCCCCCCAAAGTACAGCTTTGTAGCCCTCCCACAGTGTGACCAGGTTATCGATCAATCCCTCATTCATGGAGAAATATTGTCGTGTTACGGGACAACCCTTCTGTAACGCCTGGGACCCCTAAGAAATACGTGCTAAGTTGCCACAACGCCATGGGCCTTGCCCGTCCACTTCTGAGCTCCACAAGGAGAGGGGGGATCGATCCAAGACACTGATAGGAGCCTGTGTGTGATGCATGGGGGATGAAGTAGTAGTAAATCCGTAACATGGAGCTGTGCGCATTAGAGAACAAGCATTGGCAAAGCCAGCAGTTTTAGCTTATATATAGGTATTAGGCATTTTGCAGGGCACCGCTATTAAATGGCCAGGTGCTCGCACCATTTTGCACCTGCTGCCATCAGTGGCCGTTTAATTCCACTATGGCAGTGCCTGGCAAGTGCCTTTCCCATGCCTACACACAAGCTCAAACTGTTGGCATTGCCAATTCTTGTTGTAGTAATGTACATCTTTTGACCATCCTCAAGAAAATGTGTATGTTCTGTTAGTACGCTATGCTAGTTTCCCTTACAGATGCGGCGACTGATCCGTGTCCAAAATAAACTGCTTCCCCCTTTCCTTCCCCAAGAGTCCAGAATAGGCCCAACTCTCCCAACCTTTGCGTCCGAGCCTCTCCTGCCCCTGCAGGTGCTCCTGGGCGGGGGGAGTGCCGTTTCCTTGGGGGAAGCTGAGCCCTAGTTTCTCCCAGACGCCCCTGCCGCTTAGGCTCCCAAGGGGCGCTTGTCTGAGAAGAGCGAAGACCCTTCCAGGCTTTCTCCTGGCTCATCCGGAGTCTGTCTCATGTGTTTGTTCGGCCAAACACCGTCACACCGCCTTGTCGTCCTGCGACGTCGACGACCAGGTATTCCTGCTTATTCTATTCGTAGGGTTGGTGGGTTTGAGGGAGGGAGGGAAACGAAAACGTCCTTCCTCGTGTAGCGGGCAGGCATCGTCCTGCAGCGGCTGGATGCTGCCTGCAGTAAGGAGCCCCCCCCCCGTCCTTCGCAGACTTTCCTTTCCTTTTGCCAAGAGGGGGAGGCCAGGAGGAGGACACTGCCTGGGTTATTGGGGTGCCTCCTCCATTTTGCTTTTTGTGTTTGTCGTCACTGGCACTTATGCTGCTGCGGGAAGCGGGGCTTAATCAAAGAATGGTGGTATTCCAGGTTGGTGGGAACGGGGAAAAGATTTAAACAGGGACTGGACTGGATCAAACGCAGCAACAGCAATTTGAAGCAACGGAGGCCCAAAACACGGGGCTGGCGCTGCCATAAAAAACATCCCCATTTACAAAACAATGGCTGCTTTTGCAGCCACGTAGCTAACTCACGCGACCAACAAAAACACGTGTGCAGTCATTGCATACAACAAAACCCACCTCCAAACCAGTGGCTACAACAAAATGGGGGCGGGGGCCTGCGACATCCCCCCAGGGGGATACCACTAAGCTCCACCCCAACAGTTATGCCACGCCCACCAGTGCGAGACCCCGGAGGTGAAGATGGTGGACTGAGTATATATCGTCTGAGTGTGCTTCCATACTTGTACCTCCACTTTGTGGTGTGTGCGTTTCTAAGGGCAGTGTTATGCTGCACTGCTTCCACTTTTCACCCTGAATGCGAGTACCACAGGGCCTTTATTAATCAACTCACAGAGAGCTTGGAGACCATTACATGTAAAGACTTAACGCTGCCACTGCAGGTAGGCACCACATGTCCCTTTGTCGTGGACCAGCGAATTAGGTGGCATTGCGGCCTAGCTGAAGCTAAATCTGACATCTACTCATATCCCCATCCCAAGGACACACCACTGTCTATGCATGAACCTGACCAGGCCTTACGGAATACAGATCCTCATTTACAGATTGTGCTAAATTACGTTGTTACACATAGTGTACCTTTTGTACAACTCACTCAAATGAAAACCGTGTTGGCGAATAAAGATGCAACAAATTAGTGCCCAATCTATAGACACTCCTGTCCCTTGCACACCACAAATTCTGAGTAACCAAATTAATTCAAAATGAATACAAAGTTTTAATACAATATCAATTTCTATCATCAAAATGTGTGACCGGTTTATTTAAAATACATCAAAATGTGTAACATAACAAAAGCTGTAGTCAATATATTTAAAAGCATCAATGAAGATTACTTTTTTTTTTTTAACATTAACAAGAAGACGGTAGTCATTTTGGAAGTAAAAATGTCTGACAAATTCACCACACAGTAGAAATTGAGCCAAAGAGTGCAAAAGAAGGTGCGGTTGGATGGAAAATGGGTGGGAATGGGAGGAAATTCCTATACATTTCACTTAGAGATGGGTGTTAAACGGGTGGGACACAGTCAAACTACCATGTATCCATCCTTATATGCCAACTTGAATTGAAAAGCATTACAACAAACCTGCATCCAAAGCCCTTGTTTCAAGCTCTCATGTTGAAGCTTATTTTAATTACAATAGTTTTAGCTTTATAGGTAGCGCTTTCAGCTCCCCCCAATAGTCAAAACTAAGAATGAGTACCCGCTTTGGACATGTTCAGCATTCTCTGTGCGTCTACCAGACCCACTGCAGTAGCAAATGATTGCAGCTTGTTAGTGAGGGTTGGATTTCTACTACCAATATGTGTGCGATCTGCCCCGAGGTCCATGACCTCGAAGTGCCCCCCCCCACAACACCCACGTGTCAGTTTGGTCTTGGAGTATCAAGGCGTGGGGGTCGTTAAATAGTTCGAGAATAAGAAGGGGAGGGGCGTAGACAGCCACGGTGCCCCAAATGGCCCCCCACAACTCCCCTTTCACCAGAATCTCCCGGATCTCTGAGCTGGCAGGGAATCCGCTTGTCTATCATTATCAGTGTACCCCGTGCCCCCCTTGAGAAACCTGCATGAAAAGCCATTGTGCAATTAGCTCTCTTGAAAAGCTTACAATCTGTCCCGGCAAGGTGTTTTCAGTCAGAAGCACAATGCCCGGGGCATAACTGTTCAGAAATTGAAGCACCACGTGGCGTTTGATACTGGAACCCAACCTGTTTACATTCCACGTAAGCAGAGAAACAGCCCCTCATGGGCAGTTATCCCCAAAAATATGTGGTTAGGATCTGCTCAGCCAGAGGTCCCACCCCTCCCTATATCTTGTCTGACCACCAGTCCATATCTCCCTTCCCACCACACAGATACCCCAACTACGCTGCCAACCAAAAACTAACAAACCCGCCATGCCCCCCCAAACTTCCCTCTCAATCAGTGGTTCTGGAAAAACCTGCCCTGTATCCCATGGTGTACCCCAAACACCCGCCATCCCACACGTGAAGCACCTGTCGCCCTAACAATGCACCAAACGGGTGCTTAGAAAAAAAGTCAACCATTTGCAGGGTGTCCGCTGAAGCAGCTTGTGCAGTCCTCCGTCCTGACCTGCGGGCGCCTTTGAACCGTTACACCATAGTGATCACGCCCAAATGTGAAACAGCGCTATCCCGACTGTGTGGTCATCCGTTGCCCGCTGTCTCAAGCGCAGTCTCTGCAGGCGTGGGCTGTTCCATGGACTGCGATTCTGACAGGACTGGGGACAGGCCCCGATCTGGATCTCGTCGCGATCGCACGTGCGGCGGCTCCAGGCTTTGAAAGACTCCGTTTGCAGCCATGTCCAAGTTTCCCTTGGCTTGTTGAAGAGGTGGACAGTCCCATTGTGCTGGGCAGAAAAGGGCATACTTAATGCCAAAAAAATGCATCTTCATCTTGACTGAATCCAACGATCGGCATGCTTTCTGGACCTCCCTAGGGTAATCCGTAAATAATCAGATTCGGTAGCCATTCTATGTGATGGGGCCAGTGACTCACGCCATTTGCAGCAGGGCATCAGTCTCTCTCAAGTTCAAGAACCATGCGATTATTGTGCAAGGAGAAACACAGAATAGCACAAGGCCAACGCGCTGGTCTTGGAAGCAAGACCACGCAGACCAACAGAGATTTGAATCCCGGATCCGCGCTTAGAAACTAAACTCCGGTATGGTATTAGGCTCGTTAGAAAAAAATAAATTAAATAAAAATAAAAGGTGGCGCACCAGTTTCAGGCCTGGGGGTCCAGGACAGGGTGCAGGAGGCCAAGGAGGCCAAAGAAGGGCAGGCAACACAGAACGTTTGCTGTGCATGGAAGAGGCCAAAAGAACCGACATAGAAATTCAGAAAGACAATTAAGCCAGATCAGCGGCTTCTCCCCCTCTTTGCAGGAGAAAAGCCTATAGGACTGCACTCCTTGGCAGAGAACTACAAACCAGAAACCACGCTGGGGGTGGCTCGCCGACGCGCCAAACAAAAAGCACGGGGCTTGTGCTCGAGACTCAAAGCTGAACTACACATGAGGTGCCACGCCCCACAGGATCGAGATCCCGGCCCCTCACACAATACAGATATGTGCCACATCGCTTCCTTTGGTCACAGGGAGCAGGGGGGATCGCGCAGGGGGCCCAGCCCCACTAGCTTTCTGGACCCTTGCTGTCCACAAGCTAAGTGCTCTCTCTACTACCGCACACTGTGCTACGCAAGCAGAACACCCCGAGCGCCGTGCACCAAACTAACCAACCAATCCATATTTACCAGCGCATATCTACCACATCACGGACACCACTTGGGAACGGCTTAGTAGTCGTGGACGCTGTCCGAGCGCACCAAAGTACAAACGCTGCATGTTGTGAGCCACGGGCAGCCAAGACATTGATACTGCATTAGCCACAAAGCCCTGCATGTACCAAGCACGAATACACATGTGCAAATTGCAGTTTTTTCTTGCAGCATTTGAACTGCCACTGCAAGGTAGTTCGGCTCTGGGAATCAGCAGGAGACAAGGGACACGCCCCTCAGCCACAACCCAAGCTAAGTGTTTGACTACTGTTACTTTGTCATGTTCACTGTTCAAAGCTAATTGCTAAGGGAATTCCTGTGCGAGTGCTCGTTGTGTATGCATGTTCATGGAATATATATGGCTACGTCATGATGCATCTTACCCTATGTTACTTTACCTACCCATAACTTCTTCCTAACCCTCATTGCTGTTACCCTCATTTCCCCATTCCCATCCAACCATCGATTCCCTAACCATACTCCTCTGCTGGGGTTGCGGAGCCCTGTGTAAGCCTCGACTTGCAGGTCCCAAAACCGCAGTCTGGGTGGTTGGTTTCTTGCCAATCCTGCGTCTTGGAGCTGTGGACCCCCGTCAACCACTCGCTCCTTCCTGTTCAGTTTAGTGTTCGTATTGTTCCTGTGCACTATGGCTCCCATGGTTAGGACACCTGCAGGGGCCACCCACAACTTCAATAAAATGTCTGCAGTGACACACCCAACTGCACCCTACACAGAGAGCACCACTCATATGATGTCCTCCACTGCAGTCACTGAGTCAGCACTCGTCCAATGCGCTTTGTGTCCTCTGTCAGTTGTGAACGCAGATGGGAGCCACCAGTCCCCATGATACGATGTAGTGCCTTCATCACTAGGCCCCAGGTCCCGCAAACACACAGGCCACAGACCTCCCCCGCCACTCAACTACACCATATCTCTGCAAGGGTCCATGTGTCCCCGGCCCTGCGCTTTCGGTCAGGGATGCTTAAAGGCCCGACTTTCCCGGCAAGGAGTGCAGGTGGCGGCCGGGTCCCGCCAGTCACTGTCCTCGAGCCAGCAGGAGGTGGCGGTTCAAATGCTAACTGTGGTATCAAGTCCATCTGTTGATCACCACTGTGCCCAGTCAGGTGATGAGTGGCAGTAAGGCACACACTCAGCAGCTGTCCAGGCCCACCAACAGGGATGGGATTCCCTCCCACTCCTCTTCAGCACTGCAGCTGCTGCCGGGATGTGCCCCTGTGTGGTGGTGGAAGCGGACAGTCTATGCAGCCTTCCCCCACGTGTAGATGAGCATGGAGCTGACCTGGATTTGACTGCTGGGCCACGCTCCCATCTGCTGTGCCCAGCCCTGCTTGCCAGATTGTGGCTGTTTATAGCTGCTCTTCTGTCATTATATGGTGCCCAGATTGCTGCAGCGGGCCTGGTCCCTACTCACAGTGATGTCTTCTTGGCGAGCGAGCCAATGAAGTACCGGATCAGGTGCACTCAATATCTGCCTTTCCCCCAGCGCGCGCACACACACAGGGTTCAGTCCCATTCCCAGGACTCCCGCCTTGATTGTCAAAGCCACAGTCACTGCTGCGGCCCAGTCCCTACTTTATCTGGCCAGGCAAGCAAGCCCTGCTGCCTCCGTCTTCTGCGTACCATTCCAGGCACTTTCCAGTGGCTTCTGCTCCCCAGTGTGCACAGGGCCCAGGGCTCTTGCACCGTGGGCCCCGCCCCAATCAATGGCCCGGCATATGCCGCCTCTGGGACGGTCCTCCCACCCATTGGTGGTATACAATGCCGGTGAGCCATTGCATGTAAACCGGCTTGTTTTTTACCGGGGGGCTCGCAAGAGCATTCACTAATGTGCCGCCAGCCACCGTTGACACTGCCGGCCATGACAGTCTGCCACCGCAGTCAACACCCAAGATGGCGCCGGTCCCCTCGCCCGCTCCGGCCGAGCTGCTGGCCAGGGGTTTCCATCCTCTGTTTTCACGCAGGAACAGAGCAATCTGTGGCAGCGATGTTACGCTTGCAGCAGATGTGAAAATCTCCTCATAATTCTGCTGGGGAATAGGATTTATTCTTCAAGATGTCAGCAGCCACAGTGCAGCGATGGAGGCTCATGTCCTCATCCACTCGCCGCACAACCCCGCCCCCAAAATTACATTTGTTGTTGGAGCCGTTGTAAGGTTTGAGACAACATCATTAGTGACATCATGCTTGTCGTGATTTGGTCATTGCGCATTACGGACTAAAAAAAGGTTACCTTGAGTATATACACATTGGGCCTCATTACAAGTCCGGCGGTAACCCAGCCCGACTTGCAAGATTTACCGGCGCCTGGCTTGCCGGTAACACCAGGAGATTACAACCCCAGCGTTCCGGGAAGTCAGGCGCCGGTAATTGTAAATCTCCATTCCCATTTGGCAATGGGAACCACGGAAGCACCGGCACTGTTAATAACAGTGCCAATGCTTCAGTGAAACTCTGGGCGGGTGCCGTTCCGCCCGCCAGGTCTGACCCTGGCGAGCAGGACAGCACCCGCCCGCAGAGTCGTACTGTGCCGGTCCTGTAACAGTGCTGGACCAGCACAGTCATAATGAGGCCCATTAGGTTTTCCACACCTTTGTTTTTCATTTGGTACACTGATCTTCGTGAAGGCACATATGACAGAGAGACAAAAATGTCATTCTTTACAGTATGAGCTACAGGTTCAGCACGTGTGTGCAATGTTAGATGCTAGTGACATTTTGTATATATGTTTTATTCTGTCATAACCAAGATACACTGTGGCTGTGTCACTATTGACACTTACCATCATGAGAAGCGTTGGTCCTTGATCCATTATTTATGGCAATGTTATTACACTTTTAGTGTAATGTGCACATATTGCTATATGTGAGTGGTAGGTTACTTTAAGACATGTTTCTTTAATGGTTATTTTGGGGTTTTTCTTTAGATTTATCGGTTTTGACCTGAGACAGGTAGAGTGTGATTTCTTATTTTATTTTCTATATGTTAAACATTTTAAAAATATATTTTTTCAGTAAGCATTGGCTTACAAACCTTTTGCTACAAACAACACATACCATATAAAACAATCACAATTCCACATATTAAACATAGCTCTTGACATAAAAACTATTCAAAAACACCAACATTGCGATGTTGTTCAAGCAGAATGACCACTACAAAACATATCAACCTTCCTCTCGCTATACAGTTTGTGGTTCTGCAACCAATCTTCAACATCGTTCAAATGATGGTTGATCCTGTGAATTGATTGTCAAGTGAACTGTGACTATCCGAAGAATACTGTGAGAAAATCATACAAACAAGCTTCTAATAACCACAGAGAAGCACTGCTGAAATATAGGAGTAAAGCATCAAGCAATGAAGCATCAAGCAATGACATTATATAAGTACATCCAATCAGATCAATAGGACTATTTGGAAAAGTTGTCACGTTTCAACTGGAGGTCAATGCCCCGTCAACCAACCTTGATGTGCCTAGCATCGAGGTAAAAACTTAAAAGATCTAACAACTAGAAATTACATCAATGAACAAACATCTAATCAACTATCACAGAACAGTGGCGGATGAATAGATCAACAGGCCACATGTTGTTTGGTCAGTATAGTTGTTGCCCTCAAACAAAGAGCACAGGTGGTTGACATAGGTTTTTAAGCAGACCATGGCGAAAAACTTAATTCACCAACTGCTACACAACAATGGTTGTGAATGTCATCTGGTGCCCTTTCCAAAAATTGTACATAGGGAAAACTGAACGCGAAATAAAAATATGTATTTGTGAACACAAGAGATGTATAAAGATAATAAGTGCAAGGACCAAAGATGGACAGTGCTAATGAAAGACTGTCTATGCAAGAACATTTAATTTTTTAACAAAAAGCCACGTGTCAGGCCTGAACGAGTGCATGGAGTAGCACAATACAACCCTCTGAATAATAATAACCATAGTAATACATGATATGTACAATTGTCCACAGACCATGTGATGAATAAGTTGTACTGTGTGTTAAAAATGCACTTGTGGATGCAACAACAGCGATGACACATGTTTTACTTATGTATGTTTAACAGCTAGATGCATTGTAATACGAGCCACAGTTACAACATAGTTGGCTCCTAGCATAATTAGAGCTCGGAGAACAGCGTTAACAACATACCAAGATGGCCGCAGTTGCAGACATAGTTGGGCTATGTATGAATCACGTTGCGACATTGCATGTGGTTGCAAATCACGTGATTCCATACTTGTAGATGTAAAGGACCCAGTCAGACGCATCTCGCGCTGGAGTAGGAGCATAACAAGGATGCAATCGAACAAGAGCTAAACAAGTAAGGATTAAGGCAGAGTAAATCATTTTGGTTACACGAACACGCACATTACCTCATGGAGCAGGCTTGGCAGCATATTAAGTGTGCGACCATTGTGTTTATTTATTCTAGATGCCGCTGTATTGGATACATTACCATTACGTGATGCTTTTGCCCAGGCAACAGTTAACAGATTGGATGGTGGTTTTCCCAACCACATACAACATACTCAGAATGAGTAAATATGAGCATTTGAGCCACTGGGTGCAATAAAGAGAACCTTTTTTCAAACCTAATTGAGATGGTTGTATAACAGTTTTATTTGTAGGATTGGACGCATAAGAAACTTCTTCGCAGCTGCTGCTGCATGACCGCAAAACAACTATGGCAAGCAGTGTTCTAGCCCTTTCTATTGATAAGGGAGGGTAATATTTGGATGAACAGCCTGTAACCGATTGCGGTTTGTGTAGGGTAGTAACAAGGGATGTGAAGATTACCGAATCTGTTTAAAAAGGACTGAGTTTATTGAATCTTATTACATGTGTCAAGTAGCACCAAGAGAATTAGATCTGTCCGTGTTTTTTGGGCATTATTTTGTTATACTAATGTATGCCGCACTTTAGAGAGGCTGGTTGTATGTAAATTCCCTGAAAAAGTTGCAAAAATTACTCTATGTTTTGTATGGAATTAAACATGTTGGGTCATGGTATATAGCACCCACAGTAACGGGTTTGTGAACAATAATGCCAATACAAGGCCCTGTCTTCATCAGATGGAGCAAAGGGAGTTATTGCTTCTGTAAATAATAGCTGAACATGCGATTAGTAGCTGTGGACTTTTATATGTTTTTATGTAAAGGTGGCCAGGAGGCTATCACACCAACAGTTGATACTTGAATCATGTTTTCGATTGGTGAAATCTGACTGATTGATAAGAAAACTAAATCTAACGAAACCATTGTTTTTGTTCAGTGTGAATATATAGGATTCACACTCATGAATTTTTTTTGATTGTTCAAACCACCAGTGTACATATGTGACTCTTTCTTCATGTTAAGTCAATAACTACCACAGACTGCAGATGTAGAGGGCCTTTATATTTTGTTTGGTTTATCCCTAACATCATGCATTCTCAAATGTATTAAATAGGTAAACTTAAGTTATAAAAATCGTAATTAATAATTCTCAAAACCCGACAGCCCTAAACTAAATGGGTGGCCTAGTTTTAAGATGGGCCACCATTACTGATTGAAATTACTCTGGTCTCCTTTTAAAATGTGCCTAGGTGCCTCTCTCTTATCTCTGCCAATTTAGGACAGTCCACTAACAGGTGCTGTGTGGTCTCCAGGTTTCCCGCAGGACAACCACATCTACAACCCCTGTCCCCTACAAGTATCTGCTTCCTACGAACCAGTACCTCTTTCGTAGGCAGTAAGTTCAAACGTAGTCTTAATAAGATGTTACTTATTTTAACGTTCGAAAATGTGAGGAGGTAATTTGTAACTGGTTAAAGGTCTTAGGCACTCTGTGAATATCCCCAAATGCTTTATATTTGGCACTCATTCTGAGTGCTTATCCAGTACGCAGCTCAGATTTGACCAGCAGCCATTCCCCCAACATTGCAAACAGAGTTATTTCTCTACAATAGACATTTTCTAAATAACAAGGGTGTTTTTCCAGTCAACCTAAGCGTCTAGCGACAGCAGGCCCAATTCAAGTCTAATAACTTGTATCAATCAGAACACAAACTGACAGCGCAAGAACTCGCTTCCAGAATTTCCCTCATACCTGTATGCCCAGATCGGTACATCTTTCATTTTATAAAAAAGAGCACCATCAGTAAAATAGTAAAATGGCCAAATCTATACTTCAAGGCTACTGCTTAGGTAGCTAATGTATCAACGTTTAATCTCAAGACCTCTTTGTTAGAAGCATCTTTGGGGTCAATGTTTACATAAAATCTGAGGTAGCGATAAACTTAGACTATGGACAAGTCATATTCATGCAACCTCCACCTAGAAAGGTTTACCTTCCTCAGTTTCCCTGCCTTCATTATCAAGATATTAGATTTTGTGACGTTTATTTTTAGGTTGCTGTCCTCTGCATATTCTCAGAGCTTGGTCAACTGCCTTTGAAGACCTATGGGTGTTTGGTCCATAAGGACCAAATCATCCACATCCAGAAGACATTGGACTAGATATCCCTTAAAATGAGGTGGCACAGAATTAACCTGCTTTAAATTATTTCCCAGATCCCAAATAAACAAATAATGCAGGGTCGAAGATACACCCCTGCTTAAGCCCCTTGTAAGTTAATATCATCTTAGACAGATATCCCTGTTTTGAGTGGCACCTGGTGCAAGGCGTTACTATAGAATTCCATCATGATATTCAGTAAATAAGTTGGACATTTCCAGCTTCTAAGCTTCCCTCATAGCCAAACTATCTATGCTATCAAAAGTTAGCTTGTAATCAATAAAGGTACAACGCCCCTGTGCCCTTTTTGGTACGTTGTTTCACAGGGTTTATAATCAGACCATTTAGGGCAGTTCAGACTCACTTAACAAAGCCTGATTGATGGCAAACAACCTAGACTCCGAAGACCCAGCTCCTTAATTCATCCAGGAGTAACACAGCAAAAACCTTACCAGGGGCATCCAATAGGGCAGACGTTTTTTGGGCATATCCTATCACCTTTTTAAAAATAGGAACAATTCTACTAGTTTTCCATGAAAGGGGGATTTGTCTTTTACTCACTATCTGTTTAAAGAGTGTGAATAGGACCTACGCCCATAATTCGGGATGAGCTCTCAAAATAAAGCTAGAGACCATCCAGAGCCATTGATGTACTGCACTTGCCGGTCAAATTAAATACATCCTCCACAGTCAAGTCCAAAACCCATTCTATAGCCAAAGGCGTTTGCACCTGAATCGTCTGCTCCAACTCTCCTGCAAACTGTCGAGTAAAATATTTGACCGATTCCTCCTGCGGCACAGGATTGCACTGAAGGGCAACCTGCAGGGAGTCATAACATTTTGACAATTTCCACAAATCTGCAGAGCTCCTAGATGAAAGAGTTCACAACATACTCTCAGAATCTTCCTATGCGGTTGCTGTTTTACGCCCTCACAGCCAGTTCTTGTATTTTGATTTTAGCTTTTTGCATGCACAGTCTTCGAGACATGCCCAATTTTGACCTCTTCTTCTGATGGATAACTAAGTTGAAAGCATGCCTATGATTATACATAAATTCCCATCTCCCTGCTTCTTGATAGCAAACAACTTAAGCAGTGTAACATATTGGCTTGGATCAGCTTTGCGCATGAGACTCCAGTCATTGAACAACATACACAAATGTTCATTCAGATCAGCAACTGCAACATCCATCCAAATGAGTATTTCTCCCCAGTTTGACTGCCAATTTCGTTTTATGCTGCTGCAGTTTTACAGAAAACTCCAAGTTTACTTTTAACAGCTTGTGGTCGCTGCAGGGAGAATACACAATCTCCATTTTTAGCGCTAAAGGGAAAATATTGCTAGAGACATACGCGTAGCCAATAAGACTTCTGATAACCTCTAGACGATAGGGAATAGCAGTCTTGTCTCCAGCTATATTTCCATTTAGTCCCAGCAATCCTCTAGATTCCATTAAGGCCTCACAAATTTCTCGATGTCTTTTGGCCCTCCCCTGACCTGCAGGGGTAATTGGCCAACCAGATCCATGAAAATAATGGTCCGATATCAACACACTATCACTTTAATGGCAGCATGAATAAGACATTCATCCAGGACCTCCACTACACCATCTATAAAAGGTGCGCTGGAGCTACTCTCCGGGTTCCAGTAAAGGTTGAATAACAAAGGTTCCCAAATTAGGATGCATTTGCTTAGTCTAAAAAAATGTTGATACTTGAATAAATTGGTCTAGAGATTTCCAGTTATGCAGTGTTGCACCCCTGTTCTTGGCAGCCATCATTAGTCCAGATGTCGGCCTACCCAGCAGACCTTTTTTGTCTTGATTTAACAGAATGGTACAACTATCCGAGACAGGAGGCATAGTGAGCCAAGTCTCCTGCAGAAACCATACATCAGCTTGACTTAAGAGCTTGTTCCAATCTTGTAAAAGGTGGAGAACCCTCTAGAGTTCCATGAGAACATCTGGAACCAGATTTCCTTTTTTGGGTTGTTTGGTCAATCCGCTTCACAATTTACCAGCAAGGCACTTGCCACCCATGACCAAGAATCATCTGTTCCAGCATTAACTAGGTAGCTCTTTGATAACTCTGCACAGATTCTTATCCTGCATGCACATGTGACTTAAGGTGGGGTAGTAGGGGCGTTGCTAGGTTTGTAAAAGATCTGGGGCTAGAGCCCATGTGAAGCTTAGACATTACATAACCATATCATATGCACGTATACACACCGTTGCGCTTTCCAGCATTAATATTGCATATTATACTGCTCATACTCACTTGGAAGTACTGCACTACAATGTAGCTATACTGCCACTCCAAAGTGGACAGGACAGCCAAAGACTTGCTGTGGACTCAGAAATTGCATTTAAGCAGCAGCTGGAGAGCTACCGGTTTGCCACATTAGCCATACAGTGGCTTGCTGTTGGTTGTTGGGCTTACAAACTGACAGGCGGTAGCTACTGGGCTTAAAAAGAGGTAGGACAATTTAATTAAACAATGCAGCGAGCAAGCGTTAACCAGGTGGGTATGGTGGGGAAGGGGATGGGGTTCAAGTGAGGACATTTTTGAAAAAACCCTGCCAAAATCACACATTCCACCAGTACTTTTTTCCAAAATAACCAGAAGAGTGCATACGTTTCTTAGTGATCTAAAGGGCTACCGAATACTGTACTACTAATAATCTGTGGTGAGCAGCAAGCAGGTGGGATACAAATACCCAATGTAACAAACAAATCAAAAGCATTTCCAATTCCAAAATACCTTTTTAAACGATGACATTTGTGGCTTCATTCCATTACCGTGAGAGTTGCATTTAGTA
The DNA here is from genome assembly GCF_040938575.1 of Ambystoma mexicanum. Lineage (NCBI taxonomy): Eukaryota > Metazoa > Chordata > Amphibia > Caudata > Ambystomatidae > Ambystoma > Ambystoma mexicanum. The sequence continues at coordinate 249,809,572 of NC_090939.1, forward strand.
GAAATGCAGTATGGACAGAACATACTGCAGTAAAAATGGAACATGTATTTCCAATTCCAACATAGATCATCCAATTGTTAATTCATTTAAATTCAAAGCTACACAATACAAAACAAATATTCTTTACAACAATTGAACTGTACACATATACTGGATTGGATTCCTATAGAAACCAATTAAAACAAACCGTGTCTAATATAATTGAACAAACTGTATAATATCACAATCTCAAATAACTTCATTTACCATTTTAACTAGTAGAAGTGCTTGGCTTTGAGCGGGCATACCAGCAAAACGATCAACAAGAGCATCATCAGAAACCAATTGTAGCACTCTTCTATCTACTGAAAGTACAGCAAGGTCCTGTATTCTAGATTGCCACATTGTACATCTGAACCAATTGTGAAGTCTCTGTAAAGCACTGAAACGTCTCACAGTTACAACTGCTCACTGGCACAGTTAAAGCAATCTGAATTATTTGTTTACAATTGTAAATAGAGGATAGAATGGCTTATAAACTTGATCCATTGAGAGAGTTTGACCTTTCTGCTTCTTTTTAGCAAAAAATATATATTTTGCTACAAGTGCTTCCTCAGACTTAAATTCTATTTTGTAGTGGTTTGCAATTTCCCTTAAATCCTCAGCTTTGGGGAAAGTGGACAGCAAGCATGAATTCCTCTCATCTCTTGGCATTAGAGAATCGATGTTCTAGTTCAGAGATCATCCAATCCAAGCACAGGAAAAATAAATAGCATTGCCCTCCAAGACAATGCTAGGTAGCATTGTGGAATGTGTGACTCACCTGCCTCTAGTCTACTTTTCAAGTCTTTTTAAACCCAGCATAACTTTTTTGGTGTATGATTAATTTGAAAACTTTCCATCCATGCTTTTAGTTTTGGTGAAGTGGAGTCTCATTAAAAACATAAGTATCTCTACCCGGTGTGAGCCCCACAGGCACGTGCCCATCGCATCACTTCCGATTACATCTTGGGGGGTCATCAAAGCATGTGCCATAAAGTTGCCTTTACCCCTTGTAAATTAAAGGTCGGTACACCGGCTCTTCCTTGGACCTCTGTGTTGGAATTCCACGGTTACATGTCCTAAACCAGTTTAATGAATGACGATAACCACGCTCCATTTCACCTTGGTAGGAATTTATCAAATCACAATTTTCCAGTTGCAAATTTTGCACTCATGACCCACATGGAAGGGAAACAGTCACCCCAGTCAGGCTTGAATCTGTACCCCGCTACCTGATTTCACATATTTTTATTTTCACTGCGCAGATGGCAGACAGGTGAGAAATTAGAGGAATATTAATGCTGAAAGAGGTTTATGTAAAGGTTGCACCTCAGCATGCTTTAATCTGCAGTGACTTTGACATAACATTAGGAGGCGGTCAATGGTATTGTAAAAGTTTTTTTTTTAAATGAGGATTCAACTGCATTTATGAGAGGATTCCAACACACACTATCACCACATGTTATCCATTCATTAACAATAATTAAAAAGCATGCGTGAAGCATCATTCACTTATGGAAAGTCTCTGACGAAAGTGCACATTTTAAAGCCGAAGGTACAAAACTATTATATCAAAAGCATGACCAACTTGGAGGGGCTGCGCTGCCAGTTTCCACAAGTGAGTAGGTAACATTGTAAACCTCCAGAAGACTGGTGCAGAACCCTGTAATATTCACGGGACTGATTTATATGCAACTCTGAGCCCATGGGCTCCTAAATCAACAGGCTTCAAGCATGTGTTTTAGAAAGCGCAGAACAGGGTTTCCCTCCCCGGGCTGAAAGCTGTGAGGGAGGGACTTCTGCAACGCTGTGTTTGCAGCCCCTGAGCTTCTATCTGGGGCTACAACCAAAAGATCAGGAGCTATAGCCGCCCCCCCCACCCCTAAACCCTCTCCTAGCGACGACCCTGCAGGGTAGTATTTAATACACGTTTGTTACTTACTTATGAGGTTCCCTTTCAGATACAATAAAGACCAACCCAGATGGCACACTTCAGTCAGATCAAAACCCATTGATCGTATTTGGCTAGCAGCATCAAGTAAAATTTTCCTAACTATTCTCGAATTTATGTACAAGAAAACTTTACGCAAACAAATCTATACAAAATTCAACTTGGTCAATACCTTTAGAATATATCAACCTCAGCTGCGGAATAGCATGAACTAGTTACAGCACATGAGACTGATTCAAAGTCACTAAATCCTGAGTAATAGGCAAATGTTTTAGGAGTAGACATCTATAGGAATCGTGTAGTTGAGATCTAACCAGTGGATGCGTCGGGGGAGTCAGCAACTTGCACATTACTCGTGCCCTTCTTTGTTCCAAAGTTAGAAACCCATCAAACATGACCTTGCTCTCCAAAGGATACAAGACCCTACAGGTGTTAACCTTAATGACAGTCAGTATTCCTCAAGTTAAAATCTACCTGGGGGTTAGCTTCTCACTGGGAAACCATGCTGTGTATTGCCTCGCTTTCCCAGACGTTATCTATTGAATATACTGAGAGGTTCTTGATTTTTTCCAGTTCGTCTGCCATTGCTAAACCATAATCTAATGCTGCGCAAGCATTTTTCTTCTGCGCTGGGAATGTATCTAGAAGAACCCCTTCTGACATTTCATTAGGGCCTCACTAGCAGAGGTGGCTTCTTGCGCAAGCTGCGGGTCTGGAAGAGTTAGAGCCCTTTAAAACTTCCATGAACCACAGTTATGGGAGTTTGGGAGCGCTTTCTAGTTCTTCGTTTTCTTCATCTTTTCCTTTTTTTACCCTGCTGTGTTGGTTTTTCTCTTGGTGAAAATGGAATGATTAACCGGGTGCAAGGAATCTGGATTAGGCGGGATGCGCGAGAAACAGAAGCGGATCCATCTTAAGCAAGGTCATCAAGCACGATTGTGGACATTGACTATTATGTTATCGCACAGTGCACACTCTGCCATATTTATTGAACCATTCTGCTCGCCAAAACACAGCCCCCTGCATGTTTCATTCTCTCTTTGGTCGTTATACTCGATAGCTGCTCACTATTTTTACATTCAGCACAGCTGGCGCAAGTTAGTCACCAATAAAAAAAACTTCAATAAATTACACAGAGTTTAGTGAGCAAAGTCATGTGGACTTGGATCTTTGTATTTAGGGACTCGAAGAGCTTCACCAACGTGATTAAGGCAACGTTCACAGTCAGGATATTGTAATAATGGAAGCACCATTACCAGCCAAAAAAGGATTACTACTCTGAGAAGACTCTGCTCTTGATAAAAACTGAGGTGGACTTTGAGGAACTAGAGGATGTGTCTGGATACAAAACCAATGAGGTGGAGAGTTGGTTTCTGGCCAAATTGTGCATATTATCATTCAACAGTGGTTGTGGAGCCTGCCCGGTGCTGGTTGTTTGCAAAGATATAGATACAGTAGTCGCTGTCCTCCCAGATAACGAGTGCTCCTGTTGATCAGACTTGAAAGCGGGCAATGGATTGGGCTACTCTACTCAGCTGGATTCGTAATGGCAAACGATGCGCAATCCTCCGATATCCCTCCTCACCCCACTAGGGTTGGGAATAAATCTAGTAGTCTAATTGATTCTACTTTCTCAGCCAATTGTACTAACCTACTTACAGACGTGTGTGATGAAATGTGAGGAAAGTAATCATTATCTGTTGGTTGCATGTTTTGACATTCTTAATCAGTATAAAGGTATCATGCAACCTGGGAATTTGAGAGTTATCCCCTCCCTTAATCAAGTTTCTTGGAGTGACAAAGTAGGGTAGGCGTCTACTATGTCCCAAGTTATCCTTGGTGAATATGTGATTGCAAACAAATTCTGGTCTACTAAGCCTCCAGTAGCTGCAGCTGTGCAAGCTGTGACCGCATATGAAACCAGTCGGGAGAGAATTCGATTAAGCCTATCAGCAACGTCTGGCATACATTTCCGGAATGGTCGTGAGTTTAGGAAAAAAAACAAACACCCCTCGGAGAACTTGAATATAAAAAAAGGGTAATGCATAAAGAATTAAGTAAATCCATCTCAACTGGCATTAAACTCTAGTGAATATGCTTGGTGGGTGAACCGACTACCGCAAATGGCTTAGAAGGGATAAATACCAACTGGAAAGTAATTGCTGCAAGGCCCTGGTATATTCATCTCCAACCAATAACTCTGCCAAGTTCTGGAAGCTTATAAATGGTAAGCATCATTTTGACAGAGCTATAAACGATCTGAATGAACAGTCTTGGGTCACATATGTGCATCAGTTTGGGGGAGAGGTGGGGACCTTCAGGGAGTCTATGATGAGCTCTGAAGGGTCATTTTCGAAAAGTGCTAATGAAATTTACAGACCAATTACAGTCAGTAAATCTTCTCGGGCCCCTAGCCCAGATGGGATGTGTAGAACTTTCATTGAATTGGATGCTACAGCAGCATTATTTGAGCTATTCAAATGGATTGGGGCAACTCCAACTATCCCTACATCTTGGTATTTTAATGTATTAGTCCCGGTTAAAAAAAAAAATGGGAAAGTGTGAAGACCCCAGCAACTATCGCCCATTGGCAATGCTGAATGTCCGGCAAACATTTCTGCTCAGGTCTTATTGCATGAGTTGGAGGAATTGGTAGAGACAACCTGATACCACCAAATCAAACTGTTTTGTAAAGGACTGGGTACCTCAACGAATACCTTGGCATTGGTGGTAACGATCATCCAACAAGCGTGGGTGATACGCAATTAATCAGTATACCTGGCATTTATAGACTTTGTAGCCGCATTTGATAAAATTGACAGGGGAAGACTATGGCAAAAACTAAAGTGGATTATAATGTTAGGCCTTTTGAAGATGATCATCCTATTACATGAAGACACTAAGGTGAAGGTTCGCTTGGACCAACATGGTAGAACATCAAGTAGGATATCGACCTAGAAAGGTGTGAAACAGTGATTTTTTTAGCGCCAATGTTGTTCAATCTTTACAAATCAGATCTCGGCAAGGCTATTGCCGAGGACTTCAATTGCACCAAAGCTAGGTAACACTTCTATTCAATGGCTGGGCTATGCTGATCTGGCTTTGTTGGATCCGACGCCTGGTGGATTGCAGCCCTTACTGAACAAGTTGAAAAAGTATACCGAATTTAACTCGGTCATGAATACTGTGAAAACTAAAGTCATGGTATTTGCTCACCCGTCTTAAAAGGAGATTAGGGTGAATAGGCATATGAATGAGGAGTCCATCGAAGCGGTCTCGGAATATAAGTTCTTAGTCATATATCTAGATAACAAACTGTGTGGCAAAAGGCATTTGGAATATGTAAACTTTAAGACATCACAACTATTGGGCAGTATTCGCTCCCTTGTATTCAAGGGTGCAGACTACTCTAGGTATTTTACTGCAGTTGTACCAAGCAAAAGTTGTACCTGTCATTACATACAGAGCCGAAATAGGGGCTTTAAAGTTTTTCGGAAATTAATAAAACTGAATTGTTAATCCTAAAGAGACTTATTAGATTGCCTCTGTGTACATCAATTGAAATGGTATACCCGGAGTTCAATACCGTTCCAATTCAGGTTAATTTTATTTAAATTGCTTAAATATGTACTGGAAACTAGCCATTGCAGCTAATATCTCTATGTGTGGGCTCTTATATAAAGCTTTACTGGTCAAAGTTGTTTTATGAATTTAAGCTGAATTGCTGGAATTAAAATCAGTGCCAATAGATGGCTTGACTTGGCTCCAGAGAATGCTTCGAGTCTCCAGAAAAACTGCTAAAAGAACACCATGAAGAAGTTGCTAATGGGACATCATCAGGAAATTATAAGTTACTCACCGTAGTGACTAACATACTCTTAGTCCATAGTACCCATTCCTCCATAGTACATGGGCGTCCCTTCCAAGGACGGGAGACAGAACCTTTTTCACCACAAAAAACCTTCTTCCCCTTTAAATTTAGAGGCGCATGGGTGCATGCGCTGCCCCGACTCCGCCCTCCAGCGCCACACCTCAGTCCCCATTGACGCGTGGACAATAGATTTTACATTGCCTAATGACACCAGTATCATTAGGTGGGAGAATGGTGGGACGTATGGAGTAAAGGGGACTATGGACTAAGTGTACGTTAGTCACTATGGTGAGTAACTTATAATTTCTCTTACGTCCTGTCCCCTTTCCTCCATACTGCATGGGCGATTACAACTGAATGTAGCCCTAGGGTGGAGAGGAGACCCTCCTTAAGCAAATAGTTTACTGAGAACCGCCTGTCCGAAAGCCGTGTCAGATCTAGAGCCGGCATCCAAACAGTATTGCTTGCAGAAAGCCGAGGGAGTAGCCAAAGTGGGCGCCCTGCTTATGACTTGCCAAGGGACATGGCACTGGAATGCGATGGTGGTTGCCTTAGCCCTGACTGCGTGGGCAAGCATGTTGGCCGGCAGAGGCTTGTTCTGGCCCCTTGTATGCTTCTTTGATGGCAGAGACCATCCAACAGGATATGGAGGCCTGATAGCCTGGTCTTGAGCCTCTGAAAGTGATGAACAGGCCGTCCGATTGGCAGAAGCCCTTGGTCGTGTCCAAGTAGAATTTTAGGGCACGCCTGACATTCAGGCAGTGCAGCACTCTCTATGCTTCGTACTTAGGATCAGCAAAGGACGTAGGAAGCACTATTTCCTTGTTCAAGTGGAAAGCAGACGGCACCTTGGGCAGAAATGCTGGGTGTGTCCGCAGGACTACTTTGTCCATGTGAAATGTAGTATATGGTTCCGAGGCTACCAGTGCCTGGATTTCACTGACTCTACGAGCCGAGGTAAGGCCAACTAGCAAGGCCTTCTTGATGGTGACCAGCCTGATGTCCGTGAACGGTTTGTGCAGCAGGGCGCCCAAGACTATGTTGAGGTCCCACACCGGGTGCGACCTCTTGACGGGTGGGTAGAGCCTTGCAAGCCCCGTTAGATGTCTCTTGATAGGATTGGAGGAGAAGATGCCCTCCTCCGAGTTCCTGTAAGCTCAGTTGGCTATGAGATATGTACGGCAAGTGTCAACCTGCACGCAGAGTGGGCGAGGTGCGCAGAGGAGAGAACGCCGTCCAAAGTACATGCCAGGGGATTGATTCCCTTGTAGTCTGCCCAGTGGCAGAATCTGGTCCATTTGCTTTTATACTGGGCCCTGGTAGCCTTGCTCCTTGCGCTCTGTATGATTTCCAAATTAGCCTGTGAGAGGCTGAGGTGCTGCAGCGTTACCTGCTCAGCAACCACGCTGTGAGGGCTAGTTTCTGTGGTGCGGGGTGGATGACCTTGCTCCCCCCGCTGCACCAAATATTTGTGCTGGGCCCGTCGGGAAGTGAGTCGGAGGAATCTCAGAGGCTGAGCAGCTCCGAAAACCATGGCCTGGCCGGCCACCATGGAGCTATTAGAATGATGTTGAGTTGGCGAGATTCCTTGATCTTGCAAATTACTCTGTGAATCAGCGGATTGGCCGGGAAGGCGTAAGCCCTCATGCCATTCCACTGAATGGCAAAATGCGTCGACCACGGAGGCGAGGTCCCCGTCTATGCCAGGAGGCAAACTAAGGGTACTTCTTGTTGTGCCAGGTGGCAAAGAGATGCACCTGGGGATGACCCCACCTGTTGAAGATGATCTGTATAACGGGGTTATTTAGCTGCCACTCGGAATTGTCCGCTCCCAGCCTGCTGCGCCTGTCTGCCTCCAGGTTGGATTGCCCCGGGAGGTGGACTGCTGTGAGGTAGATGTCGTTTTCCAGGGCCCACTCCCACATGCTGATTGCCAGTCTGCACAGAGGAGGGGATCTGTTGCCTCCCCTCTTGTTGACATAGTACATGCTGGTCAAGTTGTCTGTCTGGATGAGGACAACCGTGCCCCTGTTTAGTGGTAGTAATGCCCTGAGCACTAGCCAGATGGCGTTCAGCTCTAGCCAATTGATGTGGTATTCCTGTTCCTGTCGAGTCCAGGTACCGTGGACCGAGAGAGCGTCTAAGGTGGCTCCCCAGCCCTCGAGCGAGCTATCCGTGGTGACAGTGGCCTGCGTGGTGGGCAGCAGGAAGGGCTTGCCCGTCCGTAGGTTGCAGTCCCTGAACCACCATGTTAGGTCCGGGTGGAAAGATGGAGGAACATTGATCATCTCCGATTGAGAGCCCCGCTTTTGGTTCCATTAGGCCAAGAAGTGCAGCTGAATCCTCCTCAATCTTGTGAGCGGAACGGCTAATACGATCTCTGCCAATAGACCCATTAGATGTTGGTACCACCATGTCGAGGTCACCTCTCTGCTGAGGAAGTGGCTGGTGGCCCTCTTGATGGCCAAGATCTTGTCCTCCGACTGAGATCCCTTCTCAGAGCACATGTCCCAGATGAGGCCCAAGAATGTCAGTCTGTGTGGGCTGCAGCTGTGACTTCTTGAGATTGAGCGAGAAGCCCAGATTGTGCAGTGTGTTCATAAGGGCATGGGAAGAGTGGTGAACCGCTTCGGGATATGTAGCCCTGACGAGCCAGTCGTCGAGGTATGGGTAGATGTGGAGGCTCTGCGCTTTGAGGAGGGCCGCCACCGTATTCATGAGCCTGGTAAAGACCCTGGGGGCGGAGTTGAGGCCAAAAGGAAGGACCTTGTATTGAAAGTGGTAGCCCACGATCCTGAACCGGAGGAAAGAACGATGGGGCTGCCAAATCGGAACGTGTAGGTACGTGTCCTTCAGATCCAGGGAGCACATCCAGTCTCTCTTGCACAATAGGTCTGCTATAAAAGCTGGCGTAACCATCTTGAATTTTCGCAGGGGTAAGGAGAGGTTGAGGGTGGAAAGGTCCAGCACAACTCTCAGGCCTGCCTGGTTCTTCTGAATGGCAAAAATCCTGGAATAAAAGCCCAAGCCTCTCTGGGAGACTGGGACTTCCTCCACTGCCTAGCTTGCTACGAGCGACCGGATCTCCGCCAAAAGAGTTGCTGTCCCAACCAGTGCTTAAAGTGGGCCGGGGCCTGCCGGGGCCGGGCCCCGGCAGTCTCCAAAAAGTGGGACTGAGCCGGGGCCCCGTCCTACCGCAACATTGGCGGGATGCATCATTTCGTCGCGGCCGCAGGCGCGACGGGATAATGCGCCTGCAATGAAGTCAGGCAAGCTGACCGAAGTGGCAGACAGCCACAGCGACGCTGTGACTGGCTGCCACTTCCGTCAGTCACAGTAACTGCATCTGGTGACCCCTCGCGCGAGAGGTCACCAGAGGCAGTTATTGTCCCTTTGTTTCCCCAGGTCGCCAAGGTGTCTTTAACCATCGGCGAACCTGGGGATTCCTCGACATATTTCGAGGTTTATAAAAGATGGCTTTGAAAGTACACATTTCACGCCATCTTTTATAAAGCTTTGCCGACGGACAATTTTGTCCGTAGTCAAAGCTTTATAAAAGATGGCTTGAATTGTGTACTTTCAAAGCCATATTTTATAAACCTGAAATGTTAGAAAAGATGGCCTGAAAACTAGGCAAACCGTAGGGTATGCACACAAATATATATAAACTTTATATATTTGTGTGCGCATCTTACTATGGTTTGTGTACTATGCAAGCCATCTTTACGTTTATAAAAGATGGCTTGCAAAGTACACAAACCATAGTAAGGTACGCACACAAATATATAACATTTATATATATTTGTGTGTATACCCTACAATTTGCGTATTTTTTAGGCCACGCCCCCCCCACAAGCCACGCCCCCAAACGAGGGCACCCCCTCGATTTCTTACCCCACTTAAAGACCTGGTCCCAACCTATGGGAGTAGAGGGGAGGATGAAGGAGGGAGGAGCGGCTGGGATATGGAGGCGGTACCCCGTGTATACTACAGAGATTCTGGCGCCAGAAATGTGCGTGGAGAGTTAGCCTGCCCACCACTGGAGACACGTGGACCCGAAGGGGCGTGTCATACCTTCTTTCCCTCAGAGGCTGTTGCAGAGGAGGGGGACTGAAAATCCCTTACCCCCCCTTTTTGTTGCTTGGGCCGGAACTGAGAAGGCGAGCGGTCTGGCTGTCTGGATCTCTGTTCCTGGAAGACACGTAACCCTCCGTACGTATGACCCCTGTCGGAGCACTGCTGAGGTTGGGGGTGCGGTTTGGGCGTGGTTTTTGTCAGGATGGATGAACACTTGGCCGTTTCTGAGCTGTTTTTCATTTTGTCCAGCTCTTCGTCTGTGGAGGAGTGAAAGAGGCCCCCCCCACCCTTCGAACGGTAGATCTAATTTGCGTTCCTGGACGTCCGGGTTGAAATTTGTTGCCCGGAGCCAGGCTATCCTTCTCATGTCCATGGCAATACAGATATCCATATCGACACATCTGGCCGTGCCATGGTGGATTCCATGTGGTCATGCGCCACCAGCTTGGCCTCGGCCAGTCCCACCTTAAAGCGTGATTGGCTCAGAGTAGGGAGTTCTGGGAGGAAGTCAGCAATTTCCTGCCATAATCTTTGGTTGGCCGCAGCCAGCATGGCATCTGCGTTGGCCTAACGAAGATGCAAAGATGCGTTGGAATAGAGCTTCTTCCCGCACGCCTCCAAGATCTTCTCCTCCTTGCCTAGCAGCGCAGCAGAGGAGGAGGCTGAGGACAACTGAGGCTTGGAGTATAGTGATGCCGCAGCGATCACCGAGGAGTGTGGCTGAGGATGGGCCGAGAGCAAGAGTGTATCCCCCTCCATCTGCCTGTACTTGGCGTCCAGGTGTTGATTGACCGGTTGGGTCGAGTGGGGCTTGAGCCAACCCTTCTTGGCCAGGGAGACTACATCGGTTTGTAGTGGAATCCCCGTTTTGGCAGAGGGGCATTTCGTGAGGACTTCAGCCAGAACCCCCTCTGCCGGCTGCTTGACCTCGGGTTGGGGTAGGCCCAGATACTATGCCAGCCCAGCAAGACGTTCGTGGAAGGCCCTGGCCAAGGACGGCGTGTCCGGATCCTCCTCCTCATCTGTATCCTGTGCGTCAGGATCCTGTGGAGGAGGAGGCATAGTTGGCGCTGGAGGCTGGGGTACAGGGACCGCGGCCAGAGGCTGAGGAGGCGGCGGAGGCTGGTACAGAACTGTCAGAGGCAGCGGCTGCGCCGGGGGCTGGGGTGCCGGCGGAGGCGCTTGTGGTGCCACTAGCATTGCGGGGAGGACTTCCCTGATGGCGTCCTTGAGGATAACCCCCACTCGAGTTGACTTCATGAGGCTGAGGAACCTCTCAAAGAACCCCTTCTCACTGGTCGAAGAAGCGGCAGGGGTGCTGATGGGGTAGCTGGGAGCTGCTGGAGTCGCTGCGTACCCTGCCAATATGGACGCAGTGGGAAGCTGCCCTGCGCAAAAGAGGGGTAGGCCGTAGGCCACGTACCTGGTTGAGGCCAGTCCCACCTTGACACTCGTTCTTTGCCGAATTCCTAGAATGGCGGACGGGTGCCTCTGTTTGGAGTGGCGGCCATCTTGTCAAGCTGCCTGCCTTGTGTCTGCGATGTGTTGCTCGGCCCACTGGACCAAGTCTCTTGCGTGTGGATCACGAGGTCTACCCTGCTCCTCGGTCCTAGGCCCGGTAGGTGTGACACCCTCAACCCGAAGGTCGGTAGAGCTGCGTTTAGGCACCCCCTCTGACCCATTGCCGGTACTAGTGACACTGACGAGGCAAAACCGACAATACTTTAGTATGGTGTCCCGCAAGGAGCCTGCATGTCGCCTTGTTTTTATAATATATTTATGATCCCCTTCTTCCAGATGTTGAAGAGGGGATCATATTTGCAAATTATGCGGATGACACCCAATGTGTCATCCCCATATCAGGATCGCATGTGGCGAATCCACGAAATCTACAAAAAAATTCAGGACTGGATGGCGTTGAATGGCCCAGCCATTCATAGCTCCAAAACAAAGCTCCTACTTATTGGCTCAGAGTCCAAATTAGAGAAGTTAGGCTATAAGTCATTTCTGATCGAAAGCTGCCATATTGAGGTTATGAGCAAGATGAAAACCCTAGGCATTTATCATGATAAAAATCTGAATATGAATTCCCAAGTTAACAGTCTTGTTTCATCGGCCTCATACTTCCTTAAGCTGTTTCGCTGCCTTAGACCTTTTATCTCAGAATCTAGCTCCGAAACCCTGACAAGGGTTATAATTGGATCACAAATTGACTGTTGTAGTCTCCTTGTTGGGCTGCTGCTATCCGATGTTCATTGCTTACAGGTCATAAAGAATGGCGCAGTTAGAATAGTGAAAGGTCTATCTAGAAGAGACCATGTGCCTGAAGCACGGCGAAGTTTGCACTGGTTGCCTGTGCAGGCCAGGGTTATGTTTAGGCTCCTCCTCATTACACACAAATGTATACATGGAGTCATGCCACTTTACCTGAAAGAATTAATTATGGTAAAAAAACAACAATAGATCCCTTCGATCGGGCGAATCTAATACCCTGGCTATGCCACGCCTGAAAACAAAAAAATCCAGGGATTCAGCATTCATCTCGGCAGCCCCCCTTAAATAGAACTCTTAAATCTACATTGAGGACCACCTATTCCACGGAAATGTTTAAGAAAGGGCTGAAAACTGCACTCTTTGCATAAAATGTTTTTGCCTCTCGTCTGATCCTGTAATTTCATGATTTCTGCTCTTCGAGCCCATCCCAGACTTGGCTCTGTTTTTGTTGTCTCTGTTCTGTTTTACGTTTCACAGCGCCCTTAAACCTCAGGGTACCTGGTTGCGCTATATAAATGTTAAACATAAACAAACAAACATAGGGCATAGCCCCTCGGCCATATTGCCGGTACAAGGGCCGAGCCCCTCGGATGACAATCCGGTACAAGAACCTACCGGTCCCTCAACACTACCACCGGACGGATCCAAGGATCCCTCGGCCCAAAGGCCGGTAGCTGCACCAGCCTCGGTGCAGGTGCTGGTAAAAGGGCCTGACCAGTCCCCCGCGCAGAAGAGTCCCTGGGAAGGAGTCTCCTTTGCTGGGTGCGATGGAGAATATCGGGCCCATCTTGGGCTTGGCTCGATGTTTCACGAAATTGAGGTCCTCTGGAGGCGAGCTCTGGAAGAGCTCCCTCCACCTGGCTAGTCTGTTCTTCAGCGCTTTGGAGGACAGCGAGCCACACGCTGTACAAGCTTGCCAACCATGGTCTGGGCCAAGGCAACGTAGGCAGAGGGCGTGGGGGTCTTAAGTTGGGAAGAGCCAGTTGCAGGATGGACACCTGCTGAACCCTGTAGAAGTCGACATGCACCGGGGAAGAGCGTGACGCCTGAGGGCCGAGTACCTGAATGATAAAACGATAAAGACCAAGAAGTATCTGCGCGTGGAATCACATGGCCGAAGCCAAACCCAGGAGCGCTGGTGAATTTGGCCCGTTCCCTTCGATGCGGAAAAGGGGACAGAGGTGTGGCGCCGGAGGGCTGAGTCGGGGAAGTGCATGCTCCCTGGGCCGTGCCCCCTCTAAATGTAAAGAGGAAGAAGGTTTTTTCTGGAGAAAAAGGTTCTGTCTCCCATCCCTTGGAAGGGATGCCCATGCAGTATGGAGGAAAGGGGACGAGATGTAAGAGTACAGCTACTTATTGATTCTGCCTCCTAAAGTAACTCTGCAGCGTTTAATGGGTATATCCAACAGAGAACGTACACTCCAATGTATATAAAACAGTTTATCGGCAATATCATAGTCTGGGACTACATTAAAATAAAAGTGAACATGGTGGGACCCTGGCTGAACTTAGAGGGATAAAAGACTGTTGCTTGTGCGGTGAAACACAGCTAGAGTCCGCCAGACACCTCTTGACTGCATGTCTTGCTCTCTTGGCTATTCAACATATATAAGGTCTGCTTGCATAGAGGGGACGCAGTCGGGTGCAGCATTATGGGCTATGTATATGAATGGAAATAATGAAGGATGCATCATCTTCCTTACCTTACTGTGGAGGAGAATTGTGGTTATATTGGACCTATTGACCGGAGAACCTTGTGAGGATTTTATACAAGTGTTCTGTGCATATATCAAAGTACTGTAAACTGCTGAACTGATGTTTTACTGTCCTATTTTTAAACATTGTAATACGTGGAAATCACATTAACTTATGATGTCCTATGCCAAGATATTATTTTATGTTGGATAGCTGGTGTATTAACTCTACAGTACAAAAAAAATAAAAAAATAGAAAAAGATATAGATTCAGAGGCCACCGCCTGCAGGCCCGAACCTCTTACAAAATCGTTCATTAATCTTTGGCGCAAGCATGGATAGAGGTGCATTAGATTGAATGCCCAAAATGGAAGATTGAATTAATCCTGCCACTGCTGCGTCAAGGGCCTTCTTTGAAATAAGCACCTGAGGCTACTGAGCTACCTGCGCCACCATGCTAGACTCAAGGGGGCTACTGAGCTACCTGCGCCTCCATGCTAGACTCAAGGGCTTGCACCGCTAACAAGAGGGAAGCATCCAGGGCTTCAGGGTGGCTAAATCACTACAACATCACTATAACGGGGTGAGGGGAGGAACTATTTTTGGGTAAAAATAAGTTAGATTTCAAAATACACGGAGAACTTTTTCTAAGATATGGGTCAGGTATGGGCACTTGTACGGGCTCAGGGGTTAGGCCACTCTCGGCTTCACCAGTGGCAGAGATAGTTAGCGCAGAAAACCAGATGTTCTCTTTTTCGCACGCCTGTACATCGTGCGTTTGGTTATCATTAACTGCCACAAAGCCTTACTTCTAAGGAGCATATGCGTACCACATTACTCACCAACCGTACTTGGACCAGGACATCATAGCCAATCACAGGTTTCCCCAATGTCTGCCAGAAGACTGCCACAGACTGACAACAGTTTCTGACTTACACTTTCACGCTGCAAGTTAATTTATATGAGCTACTCCTTCACAGGAAAGGCTTAAAGGGGTATCCACCAGCAGCACAAAAACATCCCGATACCTCCAATGCGCAGAGAGACTGCCGCAGACAGCGAACACTTGCTGCCCTGCAAATTTTCTTTTTTGCTGTGTTGGATACAGAATGTAAGAGGACCCACCTGACTGTACTGCAATATTTACATTGTTTGCTGTTCGCCCTGAAGGACCAGTGGTCCGAAATGCATTGGACAATGTGATGAATCAGTAATGAGTCCTTCCAGAAACCTGGCATGGGACTTTTCTCATGTGGCCAGGGAAGGGCAGACACTTCCTGATCTCGACCCTGGAAGACTGGGAAACTGCCCCGATTAAATTTCCCCATAACCCCACACGTTTAATGGCTGTGTGTCAAAAAGAAGTTGTCAAAGTGTAACTTTGTCAACAGGGACTACAAGTCCCATACTCCTATATGTTCTGGGACGAGGAAGAAGGCTGAAGTCCTGTTGTAATACTAGTCAGGCAATTAAGCCAGAGAGCCCACACCGGAGGGAAGCGAATAGGCTTAAAAGCCCCCCTCAGGTGCAGGAAACTAGAAGGAGCTGGAACTGTGGCTGGAGTGTATGCAGTATTAGCAGAAGGAAGAAGGCACAGTGTTGGCAATCGAGGCAGAAGTGGGAGAACCAAAGGGACACCAGGGCACTGATGCAGCACATTTCACCTGCTTGTCATGTGAAGGTCCAGTTCCCCCCAAACTCTGATGTGCATAGGCAGTGCAGCAGAAGGCATGCAGGAAGGCTGCCTTTCCCCATGTGAGCCTAATTGCAGAGATAGCAGAGCAGGGAAGCATGTCAGACACCGTGGCGAAAAGCTGCATTGAAGCCTTGGGTCTCAGGAAGGAGAGAGGCTCTTTCATTGAGTTGCCAGACCGGGGACGCCATCAGCGAGGAAGGGTGGGGGTCGCAAGGGAAGCCAGAAGTTGTAGAAGTTGCACTGCACGCAGAGAAAGGAACCCAGAAGCTGGTGAGTTGAACCAGGCATTCAGATTCCTTCTGCGAGCACTTCGGGCAACATCATCCAGCTAAATAATCACTCGAGTATGAGTAGATGTGATGCAAAGTTGATGAGTCTTAAACAAAGGAACACTTGAGTCGTAGCACTTGCGTGCTATCAGGTATTCTCTCTTTCACTCGTGTGAAGAGCAAACGCTTTGAAAATCAATTGTACTTAAAACCGTGTACAGCACATGAAGAAGTGGTTATGTGTGCCTAATTAAGATTCTAGGAGGAAGAGTGACTGCTGAATCTTTATTGATGGAGTCAACAATTGCTAACAAAGAAAAGTCAAGTATTAAAACATTAGAGCACAAGCATTGCCCAAGCCAAGAGAACAAGATATTTCCCCAATTGAGACTGAAACCGGCATAAACAGTACTGTAAGCCAAATAGAATTTCAGCATTGGCTAAGTTACGAGTGTGTAAGCATTACCTGAAGCCAAGAGTGGTGACAAACCTTCTGGGTAATTACTCTGGCTAACAGTAGGCAGAGGGATAAAGGCAAGGTAGGGATAGGGAAACTTGCTACTTATAAAATTATTTGAAGTTGATACAACCTACATTGTCACAGACAGTAGAAAGAAGAGATACATTTGTCCTAAAGGCAATTCTAGGTTGGTGCTGGTTGCATACAGACAACAGGCAAAGAGGCTGCCCCTCTGAAATTGAAGGTTCAGAGGAAGAGTGCCTTGTCTACTTGAAGGCGTTGAAGATAATTAAAAAAAACATAGCAGGCGCTACTTTCCAGAATGAACATGGCATGATAACCTGTTCTGAGATGAGAGTTTGCAGCACACACTTTTTGCTCACTGTACCTTTCACAGAGGGGAAATATCCATTTGCATATCAGTCTTTGTCCCGCCCACATGGGCAGTCCAGCACGGAATGTTATGGCAATTCATCTCTGAACAAGAGTACCAACAGCAACCCCATACATGTGTTGAAGGCGTTGAAGTACCAGAAAGTGAATCTTGTCCTAACCAAAACCTGTTTGAAGTCACAAAGTACTGAAGTTGTGGTGGCGTACTTGATTGTCAGTAGATGTGAGACTTCAGTAACACAAACGAAGGTGGAATACTATGAGGCAAGGGAGTAGGCCCTCATGGTAAACTCTTGTTGAAGTGGAAGTAGAAGTGATGTGAAGACATCCTGACAAAGATACCTACAGTGACTCCTAATCTTGTAAAGAGAGACATACTAAGTGTTAACCAAGAACTGTGTTCCATTAACATTTACAGCAGTTGTATTTCTTCTTGGACAACTGGAAGTTGTGGCAAAACATCATGGTTGAGGATGACATTGATGCTATCTTGAGGAAGCGTAAAGTCTTTGTTTTACCAAAAAGAAAATCTCGCTCTGTTGCTAGAACTTTGGATAACAGAACTTTACTTTAACATTGGCGGAGCCAAGAACTGACCTAAGACTATCACAGAATACAGATTTCCTGGTTTCCTTTTTTCCTTTGTTGAACATTGAAG
The DNA here is from genome assembly GCF_040938575.1 of Ambystoma mexicanum. Lineage (NCBI taxonomy): Eukaryota > Metazoa > Chordata > Amphibia > Caudata > Ambystomatidae > Ambystoma > Ambystoma mexicanum. The sequence continues at coordinate 249,826,936 of NC_090939.1, forward strand.
TGAATTACCTTGAGCCCTGGGGAAGGGGAGTTCACCAGGTTGCCTAGAGAGACTGTACATATCATTGTTGATGTTACTATGAATTGCCATATATTTCGTTATGTATTTGATGTTAAAGTGTGAGGGCCAGACATCCTGTGTTACATTGTTTTGCTTTAGTTTTGATAGGCAGTGAAATCCTCGTTAGAGTAGGGATAGTGAGACATTTGATACATTTATAATTTAATACAATGGGATATGTTGCAAAAATCATCTAGGTTGTTTGTCTCACATTTTTGACCCATCACACCAAGTTTATGTCTTTCTCTGATGTCTGAGATGTGCTATATAAAAGGATCACTGAAGAAAAAGACTTTTGTTTTCTGTATTTATCACAAAGGCATGATTATTAATCATAATATTTCAGCATTTCATATGCAAGAATGTGCAGTCGGATCTGAGGAGATATTCCCCAGTGCTTTCCAGACAAATTTCGTTTCGTTATGACATGTGTATGGTGGTTTCTGATTTGAACCTGAAATAGCAGTGTATGGATCCATATCATTGCCATACTTTTAAGGTGGTGCTACTTCCTCCCTTAAATTTCCTGTATCACTAAACTCTCAGGGGAGGCATGAGTGGACAAAGAGCTGGATCTGAGGGGTAGGGGCAGTGCTTCCTATCCAGTGTTCAGTCAACTGCAGGTGCAGAGGTGGGCCTTTCCCACACCTTTAGCACAGGAGCATCTACTGCCGCATTAAACAGTAGCAAGTTCTTTTGGGTCCTTCATCCAAAATGTCTGTCAATTCAAATTGAACTTTTGGTCTGGATGGAGCAGGTAAACCTAGGATATCAGCAACCTTTGCAATTAACGCTGGAAGGATGCCTGAAGCTTACCTGGAGTTGGGGCTGGAAGGATATCCAGCTCAGGGGAAGTGTCTGCAATACTGGCCTGCTGAAGATTAGCGGCTAGTTCATTGACGTCTCCACCTTACCCATAACATTCCTCCAGGAAGTCCTGCTCGACTCTGGAAACTAACGGTTCCATCTCGAAGGGGACGGTTTCATAGGGAGAGGGCCACAGTCTATACGAGCCCCAGTGTATGACACTGATCAGTGCTGACGTTATGACACGAAAGGTGGATACTTTTGGCATCATGAGACCGTCACCCTTTGGGTTCAGGCCCTAGCCCAAGTGTTCCCCCTGCTGATCCCTGGAAGACGCATTTGGTCCTAGTCGGTGACAGAGGTAGCCGTCAATGCCTTCGTCCCCCTCTTCCACACAGTCTCTCCATCTCATTCTACGTCTCTCGCCTTAGCCATTTTGGCTCTCTCTCCTGACTAACTTGTCTCTTGCTCTGATTTTGTCTCTACCACTGATTCTAACTTTCCTTCCTTTTCTATCCCAATTGGTCTTTCCCTCATATTCTCGCTCTCCCTGTTTAGTCTCTCTCCCTTCTCCTGTTGTGTTGGCATCTTATTCAATCCTAGACTGTCCATCGTATTCCGTCTCTCCCACAGCTCCCTCCTTGTCTAACTCACAGGTAGGTCTTCCTCATCAGGAGTCACCGTTTGGTGATCATCTGTTTCTATGTATTCATCCCAATCTGGGTAGCATTCCACCCTTAAGTGCATCATTCCCTCCTTTTTTTGGGTCTCTGAGATTCAGGGTAAGGGTCTGCCATGGACTCCATAAACGTAGCAATTGTTTTACATAGTGCTTTGAAGTCCTTAATACTCCACCTCATTCAGGTTCAAAATGGTTGCTCCGACATAACGGGTACATTTGTGGGAGTTTTGAGCTTGATCGCATCCTCATCCCCCAATCCACCTCGGAATTTAGAGAAGTGAAGGAGGCCTTTGTGTAGCATCGCCAGAGAAATGTAAGCTCTCCCCGCCATTGTATTTGCTTTTATCTGTGAGTGCCTGTGGGGCGGATGATTATTTTTAGGACCCCCCCTTCTCTGGCTCCCCTTTATTGTGGGTAGGGTGTGACGCTCTTGTAATGGGGTTGTCTGCATTCTGTATCTGGCTCCAGCCTGACTCCTTATGTTTTCGGAGTCGACACTATGCCTGTGCGGCACTGTTAGTCAAAAGACCTATTTTCTTCTGCATCTTTCCAGTGTCGATTAGCTGTTATATGGTCTTGAATAATCGATCTAGCATCGAACAATGGTAACGCTTTCTTCCACTCCTCGAACTTGTGGCCAACCGATGGTGGAATAAGCAATAATCCGAGGATGTTGATGCATCAAAGAGCAGGGGTCCCTGCTGTATACTTGGGTGCGACAAGAAAGCCCCTGTCCATGCCCAGTTTTTTGATTTTGAAAAAACATGATGTAATACTCTGAGCCCCCCCACAAGAAGGCAGCTTATGCAAAGCATGTGACTAAGCAAATTCACAAGTCTCAGAAAAATTACACACACACAGTCTTAGTGCTACACCATAAATCAACATTAGTGGCCACAGTAATTTTCAACGAGATGCAGCATCTCCAAAAAGTTTACAGAAGAGCCCAGGAGTTTTCCAAGTTGTGGTTCTCTTTATCGCATTGGGAAGAAATTTGAAGAGAAGGCCCTGTGGGCCACAGACTTCGGGACCGATCGTTCGAGCTGCAATTTAATTTGCATAGAAATTAGTAACAAGTGGTAATGGGTCAGGCAAGTCACAGTTCTGGTCATGGTAAGATTACACCATGATAAAGAGCAAAGGAGGTTGAGAAATAAGGTCCATAGGGGAAGGAGAATATACATATGCCAGGACCAAGGGGGGAAAAGGACTTAAACAGGAGAAATAGTTACATTCGTAAGAGATGGGGGAGTTGTTGGTGAATACTAGCATAACTGTGACCAAGAGGTAGAAGGCAAACCATGCACTAAAAGCTGGAAGACATGCGACTTAACATAATGTTGCCACAAGGAATACAGCTATCCAGAGACTTGCCTCACTAGCTAATGGGCTAGTGCCATGCAAAGCAACATTCACTTCTCGATCAAGTCAAATTTCAAGCCAGGGTTGACTGTTTGATGGTGTGGACCCTTCATCAATGGCTCACTTCACAGACCTCAAATTAACCCACTTTAATTCCTGGGGTCTTGTGTGAGTGTAACTGTTATGTTATCCTTATTTCTTAAGTGCACGTTGGCCAAAGGCATCATGGCGTTGACAGCTGTAGCATGTTGTGAGGGGCTAAAAGAGATTAGTCTTCAGGAGACGGCAGAAAACAAGATGGTTGTTACGCTCACCTGGCTCCCACAGGGTCGTTGATCGGAACTGGACAGCTGCTGTCTCCACCAACGTGACGCTTAGTGCAGAGATGACAGATTGGACTGGCCCGTCTAATTTCGTCTGCTTGATCCGGAGAAGTATTTTCCTGAAGGTGGAGAAAGGGAATTAGCCACCCGTGGATTTGAATGATACCACCCCACTGTTCTTCCCACTAATCACCTCCGATATCTCCTTTCATAGTCTCACCTTATGTTTATAAAAGATGAGCTCTCCATCCTGCGTGGAATGCAGCGGTGCGTAGATAACCAGTTACTTCACTGGTCCGAAGGAGTTGGGAGAGTTCCAGACCAATATTGACTCTGAGGTCCCGGGCGAGGAACCGCAAGTATATAGTTCGTAAGAGTTCAAAATGTCTGATATTCACTCTTGTCCGATTCCTTTTGTCTTGCAGCTTGACCCAAGAGATGATTGCCTCGTAGCAGCTGGTAGCGTTCAGGTAAGAGTCTGTATTACCCAACACTGTCCGGTAAATGATATCTGTGTTTAATCTGTTGCTTTCCCTCCTTTTACAGGTGCGGCGTGAGAACTTATGACGTCTTGATGAATAATGCCTCTGGTGGTAAAATCAGGTAAGTCTATGGTGGTAAAACAGATTGTCTTTGTTTATTCTCTCGGCTCACCTTGCTGTTCTTTTGTTCCCCTTAGGTGCCGGAGTTCGGTGAAGATGAGATGGAGACTGCGCCGGACCGTGGAGATGAAAAATGCCTCCTGCGGTAAAATCAGGTAAGTCTATGGTGGTAACAGAGATTGCCTTTGTTTATTCTCTCGGCTTGGAGTTCAGCGAAGATGTGATGGAGACTGCGGCGGATCGTGGAGGTGCTGCGAAGGCTGGTGAGAATAGAGCGGCGCTACAGCGGGGATGCAACGCGTATCGAATTAACGTCTCTTTCCTTGTTTGAAAGCGCGATGGATCCGGAATCAGGTGAGGAATAGAAGTAATGTTCTTGTTCTAATCTTTCCTCCTTCTTCCCCTTTTTTCTAGGAGCTCCAGACTCGAGGCGGGCGTGGCAGAAGGTTGGATGCTGACTTGCAGGCACGGTGATCGTTACGCTGCTGGATGCAGAATAATGCGAAGCGTGTGCTGCTCTTCGGGCGTGGTTTAAATAGCCTTCAAAGTAGTCCCAGGTAAGAAGTTCCCCCAAGACCACACCTGAGTAAGAAAATAGTCCCTGAAGTAAAGTAGTTCCCTTCAGGCTTCACGTTGGCTTGGATTCTTAGCAGCATGGTCTGCATGAGGTAAGTGTAGGCATATGAGCCTGGCGCCTAAGGTCGCCAGGACTAACCCCTTCTATGAGCCTGGTGCCTACGGCGCCAGGACTGAACCCAGATAGCACCTAGCCGGGGCTGCTGGGCTTTTTCCAAGCATCTGGATGCCTGCTCCGGGACTGATGGGCCTGGTCCGGAAGCCCGGAGGTAGGCATCATGACAGCGGTCCACAGTAGTTCGCAGGGCAGCGGGGAGGGCATTCCACACCTTTGTGGCAGCCACAGAGAGAGCTCGTCCGCGGACACGAGAGAGTAACACGAGGAACAGCCACTACATAAGCTGACTGAGAATTGAGACAGCGAGATGGCACATACCGTGAGAATGTTTTGTTGAAGATATTCTGCCCCTACGCCATGGAACGCATAATGAACAAGACATAGGCACTTGAAAAGAATCCGCTGTTCAACTGGCAACCAATGAAGCTGTCTGAGCAAGGGGGTCATATGCACCCCATGGGGAGGGCGCAGGATGGCTCTGGCAGCCGCATTTTGCACAGTTGGAGGCGTTTTATGAGAAACCGTGGCTGAGCCAGATATGCGTTGCAGTAATCAACTTCACTCAGCACAAGGGCTGCCACCACAGGAGACTGGAATTTTTCTGGAATGTAGGGAAGCACTTTCTGGAGAATACGTGGTTTGAAATGACCACCTTTGGATACAGCCACAACCTGTTCATGCACTGAAAGGGAGGAGGTAATTTGTACCCCCAAATTCCGGACCGAGGGAGATGGCGAAGGAAAAGGACCCAGGGATGTAGGCCAGAAATCGCTTGTCCAGAACGACAGATGTCCTGCCTACAAGCAGGACCTCCGTTGTATTTCCATTAAGCTTAAGCCAACTGGCTGCCATCCACGCCCCAAGATCTTCCAGACACCACCTAAAATGGACGGCCGTGTCAGGGCGAGTAAGGTCCAGGTGCAGCAATATCTGTGTGTCATCTGCGTAAGAGTAATAACGGAAACCATGAGAGTATATCAGAGACAGAAGGGGCCGGATATATATGTTAAAAAGTATTGGAGAAAGAGCGGACTCCCGAGGGACACTGCAGCCCAGCATCATAGGTTTGGAACAAAAGGGGGGCAGTGAGACAGATTGAGAGTGATCAGAGAGAAACGCAGTGAACCATCTCAAAACCTGTCCAGACAGACCGGCCGAAGATAAACAGGAGATCAGGGCGGAGTGGTCAACCGTGTCAAACGCGGCGGACAGATCGAGCAGAAACGCTGCTCCAACTCCTCTCTGATCCATAGGACGAGCCAGGTCGTCCATCACAGAATTTAGTACCAATTCCGTCCCTCTCCTTGGAGTGAGATAGGGCGGAAATTTGCAAGTGTAGCAGGATCAAGAGAGGGTTTCTTGAGAAGAGGGACCACCAGCACATGCTTGAGAGTTGCAGGAATAACACCTTCAAGAAAAGAGGTGTTGACAGCCGTGAGGAGTAGAGTGATCAAATCAGAGATTTCTTTAAGGATCAGCGGGGAGGCCGATTTGAGGTGCCCAATTGCTGCTCGCACATCAGGCTCCGAGAATACTGGGCAGTCTGACCAGATATCACTAGGGGTGGAGGGATCCATAGGAGTAAAAGCGAAAACTGATAAGCCGGCTCACGCCTCAATGTTCTTCTGGATGTCCTCAATCTTTGTGTGAAAGAAGAAAGAGTGCGAATCACACAGATCCTGAGATGGTGGCACCTGAAGGCCAGTTTTAGCTGGAGCAGAAAGGGACTGCACCAGATCAAACAGGGCCCTGGGCTGGTTTATAGCTGTTTCCTCCTTGTGGGAGAAACATGTTTTTTTTGCTTCAGTAACAGCTTTGTGATAGGCTGATAGGGTGAGACGGAAAAAAACAACTATCTTCAGGAGCATAATCAGTGCGCCATTTCCTCTCTGCTTGTCTACAAGTAGGTTTAGCTGCTTTGAGCTCTTCTGAATCCCAAGGTTCGAAGGGAGTTTTTTTTGCCTTCCAATTTTTAAAGGAGCAAGCACATCAGCTGCTGCGCTGAATGAAGCTTCCATTGATGCCAGAAAGCAGGAAGAGTCCGACTTTCAATGAGATGTCAATGAGGCTACTAGTTACTGGTTTGTAACTAGTAGCCTCATTGTAATCAGGTAATCGGGGTGAAAAAGGTGCACTCACCACTGGCTACTTATAGTTGACTCTTCGTGAGTAGGAAGTGGTGGAGAGTGACTTTCTTATCACTGACTAGTAGTTTGCAACTTTAATTTTTGCCCCCCGCAGTAATGACAACAAGAGTTCAGTATGGGTAGTTTTGAGGGTGGTGAGTTTGGTGCAAATCACACACTTCAAACAGCTATTTGTTAGATCAATATCAGGCCCACAAACATGCAATTCTACATTGACCTTCTTAATAAACCATGAGTAAATGTACCTGCATTCAGCCACGGTAACTGACCCCCATGCTTTACTGGTTCTGGTGGCTGTTGGAAATACTTGTTAATTTTTTCATATTTTGGCAACTTTGGTTCAAGCTTGAGTGTGCCCTCATTTTCCTTCTTGGACACATCTTCCCGTTTTTGCTTTTCTTCATCCTGGAGCCTTTTTTGCGTCACAGTCTCCTCTTGCTGTACTCTATCCTGCCACTGTTGATCATGTTCTTGAGGTCGTCTATTGAAAAATACATTGTTAGGAAGTCTGCTAATTATTCCTTGAGCATACACAAGTTGATTACGTTTTCATGTGCAACTCGATGGTGTTTAAGATGTTTAATTCTGGTTTTTCACAAAACATGAGATTAAGCAATTCAACCACAAACTTGCATACACATTCAAATTTTAAAAAATCCATAAAACACAACATACGAAAAGAAACAAAGTACTTGCATAACAGCTATATATATATATATATATATATATATATGATACATTACTCACCGTAATCGTATTTCTGATGCTTGTATCTGCTTAGATTCACATGCTGTGCATAGGCCATCTAGTGGAAGCTGCGGAGTATTACAGTTTGTTTTTCGAAACTCGAAAATGGGCGTCGACACAGGCGTGCCAGTAATACTATCCCTAGTGTGACGTCCACTGTACCCAAGATCCCTCACGCATCTAGGATCCTCAGATTGTATTTTTTCTGACATGAGGAAGCATGAGGAGTAGCGTGAGTACAGATAATCCAAGCAGATAGACAGAAAGGTAAGACTACAAGCAATCATGCGCCTTCTCTCGGAGGGGAGGAAGGGTGGGTCGCATGTGAATCTAAGCAGATACAAGCATCAGAAATACGATTACGGTGAGTAATGTATCCCTTCTGAGGCTTGTGGAATCTGCTTAGATCACATGCTGTGCATAGATTAGCGAGCAGTACCAGAAGAAGGAGGTGGGATGTGAGAAGGGTCATGAGCAAACAGGTGTTTTAGAACCGCTTGTCCCACTTGTGTATCTGTCTTGGAATGAGTGTCAATGCAGTAATGCTGAGTAAAAGTGTGAATAGAGCTCCAAGTAGCTGCTTTGCAAATGGTGTCGAGGGGAACATTTGCAATGAAAGCCAGAGTGGCCCCAATGCCTCTAGTAGAATGGGCCCTTGGCGTAAAAGGCAGAGTTTTTTCAGAAAGAGAGTAACACAGCTGTATACAGTTGATAATCCACTTCGAGATCGCGCCTTTAGAGACGCGATCCCCCTCTCTGCCTGTAGCTACGGAGACAAACAGTTGATCTGTTTTCCTTAGCGGTCTGGTTTTATTTACATAGTAGAGGACCGCCCTACGCACATCAAGGGTGTGTAGTTTCACCTCAGCTGAGCTTTGCGGGTTCTGGAAGAAAGCCGGAAGCTCGATGGACTGGTTTACATGGAACTTAGATATAAATTTAGGTGAGAACCTAGGGTGTGTGCGTAAAACCAGTTTGTCTTTGTGGATAGTAAAGAAAGGATCCTGCATTGACAGAGCCTGAATTTCACTGACTCTTCTTATAGAGGTAATGGCTACTAAGAAGGCCGTTTTATAAGTCAGGTGTTTGAGACTACTTTTATGCATGGGTTTGAAAGGGGGGCCCATGAGCTTAGCTAGCACCACATTGAGGTCCCATCCTGGCGGTGGGTTCGAAATAGGAGGGTGAAGTCTCTTTACTCCTTCCATGAAGGATTTAACTACTGGTACTTTCCACCACAATACTTTGTTATGGGATGTGGTGTAAGCCGAGAGGGCTGCCAGGTGTACCTTCAGAGAGTTAAAAGCCAAACCTGCGTCCAGCAGGTGGAGCATGTATGTTACAACGTTGGAAGGAGTGCAATCAACTGGGTTGATTTGTTTATTCTGGCACCAAATAACAAATCTCTTCCACTTGTCAAAGTAACAGTGCCTTGTGTTTGGTTTCCTGGATTCTTTTAGGATGTCCATACACCTCTGTGGTAAATTGAGATGCCCAAACTCTATGACCTCAGGAGCCATGCTGCCAGGTTCATTGAGTTGGGTTCCTGGTGCACTGTTTGACCTTGCTGCTGGGACAGTAGGTTGTACCAGGCTGGGAGTTTGATTGGTTCGCACACCGCCATCCTGCGTAGGTGTGGAAACCACGGTTGTCTCGCCCACATGGGAGCAACTAGGATGAGCGTCATCGCTTCCTTGTTCATCATACACCACCTTCCTGATGAGAGGAGTTGGTGGAAAAGCGTACGCAAACATCCCTGACCAGTTCATCCACAGGGCGTTCCCTTGGGAGTCTGGCTGGGGGAACCTGGATGCAAATCTTGGGCATTGTTTGTTCTCGCTTGTGGCGAATAGGTCTATAGTGGGGAAACCCCACTGAGAGAAGAGATCTTCTACGATATCTCTGTGAAGGACCCATTTGTGTTCTTCTGGGAGGGAGTCTTGAGCTCCCCTGGAACATGTTGTGATGACAGGAAGATGTTCCGTCTGAGTGCCCATATCCAGATTTTCTGGGCAAGCTTGGACAGATTTGGCGAATGAGTCCCTCCTAGTTTGTTCAGATAGAACATGGCTGTCGTGCTGTCCGTCTGGATCTGCACCGACAAGTTTAGCAGATGGGGCTCTAACGCCCGAAGCGCTCGGAATACTGCCAGAAGCTCTAGCAGGTTGATGTGGTTCTTGGCTACTGAGTGAGACCAGAGACCCTGAGCTGTGTGGTGGAGATGGTGAGCTCCCCACCCAGTCAAGCATGCATCTGTAGTCACCACTGCCTGTACTTCGGGATCGTAAAAGGGTTTTCCCCTTGCAAGATTCTCTCTTGTCCACCAGTGTAAGCTCTGTACGAGTGTTGGCGAAACGACCACTAGATCGTCCCACTGACCACTTGCCTGAGACCACTGTTTCGCCAACCATTCCTGCATGGGACGCATGCGCAGACACGCGTGGGGGACCAGGTAAATGCATGACGCCATAATGCCCAGTAACCGCATTGCTTTGCGTACCGTTATTTGTTGACCTGACTGATAATGTGGGATTTGCAGTAGTATATTCCGAATTCTCTCTTCCGAAGGGAAGGTCAACCCTTTCTGAGTATCTAGGATTGCTCCTAGGAACAGTTTTGAGGTGCTTGGCACCAGACTTGACTTCTTCTCGTTGATAGAGAAGCCTAATTCGTGGAGGAGGTCGATAGTCCTTTGAATGTTTGACCTGCAAATTCCTGGGGTTTCCCCCCTTATGAGCCAGTCGTCCAGATAAGGGTACACTGGGATTGCCTCCCTGCGTAGGTGTGCAGCTGCCACCGCCAGTACCTTGGTGAATACCCTTGGTGCTGAAGCTATCCCGAAGGGCAGTACCTTGAATTGGTAGTGGCGACTGTCCACCTTGAAGCGCAAGTATTTTCTGTGCGCTGGGAGCATGGAAATATGAAAATAAGCATCTTTCATATCCAAGGTTGCCATGTAATCCCCCTTTTTTAGGAGGGGGATTACCCCTTGTAGCGTGGTCATACGGAATTTTTGGGGCTTGACATACTTGTCGGCAGGCCGTAAGTCCAATACTGGGCGCATTGTCAAATCTTTCTTTTGCACAAGGAAGTAAGTTGAATAGATACCCTTGTTTACCTGGTGTCCTGGGACGAGTTCTATCGCGTCCTTTTCTAGCAGAATGGCGATCTCCTCGAGAAGGATCTTCTGATGTTCTAAGGAGTGTATTCTTTGTCGTGGAGGGTGGTTCCGGGGACGCTGCAGTAATTCCATACAATATCCTGTGGACACTGTTGACAGCACCCATCTGTCTGAGGTGATCCCTTCCCAAGCCTGGGTGAAGTTGGAAATGCGTCCCCCCTACTGGGGTTGCGTGAGAAGGGACCCTGAACTGAGCGTCACTGCTTTGGTGGAGGCGTGCCACCTCCCTTGTTGGCGCTGCCTCTGCCTCTTCCACGACCTCTCTTGTTACCCCTGCCGTAACTTTGGGTAGACTGCTGGTTGTTGTTCCATTGTGTACCCTGTCCTTGGGCATAGTTGCCTCTTTGTGAATTTTGGCCGCGTGGGCGACGAAAATTACTGTTCCCCCTCTGGTTAGGGGGTTTGTTGGTAAGCTGGCCAAGGGATTTGAGAGTCTCGTATTCGTCCTTGGCATTTTTAAGTGCGTCTTCGACCGCTTTCCCAAACAATAGATCGGGTTCCACCGGCTTGTCTATTAATGAAGCCTGGGTTTCTGTTTTGAACCCCGACTGCCGTAACCACGCATGTCTCTTGATAACAGTACCTTCTGCTATCAATCTTCCTGCGTTGTCCGCGGCGTCGAAAGTTGCTTTTAATATGCAACCAGACACGGCTCCCCCTTCTGCCGAGATCCGAGCCAAGTGGCCCTTTAACGGTTCAGGAGCAGAGGCTATGAGCGCCGCGACCTCTTCCCATTGATGGCAGTTGTAACTTGCCAACAGGGTGGTGGAGTTTGCAATCCTTGCTTGGTAGGCGGACGTTGAGGCTACCTTCCTGCCAAACCCGTACAGTTTTTTGCTCTCCTTGTCGGGAGGAGCTTCTGACGACGATAAGGGTGTCCCAGCCCTCTTCCGAGTGTTGGTAACCACTAGGGAGTCTGGTTTAAGATGTCCTCTTATATAAAGAGGGTCAGACTGGGCTGCCCGAAAAAGTTTTTCAACTCTGGGGTTGACGGCTCTGGTGAGGTTAGGATTCACCAGGGATGGGTCTATTCTACGTTGGATGGATTTAAGGATAGGGATGGTCTGAGCGACCGGCCTCCTCTCTCCCACCAACTCTTCTGCGAAGTCTCTTTCCTCCTGTACACCGTGGGTGTCGATGTGAAAATGTTCTGCTGCGCGAGCGAGAACTTCATTAAGGAGGGGCTGGTTATCAACTGGCGAGTCGGTAACTGGGGCTTCGCTCTCTACCGGGGAATCTACTCTGTAAATTTCCTGCTCATCTTCTACCTCCTCCAGGTCCTCATCATCCGCATAGTATTCAGTCCCGGTTTGTTCCTCCATAATTTCAAACTCCTGGTCCCTTTCAGGGAAAGGCTGTCCTTGGTATCTGGGGTGTGGAGTAGAGTATGGAGTAGAATAATGCTGCACCTCTAAGGGTTCAGGACTTTCGAACTGGGCCTTTTTACTTAGGGGGATAGGATCAGAGGAGCCTGAGGGTGTGGCCCCTTGAGGGTCATACGAAAGGAAATGTTCTGGGTTTTTGTCATAAAAATCAGCTAAGGAAGACATCCTTGACATGACCCTGTCTATGTCTTCACTGGACCATTCTTTGGAACAGGGTATGACTTTAGTAGGCAACTTAGAGGACTTAACAAGGGTACCCTTGCTGGATGTTGATGTCCCAGTAGATTTGTGTTTGTCTGTCTGCTTAGGAGTGGAAGGATGTGCTTTCCGCTGTTTCCACCCCTCCCCGTGCGTGGAAAAATGTTTTCCCTGCCCCTTGGAGGCCCCAGAGACTTTCGACGCCTGGCGTCGAGGGTCGGGAGAGGTATCTGTGTTTCGAGCGTGGGGCCTCGCTGGTGTTAACTGCGGCCTCGGTCTCCTGGAGCGCGGCCTGGGGGTGGAAGTTGTCTTCGTCTTCCGACGATCGAACTTCCGTTAATCTAGGGAGCGAGGCACTCTTGGCAAGAGTGGATGATTGCCTTGCGTCATGAGGCGATCTCGATCGAGAGCGCCCAGAGGACACCGAGTCGGACCGTTCTATCTGTGCCTCTTTCCGAGAAGTCGACGTCGTCGAGGTTCGGTTGGACTTAGTGTGCTTTGTGTGTGTAGGGTGTGTAGCGCTTGCGTCGCTGGGGGTCTTCCCCATAGCCGCCCTGCCGGACAACCTTCCGAGGTCGGGGATCTGCGCTCGGCAGTCTTTCGACGCCGTAATGCCCTCGCCGTCCGAAAGTACGGCATCGCTGAAGGTGCCCTCCGCTGCCATGGCCGCCTGCCTGGCGTGGTGGGCCCAACGCTTTGTCGAACGGTCCTTAAGTGTCTTAGGCTTAAACCTACTACACGCTCTGCAGTTCGCTTCGGGGTGGTCCCTCGGCAAGCAGAGATTGCACGTGGCGTGCCTGTCGACCCAAGGGTATTTGCGGTTGCACTTGGGGCAGAATTGGAAAGGGGTACCCTCCATACTCACCTTGAGGCAGCGGGCTGGTAAGTGTAGGAAATATATAAGGTGTACCTATATACCAAGAGTGAAGAGTATGTACCACCCCCCACTCTCCCTCCGAGGCCCAGATCCGTCGTGCAGCAGCCGACGGTCAATGTCTTCTCCAGCCGTCGTCGAGGGTCGATGTTGGGGTGGGGAAGGATGTCAATAAATAATTTTTAACTTTAATAATTAGCAAAAGTATGGCTAGGGCCAGGGGACTCCGCAAGATGCTTCCGACCAGTATGGCGGAAAAAAACAATCTGAGGATCCTAGACGCGTGAGGGATCTTGGGTACAGTGGACGTCACACTAGGGATAGTATTACTGGCACGCCTGTGTCGACGCCCATTTTCGAAAAACAAACTGTAATACTCCGCAGCTTCCACTAGATGTCGGCCTATGCACAGCATGTGAATCTAAGCAGATTCCACAAGCCTCAGAGAGATATATATATATATATATATATATATATATATATATTTCCATACTCAGCTGATGCAATTTCTCAGTGTTCGGTTACCCTCTGCTGTCCAAATGGCAAAGTGCACCTCTGAGTGCCCTTCCACTTCAACAATAGTTATCATTTTAACAAACTGAATGAGCACGGTTCTATGCAGTCACCTTCACCTTCCACCATCGCAAACATTTGGAATAATTTCAAGCTACTTCTTTCCACCCCCACTTCTCTTCACGCAGGGCCCAGCGACTCCAGTGTCAATGAACAGTTCATTACCGGCTCAACGTTTCAGTCTCCAAAGAGCGAAACGCTATAGGACGAATTCCCCCCCCAACGAGCTAAAACTGAAAGTAGGTGCTGTAATTATACTACTGAGAAATCTTATGCCATCATGGGTAATCTGCAATGAAACAAGGTTTACAATTGGGCACCTACAAAGGCACATCAGAGGCCAGTGTAATTGATGTATACTGTTCTTATACCTCGCATACCTCTCATTCCATCTGATACAAATATGCCTTTCAAATTCAAAGGAAGACAGTTACCTATATGTTTGGCCTTTTCAATGACCATTAATAAGTCATAGGGACCTACACCCACTTCCTGGAATGGATTGGTGGTAATTCCGATATTTAAGAAGTGCGACAGAAGTGACCCTATGAATTACTGACAGATATTGACCTTTAATATATGCTAGAACAGTGTATGTTATGCCGGGAACGGGTAACGTGTTTATAGTGGTCTTGGGTATTAACAATGATCATATTTCCTATTTTAGGGCTAATGCTGCACATACTCTCACATCTGGTTGGGAAATGTATCTGTCTGATCCCGAGGTGGCATAGACAATCTCTTTTTTAAAATTATTTTTGTATATGGTTTATTGCATTGTTAAACATTTTTTTTTTTTTACATACAATCCATATCAAAATACATTCATTGCATCCCTCCAGGAGATTACAGTCATAGTTTCCCTAACTCCACATAATAAAATCATATTCATATCAATTAAAATATTGAGGACATTGCATCCCTGTCTTCCCTAGTTTCCCTTCTCTTTTAATTTTTTAAGAACAAATTCTACAAAAGACATTACAGCAAGAACCAAACTGGTCTTTCCACCTAGTATGACCACGTTCCACCATTCTTTGGCTGATAGTGATTCGGCTTGCTTAGTAAAGTTTCCCAGGAACCGCATTCGGACCTTGACTAATGAGGTGCAACTAGTTACCAGATGGACAATAGACTGTCTCATGGGGTGCCCAAAAGTATTTACAGCACTCCTCAGCTGCCAAGATAGGTCTCCTTTGACAGCAGTATGCTTAGGCGATGCCGCATAAACAAGTCCCTATAGTGAGCTGAGGGGAACTTTTGCAAGTATCCAGATATTTGATTTAACCCCCTCAGTTCCTCAGCGAAAGCCAAAAAGCCGGTATGAGCCTCTGGGCTGCACAGCGTTAATCCAGTCTAACTCCTGCATTCTTTTTTTTTTTAGCTTTCAATGGGTTAAGTATGTCAAGCGTTATGTCACACTTCTTCATAGTTTGCACACTGCTCTTTCAATCTTTTGAGCCATTTTATCTGACTGGGCAGTATCCATTTGTCTTAGGATTTCGAAAGAAGGGGAGGAGTCTAAGGTCAGACATTTCCTATATAGGGAAATTATTTTATATGCCACCAATGACTCCGTCAATTGCAGCCCCAACTCAAAACAGATGCATCCCATTGGAAGAGAGCTTGGCAGTCTCAAAACCTTCCTCCAAAACAGTCCTTCTAGCACGCCCCACTCTTTCCAGGCTATGTTAAGGATTGCTTCTGCCCCATAGGTGATTATCTGGACAACTTTTTGCTTGTAGAACACCAGCACGGGCAACAGCGAAAAGGCCCCAAATTTCTTATGCATTACTGCAGCCTGAATCTCAAGTTTCCCGGCTTTACCCCGCAGCATTGTTAGGTGAGGTCTCTCATCTAAGTTCTTGTTAATTACAGTCCCCAGATAGGTTCTCTCTACCTTCTCTAGGGTTTCCTGCCCCTGTCTCCAAGACCTCCCTTTTGTTTTCTGCTTGCGGAGGACATTATGAGGACTTTCGATTTTTTAACATTGACCCGCATGTTATTCAGCTTTAAGGAGGTGATAAAGCCATCTAGTCTGCGTTGGAGTCAGATAGGCGTCTGGTCAATTAAGAATAAATCATCTCCATACAGGACCCAAAGCAGCTCTAGCTCTCCGAATTTAGAGTCTGGGAGGCCGGGAGCCTGTATCCGTTGTTGGGGTTCCCTTAGATCCAACAAAGAGGTTAAAAAAGATCAGCGCTAAGGAGCAGCCTTGCTTGAGGCCCTTGTAAGTCCAGATTTCTTGTGAAAGCACCCCCCAGACGAGTCTCTCACCTGGATCGAGGTGTGGGAGCACAGAAGCCTAATTGCTTCTACCAGATCTGGTGGCAGCTCTACATTAGACGTTTGTGCAAAAGCCGGTCCCTATCGACACAGTCAAAGGCTTGCTCAAGGTCCATAAAGGATACAATGGTCGTTGGGTGGTGGAGGTGCACTCACTTTTAGTAAATTAGCTGTGTTGGAGACTTAATTATTTAGGTATAAATAAATGACTTCTAGATGCTCCCTATTGGTGCTGTGCTACCAGAACCCAAGTATAATTGAAGTGGTGAGGTCCTTCGTCAGACAACCAAGGACAAATAGGGACACTCTTGTAAGCAATATAATAATTGCAAATGCTCAGTATTTCAGAAATATTAATTTCAATTATTCACACACTGCTTTCAATATAATGTATACAAATTTAATTGTCACAAAATATATATATATAATTTCCGTGCAATTTCGATTGACAGCATACAATGCAATTCATATATAATTCTTGTACATTTTACAACATCAGTATTGCATTTTGTCCAAGTTGTTTATATTCGATTCACATATATGTCGTGGTAAGAAATCCTTGCCTGGTTTTCAGTTTTCTTTAGAAAAACAAGAAAGAAATATATCCAGATATCTTGATAGGTGTCTGAGATAACTGGTACTCGGCACTGTTCTCTAAGTTGTATCACCAATTCTTAAATTGCGCGTTTCAGGCTTATTGTAGCCCTTCTTCAGATTTAGATATCAGGACTTGGGGTACTTTTTTCTACAAAAAATATATGTTAGAATAAAAATAAAGGCGGGAACAGTTGCCGGTGATATAATTTACTGTACAGAAGGCTCTAGGGCACTAACCTGTAGATTGGTATGGCGGTGGGTGTTATGGCATTTCATAATAGTCGGAGAAATTTCACAACTGTTGAAAGAATGACATTACATTAATGTGATGTCATGTTCAAAAACTGGTGGGTCTCCCGGGGGACAATATCGCTTTTTAGGGCGCTGGGTCCCTCTGTGAGACCCAAATATTTCAGTAAAACTGAAATGTTCCAAATAATGTTAAATGCTCACTCAACTAGTAAATTTCCTGATGTGCGTGATATTAGTGGTTTTCCTGAACTTAATTGGTTGCATTTTGCTTAATCACTGTAAAAATAATGTCTCTGATTTCCGTTAGTTAATAATGGATTAAGATGCTCTTATGTTTTTAAATTATGGTTGTTAAAGAATACAGTTATTCATAATCACGGCATACCTTAAGCTATGGGATGCGTATCTTGTTCCCCCGTTGTTTCAACATGTAGTCATGGAGACAGCGTCTCCTGCAACCACGGCATTGATTCTACGAGTCCTTGTATCGATACTAGGTCACGATCCGTTCGGCAAGGCTTTTCTCTATAAAGATAGGAAGCTCTCAGTGACGCTGAAACTTTTTGTTCTTTAGTTCTAATCATTTACTTGTATGTTTCCTTACCCACGATTCTCTGGAAGCAAAGGAGATCTGTCTCGCGTCTGTGCGTGTTGGCTTCCCTTGCATGGTGGCATTGGGTCGTTGCCAAGAACCCCGTTGTTGTCATGCTCTTATATAGAATGTGTGTAGCTTCCATACGCGCGTCGTAATGGGTGCCATCTTGAGTGTGTTTTACTAACAACTAGGGAACGGGACTAAAGGGGGTTTTCATGTTTCTATAGTGTTGCAAATGGTCAAAATGGACCATTCTTAAATATAGGATTCTGTCCAAGAGTATTAACGTGACTAACAGCTGCTGTTCTGATCAAGAGCAGGAAAATTATTACTCATGGTAGTTTAATATCGAAGTTTGTACTGTTATCCTTTATAGGAGAATGGTTCCTATACGGTGCCAGTGATTAGTCATATATATGGATAGGTAGTGACTTGAGTCTTCACATTTTATAATAAAATCAAGCATTTTCAATATAATATATGTCTGTTCAGATGGCCAAAGACATGATGTATAAAACATGGTCAGTATAACTTGACTATTCAGTTGGCTCAAAATAAGGTGTTCCAAGCATATGCATGATTCAATAAAGCTTTTTTGGTGTAACCTATCTGTTTAGATCGCAAGAAGCATGGTATACACAGTTAGATCAAGCATTTTCAGTATAACGTATATGTTCAGACGGCACAAGACATGGTGTTCCAAATCCATGTGATAGATGGTAATTCAAAGATAACAATTCAAGTCCCAATCAATGTTCATTCCATGAGGATACATGGTATCCAACTTGTCAATCCAATAGATTTCCCTCTGTAGGAGTAACTTGTTTAAGTTGCCTCCTCTCCTTGGTAAAGTTGCATGCTCAGAAATTACAAACTTAATTTGAGCAATCATGTGTTTTTGTTCATTGAAGTGTTGAACTACTGGTGACTTGAAAGACAAATTGCGAATATTTGACTTGCGCTTTCCCCATCTTACTTTTGCTTTCCTTCCTGTCAGTCCTACGTAATAAAGCCCACATGGGCATTTTATCCCATATATTACGTTTTTTGTATCACAGATGGATGTATGTGTTAAAAAGTGACTTCCCTGGCTTCTTGAAGTTACTTATTAGCTTTATTGGCAAGGAATTAAGTTACTGTTAAAAGAAGATATATACATAAGAGGACAGGACAAAACACTGGCTACCATCACCCAGGCTGGGGAGCTCTAACTGCCTGGATGTGGAACCCTTCGATAAACATTCACAAGGCAACACTCCACATGACATCACCAGCTCTCGCACACAGACAGGAACATCACAACACAGCCAGGCAGTTACAGCTCCCCAACCTGGGTGATGGTAGCGGTGCGGCACTCTCACCCACATATAATATCTACTCTGGACGCTACCCACACTCGCCCTCTTTCACTCATAGCAGAACAAATGTTTTACCCATGTGGACAAACTATACATTTCATACATGAGTCGCATACAAAACATTTTGCATGACCATTTTGCATAAATATCACCCTAATAGTCCATGTTCCTACTTGCAACATATCCTAAAAGTCCTCAAAACAGTTATCCTAGCCCATTCACACATAGGCTCCTGCTTCAAGTCATTGCAGGCTTACTACACACACTTCTTTTTTTAAATGTTTTTATTTGTTCTCGATTCTATTACAAAGTAACAGAACCTTTACAAAAACGAAATAACAGATAATCGTTGCAGTATATATCGTACAAAAATGTATAAACATTGTTCAATAAAACTTCATAATAGCATATTTCTTTAAAAAAAAGAAAGGAACAAAAGAAGAAAGATTTACCAAAAATTACCATACAAACATGCTCAAATTAAAAATACAACAGTAATAGTATGTCCTTCACCTAGACTAGTGAGTTTACATACACCATTTATCAAACATTGGCATTAACATAATTGTTTAGTTCCTTTTCTATCAGTTTACAGAATCTCGTCTTGCATCATTCTAGCCCATAGGAATATTAAACAATCAGTATAGTTGATATTCACAAATTCCATAAGTAAAACAGTTCTTGAATGTTTAAAATAAGGACAATATAAAATTAAATGTTTTAGTGTTTCTGTAGGTTCAGTACACATGGGAAATCTACAATGCTTGCTTTCAATTTTCATCTAATTCCCAGCCCAATTCTAGGTTCTTTCTTTGGTATGTAATAAATTAAATTTGAACCACAGGTAGGCCTTCCGGGTATGATTACAAGGGAATAGAGTAATATGGTCATATCTAGGTGTACGTTTTTTGGTAAATAGATGGGATTCCTTGTAAAGTTTATATGACCCTATTTAATCAATGGTCATGCACCAAATCAAGGTCGAACTACTTTTTTTTTGCATAAGCAGGTCTAATATAAACATCATCCACCGCAATGTTGGCCTCATTAAGAATAGCGTGTATTCTGGTCAAATATTGAACCATAGGGGGTTGTGGGCATTAATTCAATTGTTTTCTTAATGTCCACGTATAGGGGATTCTCCGTAGGATAAATTATTCTTGCGAAATTTGTGAGGAGTCGCCATTTCCAGCGGGTGGATAACGCTGTTAGACCTACCTCATGTCTTAGGACTGCTTTAGGCAGGGACATTGGAAGAGACAATGCACGTTTCAGGGATGACCCTTGTAGTTGGTCCAAGATCAAACCCATTTCACCTAAACATATATCCAGCGAGTATAGAATAACACTTTCAATTTTTAGTGTAAAGAACTTGATGAAAGGAGTTCATGAGAACTTACAGTATTTCGCAAATATTAATTTTAACTGTGATGTAAGTGGTATGATCTTGTTGTTTAGTAGATCAGTCCACATTTTAAAAGAGTTTTTCTCCGATAGATGGTATCCTAGGTAAATCGTGTCTATAATAGAAGGAATGGTAGTTCGCATAATGTGCCATTGAAACTTTCCAGTTTTTTTCTGAGCACCGAATTTCATCACTGCTGTTTTGGCTGGGTTGGGAGTTAAATTATGTGCTTTTGCAAACTCTTCAAATAATCGTAGTTTAAGTTGAAGGCCTGCAGGAGTAGGATCGAACAGAATGATGTCATCTGCAAAGGCAAGCCATTTTAATCTGATAAGCCCAATTTTCACGGAGAACACGTTTTTCTCATCCCAGCCTTTATCGAGATCTGCAAGGTACAAGTTAAAGAAAGTAGCGGCTAAGTTACAGCCTTGCTTTAGGCCTATTTCAGTGCCAATTGGTTTAGTTGTTCGGCCTTCAGAAGTATGTTTGATTTTGTAGGAAGTGTTGGTGTGTAGAGCTATAAACCAATATATTAACACTAGCGGTATTACCATTTCAGTTAATTTGACCCATAATAGATTCCGTATCACAGTATCGAAAGCTGAAGACATATCGATCAGGGCAATATAAACTGGGTTTGCAGATTTTTTTTTGCTCCTGCGATGGTAAATGCCATTATCATGGCATTGAGCGAGGTACTCATCCCTTTCCTGAATCCAGTTTGATATTTAGAGTATAGTTCATGCATTTCGATATGTTTTTCGAGATCGTAGAGAAGAATTGCAAAAAGTTTTGCTTCGGTGTCAATTAGGGC
The DNA here is from genome assembly GCF_040938575.1 of Ambystoma mexicanum. NCBI lineage: Eukaryota > Metazoa > Chordata > Amphibia > Caudata > Ambystomatidae > Ambystoma > Ambystoma mexicanum. The sequence continues at coordinate 249,847,878 of NC_090939.1, forward strand.
AATGGGCCGGTAGTTCTGAGGCAAAAAGGGGTCACCTTTTTGGAATATCGGTATGATATTAGCCGAAAGCCAGGAAGTAGGAACAATTCCTGAGTTACGAATGGCCTGGAATTTAGTTTTTATAATCGTGGCCCATAAATGTGGATCTGCTTTGTACAGGCAGGGGGGAAAGCCATCTGGACCAGCCGATTTAGAGTAGTTAAGTTTGGAGATAGCCCACTTGATATCATCAGTAGTCCAGTTCAAACGAGGAAGATCTTGGTAAGGTAAAGAAGTAGTGCAAATATACACACACTTCTTTTGTCACCATTAAGACAATGGCAAACTGTATCTACATTTCCTAAAATCCATGGCCAGTTTATTGTTGCATAGCTTGCTTTAAACCTAAAGAACAAACAAATCCATGTTACCTTTAAATAACGTACTACCATGACTTACTAATACTCTAAGTGTCCATAGCTAGTCCTAGGCTTTACCCATACACAATACCTCTGCCAGAGGCGCTGCCTCGCAATAACCTTTGCGTCGTGGCACTCACACACACAATGCACCAAACTTATACTCCTTGCGGAGGCGCTACTCCCAAATCATGTGAGACATAATCCTCACATACTATGCCATCCTCACAGGCATGCACCTTAAACACTTTTAGCTTTAGCTTGTTTTTTTATTTTCTCTTACAACTACTTAAAAATCACACTGCTAGTGACATATGCTTTCGTTGCTAAGAATCCATGCTGAATTAAATCAGCTTTAACTACCTGCAGTTAATCACACCTTAAATCTACATTTGCATTGTCCATGGAAGTCCATATTGTTCCTGAAAATCCTCAAATATGGTTCTCTCTACTACATGCTTTACTTCATACAACCTCAATCCATACACTTGTTGCATGAAAGTCCACAACTGCCTGCACATCCTCAAATTGTTATCTCATAAGCATTTTAGCATTTCAATAAAATATAAGAACCACACATGCCCTCACAAACTCAAAACACTTGCATACTACTTGCATTCCCGATAACGGCACGTCTATCACTTCTAATCTAACATTTTCCATTAACATTTTATCTTATATTTCAAAAAGAAACATACTGCGTTCAAAGGATACATTATTTGCCCTTGTGTAGACATATCCATAGTGTTGTCACTGCTTACGGGAACATCTTCACTTCAGTCACCACAAACTCGAATCTTCACTTCTTGTCTCCCGTGTGACACTCACTTGTGCTTTCACTCGCTAAGCCACGCTGACTTGCCAACTTTTCAGAAAGCTTCACCTCATTTTACGTGAAATTCATCACACGATCCTCTGAACATTTCTTTTCATAACGGCCACCTTCAATGTGTGCAAAGCTCTATATTCATCCTCTTCTGATGCATGTTGGACGTGCAATGCAGGATGTAGCCTAACAGTCTTTCTTTAGACCGCGCGTAATACGAGGCTGCTTACTTTAATTGCTCATCGATCTCACAGAGTTTCAATATTGTGAGCCCTTCGTAACAATTGCAATACGCCAGCATACTACATGGCATTCGATCCTCGCCATCTCCAGCTGCTCAAGTGTGACGTCACCATTCCTTCATTTGCAACAGAGCAAAATTAGTCTTCTGCTCGTAACCGTCACCCAGCTTTAACACTGTTTACCACCATTTCCTAACATCACGGTACCCTTCTACTCCAGGTACCAAATCAACTTCAACGTAACTTCTCTCATGAAATTATGAAGGGCTGGTTCACTTCACATTAAGGCAGCTTATTTCTCTTTATATGGGGCGCTCTTGTTCTTACTCCCGAGACGCTTACTTTTGCTTTTCATCTGTCCCTTTAACCCGTGATGCAGTTTTAATTTAGGATTATTGGGGACAGCTTCACATTACTCTTTATGGCCACTACTCCCCTCTTCTGCCCCTCGGGACAGCTCCCCCTCTTCAACTTATGGTCTCATGGAACACAGCTTCTCCTTTAACCTAATGGCCCAGCTTCTCTCTTCAGCCCCTGGGGTCCAGCTCTCCCTCCAGTTTACAGGCAGCTGATCCCGCCTCCTATGGGGCTCTCTTCTTCCCCCTTTTTATGCCCTGGGTGATGGTTCTTACTTGACATGGGGGCAGTGTTGTCCTTCTTGTCCTTTCCTGCACCCCCCGCAGCAGGCTTCCTCAGCTTACTTCTGTTTCTTGCACATACAGATTCTTCTTTTGAAGACCAACTCGTCGCCATTGTTAAAAAGTGACTTCCATGGCTTCTTGTAGTTAGTTATTAGCTTTATTGACAAGTACTTAAGTTACAGTTACAAGAAGATATATAGAGGACAGGACAAAACACTGGCTACCATCACCCAGGCTGGGGAGCTCTAACTGCCTGGATGTGGAACCCTTGGATAAACATTCTAACATTCACAAGGCAACACTCCACATGACATCACCAGCTCTCTCACAGGAACATCACAACAGTAAGCATAAATTTAATCTTATGTCCCTTATGTGGATGGTGTATGTAGTTACCCTTGATTATGTTATTACAGCAATTACAATTATTACATGGGATTGTCCCACCAAACATTTACTTCTTGGATCTTTTGCGGCTGAAGTCTGATTTAATGAGATGATCTCGGAGGGATTTGCCCTTGCTGTAAGCAAATAGTGGTGGGGTTGGAAATAGAGTTGCTAGTGTAGGATCCAATGACAACATTTTCCAATTTTTCTTCACTATTTTATTCACTCTACTGCTTTGTTGGGAGTAGGTTGTAACATACACCAAATCATTTTTGCTACTTTTTTCGTCTTGTTTCAATGCTTCGGCTCTTGGTATGTTCTTTACTGTGGTGGCATGTTTTAACACTGAGTCCATATAATATCCTCCGTTCAGAAATTTGTTGCCAAGCTGGTTGGCTTTCATCTCGTATTCATCCTCTTCAGATAGAATTCTCCTGTATCTCAGGAACTGACTGAGTGGGATGTTCTCAATAGTTTTCTTAGGGTGAAAACGCAATGCCAAAAGCAGGCTGTTCCGGTGTGTGGGTTTTGTAAAAATTGTTGTTTCCAATTAGTTAGATTTGAAATAGACCAAAATGTCCAAGAATTCTATTGATGTCTTGCTCCATTTCTGTGTCGATTTAATTCTGGGTGCAAGGCTGTCCATAAATTGGAAAAATTCGCCAATTCTTCTTCTTCGGTGCCTTGCCAGACCCTGAATAGGTCATCAATGTACGTTACTAGACACTTCAGTTTGTTTTGCCATCTCCGATTTCTGATCACCTGAGTTTCATCGAAGTATGCCATATAAACATTTGCATAACTTGGGCCCATCACTGCCCCCATTGAGGTTCCAGATGTTTGGACGAAGTCGCGATCTTCAAACACAAAAGTTATTGTTCAGTACAATATTCAAAAGTTTTAGAATCAATAATTTGCCTCCCTTGACTCTTTGCTCAGTGTTCAAGAGCATCCATTCCATTGCTTCAAGGCCTGCTTGGTGGGTGATATTAGTGTATAAAGTCCAGGTACACATTCCTAATAGCTTCAATAGATCTCAGCTTTAAGAGATTTTGAAGGAACAGGTTTAATGAAGTACCAACCCCCTTTACAAACCCTGTCGGCAGTCCGGACTGCCCACTGATTAAGATCTAGTAATAGTAGCCCGACAAATAGCTTTCCCATAGTGTCTAATAGGGCGATTGGGCGGTAATTTTTGGGCTCCCTGCGGTCGCCCTTCAAGAAGATTAGGACTAATATTGCCTCCTTCCATGTAGAGGGGATCTGCTTCATTGTCAGGACTTGTTTGAAGATTTTTACAGTTAAATGAGCCCAGGCCTCAACGTTTCCTTTTAGGACAGGATTTGCCAGGACATCAGGGCCCGCCACTCTCGAGGAGCTCAGCTTGGAGATCATGATTTTAATTTCTTCAATATCCATTAACGACCAGCTTCCGATCGGGTTCGGTGGTTCCCGATGGGAAACTTCCTCCCCTTAAGAGAAAAGCTTGGAGTAATGGTCCACCCAGCTGGCCTCAGGAAACTGGATAGTAGTGAAGGCTGATTTGAAATTTTCACCATTGTTTAGCAGCTCCCATAGATGTCTGGTGTTATTTTTACATAGCATTCTAAGCATATGTTCTGCACCACACTGGAGTCTAGCAGCTTTAGTAGCTTTAAGCCAGTTTCGATATTTGGGTTTCCTTTTTTGTCTGAGGCTCCCTGATGGATCATGATTATATCTCTTTAGCCTTCTCGTATCTGATCTGAAAGCTTGTCTGGCTGTCACAGTTTCTTGGTTATATTTGTATACTGGGATAAACTATGCCTTTCCACCCAGGGCCCGCTCTTCTCTTTATGGCAGTACGATCCATTTGTAGTCAGTTGCCCCAGAGTGTTCATGAATGAATTGTTCATACTGTCCAGTGATTAGTGGCCCTTCCAATGCTCGAATTCGGAGTCTGTTCTTGTCCCATGTAATATCCATCTGGCCCTGATCACCCACTTTTCTATCCTGACAGCCTGCCGCCACACCCCAATTTACAGCTAGTAAGTTATGATCGCTGTCCGGCATTTCAACCACCTTGAATTGGTCAACGTAAACCAGGACATTCTAAGAAACATAGCAGTAATCAATGCACCATCATTGTTCTCTCCTTGACCAAGTATTTGAGGCTGGGATATCTGTGTTAGTCTGGCCATTTAACTGACATTTCACATACTTTAATTTTGCTGAGCCATAATTAAGCCCCCTCTTCGCAGTGACACTCGCTGGGCCACGCCCTCTCCATAAGATGCATATTGAGATAACCACATAGTATGAAATGGGGATCGTCCTCTAGCGTTCGGGCTTCGTCAATCATTTGCATTATGGATTCCATGAGGGATACATCATTCTCAAAATGTACTCCCCCAATACACATTGATTATAATTGGAGTCTTATTTTGTTTCCCCTCTTGCATCTGAAACAGAATCCATAGTGATTGAACAAAAGGATTCAGCTGGTTCACTTTGATTACCTGTAGGTTTCTTGCTATTTTAATCAGCACAAGCAGGCCCGAGGATGGTCTACCCGTATTGCCTTTTTGTGCTCCATTCAGATAGACTTCATACCCCTCACATAGAGGCACGGTCCTCAGCCATGTTGCCTGCAGGCATATGATATCAAATGTATCGAGGCCCAAGTTTTCATTTGTAAAGAGCTCCACAAAGCCCCTCGTGTTCCAGCAGCCTAAGCATAGGGGCTTTAGATTCTCCTCTTTCTGGCTCTAGGGCAAGCGGGGCTCCGTCAGAGCTGCAGCCAACCACAACCAAGATTGAGGTTTCACAAAATCAGATCTCAAAGCATTACTTGTTGTTAAAACTTTGTTTTTTTGGACAGTATTGGAGAAAGTGACGGTTAATGATGGCTTGGCTGACTGAGTCCCAGGGTGGCCATTCAATTTCCTCTGACCCGTTGAATTTGGTCCTGAATTACCTATTCTTACGGTAAGTGGGGCGCTGGAGTCTTGCACAGATTGTTTCATTGAGGCAACGGGACCATCCCTGTAATCACTCAGATCATGTGGATATAGCAGCTCTCTCAGTCACAGGATTTTAGCTTTTATTAACTGGGAGCGCAGATGTAGAATAACCCAGTCCATGCGTGGCTCATTTACGAACTGGACAATGAGAATGTCCTCTGTTGATAATTATCTTAATTTAGGTATATGATGGAATAGGCGCATAACACTGTACCGACTCAAGATAAGATTTTCCTAGTTGGGAAGTAGATTTTCCAAGCATACTCTAGCATCCTCCTTTTCAGAGTGGCAGACCCAGTTGTTTCTGGACACCATCTTCCCAGGGGCTCTTAGTTTGCCACCTTTAAACAGTATTGCCACCTCTTGGGCCTCTGTTTCTTTTCTGGCAGCCTCTATATTATTTCTCTTTTCCTCCAACATTCTTAATCTCTTTAGTGCCAAGGACGAGCTATCTCGTCCTTGGGATTACCTCCCTGTTGCCAAGGACGAGATAGCTCGTACTTTTCGGCACCTTGTTTTGAGCAATCCCTGCAAAACTGTAATCCAACCCCCAGGCTATGCGAGGGGGAGGGGAAGGAAACTGAAATTAAATCCACCGCAGCAGCCATTTTCGGCTGCTGCGGTGGAGAGAGAAATTAAGAGCCCTTCTTGCTCCGCCTCGATCTCCGGCTGTATTATAAGCCGGAGATCGAGGCGGGTATCGTTGGAAAGGGGAGATTCTCCCCTTTCCAGCGATACCCATTGTGTGGCATTGCTGCCTGCCGATCGGGCGCAGGGCGCGCCATCCGTGGGCAGCAATGTCGTCGGATCAATGCAGATCCATTTGTGATGCAGGGGGGAGAGTGGGCCGCTTACTAGGTAAGCGGCCCCCTTGCCCCCGTGGCCCCAAAGCATGGGGCCACAGCGTCAGAGACCCCTGAGGGCAGATGATCACTGCCCCCAGGGGTGAAAATGACTAAAAAAATTATAAAAATCGAGAGGAGGTGGGAGGTTTGGGGCCCTGGGGCCCCTTTAGGCCACCAGGGATAGAGCAAAAAGTGGTGTCCCTGAAAAGGGGAGGTTCTCCCCTTTCCAAGGACACCCCGTGTGACAGCATTGCTGCCCACGGATCGGGCGCAGGATGCGCGGGCAGCAATGCACACTAGACACAGGGATTTCTTTGAATGGGGGGGGAGGTGGGGACTGCTTACAGTAAGCATCCCTCGCCCCACCGGCCCCCAAAGCATGGAGGCACATATGTCTACAACCCTGGGGGCAGATGGCTGATCATCTGCCCCCTGGGAAGGGGGTGGGGGTTTGGGGGCCCTAGCCGCCAGGGATTTTTCCGGAAATGGTGTCCTTGGAAATGTGAGATCCTCCCCTTTCCAAGGACACCCTGTGCGACAGCATTGCTGCCTGCCCGCGGATCGGGCACAGGGCGTTCGATGTGCGGGCAGCAATGCACACTAGACACAGGGATGTCTTTGAGTGCGGGGGGGTGGGCGCTGCTTACAGTAAGCAGCCCTGGCCCCCCCTGACCCCCAAAGCATGGGGGGACATGTGTACAACCCTGGGGGCAGATGGCTGATCATCTGCCCCCAGGGAAGGGAAGGGGGTAAAATAAAAAACGAAAAGCACAACAAAAAAAAAGGAATTTTGGGTGGGAGTGGGGGGCCACCAGGGATATATTTTAGAGAAAAGGGGGGGTGGCCCTCTTCCCCTCACCCTAAGGGGAAATGGGGGCACCCCTTGTAGCCCTCCCTGGGGGCAGATATCTGCTCCTAGGAAGCAGCATCTGCCACCAGGGAGGGCTGAATGAGATGCCCCCCTGCATTTGGTGTGGGGGGGGGTAGAGGGTCACCCCCCATTACATTAGAAAATTACCTGGCGCCCTAAAGTGTAGTGTACCAATTTTCTTTTTTTTTTTTTGTTTACAAAACTTGCCTTGGCGCACAGGGGCACATTGGCGTGCCAATCTGACGCCGGGGTGCCCAAACCTTACTGCCCCACCCACTGGGGGGCCTGTCCCACAATTTGATGGCCCTCTCCCTTCCCATCCCAAATGGAGGGGGGTGGAGGGGTGTACCTCACGCAACCGTTTGTAGGAGGCCCAGGGAGGCCTGCATGAGGTGCCCCCGCCACCCATTTGGGGTGAGGGGGGATAGGGCCCCCAAAAATGGTGGGACTTGCCCCCCCAGTGGGTGGGGCAGTAAAGTTTGGGCTCCCCGGGGCCAGATTGGCACATCAATGTGCCTCTCTGCACCAAGGAGAGTTGGGTTACCAAAGGAAAAAAGTGAAAATGGTGGAACGCTTTTTATGGGGGGCTGTGGGACACCCCAAAGGGTCAGGGAATTTTCTAACGGGATGGGGCGTTGCTCCCCACACCCACCACTCACAATGGAGTGGGTGCCATGTCATGCAGGCCTCCCTGGGACCAGATATCTGCTCCTAGGAACCGACGCCTGAGCCCAGGGAGGAGTACAGGACAGACACCCCCTTATCTGTCCCTGGGGAGGGCTACATGAGATGGGCCGCCCCTCCAATTGGGGCGGGGGATGAGAGGTGCACCCCCTTCACATCAGAAAATTCCACCATGGTGTAGGGGGCCCCTCCGCCCCCGCTAAAAGGCAGCCTGCCATTTTGAATTATTGTCTTTGTTTACTATACCTGCCTTGGCGCAGAGGGGCATATTGGTGTGCCAATCTGGCGCCGGGGTGTCCAAACCTTACTGCCCCACCCACTGGGGGGCCTGTCCCACCATTTTTGGGGGCCCTCTTCCCCCCTCACCCCAAATGGAGGGGGGTGGTGTACCTCACGCAGCCGTTTGTGGGAGGCCTGCATGAGGTGCCCCCGCCACCCATTTGGGGTGAGGGGGGAGAGGGCCCCCAAAAATGGTGTGACAGGCCTCCCCAGTGGGTGGGGCAGTAAGGTTTGGGCACCCCAGGGCCAGATTGGCACATCAATGTGCCTCTCTGCTCCAAGGGGAGTTGGGTTACCAAAGGAAAAAAGTGAAAATGGTGGAACGCTTTTTGGGGGGGGGTCAGGGAATTTTCTAATGGGATGGGGCGTTGACCCCGTCCCCCCCACCCACAAGGGAGTGGGTGCCATGTCATGCAGCCCTCCCTGGGACCAGATATCTGCTCCTAGGAACGGACGCCTGAGCCCAGGGAGGAGTGCAGGACAGCCCCCCCCCCCTTATCTGCCCCTGGGCAGGCCTACATTTTGCTGGTGTGACTGTAGGTAACGCATGTTTTTTGTTTTGTTTACAGCTTTTTCTACCCGAGCAGCTGCAAAGTTATGTGAGTACTGTTTTTTATTATTCTATGGTTAGGGCCCACTTTGAGTGGGGTGGGTGAGACTGGGGCTGGATTGTTGGTGGTGTGGGTGGGAATGGCCCGTCTGGGCAGATCACCTCCAACTGTCCTGGAGTTGCGGCTGGGCTGCATTACAGCTTTTCCCTTCGGGGAGGTATTGGCACAGTGCCGAGACTCCTTGGTGGGGAGAAGCTGTAGCGCATGGCAGCCAGGGTTCCAGCAAAGTCGGCGGTAATATCCCTGGCCTTGGGCACCCTTCTCCCATGTGGGTCTTTGCTGGGGATTCTGGGTAATAAATTCTGGGCCGATTTGTGTAAGTCAGACCTCTATGGATTCCCACGGGTGTCCTCTTAAGAAATGCATGGGGTTCCCTGTTTTCTTTGCTGGCTTAGATACCCTAGGCCCAAATCTGTAGGTTGGCCACATGAACAAAATGGTGAGTGGAGAAAGGCTTGGGGTTACCATTGGGTTACCCTTTTCCTTTTGCGCCTCCGGTAGGTGCACCCACACATGTGAGGTACCGTTTTCATCGGAACACGTGTGGGGACGCGGGAAGGTAGGCCATGTGTTGTTGGCAGTATGTTTCAGTGGGTGGCCAGAGCGAAATGTCTGAGAATTGTCTTCCAGCCAATTTCAGAGACATTTCCCTGTGTCCAATCACCGAAACACGTCGCCAACAACAGATGTCATACCTTCTCGCGTTCCCATAGCTGTCCCGATGAAAAAGGTACCTCACATGTGTGGGTGCACCTACCGGGGGCGCAAAAGGAAAAGGGTAATCCGCTGGTAACCCCAAGCCTTTCGCCACAGCACAATTTGTTCATGTGGGCAACCTACAGATTTGGGCCAAGGGTGTCTATGCCAGCAAGGAAAACAGGGAACCCCATGCATTTCCCAAAAGAGGACACCCGTGGGAATGCACAGAGGTCTGACTTGCGCGAAGAGGCCCAGAATTTATTACCCAGAACTCCAGACAAAGTGAACATTGTGTTTTTTCCCTACCAAATACCACACTTTGTCGGGGATTGTGGCTAATAAAAACTGGGGCAATTTGCACAAGGCAGACCTCTGTGGATTCCCATTGGTGTCCTCTTTTGAGAAAGGCATGGGGTTCCCCGTTTCCCTTGCTGGCTTCAACCCCTAGACCGAAATCTGTAGGTTGCCCACATGAACAAAATGGGCTGTGGCGAAAGGCTTGGGATTCTCAGTGGGTTACCCTTTTCCTTTCGCGCCCCCGGAAGGTGCACCCACACATGTGAGGTACCGTTTTCATCGGGACACCTGTGGGAACGCGGGACGGTAGGCCATGTGTTGTTGGGGCGTGTTTCGATGGGTGAGCCGAGCGAAATGTGCGGAAAATGCGGTTTTGTTTCCCACATTTCGGACTTTGCGGGGGTGTCTGGGTAATAAATTCTGGGGCGATGTGCTCAAATCATACCTCTGCAGATTCCCACGGGTGTCCTCTTTTCGGAAATGCATGGGGTTCCCTGTTTTCCTTGGTGGCTTGGACACCCGAGGCCCATATCTGTATGTTGTGCCGGTCGGCAGAGCGTCTGCAATTCCGGTCTGAAAACAGACTTGGGGTTACTTGTGTTTTAGGCTTTCCCCTTGGCGGCCAGGTAGGTGCACCCACACATGTAAGGTACCGTTTTCATCAGGACACCTGTGGGAACACAGGACGGTAGGCCATGTGTTGTGTTTGTGTGGTTTTCATAACGTTTTGACCCATGTGCTGGTGCCTATTGTCACACAACCCTTTCATTTCCCAAATGTGCCCTACATTTAGTCACTGCTTTAGGCACCATACACTTTTGTAACCTGCACAAGTCACCTACCCTTGAAAAGGTCTGCCTTTGCTCTTTCAAAAAGTGTATGCTTGCCGTTCCTCACCACATTGGTTTTCCCGATTAACACATGCTAAATTCGTCTGTTCAGGCCGTGAGCGTAAAACTCCTGTGTACCATGGCTCAGTGTTTGGCTTGTGGTATTGCTTGTTTTGTAAAACACTACAAAAAATGTGTGCTTTCCTAACTGAAAAAGTCGGGAGAATGTAGCGGAGCATTGCTTTTCTCAAAATTCATAGAAGCCATTGCCGTACCACGCCAACCATGTCCAACACACCTTTTTTTTTCAGTAATTTTCCCGCTTTTCCCCCAATCTATGGCATTTTCCCCTATCTAGTGTTTGCCTGATCTACGCAAATCAGCCCCTTCCTAAACTTGGAATTTTGTCTACTTTTCAGAAATATATGCCTTTCCGTCCTCCAATTCGGCTTTCCTACCCTTTCTCCCATTCCGTCCATGCATGTCCAATTGGCAAAAATTGCCAAAATCACCTACCTCTCACAAAACGGTTGATACCCACATCAAAATATTTTTTTTTCCGTTTCCACTCAACCTGTTCTTGAAAGCCAGGAAATTGGGGAACTCAGCAGAGCAAACCATTTGTCCTAGCTCTTACATGGAAAAAACCACAGGCTTCTTTGTACATCATTTTATTGGCATTTATTGAAAAAAACAAACATTTTCGCCCTTTTTGCTTATTTTCTCTCACCCCCCTACAGCAACCTAGGATTCCTGGGTGGCGTTACGACCGCCTACATGTGAGAAAAAAAGGAGCCAAATTTGGCCGAGAAATCTCATGTAACAAGAAAGTTACAAGCCATTGAATGGCCACATATCAAAATCACCAAAAAAGGCCCGGGCACTGGGGGCAAATACCCATGGCAGTTAAAGGGTTAATGGACATTTAGGCATAGATGCTTTCACAGTAGGATTTTCCACTGTCTCTCCCGATGATGGCGCCTATGGCGCAGCTACATTGGTTAGCCAAGTTACTTGTCCATTTCCACCAGCTCAGACCGGCTCAGATTAGTCCATCTATCGTCTTCTTCATCTCTTGTTATGATTTCGATGAAGTCGCTTACATAGGAGTCTGATATCGCGTCCGATTCCTCCTGCCTCTGGATATTGTCATTTTCTGACCTCTGGTCCTGGCTCGTCAGGTCAGGGAAGGATTTCGGATCTGTCATAGGCTCCATTCGCGGGCGCTAAATTGGCTGGGTAGACGAGGTGGGGGGGGCACAAAGCTGTCTCAGGAAAGCACTCCACCCATTTGATATTTTTTTTTGCTCCCATCTTCAAGTTTTTTGTTTGCTTTTCTGTTGCCGTCTGGTGGGGTTGTGACTTGCTGTTACCAGTCGCTACCATGGGAACCTGTGGCTTTTCAAAGATAGAGAACATGTTAGCTCCCAATGCCGTAATATCTACAACCTCTCCCCTTTGCACTGATTGACTTGGGGGCTTCACCCGCCCTGGCGGCAGCCAATGATGAATGCCCCCACTGTTCACCTGATCTTTGCTCTAGAGACCTAGTCACTGATCTACCCCTAAACTTTCCATCAGAGGGTTTATCCAAATGGTTTGTGACAGTGTTGTTAGAGGATGTTCGCAGCGCCCTTGTTTTCTGTGTTCTTATGGAGCGAGATAGGGCTGCATTCCTAGTGGCGTCCCAAGTCTGTTGAGATTTAAATTGGGCTCTCATCCATTTACAGTCCTCCAATACTGCTTCCATTAAGGTAGTTTTGTTCAGTTCTTCACATCTAGCCAAATCACTAAGGCGATTCTGCCAATTTAAAGGGGCCTCAGCCTCAGTGTTAAGCCTGTCCTGCACCTTTACCACAAAGCATTCGAGGAAGCTCATCTTGGCGTTGGGCATGGCTATAAGCGTAGCCTGCTCTTTCAATGAGTCGTTTAAAGTCTCATATGGCTTTGTATAGGGGGTAATCAGCCAATGATGCCAAGACTGTAGTTTGTATTTGAGCCATCGCCTCCCTCACAATACTTTCTTCTACAGACCATTCTCCAAGCCATTTTGTGTGTCCCTTCACAGATGCCTTCTGGGAATTGAATATTGGCCACTCTCTGAAGAACTGGAATCCATTTCAGATAGAAATGGGGATCTTTGGCTTGAACCATTTTGCAAGTGTCACCTTGCCGGGCTCTCAAATTCTTGGTCTTCATTGATTTCGTGCTCTGAAGAAGTGCTTCTTGGGCTTATACCCACATTTCCACTCCCTTCTTGAGGGGGTTCTTCCTGGACTGAAGCAGGTTGCCCTTTCATATCTTCGTCACCTTTATCGCACCATGGGCTAGTAGCTAGACACCTTAACTCCTCCATGGAAGTTTAGCAGTAGGGAGGCTCCATCGTTTTAGGGTTGATATTTTAATGGATAGTGCCACAATGTATTTCGATAGCCGAGCCACCTGGACCAAATTCTTCATTTCAATATCTTTCACTGTCTCTTTGCCCTCCGTCACAGCTTTTGGGTATTGACAGTCCTTCTGGTGGGTTTGGGGGGGTAGGGCATCCTCCTCCATGTCAGCAGATTGATTTAATTGTTGGTAAACTCCCTGGTCAGGGGTTCCCAATCTAAGTTCTTTATTGCTCATCTCACATCCTCCCTTTCCTGATTTAGTGGCCAGTGCATGAGACGGCTTTCCTGGTTGTAGGTACAAAGCTCCTTTCTGCTCGTGAAGGGAGTTTGCTTTTTCATTACTGCCCTCCTCATTGACTTCAGATTCCCACAGCTGGGCGAGTGCAGAATTAAGTAGCTGCTCTAGCCTAAGAGCCATTTGCAGGGATGCTTGAGCATTACCTTGACAATCACCTCCCCCTACATTCCCATTTATTGCCTCCAAGCCTTGAGGTGATATTATTTCAGTTACTCTTTGCGGCTTCCCACAAAAGGGGCTGCTCTCCATTGCTGGAACCCTCCAGGTTCGGCCCCAAAGTTACTGAGTTCATCCCTGCTGGCATTTTCTCTCCCACAAAGTTTACGCTTTTTAGCTTCAAGATCGAGTTCTTACCGGCACTTTCTGGAGTGTAGCGAAGCCTCATCTTTTAACGCGTTCTTGTGCCAGCTAGTGACATGCTCCTTCACTCGATCACTTCTGGAAACTTGGAGCCAAGGATTCCTCGTTGAATAGTCTGGTGCGAGAGGTGGTGTCTCCACCGCGCACCAAACACAAAACACTCTGCGCACTCTAAGGTGGGTGGTTTTATAGCGCTTTAAGATGGGAGCGAGCGTTGACCATCAAATGAAAATAAGGCAGTCCTAGTGGCGTTGTGTCAAATGCTAACCTATTGCCAAACCTTACAACTAAACTGAAAGTTTGTTTCCTGTTTTTACTTTGTGTGAGGTTTCTTCACTTCTGGGTCCCCCTCTTCCGGGTGCCGACCCTTGTTCCTCTTGGTGTCGGGTGATAGCTTTTCACCCCCTTGGATCTCCTTCCAGGTTTGGATGCTAAAACAGTTCCCATCGAAATCAAGGTCTTCGTGGTTGTAGTTTCCTAGTTCCGAGGACCTGTTAAGTTTACCAAGAAAGGACCAAAAAATAAACACAAAGTTCTGTATTTCTCGGGTGAGGGATTCATTCTTGTGTCCCACTCTCCCGGGTGCAGACCCCCGTCTGCTTTCAGCCTCTCTCCACTCACTATGGCTTTTCTTGTGTGATGGATTCACCCCTGGGTCCCACTCTTCCGGGCGCAGACCTCTCCTTGCTTTCAGCTTCCCTCCATCGGGTTCACTATGGCGTTTCCAGCATGCACAGATCTTAACGTCTTTTTAAACAGTTCCAGTGGATAGCCCTAGGCCGGGTTCACCCTTGCCAACACACTGTTTCCCTGGACTTTAGACTTCGCCCCTTCTCATCAGCATCCCTGTTCCGGGTTTTCGCTTGCAAACCTCACATTCATATTCATATTTACCTTCAATGTTCACCGTATTGACTTCCCTTGCATGCTCATGATGGGGGATTCACTTACCTTGCTTGCGTTATAGTTCTTAAATCAGACTGAACAGGGATTTTGCTTAACCTCCTGTATGACCACTTTGACCTATTTTGGCGGCTCTCATACGGCACTCTGGTATCTGTAGTTTTGCTCAGATGGTGATCGACCAGAGTTTCTCCAAGCAGCACCCACGCGGTACTGGTCCCCTTCTGCAGCTGGTCTCCCCATTTTTACAGTAATTTGAATTTCTCTCACGTTGCCACTTTGATTCACCACAGCCTGGTTCTTATCGGTTCTACCTTCGACTCACCAGCTGTGATGTACCACTTAGCTTTCATTGTAGCTGAATTCAAGGCTGGTACCACAGAAGCGGGAGTCTCCCTCGCTACGGCTTATCAGCGTCACTACGCTGCGTGTACTGCTGACATCTGCTGCATCACACTTGGGCTATTGTTCTCAGTCTTACGATTCCCTCTGCAGAGGTTTCGAGGGTCTGCGTCGAAAAGGGCAAGGTCGGGTCTCTCCTTGTCAGCCACTCAATATTCACCGTCTTTCTCCTCCTCTTGAACTGCTGTGTCTGGATAGCGGTCTCATTGTGCAGTCTGCCTTGCTCATACGGGGCTCCCTTGCTCCACCTTTTATCCCTGTGGGGAAGGGAAAGAGACGTCAGGTGTGTGTGATTCTCGTCATTTGCCTGACTCTTGTATTGGGACATGTCAGGTAAACGGCTCTAGTGTTAGTCCGTTGTGCCAAAGGGTTTGTGTTGGGAAAGGAGCCAGGGTTTTCAAATGTCCAACGTGGTAGGATGGGGAAGAAGTATGGAAGGAAGGGGCATACTGTGTCTCAGCCGTCGGTGTCTCATTCCCACTCTGAGGACACCCCATCCAGGTGATCCTCACTCACTGGTCCACCTCCAGGAACTGGATCCAATAGTGATGACCATGTCCTGGCCACCTGGATGACAGATCCCAGGGGTTCATCCAGGGAGACACCTTCAGGTTTCTCACAATATGCACCATCTGGAACCACAAAAAAGGCACCAATAGGCCACCCCTTTAAAGAAGAAAGGCACGCACTGGATGATTCTCGACCAAATAAAATGGCAGCCATAACAGATATACAAATTACTTACATGTGGTAATGTTCTTGCTGATAGATGTTCCTGCCACAGATTCCTCATCTTAGATATATTCTAGTTTAGTTTAGTTTATTTTCTTATATAGCCCGACTAACCGAATGGTTTATCTGAGCGCTTAAACTTGGGTACAAATGGTGGGTTACAGATCACCATATAATCAGTCACAGAATATATTACAAGTCATTAATGCAAGCATACACAGCATATATTTACAAGTATTCAAGACGGAGGCATATTCACAAATTAACAATAGATATGCTATCTTACAGTAGTGTTATGTTACTTGGCATTTATATAGCGCTCTATATATCATTGGTATGACCTCAAAGCACTGGTAGGTTGAACGCTGTTAAGATGGATTTCTGAACTCGGACCTCGAGGGAAAAGGGTAACCTCTGGACAAGCCAGACCAATCAAGGTAGCGATGGCGGCGGTCAAGACTAAGTCTCAAGAGGGGTGAGGGTGACTGAAAGACCACAATGAGCACACAAAGCAAGGACACTTACAAATTACTCCAGACAGGTGTTATATTAAAAATATAGACGCATTTATTACAAGGCCTTTGTAACATCGACCATAGCAAAGAATCACATTACTACTAAAGTAAACCAACACATCACAATCAATACAATATATATACAAGACTGAGGGGTCTAAGGAGTTAGGAGCACGTAATATGTAGGCCACCTAGATGGGGAGGAAAACAAGCAGTGCAAGTAATCATTAGACCCAGTTCAACACCTGAAATACACCTAACTAGGAGGAAGTCCGAGCCCTACGTAGAGAGGAGCCTTATGCTCAAAAGTACCGGCACGCGCTGGTGCCAATGGACAAAAGAGGGCCTCTTCAAGGATATCGGGCAGATCAGGAAGGTGAATGAAGCGATGCAGAACAAGTCCCCACTACTCAAGCAAGGCCTCCACTTGTAGGCAGAGGCAGGGTGAGAGTGCGGGATAGAGTCGCTATATTGCAACAACGGTAGAATAGAAACGGGCTCCTGCGTGAGGGGCCACCGGTTGGGGTATGGACTACTCACCGGTCCCCGACGCAGGCAGACCCAGACTTCTCCACTTCAGTTCACATTGCTGGCAGGTTCAGCTGCGATGATCAGGACGTCTCAACACCGTGTAGATTCTGCGAAGCAGGATGCAGGGTCGAGGGTGTCCCAAATGCAGCAGACATGCACAGGTCGTTACCACAGCAGGGTAACACGGCAACTGCGTTTGATGTGGTCCGGGCGCACTCATCTCACTTCAGACCTGGGAATGCCAAGTGTACGAAATTCGGTGTGAGGGTGCCGTGGACGCAGAGCAAGCAGTAAACCAAGTTTTGACGGCTTCCCTGAAACGGCGGCGGTGACAGAGCAAAGAGTCCTGTGTAAAATGGTCAGCCCACTAGTTGACCCAGGGACACTTCCGAAGAGGCTTACTTGCAGGGTTTGATGAAGGTGCCGGGAATAGTTGATCCCCACTATTCCAATGGGTCGAAGCGCCTTTGCAGACCTTCTAGGACGATCAGATGCAGAGGGGTCTCGCAAGACGACAGCAGTTCAGGGTGCCAAACCTTCAGTGGGTCACCAGCGGTTCCTCGACTCAGCTTCTTGTTGCAGGATACTTGGCTCCTTATCCCTTGTTCGGTGTGAACTCAGGAGATCGACATGGTAGTGGTGTTTCCAGCCTCCTCTTATCCAAAGTTCCCTCTGCGCCAAAACGGAGAGGACCCAATGGGAGATCTGCTCACAAACACTCACACCATACGTGGACCTATCACGGACCACGGTGGTCCCAGGCATTCAGGACACTCCAGACTCTCTGGCACCCAGGATGTGTATTGGGAGCAGACATCCCAGCCCACATCCTGGAGGCACACACAAGGCATGCAGAAGCCCGCAAAAGCTTTGGGGTTTCGCGGGAAAGTGCATGACCAAATAAGGACGGCCCGGGTCGGCTTGACCTGGGGGAAGGTGAAGGGGCAAGACGGTCAGCGGACAGGACAAAGAACCTTGTGGCATGGCCATTTTAGGAGCCAGGCCACCTATTCATGCCAAACGCGGTAAGAGCGGATAACATAGCAAACGAGGCATCAAAACACAAGATAAACGATAGCTGCCACCAGTCCTGTCCGTGACACATTTGCACAGTTCATAATAAGTCCAGCGAGAGTGGCTAGGGCCTTTGGAATGACTAGAGACCCAAGAGCGCGGTAAAGTAAGTTACAGTGCACTCTTGTTTCATGTTGCAAAAAAGCTGCAACATGAGTAAAGGACTAAGGGAAACAAAGTCTCCCAGTACTGACTGTCTTAAGGGCATGTCAGTTTCCCCATAAGAATCGAGCGAAAGCCCAGAGGAGTGCGGCAGAAGGCTGCGCTTCTCTGGCAAAGTCTAGATCCGGGTGTAAAACAGCAGCAAAAAGTTTGGGGGTTGCCACATGGAGGAAGAATTACATACAATTATGAAATATTTCCTAACAAACGCATGAAGGACGCATATGTGAGCAACTAGGCCGGAATGAACTTGGCTAGCTGTGTTTTATTAGGCTGATGAGGTGTTCATGGGGTCATATTCGTATGTGAACAGCTAGGCCAAATTAATCAGGGGTATAGCTGTCGTCTAGTTGAATGATGGTATATAGTAGAGAGTAAGTGCAGTGATGTGATAGGATGGTTATCTTTAGAGTGCCCTAGACCAGGCACGGGAACAGGATGGCAGGGAATAGGGTGACACACGGACCCATAGAGCCATGGGGCTGGGTTTACAGCGACAGGAGGGGGGCATAAGGATATATAGCAACAGCATGGGGAACAGTGATACACATGCGGGGCATGTTAACAGTTACATCTGCATTTCTATCCAGATGCGACGCACGACGCCAGTAGCCTCAGTTGTAGTTTTTCCCCCAGAACGTGTGGCACCAATCTTCTGCCAGTAGGACCACAGAAAGCCTTGCGTAAGCTGCAATGGCATAAGAAATTCTGTAGCGGGGAAGGCAGGGAGGGAGAGCGAGATATGGAATACGTCGTCACACCATCCCATCGAAAGAACGTTACCAGGTAAGAGAGTAACATGTTCTTAGAGGGGATTGGATCCTCCGACGTATTCCATATCTATGACAGACTCCCAAAACAATACCAACGTAAGGAGGGTGGAAAAGAATTTAGAATATACAAATTTAGAATGCCCAATCAAATTGCAGAGTAAAGGACCGCCTTGCCAAAGGCCAGATCCTGCCCATGGATAGAATCTAGGGAGTAGTGACGTAAAAAAGTATGGACCGAAGCCCACAGATGTTGCGAATAGGAACACCCCTCTGCAGGGCAGTAGAGGCAGCCAAACCCCTAGTCGTATGGGCCCGTAAGGCTACAGGAGGGTCCTTACCCGCCAAGCGGTAACATTCAGAAATTGCTAAGATAATCCATCTAGACAAAGTTTGCTTAGTCACAGCTTGTCCCAAACGCCTTCCAGCATAACCAATAAAGAGCTGATCATCCACTCTGACCCAGGACATGCGTTAAACGTAGAAACTTAAAGCTCTCGTAGGATCTAACCTATGGAGCCTCTGCTCGTTCTTACCAGGATGCAGAGGAGGATAAAATTCCAAAGAACAACCTTCTGTCTTAAATGAAATTCCGACACCACCCTCGAAAGACAGGAAGGACGAACTCGAAGGACAACCCTGTCCTTATGAAACACAGTGAAGGGTGGCTTAACTGAAAGTGCCTGTAACTCACTCACTCTGCGAGCGGAGGTCACCGCAACTAAAAATACAGTTTTAAGGGTGAACAGTCTCAAAGGACAAGAATGTAAAGGCTCAAATGGAGCACCCATTAGAAACTTGAGAACAACGTTCAAATCCCAACCGGGCACCTGGAAAGGTGACGGAGGGAACACATTAGTGAGCCCTTTCAGAAACTGAGAAATTAAAGGAATTTTAAAATAAGAACACTCCTCAGACGAGCGCTTAAATATGGACAGCGCCCCTAGGTAACCTTTAATGGTATCCACTTGCAAGCCCCTGTTAGCTAAAGAAAGCAAAAAAGACAGAACTACAGGAATGTCACATGAAAAAGGATCCACATTCTGAACCCTGCACCAGTTGCAGATCTTTCTCCAACGGCAACGGTACAGGGACTTAGTTGCCGGCCTTATGGCCGAAAGCAACACCTCCATCACGTCTTCAGGTAAGTCCCAATCCTTATACCTCAACCTTTCAGAAGCCAAGCGTGAAGGTTGAGGGATCTGACTTCTGGATGGAGAACCTGACCTCCCTCCCGTGAGAGTAGATCGTCTCGGTAGGGAAGACGACGTGGAAGGCAGATGACATTTCGAGAAGGACCGGGTACCACGTCCTCCTGGCCCATGCCGGAGCAATGAGGATCATCCAGGAACCAAACCTCCGTAACCTCCGCAGCACTTGTGGGATGACGTGGACTGGGGGAAACGCGTACAGCAGTGGGAATTACCACTCCACCACAAACGCGTCTCCTAAGGCTCCTCTTGGAGGAAATTCCCACGAGCAGAACCTTTCTCACTTCCGGTTGACACTGGAGGCAAAGAGATCCACTTCAGGTGTCCCCCCAAAGGGCGAAGATTTCCAGGAGAATCTCCTGAGCCAACTCCCACTCGTGAGAGATCGCGCTCTGCCTGCTCAGAGCGTCCGCTGTCTCGTTTTCGTCTCCGGCCAGATGAACTGCTGAGCTCGAAATTCCCTGCTGGATAGCGCAGAACCAGAGCTGCATCGCGTCCCTGCACAGAGGAAGCGACCCTGCCCACCCCATTTTTGTTGAGGTAGTGCATGGCCACTGTGTTGTCTGTCAGAATCAGGACATTCTTTCCTCGCACAGTCGGCAGAAAAGCCTTCAGGGCAAGCCTGACGGCCCTCAGCTCCAACAGATTGATATGGAGTCTGGACTCCGACGGAGACCAACGACCGCTGTCAGACCGTTGGCATGAGCTCCCCATCCCTTGAGGGATGCGTCCGTCACTATCGTCGCCTCCGGCCAGGGTAGCCAAAATGGAGCCCCCCTCAGATTGCCTTCGTCGGCCCACCACAGAAGATCCTGGGCGACCGAGGGCGGCACCTGAACGGGGTCCGACATCCTGCCGGAGGACTGTTACCACTGCGTCTTGAGAGCCCATTGCAGAGATCTCATCCGCAACCTGGCCTCTGGCACCAGAGGAATGCAGGACGCCATGAGGCCGAGCATCCTCAAGAACTCGAATGCTAGGAGACTCTGGGCACGTTGAAACCTGTGCACCATCTGCCTAATGTAGTGAGCCCTCACCTGGGGAGCGAAACACTGCCCCAGGGATGTGTCGAGCACTGCTCCGATGTACTGGAGCCACTGTGTTGGCGTCAAGTGGGACTTCTTTAAGTTGAGGGAGAAGCCCAGCTTGTGAAGGGAGTGGCAGGTGACTGACAGATGATCCAGGACTTGCGCGGGAGAGCGCGCCCTGATCAACCAATCGTCCAGGTAGGGGTAGACGTGAATCCCCCCCTTTCCTGAGATGCGCTGCCACAACCACCATGAGCTTGGTGCAGACCCTCGGGGCGGAGGTCAATCCGAACGGCTGGACCCGAAACTGAAAGTGAGAGTCGCCAACCGCGAACCTCAGGCACTTCTTGTGCTTTGGATGGATCGGCACATGAAAATAAGCGTCCTTGAGGTCGAGCGACACCAACTTGTCCTGAAGTTGAAGGGCCTGGAGAACTTGAGAAAGAATAACCCTCTTGAACTTGTCCTTCCTGAGGAGCTTGTTCAAACGGCGCAAGTCCATGATGAGTCTCAATCCTCCGTCTTTCTTAGCAATCAAAAAATAAGGGTAATACCATCCCTTGTTCCTCTCTGCTACAGGCACCAGTTCTATGGCGCCTTTCTCCAGCAGGGATTGAATTTCCTGCGCAAGGAGCGGATCCGGACTCTTCCAAGAGAGGTTCCCTGGTGGACTGTCGTGAGGCCTCTGTCAGAAAGGAAGACAGTAGCCGTGGGCTATGATCTCCAGAACCCACACATCTGAAGTAATGGCATGCCATTCTACCAGATGCTGCGCCAGCCTTACCCAACCGGAGAAGCATGGGCCTCATGACTGAGCTGAAGCGGCTGCGGCAGTGCCTGAGGGTAAAGAGGCAAGCACGCGCGGCCTTGGCACCTCAAGTACCTTGTTTTCCACCTCTGGCACTCCTACGGTTGCCCCTTTGACTTGCAGCTCCTCTCGATTTACTTAAGGACGAGTAATATCGAAAGGAACCTCCCCTCCATTGTTGTCCCCTAGGACGAAAAGGCGGAGGTTGGCGAACTGCAGCACCCAACGACTTCGGTGCAGCTTTGGAGGTCTGCAACCTCTCAAGACTCTCGTCAGCCTTGCTGCCAAAAAGATGGTCACCATCAAAGGGCATGTTGAGGAGCCGGCTTTGCACAGCAGGAGCAAAACCGGACTTCCGCAACCACGCAAACCTGCGTATTACGGTGCTCGCCGCCATGGACCAGCTGATGCAATCAACCATGTCCAGACCCGACTGAACGGATTCACACATGTAATCCTTGCCATCCTGCACGATAGCAAGGAAACCATCCCGTTCCTCCCCTTCGGGAAAATGATCAGTCGCTAGGGAAATACAGTTACACAGAGTGTGCGTGAAACGAGACAAGGCACAAACGGAGTTGGCAGCCTGAAGCTCCATACCCCCCAGAAGAAAATACCTTCTTCGCCCAGCCATCAAAACGTTTGTCGTCCCTATCAGGAGGGATGGTAGGGTACGACGCCTGCTTTGCGGGGGCCGTAGCCGCCTGCACCACCAAACTTTCCGGAGTGGGGTGCATGGTCAAGTAGCAGGGGTCGCCACTGGCTGGGCGATATTTCTTCGGCAAGGACTTGCTCACTTCCGGGAGACTCTCCGGAGAAGTCCAAGCCGCAGCCACCCTTCTCTGCAAGGCCATATGGAATGGCAGCACCGGGTCTGTTGGTGGATCCTGGTCCAGGATATCAGTCAGGTCATCCTGCTGAAAATCCCCAGGCGGGGCAGACCACCCCAGGTAATCCGTGACCCTCGACATCAGGTGCCGATAAGGAGTCTGCATGCGTGCCAGGCTCAGGTCTACCAAATTCCACCTCCGGAGAGGTGTCGAGCCCACTGGCATCATGCAATGACTGGCACAGCTCCTCAAGCTGGCTATGACCAGAAACAATGTCATCCACCTCAAATATAATCCAGAGGCTGGAAAGAGGGAACCGAAAAAGGAACAAAGACATGTTTTGCCTTAGCCAGAGCTTTTCTACGGGGTTCCCTCATACCACGAGGCATCCCCAACAAAGCCGCCTCGAAAGGAGTCGAGGGCGTTGATGGAATCTGCGTCGAGCGCGGCGCCGACAGCGTCGACACAGACCTCGAGGGCGGAGCCCCGAGCGTGTCTCTCGACGACCTCGGCGCCGCCGGTGTCGATGTCTTCCTCGAAGACTTCACAGGTTCACACGGTTTCGATGTTGTCGAGAACCGGGACCTGGAACGGGCATGTCTAGAGCGACCATCCTTGTCTGACCAGGACCTCTAAGGCGCCCGGTGGTCGCGACGACTGCTCAAACTCAAAGGCGGACAAGCGGTGTCTCTAGCACGGCCACGACTGGCGTCCTCAGATGGCATGGGCGGACCAGAGCCCTGCGATTGAAAAATCGCCAACATCTCCTTTCGGAAGGAATCCCATCCCTCAGGCGTGGAATGCTTGTTGGGACAAGCAACCCGCCGACGGGCGTAGTCCTCGGAAGAGGACGGGGAAGGGGACCGGTGACGGCGACTCCCAGACCGAGAACCCCCGGACTCCCAACAACGATGCGGAGAGTCACCCCTCGAATCATCTGTCGAAAGACCAGTGTAACGCGACTTCCGGGGCTTGGCCACCTTACCGACCTACAGCTTCTTCTTACGCTCCCGCAAGGTCTTCAATGTGAGCTATTGGCAGTCGACACAGTCGTCTGTATCATGGTCCTCCCCGAGGCACCAGAGGCAAGCGTTGTGCGTATCCGTCAGCGACATCTTGGACCCGCACACCTGACATTAATTAAACTTGGACCGCGAGGTGGAAGAAGCCGAAGATGACATATCGATAGCAATGAAGAAACAGGTTTGAAGAACCGAAATAACAGGATTCAGTAGAATCGAGGCGCGCCGAGATCTCCGAAGCGAACACGTTCGCGGAAAAAACGGAACTGAGGCTACGGCGTTGTACGTCCTACTTATAACATCCGGTGACGTCAGCTCGACGGAGGCCCTCGAGGGCGGCGTATCGACGCAGGACGCAGAAAGATTTTCCGAAGCAGCACATCTCTGGTGATTACTGTCAGATATGGAATACGTCGGAGGACCCAATCCCCCTCGAAGCCATTATTTGGTCTTGGTTCTGAAGAAACAGAAAGCGGGTTCTGCTCTTATGTCTGGGGGGCAGGGAGTTCCAGCGGCCACTAACACTGGGAAACTAGATCCTCCTGCTGTTTTTAAGTTGTATTTAGGGATGTTTAGGTAGTTGGATCTGGTTGGTCTGTTCAACTGATATCTACAGAATTTATCTATATTTCGGGGCCATGTTAAAGAGGCATTTGTGTGTGATGACTAGCGATCATAGGGTCATTCTGTCGCGCACAGGTAGCCAATGTGCTTCCCTTCTAAGGGCTGATATATGGCTGAAGCAAGGGATGTTTAAGGCTGATCTTAGCGCATTATTCTGGAGAACTTGGGAGTTTATTTAAATTCCGAGAGGATGAGCTAAGGAATAACGTATTACAGTAATCCAGCTTCGAGAGGATCAAAGCTCTGGTAAGTGCAATACAGCTGTTAGTGGATAAGAACGGTTTACAGGCATTTATGAGTTTGTTGGTGTAGGCCGTGGATGAGGCTGTGGTGTCTACTTGTTTTTTTTACTGATAGAGTGGAGTCCAAATAAACCCCTAGCGTTTTGACTTCACCGGATACTTTTATGGTGTTCCCATCAATGATGAATGCTGAGTAGCGATTATCTAATTTGTTTAGGTGAGCTTGCGAGTCAATGATGAAGAGTTCAGTCTTGCCATCGTTTAAACAGACTGAGTCGCCATCCAGGCTTGGATCTCAAGATAGATGGCACCTTGGTATCTTTGGTGCAGCAGCCAGTGAGTGATGAGGATCTGGGTGTCATCCGCATAATTAGTGTAGGTGATACCCAGATTGTCGAGGCGGTCAAAGAGAAGCTTCATAAATATATTATAGAGCGTGGGAGAGACGCAGGAGCCCTGTGGCACTCCACAGTGGATGGGGATTGGTGGCGCAGATGCTGATGGCGCTAAGTCCCTGGCGGTTATATTAGCAAGGAATGATTGGATCCAGCTGTCAGCATTCAGAGAGAAGGCTGCTACTTTGTTAAGTTGTTTAGTCAAGATTTTGTGGTCAACCAAGTCGATGACTGCTGAGGGATCTAACAGAAGGAGGATGGTCAATTTATCTTTGTGTTTCGCTTCGTTCATCTGTATTTTTAAGTCTAAAAGAGCCGCCTCAGTACCGTGTCTGGATCTGAAGCCAGACTGTCGGAGGCCTAATAGCTCATTGTCTTCCAAGTGTTTTTGAATTTGGATATAGGCGGCACGGTCTAGAATTTTTAAGAGAAAGGGAACTGTTGTGAAAGGCCTATAATTAGTATGAATGTTAGGGTCAAGGTTGGGATTTTTCAGAAGCGGCATGACCCACGCTTCTTTGTGGTTATCCGGAACTGAACCATTTTTGAAGGAGGAGTTTATCTGGGTTTTTATGAATGGGGCTAGTTCTTTTGCTCCGTCCTTGATAACAGATTCTGGGCATACGTCTCCCTGGCAGTTGGATGGTTTTATCCCACGGATTACGTTTTCCACGTCATCAGTGGTGACAGGAGAGAATTGGAAAGATAAGCATGGTTGAGGTTGGAGTACATTGGTTTCAGAGTTGTTGGAGCTAGGGGGTAGGTTGTTTCTTTTTGTTTCAATTTTAGTTTGAAGTGTTATTTTATCTGAGAGGGCCTTCTGGATATTCACACACTAGTCAGCTGCTTTCAGGCACGATTCAGTGGGAGGAGCTGGGTATTCTAATTCCCTTAGAATAGTGAAAAGTTCCTTTGTGCTCGACTTAGCATTCTGTATTGTCTCATTGTATACATCTCTTTTGGTCCTGAGAATGGCTGCTTTATAGGCGGTGGCTGCAGTGACAAATTTCGCTTTGTTCAGGGAGGATGGAGTCTTTCTCCAGGTGGATTCAGCTGATCTTTTTTCATTGGGGAGCAGTTATAGGTCAGCGGTGAACCACTTATTTAGATGGGAAGTGGGTTTGGCCTTACGAAGTTTTAGCGGAGCAATCTTGTTAATGGCTTCCTCCATGGTGATATTCTATATTTCAACTAGATAGGCAGGGTCCTTATCATGAGGTATATTGGCAATGGGCTGTAATAGGGGCCATAGGTGATCTAAGGTTAGGTTTTGCTTGTTCCTAGACAAGGTGGGGGGAGGGGTGCAGTAGGACCTGGGCTAGAGCTGGCTTTCTCCAGTATGGAGAAGGTGATACAGTGGTGGTCGGACCATGCACATGGTTCATTGTTAAGGATAGTGGTAGGGCAATTAAGATCTGCCAACCAATCCAAAGTTCTGCCTATACAGTGGGTGGGTTCAGTGATGCGTACGTTGAAACCAAGTTGTGAGAAAGTGTTCTCAAGGGAGGTGGCGTTCATGTCTTTGGGGTCATGGAAGCTTAGGTTCAGGTCCCCTAGAAGGATGATTTGAGAACTGGGTTTGGTGTTTTGATTGAGGAGGGATGATATGCCTTCCTCAAAGGAGGCGAGGGGGCCGGGTGGCCAATAGATGAGATGTAGGAGTCGGGTGAGGGCGAGTGGCAGTTTGACAGAGTAGCTTGGCTGATGGTAGTGGGGTGCTTAAGAACTTTGAGGTGGAGGTGGGTTTTTGCTATGAATGCGACACCGACAACGCCCCCTTTGCCAATGGTTCTATCGGTTCTAATGATAGTGTAGTTATCTGGGAGTGCTAGAGCGAGAGAGGGTCTAGTAGCAGGGTTCAACCAGTTTTCTGTTATGGCCACAAAGTCAAGTTGATTGGCGATGATGAAGTCAGCAATATCAGCGTGTGCTACTAGGGAACAAGCATTGATAAGGGCTCCCTTGATGATGGGAGAAGTGGGTGGGTGGAGGTGGAGGTGAGGGATTGGACTGTCTTCAGATAGGGACAAGTAAGCGGTGACAGGTGACTGAGCAGAGGGTTTGGTAGATAGCTGGGGTCTAACTGTCTTGGGTCTGGTTGCCTTGTGACAAACGCAAGACCCTAGTCTTGCATTCCTCAGGGTGAGGGGCAGGGGACCAAGGGAGTCGGTGGCGAGGCAAAGCCATTAATCCATTCCTCAGGACTGAGTGGACAGGGGGCAACCGGGGTAATCCAACTAGCTGGTGGGGAGTTACACCGGTAGGAAGGTGGGGCATAGATGTGAGTGGTGGTAGGGATACATGATAGGAGAGTGGCCATAATAAAAGTTAGGCTACAAACATAGGCCATTCAGGAGAGTGCCGAGCACAGCGTTGTTGTGTGTGAGTGTAGCTGTGAGGTTCTCAGGCAGCTGATACTAGGCGGCAGAGCTGGAGGGAAGTAGACTGCTATATGGGTGGTGGCTCTACAGTGACTAATGATGCAAGACATGTGGATCTACAGATCTAGGCAGATCATTGTCACTTAAGCAGTAAGTACTAGGTCGAGTGATAGAGACTGGAAATACATTAGCTGAAAAAGACCACTTTATATAGGTAGAATAGTAGCAGTAGCAGTAACAGAACTAATGTGTAAGTTTGGCCGAGCCAGTCGGCATGCTACACAAACAGTTACATTCGCAACAAGAGGCACAGGAGTGAACGCAAGTTAGCATAACAGAGGCAGTAGCAACAATAGCAGTGATATAAGTACAGTATCAGTGATACGATTATGTACAGCCTAACAGGGCTGACAACCAAGAAATACAGGTACAGTGTGAGGCTGGCAAAACAGGTAAGGTTGCTAGGCAATACTGTACAATCTGAGCTGCAGTGGAAAGGCCTAACAGGGCTGGTCCAGTTACTATCGCTGTAACGTGACAGCAGAAAAGGAGGGATTCTAAAGGCTGGCTGCACAAGACATGACAGGGTGCACTAACAAGCAGACAACGCAGCCAGAGCCGAATATGGGGCAGTCCAGAACGAGTGTATTTGCTAGGTAATATTGTGGTAATCACAGAAGTTGGAGATAATAGCAGGATACCGCGATTCAGACGGCGCAGTGCCCAGAGGAATTACCATAGACAGAGATATATAACTGAGGGGCCATGGTATCATAGTAACAATGGTCAATGCGATATGTACAGTTCAGAACAAGCAGAGTAAACACTTTGAGGGGCAACTACACCTTAATAAGAAAGGCAGACCTTAGCAAGTGCTACAGTGAGCACTCCGGCAGGGTCGAGGGCGTATGGTGTAGAGCTAGTCGGCGGGTGCACTGTGTAGCGACTGTAAAGATGCTGAGCAGAATTGCAGGATAAGGCGTTGGGAGAAGGGAGAATGTCTCACCGTGCTTGGTGCCGAGAGTATGATGTGAAGCACAGCAGTAGTCCGGGGTAGGTATAGCAGCTTTGGATCTGGCGCTGGTATGCAGGGTTGGACAGAAGGCGGGTGTTCAGGCAGATAATGCGCATCTGTGAGCAAAGATGAATGTGGTTAAAGGATAATAGTCCAGGAACCATGTGGTCGCCTCTCGCTGGTTGCTTTCGGTCAGCTCAGTCAGGAGCCTTTATCTTGTGCCTTCTTTTGAGGGTTGGCGCTCGCCTGCCTGCGAAGCGTGATTGGCTGAAGAAGGCGGAATCAGCCAATCCGTGCACTTCTATTGCCAAACTGCTAACTAACACTAGATGAGAAAGGTAGGACTTTGTGCGGAAGCCATTTTACAAAGGAGAGCACCTCGTGGAACGTAATGGAGGGTGCTGCTGTGCAAGCAGATGAGGGTCAATAACTCTGTTGCAGATGTAGCGAATATGCACCTCATTGGTTTTCGTTCAGAAATGCAGCTAGCTGTGCAATTTGTGCGGCGGAATGCCATAAACCCAAAGGGGCTTTGGGGCGGATGACCATTATGCCCAAAGCTTACCTTATCAGGGCAAGGCCAAATCGTATACATCCCTCTGGAACAGCCTCTCATCACCTCTCAAACTTGATCAGAACCACCTCCATTTCCGGAAGCAACTCAAGACCTTCCTTTTCACTTCTGCTTTCTCTCTTCCTCTCCCCTGCTGACGTACGCTACTGCTCCGCACACTGGCCACCCGTATACCCTATGAACTCTGTTTTCTTGGTCATCAATGTTCTATCTCAGTCGTTGAACCTCCCGAATGGCCCCATCCAGGTCTGCCGCCATGGTTGTCTCATCTTCAACAGCGCTGATTTGTTGCTTGTTGTCCGTGACTCGTTCTGCCTGGGCCGCCAAGCGGGTGTGTACGTCCTTTAGGTCTCCTGATATCGAGCACAGTGGAGTTTGTCTCTTGTGTCCGCTGCCCTATTATCCTCATTTCTGAGAGTATAGTCTGAAGCTGTGTCTGCACATCCATCTTCGGCTTTTTGCAATTGGACCTCCTCAGCAGGCTCTGCTGTGCGAAATCTGCTGGGTCTTCCAGAGTTGGCTTCTGGTCTCCTTTGTGTATCCCTTTGGGGCCAGTTTGAGTGTGACCCTTTGGGCACCCGACCTGGTGCCGTAGTGGAGGATTCCGCACTCACACTACGTTTTGGTGTGGGGTGCTCTCGTAGGCTGTGTTTCGGGGAGCTGGATTTCTGTGGCCAGATCTGGTTTCCCCCCGGGATCTCTCCTGCCGTCGTGCCAAACAGCCTGCCAGGAGGGACCCAAATGTTATCAGGCGAGGACGGGTCTCCCTTTTGTGTGGCTTGACCTCCCTGGCGCCCTATAGTCTAGTTTCTTCCACCCTGGTTCTTCTCGTTCTGTGATGTCTGCTCGAGCTGTAGATGTGGCAGCTGCTATTGTTCAGGGGCAGCTCCTTTTGGCCCTCCTGGGAGCACCTGGGGCCATGTGCGCGGCCTGCTGGTGTCGGGGCTTGCTCAGTCCTTCGGCCACCCACATTGGTTCTGCGTTCGCTGGGGGCCATTGCCCTTAGTTGGTGTTGGGGGGCACTGAGCAGTCTTTGCTAATCTTATTCGGGCTGTATGGCGGTATGTTATGCCTCCCTTTTAGGGCCTCGTGGCTGTCCGGGGCGAGGGCGTTCCAGTTTTCGGCGGTGCTTTCCGTGTCCGGGATGGGTGTCTCTCCAGACTGCCTGAGTGCTTTGTTGTGTTTGCGGCTCGCCTGGGAGGGTCTGCAGGACCTGGACCCTCCACTGCGCCTTCACGAGCGGGTGGCCAGTGTATTTAGGCATTCATGCCGAATGTCCGCGGTCTCTAGGGGGTGAGGCATGCCGGGGTGTCCACTTTGCGGGCGGATCTTAATTAGCCAGGGGGTGCGGTGCCCCTTTGCTACTGCCCACTCCCCAAAGTCCCCCCTCTGCACCCCACTTACTTCAATTGAGGACTCCACTCTGTCCGGGCGTCCCGCACGGCCACTCTGTCCCCTGGTGATGGCTGGGGCGTCTTTAGGGGCGCGCACACTCTCAGCAATGACGTTTGATCATCCGTTATGCCTCGGGCCTTCCTGGCCACGGGTGCGCTATTCTTCCTGGGCTGCTGCGGGTAGATGCTGCCTCTACTTGATGCGCTCGTTACCGGGCGTTGGATTTCCGCCTCCACGCGCACCCAGCGACCATTCCCGGATGAGCTGTGGTTGATTGGGGGCACCGGATTCGCCTCGCTTCTCCTTCGGTATGGTGCGTGGGGCTGGCGCCTGTACCTCGCTTCTTGGCCCGTCTCCTGCGTCCAGCGGTTTTGGTGGGCTGCGTTCATCTGACACTGGGCCACCGGGGAGGCGTCCCCTACGATCTTCGGTTTTACTGCTCCGATTTCTCCCAATCTTGCACCACTGAGATCCTTACAGATGCGAGCTGCATATACCTTCAGTTCCGGTCCATTAATCACATTTTAGGCGGTTTTAGCAGCTTCTCCTATCCATCGGTGGCCGGAGATCTTTCAGCCTGCAGCCATCTTTCTCAGGCTCTCTAGTGCCTTCCCCTCCCTGTATTGGACTTTTGATGACTATTCAACTTCGGCTTCAATTTCTGCAGCTCACAGGTCCTTAACAAACAACTCACTGAATGCTGTGCAAGGGGCTACCATTGCACCAGACCAGTTCAGGTAAAATGTATGTACATGTTTTCAAATTGGGCAGGCTCAACCAGGACTGTATGCTTGCATGCAGGTGCAAACTCCTAACCTCTACCACAGTTTAGGCCACTAAGCCAGAGAGGGAGAGAGCCAGTTTCAGTGAGGCACCAACGAGATTGAAGTAGAAGAGAGCCAAGCCATCCCCAGCCAGATCCCACACAACACTCACTTATCCTCGAGTTGAAAGAAAATATCGGCCCAAATTCTGAACCTCACAAAGCACTGCGTGTGCTGAGCAGCCCGGTCACTCAGTGCTCTGGGAAATGATGGGATCCAAACAAATGCTTTGGGGCTTCTCCGAGGCCATGTTCTTCTCTGTAGCATGGTTTTCTTAGTTTGTACTTCACACTTTTTCCCCAGGATCTCCCTAAACTCATAGCCAATAAAATGCTCACAGCCCCAAAGAGAGGTTTGCTAATAAAGCAATACTGCAAGGGTGATAAAGTGCTTTAACTAGACCCAAACAGCTCAGCTAGATTGGATTAGGGAAGTGGTGCTTATGCATAAAGAAAGGGCATCATTGGAAGGCACGGGCAGTGAGGATATTGGAAAAGGCGAAGGGGGTGCAGGGAGGTGTCCCACTGATGTCTGTGGTTAAATACAAGGGGATATATAGTAGGAAACAAGAGTATGCACACCTTTGTATGAAATCACAACAGAAAGAGAACAAAGAATGGATGTGCATTAACACAGAACTCCATCTGTAGAGAAGTGCCTGCAGTAAATGCCTGGGTACTGCAATGGCCTAGCAATCAAAATAACTCAGAGGGGGCAGGCCTTTAGATTGAGGTCAAAGAAGGGATGATCAGGTAAACTCAACAATCTCAATGTGGGGCCTCCAGAAAGAGACCAAGAGGTAATTATGAAGTTCAGAGTTGGGCTTCCACATGTAATTCCCATACATGCATCCAGTTGTAATTTATGGTGGTTCTAATCTAAATTTCAATCACACTGATTGTTTAGCTTGAATGCCAGCCCAAACAATTTGCCCTTCAACAGCAACCGCTGATCAGTAAACTGATTTCTTTTCAGGAGGATTAAACACATGAATTTTTTCATATACCACACCTGAAGTGATTGAACTATGATATAGAGGATAGGTAAGGAATTGGGTTCACCTACCCCATGTACTTATGTTTCAAATATGGTAAGATTTTGCATTAAACATTTGTTTATACTTCTCCACTTTGGTATTATTTGTGGCGCAGTTTCTTAGAAGTGTGGAGCATCTCTCCTTTGCAGCTCTGAATAAATCAACTCTCAAACAGAGGAAGCTCTGTTTCTTGTTTAAATCATTTGTCCCTTTCCAGTCTTATTGGACATATCCACTACTTGAAATGAACTATGCATACCTTCTCATATCCACGGAGCTCATCATACAATACAGGAAAAAGGCGCCATGCCCCTAGGCTTACCACTTCATCGCATCCTGTCCTGTCTTGGAGAGGGATATTTGTATACCTGTAGCAGTACTGAGGACACTCCTCCTGCATGACAGATTATAGAATAAGTAACTATATGTTAATTCCAGATGTGTAAACTGTTTTGAGATGTTCTCGGCTACTAGATTTAAAACAATGCTTTTGTCTAGTGTTTCCTGCCGGTTTCCACCTGCCTGTAAGTCCTGTGATAATAGGAGTTATTGTTAGCAATTGTAATGGTATTCAATTTGTAGACCTCAAACTGGTGAAGGATTCAGTTGGACTTGCCGGGCAACAAACCTGTGTTCTCTAGGCTAAAAACAAAAGCAAAGTGAGGCAGTCTGCAGCAGTTTATCGTTAATTGGAGGCTACTGGAGTGAGAAGAAATCCTTTGTACTGTGAGCTTTCAGTGTGAGAAATATTGCCTAGAAATAGAATCTGTGCCTTTAATCTGCTGAGGGCACGCTGTGTGAACGTGATAAGCTCCACCCCCCACACCACACAAAACACAGTGGGACCGCAAAGTAGTTGCAAAGTGAGGCAGTCCGCAGTAGCAGGTGAGGGGAGAAACTGTTTCCATTTAACTTGCCATTTGGAGGCATTGTCGGCCAGCTTTTCACCTTACTCAACACACACTGCTAGGTGTGGACCATCGCCGAACTGAGTGTTTAACAGCCCAGTCAAGCCAGCCTCATCTGCAAGTATACCTAGATAGCCGAGCGTACCGCTGATATTGAGAAAGACAGCGCATTTGATCAAGTGAACAACAATTAACCCTAACTTTTGTAGCCAGGCGTGGAGACTGCGGGGTGCAGGCCATTTGATCCACGTTTTGGGGATTGATTTCACAACGCTCTGAACCTAGCGTTTTATGCCAACGGAGGTCCGTTCACAAAGCATTGTCAGGCAAAGCCGGATTGGGGTAAACATGGCAGACTTCCAAAAATCAGTCGGACCAGCTTCGAGTTTAGACTCGACTTTTGTGGACACCTTTGCTTACGCAAACTGCCCCATAGATGTGAGGGTGGAAATCGGTTCAAAAACCGATTCACCCCGTAATACATTGGAGCCACTAACTGAGACTTCTCCCAATGAATCATCTCACATGGAGGACTTAATTGATTTACCTGAAGACCCCCAGACCAGGAACACTACTAATCAATCAGAATCCGTGCCCTTACGGGAGGGAAGCCTCCAATTGGACCGGAGGGATGGAGGGGGTGGTGGTGTCTGGTCAAGAAGACTGGGAACGCTTAGTAGGACCCAAGGTCTTGTAACGCTCACTTTGTATCCACAGGGACGCCACCCGACTGGTCTGGAGCGCTTCTGGGATGGATTCACCTCCCCTGGGAACTTGCGCTGCCGTGGGCCTATAATGGAAGACAGGAGTTCAGTTTTAGCCACAATCACCTTCTCTCGGGGCCTGCCTCCCAAGTGTCCCCTTGCGACCCCTTTCGAGCCTCCCTCACCTTGTATTTCAACAAGGTGTGCTCTCGGTCCTGCCGTTCTGTGCAGGGGCGCCTCGTGGCTGGGCACCTTTCAGCCGAGTTACTTCACTGGCGTGGGCCCGGGAGTCCAGGCCGGCTGCGACTCCACTCTTGAGGCAAGTCTTTAGTTTTTAAAAGAATGAGTGTCAGCAATTGTTGTTGCCCTGTTGACCTTCTCCTCTCGTTGATGCAGAAGGAGTGATGAAGACGTCAAGCTGATGGAGGGCAGTGCTCGAGAATGTAAGAGAATGCGCGAAGCGCAACGCTATGAGCGTCTTTTGAATAAGGCTATCCTGTGCTATTCTTCCTTGCAGGTCGCCAAGAAGTTCCTGGAAGAAATGCGGCCAGATGGAAGCGGAGCGTAGGATGGAAGATGTCCGGGTGGCGGTTGAATTTGCAGGAGAGCTTCGGTAAGTAAGCGGAGTCTGGAGGCGATGGAATCGGAAGACGAACACTTACTAATTGTCCTCTTCTTGTCTCTCCTCTCTAGGATGTCGCTTGCGAAAGAAGACAAGTTCCAGGGAAGATTCCGGAGCGATCGAGGAGCTGGATGCGGAACAGGTAAGGAGGAATAACAGTATTCGTCTTCTCCCTGAAGATGCAAGCAGGTCTTGGTGAACATCACGCTGCAAGTGCAGAACACGAAGCGCGTGCCTCAGCTCGGGCGTGGCTTAAATAGCCAGCAGGTATCCCAGGTGCCTCCAGGGCGGACCACGCCCTGGATGCTAGACTGCATGATGCAGTTCCATGATGATCCTTGTGGGGTCAACCATGTTGATCCATTCCCCAATGGAAATTCCACCTGCCATATGAGCCTGGCTCCAGGACAGCCGAGAGGGGCATGATTGGGCCCTTGGGGCCTTGCAGGAATACTGCGGCAAGGGCCAGAGACCCAGAGTTCCCAGGCCAGGGGTTATGGTATTGACAGGTCTACACATTTGGGCAAACGGCTCAACAAAGACTTAATAATTTTCAGTGCCAATCAACAGTGCAGACAGCATGGAAGCCAAGGGGCTTGATCCCTGTCCTTTTTCTAGCTAAGCAGCGATTTTTTTTATACACGTGATACTTCCCCCAATATTGCCAAGCAGTGATTAAAGGGGAAGAACGGCACATCTGATTAATGACAAACTGACATTATCAACTCACCCAACCTTGACACCGGTGGACAAAGAGGGGGAGAGTTCAACCGTTCAAGAAGGCTCTGAAGGAGGCACCATACCAGAGCCGGGTGGTATTCTAGTTAATAATGAAAGGACGCAGGAATTTGATCTCCATCAAATTGAGAAGAGGAATCCTGGCTGTGGGGGCAAGGGAGGGAGAGGGGGTGTGGGGGCAAGGGAGGGAGAGGGGGTCAGTGAGTTTACTTGGACTGACCCATCAAAACGTTATGAAAACCACACAAATACAACAAATGTTATACCTTCCCACGTTCCCACGGGTGTCTCGATGAAAACGGGACCTCACATGTGTGGGTGCACCTACCTGGGCACCAAGGGGAAAGCCTAACACACAGGTAACCCCAATTCTGTTTGGACACCTGAATTTCACAATTTCTGCAGACGGCACACCATACAGATATGGGCCTCTGATGTCCAAGCCACCAAGGAAAACAGGGAACCCCATGCATTTCCGAAAAGAGGACACCCGTGGGAACCAGCAGAGGTATGATTTGCGCAAAGCTGTAAACAAAACAAAAAACATGTGTTACCTACGGTTACATCACCAAAATGTAGCCCTCCCTGGAGGCAGATAAGGTGGGGGAGGGGGGATGTCCTGCACTCATCCCTGGCCTCAGGCGTCCCTCCCTAGGAGCAGATATCTGGTCCCAGGGAGGGCTGCATGACCTGGCACCCACTCCATTGCGGGTGGGGGGTCACCGCCCCATCCCATTAGAAAATTCCCCGTCCCTTTGGGGTGCCCCACAGCCCCCCCCTAAAATGCGTTCCACCATTTTCCCCTTGGCGCAGAGGGGCACATTGGTGTGCCAATCTGGTGCCGAGGTGCCCAAACTTCCCCACCCACTGGGGGGCCTGTCCCACCATTTTTGGGGGCCCTCCTCCCTTTCAACCCAAAATGGGTGGCAGGGGCACCTCATGCAGGCCTCCTTGGGCCTCCTACAAATTGCTGCGTGAGGTACACCCCCCCTCAATTTGGGATGGGGGGAGAAGGCCCCCAAAAATTGTGGGACAGGCCCCCCAGTGGGTGGGGCAGTAAGGTTTGGGCACCCCGGCGCCAGATTGGCACACCAATGTGCCCCTCTGCACCAAGGCAGGTATAGTAAACAAAGAAAATATTTCCAAATGGCAGGCTGCACTTTAGCTGGGGCTGTGGGGCCCCTACACCACTGTGGAATTTTCTAATGTGAAGGGGGGTGCACCTCTCCACCCCCACCCCAATGAGATGGGCCGCCGCTCCAATGTAGCCCTCCCCAGGGGCAGATAAGGGGGGGCTGTCTTGCACTCCTCCCTGGGCTCAGGCGTCCCTTCCTAGGAGCAGATAGCTGGTCCCAGGGAGGGCTGCAGGACATCGCACCCACTGCGTTGCTGGTGGGGTGGGGTCAACGCCCCATCCCATTAGAAAATTCCTGACCCTTTGGGGTGCCCCACAGCCCCCCCTAAAACGTGTTCCACCATTTTCCATTTTTTTCTTGGTTTACGAAACTTGCCTTGGCGCAGAAGGGCACATTGGTGTGCCAATCTGGCCCTTGGGTGCCCAACCCTTACTGCCCCACCCATTGGGGGGGCCTGTCCCACAACTTTTGATGGCCCCCTCCCCCTAAATGGGTTGGTTGCGGGGGTACCTCATGCAGACCTCCCTGGGCCTCCTACAAACGGCTGCGTGAGGTACACCCCCACTCCATTTGGGGTGGGGGGAGAGGACCCCCAAAAATTGTGGGACAGGTCCCCCAGTGGGTGGGCCAGTAAGGTTTGGGCACCCCGGGACCAGGTTGGCACACCAATGTGACCCTCTGCGCCAAGGCAGGTTTAGTAAACAAAGACAATAATTCAAAATGGCAGGCTGCCCTTTAGTGGGGGCTGAGGGGCCCCCTACACCTCCAGATAATGTTCTAATCTACTGGGGGTTGACCCCCTCCCCCCATACCAAATGAGGGAGGGGCATCTCATGCAGCACTCCCTGGGGTTATTTGCCCCTTCCTAAGAGCAGATAACTGCCCCCAGGGAGGGCATGACATGACCCCCAAGTCCATTTTGTGGGGGAGGGGGGTGGCAACCCC
The DNA here is from genome assembly GCF_040938575.1 of Ambystoma mexicanum. Lineage (NCBI taxonomy): Eukaryota > Metazoa > Chordata > Amphibia > Caudata > Ambystomatidae > Ambystoma > Ambystoma mexicanum. The sequence continues at coordinate 249,885,068 of NC_090939.1, forward strand.
TTTCCATAAAAAAAAAATACCTGGTGGTCCAGTGGGGGGTAGGGGGCACGCCCCCCAACACCAGCTATGCTAATTGTATTTTTCCCCCCACCCCTTGGGGCAGGAGGTCACCCATCCGCCCTCAGGGGTCTCCATACATGTGGCCCCCATGCTTTGGGGCCACGGGTGGGGCGAGGGGGGGCGCTTACCTAGTAAGCTGCCCCGCCCACCCCCCTCTAACACATCCATGGTGTCTAGTGGCCATTGCTGCCCCTGGACCCAGCGCCCAATCCAGGAGCAGCAATGCTTACAAACATGGTGTCTTTGGAAAGGGGAGAATCTCCCCTTTCCAACGACACTCTCACCAAAAAAATCCATGGTGTCTAGTGGTCCCCAACCCCCTCGCCCCTTCCCATACTATTTTTTTTAAATTTAATTCCCCCCCTCCCCCCGGGGGCAGATGGTCACCTATCCGCCCCCAGGGGTCTCATAAATGTGGCCCCATGAGTTGGGGCCATGGCGGGGGGGGGGGGGAGTGGGCCGCTTACCTAGTAAGCAACCCCACCCTCCCCCGTGCCAGAAACGGATCCTTGTTAATCCTGTGACATTGCTGCTCACGGATTGCGCGTCCTGCGCCGGATCCCTGAGCAGCAATGCCACACAAAGGGTATCATTGGAAAGGGGAGAATATCCCCTTTCCAACGATACCTGCCTCGATCTCCCGCTTGAAATACAGCAGAGATTGAGGCGGACAAAGAAGGGCACTCACCTTCTCTCTTCACCGCAGCAGCCGAAAATGGCTGATGCACTGAATTTACTTTGTTTCACGCCGACATGCATTACGCAAGCCGACGTGAAACTGAAGGTAATCCAGCCCTGTGGCAGTAAGGGGGGGAACTCCCCCCTCACATAGCCCGGGGGTTGGATTACAGTTTTGAGCGATCCCTGCTTTGCAGGGATCGCTCAAAACAAGGTGCCAAAAAGGATGAGCTATCTCGTCCTTGGCACTACGGAGGTAATGTCAAGGACGAGATACCTCGTCCTTGGCACTTAAGGGGTTAAAGAAGGAATCATATCGGAAGACGACCTGCTACTTGACCTTGCAGCTTCACAAATGGAAGATCTGGTAGCATCTCAATTAGAAGATCGGCCGCTGCCCAAACCTGTAATAGATGCTAGCATGATCACAGCTTTTTCAATAACCATGGCTCCATTTATGACGTTATACGAAAGTGTAACCGATCAGCTGAAAAATCAAACAGTCATTGCCATGCTACATTCTAAGATGGTTTTCGTTGAAGGTTTCATCTCAGCTCTGCAGGGGAACATGGATAAGAATGCAGAACAAATAACTAATAGTCTTCGGAGTATAAGAGACCCCATAATTAGAGATAAAAACAAAGGTCCACAAGGTTGAATCAGCAAAAAGTCCTTACGCTTATCAAGGTGACAGGTGATACTGGCCTACAAGTACAGGCAGATGACCTTGAGATTATAGAATGCTTTAACACCTTTAATGGAACAGCAGGAAACAGCGCAGGTGGTACAGATGCATGGCGAGAAGCACCTACAAATCCTTCACCTTTCACTGAGAAAGTTGAAGCAGCTAACCCATAAAGAAAGATCAAATCATGTGGGGGCAAAAAAACAAGAAAAGCAGAGAGAAAGGAAAGGCATCTTAAAGTAAACAACTCTGTGCACCTAAAGTACAGCCGCTTCGAATAAAAATGATAAAGACCTACGAGATCTTCTCAAAAAATACCTGAAACCGCTAAAACCACAAGTGATCAGGAAAGGTCACCACAAAGTAAAAGGGAAGCGCTATAATCATCATTGCCAAATAAGGCATCCTTAAAAAGTAAGGGCGGAGCAGACGTTGGACATGGGTCTAACATTCATTAGGAATTTAAGGGCTTCTAACCCAACGTCGAGTGCGGCAGCGGTTAGTCAAAGGCTCGACCTAATGTGGGTTTAACTCGGTAGGCCCTCAAAAAATCATCCAACTCGAACGATGAAGCTGAAGGCGAAAATTACCCTATAACCAAGGTGCAGCAGATTGGAACAAAAATAAGGGATGTCAATATAACCCAGCAACAAACAGAAGAGGATGAGACTGAGGACTTGATCAATCTTTCCACTTACTCTCACAACCTACAAGAGGACACATCGACCATGGAGTTGCCTGTCCAATGTACAGTCAAAGAGACTAAAAAGTCAGGCCAGCTCATAGATGAATGATTCACTAAGTGAAGCTGGACATGAGGAAGAAGAGGACGGCGTCAGTTGGCAGACAGAGCCCGACTCTACCAACCTCCCAAAAACGTCGGCGGTCAATGACCCAAGATCCTGGTACAGGGCAAAGGAGAGCCCCAAGGCGCATAACGGAAAGTCTTATCTGGTAGATCAGCGGGGAATGCCACTAGGGAAAGAGAGGGGAGCATTCAGGACTTCAGAACAAATGAGACGCAACCTAGACGGTTTAACCCACCGGGATGGCAAAGTGAACAAGTCGTGGGCCGCCAAAGAAGACAGGTGGTGTGATTCAGCATACACGTGTACAAAACGAAAAGAAGAAGACAACCAGAATGAAGCTAGAAAGAATACTACACCTAAAGAAAGACCTAATACTCAACAGAGCAAACGAACCACAACTCTTCCACAGTCTACCATCTTTAATTACCATTTGTTCTGATGACCTCCACCTAATAGAATTCCCTACGGAAGGAAAGACAAGGTGGTGATATACTTCTCATCAGCAAAGATCAAGCATCTTTTACAGAGGGAAAAAGCGAAATGAACAACAATGGGCTTTTCATTAAAAGAACCAGAATCCGATGAGGTGGACTGAACCATAGAATGTTGGCAAATCCAATGGCTCATAGGTTTCACCAACTATAGCGCATCTATTTTTGCATTATAATATAGAACATTTGGCAGTAGAAAGATATATATATATATATATAAAAACTATTTGAAAAACAATGTTTACAAAGGAGTTAAGGTTAAACCAACAAAAACCTAAAGTCTACAAACAGAAATTTTAATGTTATGGTACCAACATAGTACACTTTATTAATAAATAAAACACATTTAAATCAAATATCATGCTAACCTTAACTCGCCTGTTTTTGTTTGCCATATTTAGTTTTTGCTCCAAAATGCTTTATAGTAACAGTAATGAAATGTGTTGCACAAATGTTTTCATTAAAAATGTTAAACCATTTTTATTTATGTTTAATGTACATTACATTCGCGCTGCTTTTGTTAGTACTTAAATTTAGTAAAAATGCAAAATGTAATTTAGCACAAATTAAATAGTTGCATTGTTTATGCACAGTGTAAGGACTATAAATGCTGGTTACATATGTTATTTGTAGAAGTAAATGTTACTAAGCTTTTACTGTATATTCTAATACATTTGTTCTGTGGACTTTTTATTTTTAGAAGGTTAGTTTCTTTTAGTAAATATGTATTTACAATATGTATCTTGCTAATCAATATTTATATGTATACAATTTAATGGATATTGTATATGTAATGAATAAGACTTGATGCTTATTTATATTTTGTTATTGTACCCTTAGTTTTGAAAATATTTTGTATTTTTTGGGAGGGAATTATGCTTTTGTATATTATAATTTCAGTTTATTATGATGTAGTAATTTTGTATTACAGAAATATGATACTTTTGTTATAGATGTGCATTAAATGTACTTCTGAACAATTTGATATTTTATACAATGGTTTTTGTGTGTGAAATTGTTATAATGTTATGGCATCCTAGGGAACCCCACATGTCTTTGTTCTCTACACTACTATTGTTGGACATTCTTCAGGGTTAACAATACTGATGATCGTTGACATGTATTAAATACATCTGAATATGCCACTGATGATGACATTTCTCCTGCATGGGTGATGATGTAACGGAGAACAGAATTTCTCTGAAAGTTGCACAGTGATGCAACCAGAGTCCTCACTCCATACAAAAGCATTGGGCCAGTGGATTGAATTGGAGTGTGTAGGTTATCTTGTCACAGTGAAGTTGCTGGAACCTTTGCCCATAGGGCAATATTGGCCGACAGAAAGAAACAGGCCTACTTTTAACCTTAAATGCAAACAACCATCGCCAAGGGCCAAAAGCTGCTACTTACCAATGGTTAGACCCAAGTTGCAGGCTACTTGTGGGCAACCCAGATAATAATGAAAGTCCTTCCCCTCCTGAGAGACTCCTTTAAAAGGTTACTTACACGCAATATGGTAGTACAATTACATTTTATTTTCATAGGAGCATAACAAAAGTATCTGTATTGAACACATTGGAGTGGACAAACTGTTCTTCCACCCAATATATTATTACAGTGCAAAGATGTGCTTTTCCCTTTTAAATTTAGAGCAGGCGTAACCACGCCCAGATGACTCCACCAACTAGAACCTCACCCGAGTACCATTTGTAGCATCGGACGCAAGACGGTCCCATACTAGAAACTTTTAGTATGGGGGATGGGATGTATGGAGGAAAGGGAACTATGGACCAGGAGTACTTCAGTGACTACCGTTAGTAACTTTGTATTGCTCCTAGGCCTGTGCCCTTTCCCCCATACTACATAGGGAGTTGCAACTCACCATTCAAACTGGGAGGAGGATGAAATTCTCTCCCTTTATGAGCCGTTAAACAGATTTTTCAGCACCACCTGTCCAAATGCTGCATCTGACCTAGTGCTGATATTGAGGTAGTCATGCTTAAAGAAGGTATATGGTTGTGTGTTGCTAATTACATCCCACTGCACCTGCCTCTGGTACGCTACTGCTGTGGCCTGAGACCTTTCCGCATGAGCACGCATTCCTGCTGGTGGGTTCTTGTGTATTGGTATTGAAGCTTTAGAAGCCTGCGAGCCAGGAGAGGAACCTCCTAAAGCATCAAAAAGCTTCAGGCTTCCTAAATTATGTGGTCGTGTCCAGGTAAACTTTAGTGCCCTATGCACAACCAAGCAATGTAAAATCTTACTTGCCACAGAACTAGGTTGCGAAAAAAGGAGGGAAGAAGAATTTTGTGATAAAGATGGATGGAAAACAACCTTTGGTAAAAATGGCAGGTACGTTCTTAGAACCACATGGTCTCTGTGGAATATGGTGTAAGGTTTCTTGGCCGTTGGCACTTCAATTTCAATAATCCTACGAGCCGAGGTTACCGACACTAGAAGAGACATTTTACAGTTGAACAACTTAATATACGAGGACGACATTGGCTGAAAGGGTTACTGAATCAGAGCCACTAGAACCACATTAAGGTCCCAAACTGGAAGCAGTCTGGTAATCAGGGGATACATTGTAGCCAGACCCTGTAGATGCTTCTTGACCACCGGGATTGTGGAAGATTAGAGCAATTGGTCAGAGTTTCAATAGGCTCTGATAGCTATCAGGTACATAAGGCATGTATAAACCTGTACTCCCTGTATTGGCCAGGTATGCAGAAAACAATAACACGTCATCCAAAGAGCATGAAAGGGGGTTGACATTGTTGTTTTAAGCCCAAAAACAGTACCGAGACCACCTGCTTTTGCACTGAGTCAAGGTTGATTCCTTGCAAGCATTGTGAATTATTTGCAGATTTTGCTCTTGGGAGAGGCCAAGGTGCCTCAACGTTGGCTCCTCAGGAACCATGCTGCAATGGCTAGTTTTTCTAGAGCCAGGTGAATCGCGACTCACTGCTGTGTTAACAGGTGGTGTTGCCTTGTCTAACTGCATGGGCCTTAGCCGAGACAGATGTAACAGATCCGAAATCCACACTCTTTATGGCCAATGAGAAGCCATCAGAATAATGTTGCCATTCTGCGAGTTCCTGATGTTGCGGACAACCCTTTGCGAGAGAGGGGTTGGAGAAAAGGCATACCACAACAGACCGTCTCTCAGTATCTATAGTGCTTGCCCTAAGGATCTTGTGCCCTGGGGCAAAGACGACATTTGATGTTCCCCTCTCTTGGCAAACAGATACACATCTAGATGACACCACTTTTTGAACACAATGTTCAGGGCTTCTTTATTTATTTTAATTCATAGTAAGGCGAGACATGCCCATGGGCCTCAGTGCGCACCGGTTTAGGTTCCACTCGTAAGAAGTGGTTCCGAGCCTGCTCAATCAGTCAGCTTCTGAATTGTCTTCCCCTGGCAAGTGACCTGCTCTGAAGACAAAGCCTAGTCAGTGCCTAGTTCCAAGTTTGTCCTGCCAGCTTGCATAGTGCCAGGGACCTCGTCCCCTCCCGGGTTGTTGATATAATAGATAGCAGTGGAGCTGTCAGTTCTGACCAACACCATTTCGTTCTGTATTCTCGGCTGGAAGGATCTCAAAGCGAACACAATGGCTAAAACATAATTTACGTGGTGAACTTTCTCCACCTTGGACCACTTCCCATGAACTGAATGTGACTCCAGACTAGCAGCCCATCAGTCCATGGACAAATCTATTTTAATCTCTACCAAACACAATGCAGCGGAAAAGCAGCTTCTATCATTACATTGAACTCGTGTCCACCAGACCAGAACTTGATTCAAGAAACTTGGGATGGAGATCCCGTCTGATTGGTTTCCTGATTTCAGGTTTCATGAGCTTGATAACTGCATCTGGATAACTCATCTTGGGTCTGGCCAGAGGCACTGTGAGCACACAAGACGCCAGGAGACCCAGCTAGTACCACCATGCTGATGTGGAGAGCCTGGAGAGAAAGTGCTTCACAGCTGCTACAATGTTTCTGAATCTCTCCCGAGTAGGAAACATCCTCTCAGCAAGTCTGTCCCATCTTATCCCTAGGAACACGAGATTCTGAGTGGGCAAAAGTTCTGACGACTTCCGATTCATCGAGAATCCTGGGTCGAATACAACTTCCAGTAGCCTCTGAATGGAACTGGTTGCTGCCTCTGGCAAACTGGATCGGTTGTAGGCGAAAGGGTCGAATGAAAAGATTCGAATCAAAAGGACCGAAAAAAAAAAAAAATGATAAAAAAAATTGAATGCATTTTTTGGGCCCTCCCCCGCATCCGTGTTTATTGCCCAGTGCTTGTTTTTTTCTTAGTCAATTCCTCATCGGTGGAGGAATGAAAAAGCTCTGTGCTTTCAAAAGGCAGATCTAAAATTCTGTCTTGTACATCAGAAGTAAACCTAGTGGCACGCATCCAAGCTAAACGCCTCATATCTGCACCCAAACAAGTTCCTTTGCTTGCAGTGTTGTTGTGTGACACTGAAGCCTCTAGCACAAGATTGTCCAACTATAGTCCTCGAAGGCCAGAATCCTGACGGATTTTTAGGATATCTCTCAATATTAATGAGAAGAAATGTGCATACATTTAGAATCATAGTATGCACATTTATTTCATGCATATTAATGAAGGGTATCCTGAAAATGCGACATTATTCCAGCCTTCAAGACTTGGAGTTGGACAACCCTACTCTGGTATATCTTGGGTGAAATTTTGCTTCTGCCAACTCTTCTTTGAATTCCGCTTCGAGGTCTATAGGCAAGTTTGGGAGGAAACCACCAATTTCCCTCTACATCTTTTAATTGGCAGCTGCAGCAAGCATTAGACTGCCTGCGATGCAAGCCTACATTTAGGTAACACTTTTTCCGCAAAGGATTTAGGATAGGCAAGCAGCCGCTGAGGTTACGATGGAAGATATTGAAGGTTTTGAATATAATGAGGCTGCGGCTACCACTGATGAATGCGGCTGCGGGTGTGAAGACAAGAGGATAGTATCACCATCTAACTGCCTGAACCTGGCGTCTAAACATGTATCGACAGATTATAGAGTGTGCTTTAACTCATAATTTGTTTGCCTCTTATAACACGACCTTCTGAAGAGGAATGGCCAGACCGAGGTGGTCCCAAAGAGTGAAGCAGGAGATTTATGCCCCCGATCAGAAGGCAGGGCATACCGGTGAGTTTGCCTGAAGAAGGTGGCTGTGGGGTACTCAGAGGAAGACTTGTAGGCAATAGCCCTTTTGAATATCAAACAACTGAATTACGGCAAACTGGGTGCAACACTCCTACTGAGGGATTCCGTATAAGGGAACACTGTAACCCACATTGCCAAAGAGAATTGATAAAGCAGAGTGCACACAATTCTCCTAAGAGGGGTTTCAAATCGAAATACTTTGTAACCCACATTGCCAAATCCAGAGAAAAACTGATACATAGACATATTGGGCTCAACTACCCTAACCAGGGGTACCAATTAGGAGACTCTTGTGACCTACATTGTTAAGTTAACCGACGAGTGATCCCAAGGAAATTTTGATTTGATACTCATTTAAAGAGATGCCAAGAGGGAGAAAGTTGTAACCTGAATTGCCAGCAGCCAAAAGGTTGCACAGGGAGAAGTCAAAGATTGCAGGAGCAAAGTCCTTGTAAAAGGAATCAAGGGGGACAGAAGTATAAACTGCATTGCATATGGCAAACAGACCAACAAAAGAATCACTGGCCTTTTGTGAAAGATCAATTTGGAATAAGATGTAAGCCAATTGTGTTAGAAGTTACAAGGCAGACCAAAAAAGAAGCTTGTTGGTTCAGATCTCCCCATTGATTATTAGGGTGGAGAGTTTGGAACAAGCCTTATCACAGAGTACTTGTTGTAGTAGTACTAAGTTTTATCCTGCCAGGCTAGTACACCAGGAAAAGCACACATTGTAGTTAGTTGTGGCAGGCGAGTGTAGCAGGAAGATGATTTAAAGGACTGTGGTTGTGGTAAAAAAATTAAAAAAAAAGAATTGTCAATTTCCCCACCTTGCTTTGATGAACTATTGGATAACCTAAAGTGACTGTTGAACCATCCTGACGAAAGTATTTCCTATGAAGAATAAGGATGACTAGCTAACAAGTGATTGTCCCGTGGAGAAAAAATTGATGTTTGGAGAAAAAGACTTTTGGTTTATCAAGCAGGAGATTGTGGAAGTGTTAACAATTGCTTTGAACTGTGAAGAAACCTTTGTAAGTGAAAAAGGTACTTTATCCAGTGAAAGGATATATTGAATAGAAAAGACTTTGTATCCTACATTGAGTGGAACTATGTTACTGAAACAAACTTTCTTGAAATTGAATATTGTCCCTGAGAATCCTGAAATTGGTCCAGGGGAAGGTAATCCACCCTTGGCAAAAGGATTAATGGTTATGACTTTAGAGTTTGAAAATATATATGTTATAGTGTGAGGGTCAAATACCTTTTTGACACTAGGTAATTTTTCTTTAGCCTTAGTTGGTTAGGTATGGGTATCCTTTTTAGGTTAGGGAAAGATAAGCGTTTGTCTCACCCCTTTTTATTTAAATAAAATTGCAACTTGTGAGAACACTATACCCGTGTGTCCGTCTTGCAATTCTGACCCCTCACAATACTCACCAATCGTCATGTGATTTGAACTATATATACGTCAAATTGCCCATGGTCTGACCATCTCGTATTACATTTCCAGCTAGTTATGCCCACGAAATTAACTGGTAATCCTGTTCGCACTACTATAATGTTGTGCCGTAATTCCAGCAGAATCACCTGCCAGACTTTGGCTCCCAAGCTCAGGTCTTTGCTCGAGGATGCCTTGGACCAAAAGCTGCTTAGCCTGTTGCGTACCCCAGAGAAAGGGCATTCCACTATCAGCCCCCTGCCTCACCCAATGGTGTAATAATCTTACTGACTATATTGAACATAGCATTCTTAAGATCAGTAATACTATTGACACTAAGATTGCAACTCAATGGCCTTATGAAGTTTCCTCCAATCCAGCAGGACCACGCAGAACTGTATGGAATTATATTCCCCAGTTTGCCTTTCGGGCTGAATCAGTGAAATGGAAACATTATTTGAGAGCTCAAAGCCACAAACTTGGCAAGTGACATATATCACTGCAAATTCATTAAAGAATGCTCCCTGTGCCTGGTGCAGGCAATTATGGCAACTGCAAATTAGACCTTATCCATCCGTCTCAGATTGAGCTTGTTGAAAGAGACCTGCATTATGCCCATCATTAAAAAGGCTTCCCTGGACCCTCTCCATCCAGTCAATTACCGCCCAATCACGAACATAAGTTTTCTTTTCAACATCCTAGACAAAGCTGCTTATCTGCAACCATAGCACTTTGTCACCACGCACACCTTACTAGGGACAGATCAGTCAGGATTTTGTCTTATACATAGTACAGAGATCTCCATGCTAGACTTTCAGTCAAATAAACTTGACTTATTAGACTTATTAGATATTTTTTTGAACTTATTTTTGTTGGAAGAGGCCTATAGCATATACATACATCAGAGCAGTCAGAAAAGTCGGTACATGTATAAATGAATACAGGGGTATACAGAAACAATGGGACAACAGCAGTTGGGGAATGATACATCACGGAGCATCAAGTTCTTGAGCACTTAAAGGAGAAGACTGGGGGGAATCGTCCACTCTGGAGGTATCGTCTAAGCTATTCAGGTAGCTGTTGAAGGCAGACCATATATTTTTGGGGCGGGAGCGAGCTGGTATCATACCAATTAACTCTTCTTCACAATTTCGGGACCACATGAGTAAATTGAACCATTTCTGGAATGAAGGGGGGGTGGAGCTCTTCCAATTCTGTAAAACACATTTTTTAGCTACTATACAGCTAACATTCAGGAACATAGCCATAGTTTTAGCCCCTTCAGTCTGCCATACCCCAAACAGAACTCCCAACGGGTTGGGGTCAACCACAGAATCAGTGATTTCGGATAGTGTTTTCATGATCTTGCCCCAGAATGCGGCTAGTCCTGGGCAGTCCCAGAACATGTGTAAATGGCCAGCACCCTCCGCGCCGCAGCAAGGGCAGAGCCGTGGGTCAGAATGCGCAAACCCAGAAATCCTGTGCGGGGTGTAGTATAGCCTGTTTAGTAATTTATACTGTATGGTTCGATAGCAAAAGTTTAAGGAAACCCTGTTGGTATGAGAGCACATCTTCTCCCACAGATGGTCAGTGAGTTCCAACTCCAGCTCGGACGCCCAGTTGTCCCGGGCCTTGGAGGGTTGGGGGCGGGGGGGTCAGCGGTCAGTAAGAGCTTGTACAGTGAAGAAACCACCCCACGGGCGCCGCCCAAATTGGCGATGTAGGCAATCCCAGGGCAGTCCGGGGGTTCATTGGAGAAGTCAGGCCATGCATTTCGTAAGGCGCACAGAGTCTGTAAAACTGCAGAGTTTCCAGTGCGGAACCCGAGTGACTCAGCCTCCACGTTTGTGGCGTTATAAACTGCCCCTCTGGGTAGAAGTCAGTTAGAGCATGATACCCCAGGGCCTCCCAGTGTCACGCCAGGGCGGTATCATATGTGGGTTCCAGCCCGGGAAATCGCCAGGCGGGGAGCCACTTGTAGTATGGGTGGTGGTGTTCGGCACAAGTCTCGAATATCCGACCCCAGGCTTGCACAGTGGTTTGGACCGGGTCAATGGGCGACTCCTGTTCGTACTGTTGATGTAGAATTAAAGACTTTACGTTGGTGCCTGGTGCTGCCAGTGTTTCCAGCTTGACATGGGGACGAGATGGCCAGGATACCAGTAAGAAGCGAACTGCGCCTGTGCTGCGATCCAGTACCGTAGCATATCAGGGGCGGTGAAACCCCCTCTATAATAGGGGAGTGTCATGTCTGACAATTTTTTTACGCACATTGCCAGAGTGCCATAAGAATTGAGCCTACTGCTTGTGTAGGTTTGTAAAGTATCCCTTTCCGGGCCAGATAGGCACATTGCTGAATATGTACAGCAACTTGGGGAGTAAAATCATCTTCACCAGTGAGTCTCCCGGCTAGTGATGGCGGAAGAGTGCGCCAGCGTGACATTTTGGCCTCGGCTTGCTCTGCCGCAGCCAGGTAGTTATCTGCTAGTAATGTATCTTTGGTCAGGGACACCTGGACTCCCAGATATTTGATCCCATCAGGGGACCAGCGAAGTGGGTACTCAGTGGCGGGCTGTCGCGTGGAGCTGGTGTGAGGGGGGGGGGGGGAGATCTCGGATTTAGTATAATTTATAGTGAACCCGGAATGTGTGCCTATATGGGTGATATTGCGTACGACTGGGTCAAGATGAACAGCAGGGTCTCTGATGAACAAAACACGTCATCCGCATAGAGCAAAATAATTTCGGGGGAGTCTTTAAGTCGTATCCCTTTACGTGAGTGTCGCTCCTGACATAGTCCGCCATTGGCTCTATTGCCAGGACGAACACGATCGGAGAGTACGGGCAACCCTGTCGGGAGCCTCTAAAGAGAGGGATCAGGCCCGACGTCTGGGAGTTGACACGAACCCTGGCCACCAGGGAGGTGTACAATAACTTAATATATGCAATCATGTTAGACCCTTTGCCCATAGTTTCCAACACCAGCCAGATATACTTCCAGGACACCATGTCTAATGCCTTCTGGGCATCCAGCGTGACCGCGACTGCACTCGCACCCTGGTCAATACGCGACATGACATTAAGTAACCTTCTGATGTTATGGGATGTGGACCTCCCAGGCACGAAGCCGGACTGGTTGTCATGGACCATATATGACATGACCGGGAGGAAGCGATTGGCAATTACTTTGGTGAAAGTTTTAATGTCAAAATTAATTAACAAGAGGGACCTGTATGATCCACACTCATCGTTGGGCTTACCGGGTTTAAGTAGAACCGTTATAACGGCCTCACGTAATGTTGGGGGAAGGGGCCCTAGCCGGAGTGGCTCGTTCCACACTTCAAGTAGTTTGGGGGCCAGTATAGCCACGTGCTCCTGGTAAAATTCTGCGGTAAGCCCGTCGGGATCCGGTGCCTTTCCCTTAGGGAACTTGGATATGGCCTTAACTATTTCATCTAGTAGGATGGGGGAGTCTAGTTGGTCTCCGGTTGCAGGGGAAATATAAGTCGTTTCTACGGCATCCTCCATGCGCCCTTTAAGGGCGTTTTCAAGGACCCCAATAATATGCAGGTTGTTTCTGCGAGAGCGCGATTCCAAGTCGTCGCACTTTGCTCCCACACTCTTCATGTCGCGCGACAAGGAGGCAACTGTGTTCTGCAGCACATGAATTTCATCTTCATTCGCTGACATCCTATTTTCGGCATCAGTGATTCTGGTCCCCGCTTGATCCACTAGTGTTTTTAGGGAGGTGACATTGGCACTGATGTCATCCAACTTCTCATGAAAGGAGGTGAAATTTTTGGCCATAGATTCCATAAGTGTAGTCAAATCAGGGGCCATTGCACAGGGGTGAGGGTCAGCCTCAGGTTCCTCTTGCAGAGTGTTAGGGAGAATTCTCTCTTTAGGCTGAATTTCCTAACCTAGCGAGTCCCCCAGCAGCTTTGCTGGATTTCTGGAGTTTGTTTTTTTCTCCTGCCAAGAGTGAGACTCTTTCTCCCCTTCTTGGACATGATTTATGGTGTTCCTTTGAGTGCTTATGTGTTTTATGGGCTATGGGGTCCTTTACTCCATAGGGTCTCGTGTTTTTACTATGTGTGTTACACAGGGGTGTCATAGTGACACCCCACAAGAGACTCCATACCCGGGGACTGACTGTCTCCCAGGGCATGTAAAGTCACCATTGGCTTTACTAGTCCCAAATTATTAACAGAAACCGGTACAAACCATAATATTGTGGACGTACTGGTCGGGGCAATTTGATTGCCCCGGGGTCTGTTAGTCAAGGGGGCACGTCTCTGTCCCCCCCTGATCGAGTTTTGGCTGGTGGCAGTGGATACTACTTTTTATATTCAACCGCGAATATATCCCTATGGGATTTTCCCATTGTTCAAGGCTACCAACTTTAATTATTTAATTCTCATAGCCTCGAACATACCGCCGGTTTATTTAATATTAATTCGCCGGTTGGTATTTTTTGCCAGGACTCGATTCTAAAATGGTGTTTGTGTTCTCTTCTGTGACTCCAACCCAAGCCGAGCCCTTTGTTCCACTTTTTGGCGGGCCTCTCCACAGAAGCCTCCAAAAGTGGTGCCACTCTGTCTGGGTACCACAGGGGGTGTGGGAGGGGGTTTAGGCACCCTGGACTGAGTTACCTTGGTAATTCAAGTCGCACTCTTGTGTGATTGGCCCAAGTGGTGAGCCGGCCGGCTCACCACTTAGCATGTGTGATTGACAGCTAGGCTGAGTGAATGGGGGTGTGCTGCATAAAAGCAGGGCTTTGGGGACTGGAACTTCAGAAGTCGTCACAGGACCTGAGAATCCGACGAGGGAGAAGCTGAGCCGACCTACCACGACGACACCACCGGTGGAGCCCTGCAGAACCGACTCACCACTTCCCGACGACAGAGAAGATCTCCCGGCTGGAGAGGCTTCTTCCCCTGACTGGTGGGCACAACCAGTTTACCTTCTTTTCCTCACATCCCAGGACGTCTTGTGGTCGAATTGCCCATGCCAAGCACCCCGGCAACCGGATAGCCACCTACCACTGGACCGCGAATAAAAGGACCGCTCCTTTTTACCTGAGAACTCCACGGCTGGTTTCTTCCCTGGCAGTGCAACAGACTCCTGTCTTCCTCCCCGACGAGATCCTCTCTTCCCCCAGACGAAGCACCAACTTGCATCCGCTGCCAGGAACAACTGCCCCCGCTGGAGTATTCTCGCCACTTTAAGGTACCGTGCCCGCCAGGCCTCCCTTTCTAAAGATTGCTACAAGGTAATAATCCCTTAACCTTCTGGATTGGGCTGACCGCCTTGACCTTCTAACTGGTCCCTTTCTTTTGGTCCAACTCTTTTTGAACCTTTGCAAGACTCTTGTGCACTGCAACCGTGTGACCTTGGACACATTTCGTTCTGATCCCCTTAAAGTAGATCCGGCCTACTGAACTCTAACTTCACGGTTTTACTTGCCTTCCTCTCTTGTTTTTTTCTTGTGAAAGTGTTGGGACCTGTTTCATATTATACTCTGCTTTTCTCTCCCTTTTTAAAACAAACTATTAGAGTGCCACCTGCGTTAAGCGCCCACCGCTGTCTGAAAATAAGTGGGGCTTTATTTAAGAATTGTCTAATATTCTTTTAAGGGAGTGTATATCTTTTAGTGACCGTGTTTTTGAACTGCTTAACATAGTGCCTGTGTGTTTTTCTAGATGTGTTTTTTAAATAATTATATCTCTTTTACACCAAGCTCTCGTCAGTGTTTACTTGTTCTACTGTGTTCTTTTGACCTATTGTGAATACTCTGTATACTGCCTAACTCTTCTTGAGGGAAGTCTGACTGCTCAGCCACAGCTACCAAGTGAATCTGTGTGGTACAGACTGCTACCAAGTGGGTTTACTGCCAAACACCTGTAGTCTTAAATCTTTTGCAGTGGTCCCATAGGGAACTGCACAGGTTTCTGCCTAACGCAGGGATGATGTGTGTCCTGCCTCAGCCCTCAGGACAGTCTTGGTAAATTTATCCATGGCTCCCCCTTAGAGGTCCCTCTAGATCTGTTTGACATTGCTGGTATAACCCCGGATGAGGCCGGGGCGCACAGGTGCAGCCAATGGGGGAGGGTGTATGGCCAAGAGTCCGAGGTATTGGAGGACAGTAGGCACTACACCTGTGTCAGTGGTGTGGACAGGCTATGGCAGCAGTGGAGGCAAGGAGGCTGCAGCCGGATGGGGAGCGTTAGGCCACTCAGAGGCCAAGAGGGGGAGGCCGCCAACCCACGAAGGCAAGCAGCCACCTGGCAAACTGCAGTAGTTGTGGTTTAAGGGTTCACTCCTTTATTATGTTGGGCGGCGCTGTGTAAATTCAGCCCAACAGGTCTCGTTCCCCCAGGAGCCACGTTGCTGCAAAAAAGGGGGGAAATGCAGGCCAAGCGCACACGTTCGTATGGGCCCTTTGATTGTAAGTGATCGGCAGCAACGGGGGGCTATGGTGCGGCCCGGAGCCCCAGTGATAGGGGATGGGAAGGTGTCCAGTGCTGTTGGCACAAGTTCCTGTGAGCTCACTCTCCAGAGTAGGCAGGCAGGGTAAGATGACCCAACCCAGAGTAGGAGGAAGATTTCCGCGGTCCCAATTAGCAACAAGGCGGGGGGCTGAAGGCTGGCCCGGGGGGCCCTGCAACAACCCCAATATGGGCTCCTCCCCCGTTCCTCACCTGGTCAGTATGGGCCTCTGCACAGGCCCGCAGGCCACGGACCGCAAGCGGCAGCCAGGCTCCAGCCCAGCCGCCTCACGTTCAATAGTGGAGGATCTGGCACTGGAGGCGAGGGAGGGCGTGCTCCAGCACAGGCCCCTGCGGCGGACCCGCTCGCGCAACGGTGCGCACCGAGGGGGGTGCGCACAGCTGATGGTGCAGTCCCACCTACCAGCGACCGGTCGCAGTCAACACAGTGAGGGCCCTCAGCAGGGGGGCGGAGCACCCGGGTACCACACCTCGTGCTCCACCGCCAGCTGCAAGCAAGGGGAGCCGGAGAAGAGGGGGCGGAAGCCGGGCGCACGCAGAGGCCTCTGCAGGTCAACAGGCAGCCGCCGCCGACGTTCCATGGACAGGCTTCCCGAGTCCGATTCGGGCCGGGATTTTTAGGATGCAGGCAGGAGGGAGAGAGCAGCAGCTCAGCTAGATGTGGGGTGTCCAGGTTAAAGTAAGCCGCAGTTGTAGGCGGATTCTCGCCGGAGCCACACGGAGCTCAGAAGCTAAGCAGCCATCTTGGGCTGCTCAACAGCGCCACTGCTATCAATGTATTAGATCATGACATCCTTATGTCATGTCTTGCTTCAGACCTTAGCCAACTAGCTTCTAGCTGGATCAATTCTTTTCTGCAGGGCAGTTTTCATCCAATGCGTGTACAATTATGCATGGAGTCCCTCAGGGTGCATGTTTGTCCCCATTGTTAGTCAATCTTTACATCAGATCACTCTATGATCTGTGGTTTGCCAAATTAAAATATTTTTCTAAACTATGCTGATGATACCAAACTGCTGCTCACACTGTCTGGTGACAAGGCATCAGATACCAGCCAGGTCAAAAATCTTTAATGAGGTCAGCAACTGGATTAGCGATGAATGGCTCTGCTTGCTATTGGCGGCCCAAAACACGACTAAGAAATTGGGAAGTGCTTACGATTCCATGCTACCGGGCACATATTGCATCCCAATAGTAAGGAAGGCTAAGTCGTTCGGAATCTACCTAAACTCTGACATGAACATGAATGCTCATGTCTCTTCCATGGTTAGTGCCTGTCACAGCTATCTCTGCCTGCTTCGGCAGATCAAACACTTTATAGCTTCAATTGAACCCAGCAAAGACTAAGATGGTTCTTTTTGGCCCTAAGGGGAGAGTCACAGAGGAGAAGCAATTATTCTTCCCACACATTCTAGGTGAGAAACTTCAGTTTTCCACAAAAAAAGATAATATGGCCTGTGTCTGACAAGAGAACCTTACAAAAACAGAAAGGAGCAGGGAAACTCTATACTCTGGACCAGAGTATTATTGTACCACAGAAATCCGGAAAAATTGTCCAGAGAGCAGAACTGTGTTGCTTACAAATTGTATCAATTTTATTTAGTCATGATACAGGAATTTGAAAAATAGTCAATTAATGACACAGTGCTTTAAAGAACATATTATTACATATCACAATAGAGGTACATATAAAACATGGCTAAAATGAGTCCATCATCCAAACCATTCATAGTGCAGCATTCAACCCATACAACATTCAACGTGACAGACAACAATAGCTAAAATTGACAAAATTAATTCATAATGGGGAGCGAGCACAATCCTCACATCCCATCTAATGATTTTAATATATTTTGTTTTTTTTTGTTTTATAGAAGCAGAGAAACATACAATAGAAAAAATGTATTAAAACAATCTATAGCAAGGGCGGATCTAGAGGTGAACATATGGTGTAGATCACATCCCTTGGGGACAAAACTGACAAGAGAACCTTGGCAGTGAAGCCCAGGTACGTGTTAAGGTGAAGAATGTTCTTCTCTTTCTGCCCTTAGAACATGCAATGGTTGTAGGGGCAATGACGAACACTCATCTGGACTACTGCAACAGTTTGATGAATAGTATTCCAGCCAAGCAGATGTACAGACTCAAGAGGGCCCACAATGTAGCGATTAGATTGGTAGGACATTTGGGGAAAAGGGACCATGTATCCTCTCTTTGTAGATCTCTGCATTGGTTGGCGGTCGAGGACCGAATGAAGTTTAAAGTAGCTTGCTTGATATTTAAATGTCTTAATGGCTTCGCCAAAGAGGATCTCAGTGAAAGGTGCACCGTTATTATCCGGCCAGAGCATTGTGCTTAGGAGACAAACTGTTGTGGACTGTTCCACGTTCTAAACTTGTCTCCAGAGGGGAAAGGAGACTTGGGGTCTTTGGACCAAAGCTCTGGAATCACCTTCCCCTGGAGATTAGAGCTCGTCAGTCATTGGGTCGGTTCAGAAAGGCTTTAAAAACTCAATTGTTCAAGTAGGCCGTTCAACCCAGAGATATGATATTCGTTCTGTGACACCTTGATTATAGTTGTGTTGACCATCTGCGCCTGGATACAGTTAAGTCTGTCTTGGAGCGCGGTAGAAATAATCAAAACCAAATATCAGACACCAATGTTGCTACCATCACCAAGTCCATTATCAGGAGTAAGGTACACTATGCAAATGCTTTGCTGATGGGTGCACAGGCAGATGAAGTTGCCAGACTGTCAGGATGGAGGCCGGTGTAGCCAGCTGATCTCATATCATGCCCACATTGGAAAAACTTAATTGGCTGTCTGTTGCACAACAGATCAAGTTCAAGGCCTTAACCATCACCCATAAATGTCTGTATGGTGAAGATCGGTTACAGTGGTACAAGCCTCCCTGCTCCCTGCATTCCAGCTCGCAGCAGTTACTAAAACGCATCAAGCGTACTCAAGCAGGTGGCAGATCATTTCTGTTCCTTGTACCTACCCCATGGAACACACTACCACTGTGCATTACACTTCATCCCATTCTTGCATCCCTCCGGAAAAGTCTGAAAACTTTCCTATTCTCTGAATCTTTTATCTAGTTACTTTACACTCTGAAAACCCACCCCCTGATGTGCTGGCTCTGTTTAACAGATACCTGTTGCTGTTTTGTTTCGTCTCATGTTACAGACCTTTAATGCCCATGGGTTTCAGCACTATGTAAATAAATAAAAAAATTAAAATGCTTGTTTCGCGTTCCTCACCTCATGACGTGCGAAAGCCTTGAGGTGTTCCGGAGGCGACCGCGATAAAATCTCTCTCCACCTCGACAAATGGTTTTTCAGAGATCTTGGGGTCAATGCGCACGCAAGAATCCCAGTGACCGAGCTCCAAAAACTGTAAGCAGAGCGAATGGTGGTCTGGCGCCAGGAAGGATCCCTTGCAGGAGGAGCACTGAGTAATCCCGCTCCTGACCAACATACGCTGGGGAGTGAGGCGCCAGGGCCGTAGAACAGGATGAAACAGGGAAACAAAGCTGCTACGCCACAAAGAAATTGCACTGTGGTGCGAGGGCAGTTTAGTTTCCCATCCTTGCGAAAAAGAGGATTGAGGTGAGGTGTCAGTGGGTGGGGTCAGCTGTGTGTGGTGCTCTCTAAATTTAAAGGGGAAAAACACATTTTTGTGTGGAAAAATGGTTCTGGTACCTTGCAGTATGGAAGAAAAGGGGTAGGACATGACTATGCAAAGGTTAGCTAGATCAGAGTGGTGATTTTGGGGCTATAACACAAGGTCTCGACAACCTATCATTTTGACCCCTTAAGAGGGCACTCAGATTAACATAAATATATCTTAGTATAAATGCTTTGATTTTTTGGTATATTTGTAAAAATATTTATACCTATATGAGCGTAACCAATTGCACAAGACTTGCACCATTCTACACTCTTTATGCAAATATTTTGCTGCCTGACGAACCCCACTGGAGTAATCTGGCTGACTTTTTGACCTGGTAACTGGAACTCTCTCAACTTCCCTTTCCTTTTCAGCATTTGGCCTGGACGACAAAAAAATTGAAAGGACAACTAAATTAACTTTACATTGATTTATATAATCATATTATTTCAAAATGCATCACATCAGAGAACATAATTTACAATTCTTTGAAACATTCAACTGTAATAAAACAGTAATATAAAACCTAAGTGTTTCTTTTAAAATGACTACACATCGTGTATGCTTCTGAACATGAACAGGTCTGCTGCAATCGCTCCGATTAAATACTTTATCTAAAAGCATAATTGTTTATATATGGCTCCCATTATAGGCTGCAAATAAATGTTTTTATATACACTAGGGATATATAGCGAACACAGAAATACTAAGAAAGATTTTCCTGATACAGGGCTCATCACTCACTCGTACAGCAAATGGGAATTTGAACTCTCAGATCTCAGTACTCTTAGATCAGTACGACATAGTCCTTGTATAGCACAGAGCTCCATCAAAGGTGTTATCTAACTTCACAGAGCCCTCTAGTCTTAGAACCAAGTTGATAATGTTCACGTTTGATAACCCATGCAATCATATGCGAATAGATTTTTAAGAACAAAAAATGAATGGAATTGCAAGACTAATCGATGGAATGATACATATTTACCCTGTGCCGTGAATGATTTGCCTTTTAAAAAAAGGCTGGGCCCATCTTTATTTAGCATAAGGCCCAACGTTCTTATATTAGCGCTGACATTTCCAGCTGAACTCTTCATAGACTAAAATCAGTAAATGTTACTCACCGTAGAGACTACTATACTGAAAGTCCAGTTCCCTGTTCTTCCTAACTATGACTAGCTATTCCATTCAGAAAGAACCATCATATCTTGCACAGGACAGACCTCCAAAAGTCAAAGTTAGGGCGGAGACCACTCAAATGGGCAGGCCATGGTCAGCCCGGAGGAGATACAACAGGGCAAGGATGAGGATGCCTCACCTCACACCACCGATGAGGATGACGAAGTGGAAGACAGCCCTAAGGCCGTTCATGCAGAAGCCCCTAAGGCTTTCAGCTGTCCCACAAAGATGACAAGGAGGTTGACTCAGACCACATGTTCATCCTTGAGGAACCGGTTCACCCCAGGTCTTCGGATTGGGCTCCATTACCTAAAGCGACCGAATTTATGAGAGCCAAGCTATGAAAGCCGCTGGACAAAGTATGGGCAAGGCTCAAAGCCGAGTGCTCGGGCTGGAGATTGAGGGGAAGGTGGAGCTCACTCCAGAATTGAATGCTAGGGTGATCATTTTTTGGGTAAAAAGACTAAGGACCCCAAGAAGGTTATAGATCAGGCATGGAAGTCATGCAAGGATAAGTTCCTGCATGTCACAACCATTGGCGAAAATACTTTACCTGTCTAAGAAAGCACTCGAGACGGGCAGATCCAAAGACACGCTCACTTTATGCTTCTTGGGCAATGCCAATTGCACGATCTTGGCAGCTAGACGGAGGGGGGATCCTAATGAAAATTGACCCAAAGCTGGGGGAGCTCTCCACATCTGAATCAGGGCCAGCCGTCTAAAAATGTTTGTTCAGCGACAACTTTGTAAAAGAGATGTCAAGTTTGTTGGCATCTTTACGGCTTTGGATAAAGCCCAGACCTCTATGAAGAGACTTTTCTCCACTAAGGCTTTCGCCAGGGCCGGAAGAGGTGGGGGACGCGCCTCTGGCTGCTTCGCATTGGATAGGAGTTCCCAGCAGGTCCATGAGTCATCCAGCTACTTGCAGAACAGATCAGACACTTTCTTCCTCTCGAGAGGCAGAGCCAGTAGTCTCACCTGGAGGCTGCCAGCTCGACAGCCATCATCGGGCTGCAATTGGGTCCCAGCTGCGTAGCGCCAGCATCTCAGGTGTCGATTGGGGGGCAGGACAGCACAATTTGTGCAAGCGTGGGACGCCTCATCAGAAAATGATTGGATCCGAGGTAATGCAAAGGGCTATCGAATAGACTTCTTTGCAGAACCCACTCAGACTCAGCACCCATGCCCCATTGTCGTGCCAGGCACGGACAGGGCAGAGTTAGATGAAGTGCTCAAGCTGGAGCAGAAGGGTGCAATCTGCCGGTGCAGGGAGGCTTATTCAGATCCATCTTCCTCGTCAGGAGGAAAGAGCAGGTTTGCCCAGTAATAAACCTAAAATGCCTGAACGAGTATGTGCTTCTACCGTCACTTCAAGATGGAGGGCATTTACATGCTCAGAGATATACTCCTACCCAATGACTGGCTGGTGCGCTTAGACCTCAAGGACACTTATGTAGCAGTGACCATTTGTCTGCAGCAAACCAGACTGCAGAGATTCAGCTGGAGGTGGATCGACTGGGATTGCACAAGCCTGCCCTTGGGGCTCTCGTCAGCACCCTGGGCCTTCACCAATCTGATTAAACCATCCGACTTGCGGCCGCAGCCCAAAAGGACAGGTTATGGGACTTTAACACTGTTCTGAATCTCCTCTCATGGCCTCACAACCCTGAGCTGTCCCACACTAGGCTATCTGGCAAGCTCACAATGTTGTTATGTCTAGTGTCCTGCAAGAGTGTATCGGATTTTAGAGCCCTAGACTTAGCGGGCCGCATGTACTCACCGGACTGGGTTTTGTTCCACGTTTCCAGGAGGATGACGTGTAACTCTAGAGTGATCACATACCCAGCTTTCAGGGAGCAGCCTAAACTGGGTGCGGTAAAGTGCCTAAAGGCTTACAAGGAGTTGACAACCCACCTTCCAGACAGATAGGAGGGGTCAGTTGTTGATCGCCCTACGCAACCCCCATAAGACAGTCACTGCACCTACCCTGGCAGGCTGGATGCGATAGACACTGCTCAGTTTGGAGCCCACTCAGGGGAGCCATGACCTCTAAGGCTTTACAAGTAGGAGTTAGGCTGTAAGACATTATGATGGATGGCTGACTGGCAAGGAGAGTTGGTCTTGAAGGAATTTTACCTGAAACCGATGGAACAACTGGCATTGTTAGTGGCAACTAACCTTTAAATGCTTTCCTCCCACCTTGACATAGAATGAAGATTTCCCAGAATAACCTATAGAAAAAGTCTTGATTCTATTAAAGACATGGAGGCGAGCATTATCCCCACCAAACGGAAGAATTCAAGTTAGATGTCTGCTGTGCTTAGCAGGATGGGAATGTGACCGTATGATACTGAGTCTTGGCTTATTTTGCGGTTTAATGTTTTTAATGCACTGAATTATTCCCTTCTGCTGTTCTTGTAATGCGGTTACATGGATCATGTTTTCTCTTTCAGATGCTGTGGTTTTCTTCTGGCAGGCTCAACGGATACACCCAGCTGAGGAGCATAGGTCGTCTGTGGCGCACCGTATTGGCAAAGTCATGCTTTTGTGTGATACGAGTGTAATGTGGCCAGAGGTTTGCAGCACCGAAAGAGGAAGCAGGAAGAGGACTCCAGGCTTTTGAGGGGTTAGTTTGACAAGGATTGGTTATGGAAGTTCACGTGTTTCAGTGACTGCAGTTTCAGGCTGGCGACGGCTCCTGGGAAACAGAGTCCGGTGATTTGTCACAAAGTTTGGCTGTTGTTTGAGAGATTTCAGAGTACAAGATAGTTTTAAAGGACTTTCTGAGCAATTTCCTTGCCTAAAATCCTGCTGCTGAGCTATGTTAAATGGTTAATAAAGAAAGCGACGTATAATGCTTGCCTCCGCGCCTTTAATAGAATCAAGACTTTTCTAAAAGTGATTCTGGAAACTCTTCATTGTTCGTTAGTTTGCAAACGCATCCCGGAACCCCCAACTTCTCTGGGCCTACTCATCGGTCTGACCTGCAGCAAAGTGCTTCCTATGGGAAGGCTTATCTGGTCGTGCAGCCCCTCTTTTGGTTCCCACCTCGGCTCTCCACCTCTTCGCTGAAGGAACCACGTTTCCTAGAGCCTCGTGGCAGCGGTCTGCTTTGCAGCAGTTCTCCTGGTACTCTCTTGCCTGTTTCCCATTCCTCCAGTGAAGTAGGCCTCCAGGCGGTTGCCTGTGAGCACTTTGCTTTCCCAGCAGGGCTCGTCTCTGTGGCTCTCCTTCCGCTGTTGGTCACCCTTCCCGCTTTGTCTGCTGTGCAGAGCCCCTCCTTTTCACCACTGAAGTTCTTCATCAGGTTTAAATGCCCCGCGCAGCTGGTTACCAGTCTGAAAACTAGTATGCACATTGCGTTTGATGTTCCTTTCATTCCACATTAACTCCTTCATCCTCTTCCTCGTCTCAGTACTTGAGGCTTTATGGGAGTTCGAGTCGCTAGGAGTTTCAAACTTTGTAATGCTATATTGCTTTACAGTTGTGTTTAAATCAGAAAAATTAGAGACAGAAGATGTTATGTTGGTGTTATGCACATATGAAATGTGAATGGTATTTTGTTCAAGATGTTTGACAAGGAGGTGTTTTAGGATTTCACAACTAGGAGGTATTTGAATAATGAAAATATGCCATCAGTAACTCTAGAATTACATAGTATTCTTCAAATGGAAGAGGAGACTACCACGTCTCTCCTGATGGGGTCACCACTTCTCCCAAACAGCTATCTCCTCCCATGTGATACTCCCTCATACCACCACCTCCAGGGTCAGGATCAGGTAGTAGCTGCTTTCCCCTGGCCACATGGCAGGAGATTTCAGGCTGGGGGATCAGTGATGACTCCATAGGATTCATCACACCGCACTATGATGGGTGAATAGGTGGTAGCCTGAACCAACCGATATACGAATCACCCAGGAAAGCAGTGGCGGCGGAGTCCCGTGACCCCCGTGAGGGTGTTCTGAAACGGGCCCATCCTCCCCACTCCCCCCCCACACGTCCCCCAGCCTGGCATGCTCAAAATGGTGCCCGGTGGCAGGCGATTCAGGGGCAGCGACTGCTTGTCTCCTGCCCACAGAGAGGTGAGGAAAGGTGGTAGGGACCTGGAAGTGAGGGTTCTGGATGGCAGCCCTGCACCGGGAGGGCCCTTCCCTGATGTTACTGGGCCAGTGGTGCCTGCATGAGGTACAGGCACAGCGGCTGGCAGCAGAGGAGTGCTGAACGAGTGGGGCCGAGAGGGTGAACCTGGACGGCTTGAACCCATTCAGTTAGGCGGGGTATGTGACTGTAATCGCTACTGCAGTGACAAATTGCAAGTGTGAGTGACACAGCACCTGTCCTTCTTGAGTGGAGCACCCGCTGGGAGGTAACAGTTGAGAGGAGAGAATGGGGGCCACCGAGACCAAGAAAAGCATAGCATGATGTGCCACGCAGTGATGAAAGAGCACTAATTGAGACACTGTCAGGGTAATTTAGCAGGCATAATTCTGCAGGAGTGGCATGGTGGGTAGGGGATTGGCCCCGCTTGGCCTCAACACCTGTGGGGGACTACCAACTGGAGAGTGAGCCCGGTCCACTCATTGTGCACTTGAAAAGCTTGGAGGAGAGGGAGCACAAACTTAATTTCTCCTGGTGGGGTGGTCTTAAAACGTGCAGCTGGCAAAGAGGTTGGGGGCAGGTTGATGTAGCCAAAATCCTGGCAAAGCAGAAGGGCCCACTTTCTGAGGACATTAAAACAATGATGCAAGTCGGGGCAGAAGAGCCAAGTGCAAGCTCAAATACATACTCCCCCTGGCCAGCAAATACATGAGGAGGAGGCCCCTACAAGGAGACCAAACTTCCAGCTACTCTTGTTAGAAATTAGGAAGGAGATTACCAAGAGTGCGGCTACCCAAACAAAATCAATTGCGGACCTTGATAAGCAGGTTATGGCAGCAGAGAAATGCCTGGAGGACGTGGAATAGTCTCTTTTTAAACAACGGCAGGAGCAGGCAGAATCGTCTGCAAAGGTAGTCAATTTGGGACAGCTGGAGTACGTCCTAACCAGAAACGAAGATATTGAGTCTCGGTTGAGACGTAACAATATTTGTTCGCAGGGAATCCACAGACATGTGGCAGAGGGCGGTTTGGAAGAGGTTGTGGTGGCCTTGTTTCGCCATGTGCTAGGGTAGTCCGATGAGAAGTTCATATTCTTGGACTGTACACATAGGGGTACTCGACATCTCAGCAAGCCAAAAATCTACTTTCGGATGTACTCAAGGGCCCACTTTTACAAACTCAAAGAGAAGTTTATGAGAACAACAAGATCGCAAGGAAAGATTAAATTTAGAGATGCCTCAGTTAAGTTGTTCCGGGACATGGAACAGGCCACGATACAGAAGAGGAAGAGCAAGCGAATGGTCAGAAGCTTGCTCGAGGAGAAAGGTGTGCAATAGAGATGGGCCTTCCCATGCAGACTATTTGAATTCCAAGGCATACAGCATAATGAAGGAGGAGGAAGTTGCGCAGTTAATTGAAATGGGGACTAATGCCGGCTAAGGATGTGCCCCCGGACACTGAGCGGGACCCAAGGCAGAAATGGGGCTCCAGCAAAGATGGTTGGCAGCTGGGGAGTCTGTAACCCAGGGGATGAGGAAGAGGGGAGCTGGTCATGAAGATTACTTGACTAGTCGTATGCCGATCCTGTTTTTGGTCTCCTGGGAGAAACATGCCGCAGGGATGACTGGTGGGGGTGGGTGACTCTTTCTAAGGTATGGGGCAGGCGGTTTGGAGGGGGGATAGCTAAGGTGAATGGGGGAAGGCACAGAATGTGGGGGCGAGAATAAGCTTGCTAGTATGGTTGAGAGTGGTGGAGGGGCACACCAGGATGAGACCCTGAAAATGACCCTCTGGTGGTAGGTTGATGACCGCGTTTGTTGGAGAGTAAGGGAATTGTGAGTTTAGCTGTTTTGACATGGTGGGGATGGTTGAGGGTTTTAGTCTCCCTGCAATAGGGGGAATGGGTCGGGAGGCGACACGGGTGGGGAGGTTTGTTATTACACTTTGGGGTAGGGAGCAGAGTGGGGGGTTGAGGTTGGCATAAGGGAGAGATGGAGATGCAGGGAGGTGTAGGGGCGACACACAGGGATCCACACTTCACAGGGGTCGGTTCTGTTTGGGGATATAAGTAATGTTGCATGTTGGTGGGTGAGCTGGGCTTTATTTCCCTGAACAATAGGGGTCTCAATTTGTCCCAGAAGAGGCAATCCATAATTCGAAGGTTGGGTGAGCTGAAGGCTTCAGTGGCGTTTCTGAAAGAAACGCATATTTTACCGGTAGATGAACAAAGGTTGCGATATGGCGCCTTTCCACACCAATGCTTTGCGTCCTGCGGTCATAATATAATAAAGAGGAGTGGCGATACTCATAGCAAAATGGGTTTGCTTTAAGCATTCCGTGTATAGGGAACCAGACGGGAGGTTTTTGGTCCTTAAGGGTCATTTGGGGGAGGAGACTTTGACCATGGTAGCTTCTTACGCCCCCAATGAGCAAGATGATCACTATATTAGGGAACACTTATCCAAACTGAAATGACTATGTGAGGGTCAGGTGGTTATTGGGGGGACTTTAACTGATAGACACAGCGGTTAAAAATACACTTCGGCCCACAGGGAATGACTCCAGGAATCAGCAAGAACTGGCATGGTTATTGAGGGAATTGGGGTTGAGACATTGAGATTCTTTAGACCGGAGGAGAAGGAATACACTCACTTGCCTCCTATACATAGAGGGTAATCCCGAACGACATGATTATAGTGTCAACGGCTGGTTTCTAAAGTCTTGGGTGTGGCGATAGGGCTCTGTTAATTGTCTGACCATGCACAGGTAGTACTTCGGATTCAGGCTGAGGGGTCAGTGTTGAAAAAGCAGGTACCATGGCGGTTGAACAAATTGGTTCTCTGGGACCAAGCAATTATTTCCTAGAAAACGAGGATGGGATCAGAGACTGGGGGGTAATTTGGGCTACCGCCAAAGTGGTTTTCCGGGGGTAACTTATTAGTCAGATGGCAGCGTTCTTACAGGCATGGAATTCTATTAGGCTTCCATTAGAAAGAGCGCTGGCGGAGGCAGAGGGATCGCACAGGAACAAGTCGTCTAAGCAGGCATTGAGGGAAATGAAAAAGGCCTGTAGCCTGCTTGAAGCACATATGGCAGACCATTCTGCCCAATTAATATTACAGGCCAGACAATCCTACTATGGGAAAGGAAATCAAGAAAACCGGTTCTTGGCTGCCAAATTGCAAAGCGTTGTCAGAGAAATTTTAGCAGAGTTGAGGGGGAAAGGTAATAGGATACTAAGGTTCGAAATCAATAAAATGCAGATTATTGAATCCTACTATAGGAAGTCAGTGGATAGGGAAGATTATTGAGGAGGTGCAGCAGTTAGACTTCTTAGGGAAAGCTAATTTGTCTAAGGTAACGGCAGAGGACAGAGGCATTGGAGGCGCCTATTAGTCAGGAAGATGTAGGGAGGGCAATTGATTTCTGCCCCGAAATAAAGCGCTGGGGTCGTATGGTTTTGGGAATGGCTTCTATAAGAATTTGAAGCCCTGGCTGGTCCAGCCCCTGACCAAGTTTTTTTAATATTGTTTAGTCTCAAGGAGTGTTATTACAGGATATAGGGGGCTCCATCATGACCTTTCTGCTTAAACGGAAAAAAGACCTGATGGACTGTGCGAGATACCGCCAGATTTCTCTCTTTAATGGGGACGGCAAGATTTATGTGAAAATAATAGCGACCTGTCTGATGCAGGTTTTCCTTAAAATCATTCATACGGATCAGTCAGGTTTCATAGAGGGGCAGGACAGGCATAACATTTGAAGGCCAGTGAGCCTTATCAGCTTGGAAAAGCGAACTGGCCATCAATGGCGATTGCGGCTTTAGACGCAAGGTGAGCATTTGACAGTATGGATTGGGGTTATTTGAGGCACAAGTTGGGCGGGTTTGGGTTTGGCCCTAGATTTACATTGGAAATCTTGGCAAACTTTCAAATTCCTAGCTGGTGAATTAACGTGAAGGGGAACCTTTCGGTCAAGAGTAATATCAAGAAAGGCACGCTGACGGGCTGCCTGCTCTCCCTCTTAGACCTTGGAAGGTTATGGAGCCGCTAGGGAACATGAATATGACTGGGAAAATCCGCTGGTGGAAGGGATTCAATGCAGATTTAAAGTACATAAGCTAGCAGTATAAGTGGACAATGTTTTGTAATTCCTTCAGAAGGGTAGGTCGCTCCCAGGGTGAGGGACATTTTACTGGGTTTTCTGGAGGTCTCTGGATTTGGGCTAAATTACTCTAAGTCAAAAGCTCTTACTGTCTCTGAGAACCTGGGAGAGGTGAGAGAGTAGAGTAATAGTTATCCCCTGAAATGGGAACGGGAGAGTGTGGAGTATCTGGGGGTTCAACCGACATACGATTATAGAGATTCGTATAAGGCGAATACCCTCCTTTATGGAATAAATTAATGGAGGATCTCAAACGATGGGATATGCAGGAGCAGTCTTGGTCAAAATGAGTGACATTGCTCCTCAGATTGATATATGCATTTCAGGCCATCACAATCCAAATCCAAGCTGCGATTACTCAAATTGCAAAAAGAACTCTTCACTTTCATCTGGAACTAGCAGAAGTACCCTTTCTACGAACGGGGTCTGTAGACAGACATGAGAACACTGATCCTGTAGGTCGCTGTTCCGAATCGCTTATCGATTGATGTGCTTTGCACCCTGAAGTAAACTGCTCAGCGAATGGGCGTGTGTGGCTGGCTGACATACCCAGGTGCAGACGTTCGTGGGGGTGCAGCGGGGGCAAGAGTTGGTGTGCTGCTGCATACTGAGACAGTCTGTCCTCTCCCCACTCGTCGCCTCACCCTGGCATGGTGCAGTTCATTTGGTGCCTTGCAGTGCAAACATCTTGGAAGCCGTGCATCGTAGGGCCTGGACCTTGACTTTTGTTCCTCGTGTCCCAACTGGTCCTATGACCACATTGATGTTTCGCCGATTTCAGGCAATCATCTCATGTGTGAAGGTGCTGAAATCCAGGGAAAGCGGTGGTGTGTCCAAATGTCATGTAACTAGTAATGTCCGGAGGCGGAAGTCGGCAGATACCTGCCCAAGTCACACCAATGTTGGAATGGTCGGCGAAACCAGTGGATAAGAGATGTGTGAGGTGCAGCAAGGGGGAACAGATATCCCGTTGGCGATGCTCCCATTTGTGGGTGATGGAGCCTGGGGGGATGCTGCTGGACACAACCAAATGCACCCTATGGTACTGGAATAGAGCACTACGGAAGAAGGGAATTGCGGTGGGACTAGGCCAGTTATTTCCGGTCAGCTTTAATTTGGATTTTGGGCCTGGGAGAGCTGCAAAGTCTTGGAATGATTGGAGAGGGGAAATGTCTATTAGGCTTAGGGACTTTTATAGGGAGGGATGCCTCTCTCCTTTGAACAATGCAAAGCCCAGTTTGATATAAGGGAACAGGAGCAATTTTGGTATACACAAGTGAGGCATTGGATAACTAATAGGTTTGTGAAGGCGTCAGGGACATGAGGAACCAGGTGGCTTGGAACACTCAATGCACGAAGAGGGCGCCTCCAAAGGAGTGTAATGCATATATAAATTGCTGATCGCTGCCACAATGGAGTAGACATGGCCCTTTATGGAGAGATGGGAAAGGAATTAGAGTTGACTATCTCTGATGTGGAATGGGGACAGAAATGGGCAAGTTCAAACAAATCCTCTAGATGTGCCACCATCCATTAAGGAATCGGCGTATAAGATCTATTTTAGGTGGTATCTAACACCAAAACGCATTCATAAGATCATGGGACACGGTTCTCTGATGTGTTGGAGGCATTGTGGATGTACCCGAGATTTGAGTCATATGTGGTGGTCCTGCCCACGGGCGCAAATATATTGTAAAGAAATCTCAGGCCATAATAAGGAGATCATAGGGAGTACGCTCCTATTGGATCCGGTTCTTGTGGTGCTTTGGGCGGTGGCAGAGGGTAGCTATGCAGCAACTGGGGCATCAGCAGCACTCCTCACTCATCTCTTGATGAGCGAGAACGGCTCTGGCTCACTGTTGGAAATCTAAGGAGGGTCCCATTGAAGCACTGTGGTGGGTTAAAATCTGGGGAATTGTGGCTATGGGAAAGATTTGGGCCTTAGCAAATGTAAGTTATCAAAACATTTTGAAAGTGTGGATGCTATTTTATGATAAAGTGAAGGACAGAGAACATCTATATTTTTCAAGTGCCAGCTGTTGAGAAACCTTTCTATACTGTAAGAGGGTCTGTGTTGTCTGGCGGTGGGGGAGGCGCTGGTGGGCAAGGGGGGAAATTAAGGTCGGGTTTGTTTCGACTAGCTGACAGAAGCTGTGAACAGTCTTTTCACCATATTGCTGGCATGGTTGAAGGGTGTGGGTGGGGGGGGTTTGTTCAAAACAGGAGTCAGCAGGTGGTGGCCAGTGGTGTGGTTCGGCCCCATGATGGGCTCATTTTTCGTTTGGAGGCTCCTGCAGCTCCCTTGACTCCCTGGGCTGCCTCATGGGCACAGTCCGCTCGCGCTCTCTACCTCTCCCGGCCTTGTGGCTATGAGCCACGCTGTAGGACCCCTCCTCACCCAGAGTGCCACACTACCTTCTTAAGTGCCTGAACCCCAAACCAGGAGCACTAGTTGCTCAAGCAGTTAGTTGAGCAAGGCTATACCCATTGGTTCCGGGATCAGTGAAGGATATTTTCTTCAGGATGCTATAGTTTTTGGTTTGAGAGTCCTCTTGCAGCCATGCAACAGCGCACACCCCCCGCCGAGGCCAGTATATTGAGCTGTTTCCTGTGATCTTAGTTCCCTATTTCTATGCATTTAGCACACATCAGGATCACTATTTAGCCTCACTGATTTACTGGCTCATTCCAAACACTCTGAAGGACTCTAGCATCAAGCCCTGCTTGAACTGTGGGAGGCAAGTGTTTGTGTTGGACCCCCACAGGCTATGCCTTTTCTGCCTTGGGGAGAGACCATGATATGGAGCATTGCGGCTCCTAGAAGTCCATGCACCCTATGGCCCTCAGGGAGAGTGCTGCAAATTTCTTTGCTTTCTACTACATACATCGTAGTAAAAAGACCCCCTTCAAAGTCCCCACTCGGGGAGACCAAAATGACCATGGTTGAGGAGCTGATAAGTAAGGATAAAAAGCATAGAAAGAGGTTCCTCTCTACCAGTGACTATCCCAGACAATATTGCTGCTCCTCTAAGAAGTGAAGTCCTCACTCCCACCCCAGAGCCACCTCAGAGAACTCGCCACTTACACAAGTATCATTTCCCTCAAAGTCCTCCACTTGGAGGAATGGGGAAATAGTCTTGCCTCATATGTTGGATATCTTTGCCAACGTCCCGACCCTAGCGGTGCCCTTGGTCTCACTGTGCTTAGAGGCGCCGACAGAGGTGCTGCGGAGGACAGCAACCTCATGTCTGTCTGTTCCAGCTCCTCCACTTGATTCCAGTAGCTGGAACACTGTGGCTTCCTCGTCAGTCATTTAAGGCCCAGTGATGGCTCTACCAGTGCTTCCCCGAATACGTACCTCTTCGCAGAAGCCCATTCTTGTCAAAGATGTTAAGTCGTTGCCAAAGCAGGGGATTGTCTCCCCTTTGGTTTAAACCATTATATTTAGGGGTCACAGTACTTTCCCTGAAGAGTTGGGGAATGATTCTGCAGGCTTGGTTTCTCGCTTGCAAGGGGGCGCCAGTGGCTTAGATACCTCTCTGGACTAAACATGTCTCAAGGTTGCTTTCAAAAGGCGTTAACGGCACATTGCAATTGACTGCATTGCCGAAATCCAAATCCAAATTATTTTATCTTGGCCAAGTAGAAGGGGAAACGCTGAGCAACCAAAACACTAATTCTCGAAGGATTGTTATGCACTAATCTGAAGAACAATGGACTCCAAAACATGGGGGAAACACGGGGAGGGAAGCTATGCCGTTGGGTGCTCTTGTTTGAGAAAATGTCTCAGATTTGAGTATTAGTATAGACTTTAGTCATGTGCTCAATTTCCAGTATTATCATGGAAACTAAAAAGGGGACTGGGCAACAAGTTACACATCAGTCATTAGTACCTAGACAGAAAGGTGGGTGAACAACAGCCAGACAGTTCCCTTGACATGCAGGCAATAACGGCCATCATTTTGCAATTCGAGCATTTGGATAGCTTTAGGTCACACAGCATTCACCAAGACTACTTTGATCTGCTCTCCCCCCCTCAAACCCTCTATGCCCTATCCACATACCTGCTTAGAGTGAACGTATCCTCTTCTCTTTGCCTCGTGTCTTCTGCCCCCCTAATCCCAAAAAAACAAAAGAAATGTAAACAATATTGACAACTCCCTTTCGCTGGTACACATTTCCACAGCAGCCAACATGTGATTTGATTTCTTTGCACAGCTGGATTGATTTCATGCTTGCAGGCTCATATCACTGTGCTCAAAATGAGAATATGAAATCCTGTGGCCAAAGAGGATTACTTGAACCATACCCGAACGAGACTCAGGTTGATATGTTTCGCTCCCCGGCAGTTTCAGAACCTTCTCAGAGTTAGGAACAATTGTAAACAATTCAGATTTCTTTTTAAGAACCCCGTTCACCCAGGCACCGGGGTACTAATAATATGGTTTGTAGACTTGACTTAAGGCTCCCCCTTTGTTTGAAAACATATCAATTGTTTCTTGAGTATAAGAGTGATTTATTACACACTTAAAGGAGACACATGTTTCCACATGAGTAATTTTCAAGGCTGTGGTGAGTTTACAAAATGTGCAAGTGTTCATAATTTCATGTGAACAATCGAGTAGTGAAAAACAAGGTGAGTTGTCAGTGTTGCATTTGGTTGTGTTGTGACATATTGGTGCACAGATGAGATGTGGTGATAGTGACAAGGATGCGCATGTCACACGGAACCAACATACTGCATTAGTGTCATGGTGATGGTTGAGTGACAAGTAATGTGAAAATGCATTACGATGAGTATGATTATATACATTTGGAAATTACGAGTCTAAGGTAACATTGTTGAAAACATTTAGAAGGACATGTCAAGCTGGTAGGCGGCAGCAAGGAAGAAGAGGAGAAAAACTAAGGGAGAAAAAAAAGAGGGAAATAGTTGTTGGGGGTGTGAGTACCTGGCCCTGTGTGCCCATGGAAAAGGGTTCACTGGTTAGTCTGGTTCCTTATTATGTGTGATATGCGTGATAAAGTTATTGTGGAATAGAGATCTCGAGTAAGGGCTCTTGTTGGGTAATCGTAGATAAGCGGTTAGGTACCTGTGTGGTCACAAATAAGGCTAAGGAGATGGTCTCTGAGAGTTAGTATTGAGTGGTGGGGGTGTAAAAGGACGGCCTGGCAATAGTGCCATGGGTAGAGGCTGGGTTCCCAAGTGGTGCATTTGGTGCTTGCGAATAGGAATCCTGCGTGCAACATTGTGAGTGACTGTTAGTCTCATGGTGTCGTGCCATGAGTGCTTGGAGTCATGTATAATTGGTAGGCTGGCACCGGGTATGATGAGGGTCAAGACGACTCATTTATTGTTTGACAACTTTCAAGTCTACAACGCACATTATCAGTACTGCAGCAACCAGTTGAACAGGGTTACAAAAAACCCTCTTCTAACTCACTGGGAAGGAAGAGCACAGTCTCTCAAGAACCTCTCACCAGTGGCAGGACCCATTCCCAACCATCCTAATCAGCGCAGTGATCTGTATATTCTAGTGTTCTACCCCAATTCCAGTACTATTTTGCTCCTGGGCCAATGATGAATTGCTATCACAAGACCAACCCAAAAACCTGACATTGTTCCTTAGACTCCAGCGACTCAAACCCTTCACGAAGGGGGTTGTCCATTGAAGGAGGTTGCAAGTCGATCAGATGCACAAGCTTTAAACTGGCACTGTAACAATGAATCAGTTCCTTCAGGAATGAGAATGTCCTGAAGGGCATCCATTGCATCTCTTCATAGGCATGCATAATGCAAGAACTAGAAGACAACAGAAATTATACAGTTTGGTAAGTAAAATAACACCTTGAGTAAACAAAAGGCATCAGCCTCATCAAGGTCTGCACTAGGAAGCAGGTTACACCTGTATGCTTAAAAAGGATCAAATTTAGAGGTCACAAAACCTTTGGTATTTAGCAATGTTTCCAAATGAACCTGCAGTGAGTAAGGCAGCGGTTGCAACATAAAACAGCCTGTGTCATTTTAGAATGAAAAGTATTAGTAGGCATTTCCGTCTAAACAAGTTAACCTACATCTAGGTCTACTTGCCTCCCTCTACCCTATTATCCCTTACATTACCAAAAACTTCTGGATCTGACAATGTAAATTGTAATATTCTGCTCCGTAGCTCAAATTAGTTTGTACTACAAATGAACACAATTCTGAAATAAAGAGGTAGCATGACCTGTAAATAAAGGTTGCCTTTATTAATTAATGTATTATACAGAATTACATGGCAGTAAATAACCTGTACGATCAATTTATGCCATTTTCATTTCAAATGAACAATTAACATTACCTTGGAGGGGTTTCTTTTGGTTTTTCAAAGTCAACCGATCGCCATTCAGGTTCCTTCTGTTTTAACCGATCAACTTCCGTGTCTTTTTGCTTCTGAAGCTGTTGCTTATTGTGGACCTCTCGCAATTCCTAAGGAGAGGCAACAAACATTTTACACATAGGAACTCTACTAACAATAAAACCTCATGTTTGACTACTTCAAAGAAATACTGTAAGCTTTACCGTTGTTGTACGAATTCTAGTGTGCCAAATTCTTTCAATGGTTTGGAATAGCGTGCAGAATAGCATAAGTAGGGGACCTTAAAATGCATTCTGTCATCTACCACAATGGAAATGTTGATTCCAGCGAGTGGCGAACCTCTGTTTATCAGTTACAGCAAAGATTTTCTAACTGCATAGTGGCCAATTGTGGACTTATTTTTGGTCTTTAATTGATAGATATTTTATTATTGGTTTTTAACTTGCAATAACGGGACAATAGAAATATTGTAAAAGATTCCAGGTGTGGTTTGAGGCAGGTCCCGAGCGGGTGAGCCAATTGTGAAAGAACGGTACCTTTGTCACTATAACTGAATTGGAGGTGGGAG
Organism: Ambystoma mexicanum; assembly: GCF_040938575.1. Lineage (NCBI taxonomy): Eukaryota > Metazoa > Chordata > Amphibia > Caudata > Ambystomatidae > Ambystoma > Ambystoma mexicanum. The sequence goes on from NC_090939.1 coordinate 249,920,978, forward strand.
CTGGGTTTGGCTACCCTCTCGGCCTTCTCGTACCTTCAGTTGAAAGGGGTGCTCACAGTAGGAAAATGGATAGACAGGATACAGAGGGACCTTACTCCTTTTGAGAAGCTCTTAGATAATAGAATGGAAATGAAGGTCCCGATTTCGGTTATGTATAGAGAACTGGTGATTGCTGGGAAAAGGCCCACGGAAAAGCTACAACCGAGATGGGAAAACGACATTGAGAGGGAAATAGACTCAGTTGTGGTTGAGATTGTGTAGGGGGGCATGCATCTCAGACATCGATTTCGAGCCAATACAAATTGCATGCCATCAAGCTCCTACATAGGTGGCAAAATGACCCCATCAGGCTCTCAAAGATGTTCCTGACTGTGAGCCCTGATTGCTGGCATCTATGTGGGGAAAGAGCCGACTACTGACACATGTGGTGGGGAAGCCCCAGAGTGAAGATGTTTTGGGATGAAGTGTTGGGTTGGATCAAGGAACGGGATGTGTTCACCGATCCAAAACACCATTCTTGATCCTGATTGGTATGGAGGAAATGGAGTGTGAACTGGGCAGTGTGAGGGGGTTGGCAGTGCCCCGCTGCTTGCAGCGCAAGCCTGCCTGGTGATGAAATGGAAATGAGCCCCGACTCCAGGTAAGAGGGACTGGGTCAATGTGGCGTTGAACATATATACCATGGAAAGGATCACTGCAGCACTTCATGGAAGAGCAGCACCCCATGAGAACCCCTAGTTACCTCCGAGTTCAGCGCACTATAAAAGCAAATAAACTAAATATTTGAATAATTGAAGCAATGTGATGTTCAGTAAAAGGACGGAGGCACTGGGGCAGGGTTGCTTGTTCGCTAAAGTTTGTTGTTTCTACATTGTGAAAACTCAACAAAAAATGCTTGAATATTGTACTATTATTGAAAAACACTCCAAGTACTTTAAGCACATATTTTTATATTCCAGTATTAAATCTGTTAAAGCAAAGTACTGGAGATCTCTACATTTAGCATGCTATTTAACAAACAATAACACGACTGGTAACATCAAACTACTGCCAGAAAAAGGTCACTATAGGAGCAAAACAATATACACCACAAAACACACATGCAATTAAAGTGCAATTTAGGAAAAGCAATCTAAATACAAACAAATGTGCTGCTTATTGAAATAATTAAAATGTCAGAACTTCTCAATCAAAGCTTCCTGATATCAGATCCCCATTTCAAAACTAAACCTCCAACAGAAGTTGTTTTTCATTAACTTTCACATTAAAAATGTACAACATATTTGTGGCATAAATGTTATTGCTCAAATACTTTTCTAAAGCTCTTTACTAGCACATGTTTCATCAAATGTGGCCCAAATGCTATTATATTCACATGTAATGATCTTCCACCACCACCAGGTTCGACTCGACGCCACGCTCATCCCTTATTAAGAGAAAGGAAACTGACATGGATAGCAAGGGCGTAAAGTGCAAACAAATCAAAGTCTACAGTCAATACCTAGGTGCCACCCAGGATCCTTGCGTACCTGCATCAGATAGCAAAGCAGAAACATCCCATACCACATTTTAAAGCCCCCCTTAAGTTACCCTGCCTACCACAGTGCTCTGTTCTCGTAGCTAATTTGCGCGATGTGAAACCCCAAATACAGAAATAAATAGGCCACAACAAGTCTGCAAATCCAGGTTAAACACTTGACCAGCTAAAGCCAATACCCTCTCATACCATTCTGAAACAATTTCCTGTACAGTCCCCTTTCATTGCTGCTTAAGCATCAGGTGAGTGGTTTCCCTACTGTTAGGACTGATTTTCAACGCTCTGGCATGGAGTACAGACGTATAGAAAGCAAACCTACGTTGTGTAGCTAAACCAGTTTAGGTACCAGTGGCAGGAGGTCTAGGCCAAGTTCTTCAGAGGTGGTGAGCTTGTAAGGGGTCCACATTGAGGTCACACAATGGGAGACACAGATTATACTTAGACAGGATGTGTACAAATACAGTTATTTATGGCCAAAACACTCTACAGAAAAATAACTACCAGCAGGTAGACTTCACACAAAAATATCAAATTAAATACATATATACATTCACTTTGTTATAGGGCATAATACAGATCAGAAGCTCCTACAAAGGAAAGGTTAGACTAGTAGTATGTACAGAAAGGTCCACAGAGATTATCACCCAAATAAAACTGTCTAGCCCCAAGTTGCCTGGGGCCTTTTCCCCAATAGTTCAGGTTACAGTTCCACACATGTTAGGCTGCAGGAAAAAATGCAAGTATGTTCTCTGGGGTAAATGAAGGATTCTTAGGGCTATGGATCAAGTTAGACTAATGCCCAAAAGTAGCCCCAACAGTCAGATGTCTTGAGCAAGTAAGTAATGGCAAAGCCAATAATGATTTAAATAAGGTTTATTATAAGCCCAAAGACTTATAATGGCAGCATACGGTAGGTTAGAAGCTCTGTAACTTACCCCCTGTACTCCGATACTTCACCAGATTTGGCAGAACAAAAGGAAGAGTGTCCAAGTTTGCTTTTCCCATCGAAAGTCAGTCCTCGATTCACAGGGGTTGCAGGTTCGAGCAGATCTACGCTTGGTGTCTTTCACTGTTGCAAGGACTCTTGATCGAAGAATGCAGAAAAACTTGATGCAGCACCGCAATCAGCAATGGACTCTGGTCAGGTAGGCTATTTCGGACGGTGGTCACCGCAGCAGGGCAACGCAAAAGGACTATGTAGCTGCGGTCGGACTTTCCATCCTAGCGCAGGTCCCCCGATGCTAGGACGCCGAAATGTCACAGGAGGTAGTCTTGTAGGGCCAGCTGAGAAGCCACCACGTTTCACGCGAAAGCCAAAAAATAAAGCTGGTCAGCCACAGGACGGTTCCAGGGCACTTCCAAAGGCTTCCTTTTGGCAGGGCACCGAGCAGACGTCGGGAATGGATGGTCCCTCCACTCCAAGGGTCGTAGCTCCTTCGCAGGACTACTAAAGATCACAAGCAAGACAGGGCTCCTGCAGGACAGCAGCAGAGGTTGGTTGCGAGGCCTCCATCAGTCAGGTCACAGGTTTCTTCGCAGGTCTCACAGCTGGATTGGATACATGGCTCCTTCAGGTTTCTCCAGGATCTCTGAAGAATGGGTGCAGGGCTCCTCTTATCATAAAAGCCAGTAAAGAGCTGAAACTCCCACTAGCCAATCGTAGGACTAGCCCACCCACCCCAGTAGTGGTCCAATCATGCATACCACTCAGACACAAACCAGTTTATGGATTGGGGTCAAACAGACCCAGCCCACATCCTGCCAGCAAACACACACAGCCCTACAGTAGCCAGCCAAATGCTTCTGCTGTGCCGGGCACTGGAAGTCCTTATAAGGATTTTCCTGGCCTCTCAGGCCAGGAAGAAGGCCAATCAACAACATGGCAAAAGGACAACCGAAAAGTCTTGTGGCAATGCCAGGTTGTAGCAATAGCCAGAGTTAGTAGCCAAACGCAGTAAATGCAGTAAGGCTGAAACGAAAATTCCAAAAAAGTGGGGAGAAGTCACTGCTGCCACCAGTTTATCCTTTTAGCACACGTAGAGATCCAAAAATCCTCAGTGTTAGTCTAGGACAAAACAAAAATGCACCCCATTGTACTGCAGTGTAAACTGCTGGGCGCAATGATAAAAAGTTACAAGTGATACAAAAGTAACCAAAAGTAGTAACACGACTAAGGGAAACAAGGTTTTGCAGTACTGACAGCCCGAAGAACATTTCTGTTTCGCCATAACGGTTCAAATTCTCTGCATCAAGAATTAAATGCATTGAATCATTTCCGTCGAAAAATTGTTCATCGAATTCCCATACATAAAGTGCAAAGTGTTTATTCATCAAAACCCTTCTATCTAATAGGGTTTCGTTATATAAACACTTTACATTTTTTGCATGAAAATTCGATGAAACATGCCTAACGTTCGAACGTTAGAGGAAGCTGTCCAGTGCTGAAATCTATAAAGTATTTCAGCACTGGCCAGCGTCCTCCAACTTTATTGGGGGTGGGAGGGTCCCCCCCTAACACTCAAGAGCACCCCCCTAACTGTAACCCTAACTCTAACCCTCCCCCAAACCGGGGGCGACCAGTGGCGGCCGCTAGATTTGCCCATACCGCCTCGAGACACCGTCGGCCCGGGGGCCCTGACGGGACCGTCCCCGGGGCCCCAACATTCCAATTGCCTGAACTCTGGGGAGTCTCCCCTCCCTGCTTTAAATCAACACGTATGACAGCCCTCCTCGGGTGGCGCTGCGCGGGGCTTTCCATTGGGTGCAGCCCATTACTCTCCAGGTGCTCGTGGCTTGGTAGTGGTTTCCTGGACCTTGGGCTTCCTCTGTGCACTTCAAACACCTGGGCAACAAGTTGCTTGCCCCCTGGATGCCGCCATTGACGGATTACTTGGAACTGGGTTCCCCCATGGGGGCCCCCCCCTCACTGCTAACAACCCAGCAGAATGTGACATAGGTGTAAACATGTTACGCTCACCTGGGTTCCACAGGGGCGCCGAACAAAGCTGGACTGCTACGGTCTCCACCAATGTGACTCAGTGTAGTGATGAGCGACTGCACTTGCCGACTTAGTTTTGTCTGTCTGGCATGTAGGAGGATTTTCCTAGAGTGGTAAAAATGGTAAGTAAGCCGACCGCTAAAAGGAGGTTTAACTTCTGCTTCCGTAACCACCTTGTGTTCCCCTTATTATGTCTCACCTTATTGTTAAGGATGGGCTCTTCATCCTGCGTCGGAATGTAGGGGTGCGTTGAAACTTGGGAATCCAGTTAACTTCACTGATCCTGTAATCTTCCAGACAACAATGACTCGGAGGTAAGTTTTATGCCAATCCAAAGTAGCATGCAATGCTTTAGAGTTCAGGTTATCTTATAGTTCACTCTTGTACTTTTTCTTTGTTTCTTCCTCTTGCAGAATTGCCCAAGACAGGTGTCTCTTCGCCGAAAGAAACGAGGTAGCGCCAAGGTAAGATTCTGTATTTGCACCAAGCAAAAAAGTCTTAGCAAGCGATATTGTTCATTCGTGTGATTAATCAATTGTCCTCTCTTTATTCTGCAGGTGCGGCACTTCCCTAGAGTGAGGGACGTATGATGGTGACTCGTGAGACCTCGAGGGAGTATTGCCTCGGGTAAGTATCTTGTGGTGCGAGGTCAAATGTCTTTTAGCGAGGCACAGCTCACCTGTTAACTTTATCTTTTGCAGATGAGGATGTTCCGAGCAGCGATCTCATCAGAGTGCCTCGCTGGATCGCATGGATGAATGGAGCATCGATGAGTACCCCGCGGCGCTGCTGCTGACTGTATAGCGCAGTAATTGTTGTTCCTTTTCTTGCAGGTGCGGCGACTCCCGGATGATTGCTATGACGAATGGTGAGGCTCTTGTTCTAATCTGCTTTTCCTTTTCTCCTTTGCAGGTTCGGATTGTGAAGAACAAGACGGGCGTAGCTGAGGACTGGATACTGGAGCCGCAGGCACGGTGAGTGTTACGCTGCAGGAGTGCAGAATAACGCGAAGCGTGTTCTGTTCTCTGGGCGTGGTTTATATAGCCACCCAGAAGTAGTCCCCAGGTGAAGTAGTCCCAGTACCACACCCAAGGAAATAGTCCCTTGAATAAAGTAATCCCTTCAAAGGCCTCAAGGTGGCCTGTACATGGTTTCTCCACTTGATGACCCGATTTGCCTGAAAAAGGCAATATGAGCCTGGCGCCAACAGCGCCAGGACTGAGTCCAGGAAGCCCTTAGGCAATCTTTTGGGGACTTACAGGTCCCCATGGGTGCCAGTACTCTGGGCAGACTGGTCTGCTGCTGATGTCTGGGGGCAGGCATTGTGACAAAACATAGGAGCCAATGACGTGGCCATGGTTTGACTGAGCTGGGTTGTGAACTTTGCTGGACCATCGTTATAAACCCTGGTCCAGCAAAGTGCCGGGACTCCCTGGTCGCTCCATGTAGCTCCAACCATTGACACAGCCCAGCCCTGATCACCAGAACCTATCCTGCACACGGCCAGCCCCGCGGACATACGCCGCCAGCAAAATCACCAGACTTCTCCTAGGAGGGGCCCCCATTGCTACTGATACAGTCACAGTTCGACTCCACTAGTGACGTTGCCACCTACGCTGAATCCGTAGAGGGCCAGAACTTAGAGGCTACTGCTGCGGTACACACCTACATGCTCAAAAAGAAGCTTGAGAACACAGCGTAACCAGGGGCATCCATATAGACTCAACAAACAGAAGAACCGCATAACCACCTGCCTAGATAACCCCTACTCCAACAATCGTTCTCAAGGAACTCTAACACCTCTGATCACTCACACTCACCCTTGTTCCTGGAACCCTTTCCTTATCCTCACCATGACTAAAGGCGCGGGTGCAGGGAAAAAGCAAAGTTAGCTAAATAGGTTTACAAAAACACCGTCCAGGTCAGCGGCCGAGACCCCGGGGGAGGGGCCCACCACCTTGGCCCCTTCAGTCCCAGATGACTCACAGAAGATGCTGGAGTAAATTCGGGAGGGTTTCACCACATTGCACACTAAACTTGATGATATGAATGGCACCATCTACTCTATAAAAGCTCATATAGAAAAGACAGACTGTTGGGTTGCCGAAATTGAAACTAAGCTGGGGGCCGCTGAGGATGACCTGGACTCTCTCCGTGCTGTGGTTTCCACATTCTCCAGTCGGGTATCGGCAGTTGAGAAGAAAAATGACGATCTCGAATCTCGCTCGAGACGAAATAACCTGCGCATTGTCGGAATACCCGAGGACAACATCATGGAACCCACGGAGGACTACGTGGAACACATTCTGCTAACACTCCTGGATACACCGAAACTCTCCCCGCAGTTCGGAGTTGAAAGGGCCCACCGCTCCCTAACAGCAAAACCCAGACCGGGCGAACCTGCACGGCCCATCATAGCTAGAATCCTAAACTTCTGTGACCGCGATGCCCTCCTGCGGGCAGCCAGGATTAAGGGAGAGCTGCTTCTTGGGTCGGCGAGGATCCATCTTTACCCGGATTTCTCTGTTGCTATACAACAAGAACGCAAAACCTTTCTGGCTGTAAAAAAGAGACCCAGACTTAGGAGTTAAATACTCCATGCTGTTCCCTGAAAAATTAAGGCTCGAATATTCTAACCAAACATTCTTCTTCACGATTCCGGAAGAGGCTTCAAAATTCATTGATGAACATTTCCCTGGCTGATCCCCCGTCAATGTGGTGGACTTTTGCATTGCTTTGTTGTTACCAATTGTGCCTATGCCAGCAATAGGCCCGTATACTGCCTTGCTCATGGTGGCGGCTATACCTCACAAGAGTACATTAGTGGTCAGTTTTTGTTCCCTCTTGTTAAGCTGATCCTCTATTATGTGATCCTCTTCTGTCACACAGACTCATTGTGTTTAGCAATTATTGATATCCTAATATCTCCCTAGTCCGAAGTGGTAATTCCAAGCCGACTCACAGGCCCCCGGATGTGGATGCCGGGGACCAGATTATGATTACAATTATATTGGGTCATCATTATCCCTCACGGGAACGCATTAACAGTTTGTTGTTGCTCCTCTGTTTTAACCAGTGATCCTCTGCACATGCGGCCTATACTAAACACACTGGTTAATCCTACTGTATTGGAAATCTCCTCGCACTCTCCCCAGTCCGTTGCATCATCGCCAGCCCAGCTAACAGGCCCCCAGGCGCTGATGCCGAGAAGTTTGCTGTTGTTATGGCTTTGTTGGGGTACCATTCCTCTGTTTGGGGGAGGGATTTGGGTGGGGGGGGTGGGATGTTATGTTAAAAAAGTCTTGACAACCACAAGAGATGCCACACATACCACAGTAGTACATCACAGGCATATAGATAGGGTGACACTTGCCCAAGCTGAGTTGGCATTGGCTACTACTAATCCATAGACAAAAACTCAATCAACGCCCCGCACGAATGGTAGATTGCAGATTAACCTTCATAAACTGGAATGTAAGGGGTCTAGGTAACCAGAAAAAGATGCGGCAGATACAACTTTATGCTGAGCGCCACAGTGTTCAAATCTTATGCCTACAAGAGACCCACGCCCGCTCTGAACAATGCGAAAAATTTGCTAAACAGTGGGGACCCCAGAGATACTACACTAATTATTCCACCCAGAGTCGAGGTGCGCTTGCTCTAATACACAGGAACCTTAAGTTCTCATGCCACCATTCACAGATAGACCCACTTGGGAGATACGTTCGCATTATCGGCAAACTGCAAAATCAGGAGGTAGCCATCTTGAATATATATGGCCCGAACATTGATGACCCCGAATTTTACCTGCACCTGGCCTCTGTCCTGGAACGTTACCCCCTGGTCCCGATCATATGGGGTGGCGATTTTAATACGATACTAGACGTCAACCTGGACATATCGGGCTCTAGACCTCGCCAGCTCTCCAGGGCAGCCCACATGATTCTTACAATTCTCCCTCGACTAGCAGTGGTGGACGCCTGGCTGCTTATGTACCCCGACTCCTGCACATACTCCTACTATTCCTCAGTTCATGATTCACATTCTAGGACAGATGGCTCATATCAGACATATTGATCAGGTGCCTGTCCCATCTGGCGATCCTCCCCAGAACACTATCAGAACATTCACCAGTGATTATCTCATTGAACTGGGGCCAAGACTATGATAAAATGAGACAGTGGCGAATGAGGTCCCATGCCCTCCTTGACGGGCCTTTGCCTCCGAACTCGAATCTTCCATCGAAGAATTCTTTGAGATTAACACGAATTCTGTGTCATCACAAGCCACCCTCTGGGAATCCTTTAAAGCATATATTAGGGGTATCGCCATATCCAAAGGGAGCGGCATCCTGAATGGTATCCGAGCGGATATCGCTGATAGCGAATCATCCCTAGCTAACCTAGAGACTCAATATGCCCTGGATCACTCCCCTAACACACTAGCTTCTCTGGGGTCAGAGCTAGACAGGTTCCGTAGCCTTGCAGAACGAGAAGTCAAATTCCTGGATACGGTCGGTAAGAAAGTATGGTGAGGGAGAGCGGCCAGGCCGCATGCTAGCCAGATTGATACGCTGAGAATTTGGAGCCCCCAACATACTGGCGATAGATGGAACACTAGCTACCTCACCACAAGACATCAACTCAGAATTTCTATCATTTTATACCTCTCTGTATTCGAAAGTCGACAGCCCCCATATCTCGGAAATCGACTCATATCTAGAAAACCTCCCTCTCTCGGTCCTCTACACTGACGCGATCATCTCCCTGGAGAGACCCTTTACTCCTGAAGAACTCACAGAAGCCATTGAGTCGTTGGCGTCAGGAAAAGTCCAAGGTCCAGATGGCCTCCCCATGGACTTTTATAAACATAAATCTCACCTGGTTCCACATTTACTGGCCCTGTGGGAGGAGGCGTGTGAAAAAGGCATACTCCCACCCCCCCCTCTCTCTGAGAGGCAATGATAACAGTCCTTCTCAAACCCGGCAAATCCCCCCCACCCAATGCGGCTCATACCGGCCCCTTTCGCTAATTAACTGCAACGTCAAGATATACGCCAAACTACTGGCCAACGACTGGCTTCATTTATGCCCCACATCATTCACCCTGACCAGGCGGGATTTGTCCCAGGTAGGTCCACATCCCTGAACCTAAGAAGACTCTTCAATGTGATCAGTAGGATCAATCCGAAGGCACAGGCGGTGGCAGCCACCTTAGATATGCAGAAGGCATTCGACTCAAGTTTGGCCACAACTTTCGAACCAGCCCATCAGCCAGGGTCTGCACAGAGGACAGGTGTTCCACCCCCTTCCAAATAGCCAGAGGGACACGACAGGGATGCCCTTTTTCCCCCGCTAATATTCGCCATAGCCATGGAACCCTTTGCTGATATGATGCGCCAGTCACACTCACAGAGGATTGCGCACCGCGGGCCAGGCCGATATTGTCTCCTTATACGCCGACGGCGCCCTCCTTTACATCCACTCCCCAGAAACCAATCTTGCCCCAATTCTGAGTAATGTAGCACGATTTGAACACATATCTGAGTTGAAAGTAAACTGTTTTAAATCAGTCCTATTTCCGCTCACAGACACCACGCAACCATCTTCTGATCTAAGGGGATTCACTTGGTCTCAATCCAACATCACTTACCTGGGGGTGGCAGTTTCCCGGCACACAGCGAAGTTGCGGGTCAACAACTACCAGAATTGCCTCACAAACCTTGCCACTAAAACTGCTAGCTGGGCTAGACTCCCCATTTCCCTAGCAGGTAGAATCAGAATACTTAAAATGGTAGTGCTACCTCAACTCCTCTACCGATTCACCAATCTTCCTTTATGGCCAGGCGATGAATTCTTCAAGTCGCTACGCCACATAACCAGCACTTCTCTTGTGCATTCCGGTGCAGTCCGCCTCAAACTAACAACACTGACCACCCCTAAGGAATTAGGAGGGTTTGGCGCCCCCGACTTCATTAGGTACTGGGTAGTAGCCCAATCTCAATTTGCTTCCCATTGGTTTAACACCATAGATCTCCCCCCCCCCTCATGTCCGTCTAGAGAAATCAACAGTCAGCGAACGAGCGATTGGCTCCCTCATCCTCAAACCCGTCCCACCTCACCCATTCCATGGGTATCTCCCACTCTGGAATTTCTTCCCTGATGTCCCATACATTCCTCAATCTGTTGTATCTCACTGGGCTGATGCAGGCTTCTTGACACTCTGCGATGCCTATGAACAGGGCAACTTTCTTGAATGGACATACCTCCCTCTCTCCCTCAAGCGGAAGCTTTCAGCATGGCTACAATACTCCTCTCTTCGGAAGAATCTCAAAGCCATATACCCCAACTTCCCCACACGGCCACCTGACGAACCCATAATTGCAGAACTCTGCTCCTTTGACTCCTTCAGAGGGAAAGTGTCAAGACTACAGCCTACTACAGACTACAGCCGCCCCCTCCTTCACTAAACTGAGACTCAGGTGGGAGGAGGATCTTGGAGTTGAGATTACTGATGAACGCTGGTCCTGAATGTGCGCTCGCACCCAGTATGTGTCCTATACCTCTAGGTTCAAATTAATACAATTTAGGATGTTGCACAGATATCATCACACGCCAACTGCACTGCATCATATGTTTCACGAATTCCCTCCCAGCTGCCCCCGATGTGTCGCGATGACCAAGCACCCTACATTCATATGATCTGGCATTGCCCACATCTGACTCAATACTAGACCGAAATATGCTCCACACTGTCGGACATACTAGATCACACTGTAGACCCTTCCCCAATGCGCTGTCTCTTCCACGACTTTCCCCAGTTGGGACGCGACTCTAAGGCTAGCGGGACTCTGCATGGTACTGGCTGTACGCTGCATATTGATATGCTGGCTTCGTCCTAGAGCGCCCACATACACACAGTGGCTCAGGACAGTCACTTGGGCGCATGATACCGAGGAGGCCTGGGGGGTATTGCAACATCCACACTCGAGAACAAGGGATATTTGGCGTCAGTTCCGTAGTTACATGTCTGCCTTGACCTCAAACTCAGATTCTGAATCCTCTTCCCCCCTCCCGGTCGACTCAATAATGTTGCCCTGTGAATTGTGTCTCCTTTAGTCCGGATTACAATACATTGTCTAGAATTCTACCCTTGTGATTTATACAGAATCTTAACACTGTACTGTAAAGCTTGCATTCTGTAAAGTGTATTTTGATGTCGCTCTGTGACCATCTCTGTGTATCTGTGTGTTGTCAAGTCAAATAAATAAAGGTTTAAAAAAAAAAAAAAAAAGACTGGCTACCCCCCATAACATATGAGCAAAGGCCAGTGTAGTGAAGCTTAAGGCTTCACTGCACTGTGAAAAGTTCCGGTCTGATTCAAAAATAAAAACAAAATGTTTGGGGGTTTCATAAAGATGGAAAGAAGGGAGCGGTAAAGAGAATTTTTCCTAACACCTACGTACACTCCATCATTGTGACGCTTGCTTTTGCACTGCATGATTTAATTGTTAATTAGTAATAGGTGTTGGCTCATTTTGTTTTCAGAGACATTTTTATCTATTGTGACAACTCTAGGGTATTCATCCCTTCTCCGCAAGGGGGAGCCACCACCTGTGAGGCTAGAGAGGCGAGCCTGCTCAGAAAGACCTTACCTAGTGGTCTGGGGAAGTGGGACTTCACTGGGAGTGACTCCCCACTAGGGGACAAGGACTCCCATTTCCAGGAGGAACTCCTTATGCAAAGCAAATTGCCTGCATATAAGGGACTGCCTGTAAATAATAGTAACAGTTTCCCTTGTATTAGCTTCAGATAATGCTGGACTGGCTACAACATCTGGAGAGAAACATAACACTGTGTGGAATGCAAATCATCCCATAAAATGAACCAGCAAATCCTGACAGAGGAAAGCAATGCATATGCAGGGGAAGCCCTCTGAAAGAACTGCATCGGAGAGGCAGAGCTGTGTGAAGCGCGAGCAGGAGAATGCTGAACCTGGCCGCCAAAGGGTCTGCATTGTAAGCAGTGAGGAAATAGGTGTGTGTACAGAGCTTAGGAGATCGTCCCGAGAGGTGGCGTGACCATGAACAGGTCATGGTGGGTCGGAGACCCAGACGACAACACGGATACCCGAATCAGCAGGAGAAACAAAACCTCCCACCGTAAAGCTGTGGCAAGGACAGAGGTCTAACGAAGCAAGCAAAACGAGCCTCCATGGGAAGCGAGAAACTTGAAGCATACAAAATGGAAACCAGATACGTCCCAGCACTGAGCCCGCAAAATCAGCCCATGCTAACTGAAGGAACCCCGCCGATTCTAAACAGGGGGAGGCACCAGGGACTGCATGAACTATATACAAAGGAACTTTAATATTGAGAGTTAAAGATTGGGAAGAGAGATAGCCGTATATAAAAAGAGACTGACTGAGTTGCGTAAAATAACGTGGGATGAATACTGGCAATCCTTGATGAAGGACTTTGTACAAAGTGGAGAAGTTAAGTTCAAACCCCAGCTACAAAACTATAAAACACTTTAATATAAAACCTGAGAATAGTCCCCAGGAGGGAGACTATCATAGCAAAGCAAACAGTGGAAGAAACTACAAACAAGCAGGGGGGAGGTGGAGGAGGGCTACCAAAAGGTCTGCAGGATATAAATTGAGTGGCCAAGGATGAGACTTTCACTATAAGAGGAATTTGAGAGAGTCTAGAGGGACTCGGGAGCTCCCAGAGACCCAGTGTACAAATATCTATCAAGAAGTCAAGAAGCTCATCTAGGAGAGTGACCAATCCAGAGTATATATGAAACACAGATTGGACAATACATTTTTTTAACAAAAGTGTTTGCTGCAACCCTGCAACAAAGTCAGGAGACCTAGCTAAAGGGAAGATACAGCATTTAGTTAATATTTCTAAGTGGTAGGGCCAGATAGGTTTAGAGTCTTGGACGGAGGACGTTTTTTACTCCAGACGACTGACGAGCACCCTTATCTATTATGGTTCGGCAAGGAAATCTCCATGGTGATATGGCACGTTAGGCATTGTATTCGTTTGTTCAATAAAATATCATGCAAACATCCAATTTGAGCTTTTCCCGGCAGCAGTGAACAGGTGCTCACCTCTGCTCGGATTTCACCGGTTCAGGCTCACAGTCACAGCAGTGGGTGACACCTCCTTGAGCCACACAATGCTTGAGGGTGAACAATCAGTCATATGAAAGTGCTCTACACCCGGCAGGTGGCTACTCATGACAAGTGCCAGGAACAAACTGATAGTTGCAGCATCGGTACCAGGGTCCAAGAACGAGACACCATGAGGACATTAAGAGCAAGTGCCCCAGAATGTGCAGCGCCATCAAGAGCCTGACTGAGGCAGAGTTCAGCTGTGTAGCACGGATGCAGAGCCAGGACCTGTGTACTTGGTATACTACAGAGCATGTCACTATTGTAATTTAGAAACTTTTAGTCAAGTCTAAAGGTTTGATGTAGAAGACTAAGGCAAATCACAATGGCTCCACCTGTGTGGTTTGAGGACTGGTCAGGAAGAGGATGTGTCCACAGATGAGTATGCAAACACTAGAGGTGACTCAGGACACAGCTAATAGAACAGAGTGAGCAGCCCTGTAGCACTGTTTTATCTGGTGTGTGGGTGGTGAGTGGGTCAGCAATGTATGCTCTTTGTTGCGCAGTTGAAGATTATCATTTGGAGTGGCTGCATCAGAGAGTAGAGTAATTTCATTTAGATTTCTATTGCAACGATTCCAGTTTTCCATAAAGGAAAGGAAATTTATGAATGGAAGGTGCATACAGCTTGGAAGTTGAGACACGAAAAGGACTTTTTAGAACAACTTGTTTCTGGTTAAGGTCTGTACTGTCAAGGATCAGGTACTCTTCAGAACATGAATAATTTATCAAAAGCTAAAATGGAGCATCCATTTGCTCAGGGGCATGCTCTAGCCCAGGGGTCTGAAACATGTGTCCTCCACATGATTTGGACTATGGCCTTCAAACCCTCAACCATTGCCAATGCTGGCTATTGGCTAACGGGAGTTGAAGTCCAAAACACCTGAAGAGCCAAAGGTTGCAGACACCGTCACTAGCAGGATGACTGGCTAGCTCAGTTAGGCTAAGCAGATACTTTTCTAGCAATCCCCATTTTCGGGACCAATCAGCACTGGGCACAGTTTCAATGAGAAGAAAAGGGTTCTCTCCCCCTTTGGTCGGTTGTCCATGTTTTGGTGCTGTAGGAAACTACTGAGACTAGTCATTGCAGACCTGCGGGCAAAAAGGGTGCAAAACATTATCTACACAACAGGATTTTCATGTCACATAAAAAGCAGACTAGTACAATGACAAGATGGTTTCCGATTTCATACAGGAACTTGGTCTTCTGATCAAAAGAGAAGATGAAGTCCCTGATGGTCTAATTGGTGATCATGACAATGGAATCATTTTCTGCTCTCTCAATCCTTCAGTGCAGTAGGTGCATTTGATTTGGCAAGAGATTCAGGCAGAAAAGGGGCCAGAATTGTCAGTCTCCTACTCCAAGCAGCCCCCCGCCACAAAATCTGCTGCAAGCCTGACAGAGGTTAAACACTTGACATATTTGTTGGTCTCTGATATGCCCAACTGAAAGTTCTCAGTCATGGTAAAGTATCTTGAGGTTGGACAGATTTCTTAGCTGGTGTTTATTTTGTGCATGGTTGAGGATTATATTTATATTCGACAGCTTGGTTTGGGTGGGCTGGCATCTAGTTGTAGTTTTTAATTAGGAAGGAGCTGGTCAAGTTTCTTAGAACTTTGTAATGTAGAGCAGAACATTTCTTTCCTCTATTCTATCAAGCTAAATGCGTGGAGGAGGGGTTGTAAAATGTCTGTGCAAGGTGTACCATGTCAGAAAGAGGAGTAAGACTAGTGGGCATTGTTGAAAAAGTTAATTTATTCATCAACGTATATACAACCTAACCTACGCCCTACTCTGAGTTCCCTAAGCTAAAATAAACAAACAGCCGTTTGTTAGTACGCCTTAAACATTTTTTTTTATTAGTTGTTTTTAGTTTGCAGCCAAACTTTTACAACATACATATATCCAAAATACAACAGATAAATGAATTTACACAACAGTGCATCGTTTGATTATAATGACAATAATCCTTTACAAATAAAAAGCATACATATAATGTACTAAGAATCGCTGTGAATTAAAAATATCAATTTTTTTGTACATAGATATAAATGTGTACACAAAACATATGCACATCATGAAATCCTAATGGCGGAGCATCAAGTAGACCCATGATGAAACAAACTCAATATGGCTGAAACAAATTAAATCCAAACAAATACAAAATACACCCTTCTTACATCATTTGACAAGAAAATGACCATGACACTAATATTAGCATTATGATTCCAATCGTGAATAGATCCTTCAATATTTGGATGGCTTACAACCTAAGTAATACGGCAACTTACATAGATGAAATAACATACAATGAATGCAGGTTCGAAAAGAAATACAGGCATTATTCTGCAGATCTATCGATCAACAAATGACCTTAAAAATAACTAAATTTGATTGTGAGTTCTTCATTTATATTCACTAGCAATCTTGTTAATGAAATAATCAGGCTAATACTGGTGCCCCACATACAGGTGAGCCAAAGCCATTCTCTAGATAGTTCGGTATTACCGATTTTATTAGGTCTGAATATAAGGATTCTCTGGTGTTCAAAAAAGTCGCAGAAAATAACCAGATGTTTAATCATTTCTTTTTGTGTCCGATTTCTAAAAAATGTACAAGTACCATTAGATGCCTCTTTAATGTGGGGATACCAGTGCTTGATTCTTACATATGTCGGAATCTGATTCAATTTGAACCTAAGGTAGAGATCACTCATTTTACTACAGTGAAAACTAGCCAGATATAATTGACGAGGTAAGCGTGTGAAATTTCCTTATAAGATCGATAAGTGGAAATGTGATTAACCGTATGACACCAATCCAATTCGTAAAGCTCGTTTTTAACATCTGCCTACATTTTAGGTCATCTACTTGAAGCCCCATTTCCGATAGCAGTAATACCATACTATCGTGATATTTGGCTATAGAAGGTGGATTGCGGTCCTTTATCATTATCCACAAACTCTCATATAAAGAGTTTGGGGGGAGGAAACATCATTTTGGCAAAATGATGGAGGAGTAGGCGCCAACGGTGTCTTGCAGATAGCACAGAA
The DNA here is from genome assembly GCF_040938575.1 of Ambystoma mexicanum. Taxonomy (NCBI): domain Eukaryota; kingdom Metazoa; phylum Chordata; class Amphibia; order Caudata; family Ambystomatidae; genus Ambystoma; species Ambystoma mexicanum. Next base: position 249,937,746 of record NC_090939.1, read on the forward strand.
AGACCCAATTCATGTCGGAGTATGGCATTCGGTAGTGAATTCGCTACTCCCAAAGTCTGCTTCCATAATGCTCCTTGGATTTGGTCAAAAATATTGTCAATTTTCATCAGACACATATCCAAGCCATAAAGTATGATGGCCTCTACTTTAAGGATGTAGAATTCTATAAGAGGTAGCATCGAATATGTACAGTAGACAATCTGCATTTGTGCTATTAGGGGAATCATTTTCTTGCTTATCACAAGTTTCCACATCTTTGCAGAGTTAGAGTCCACCAGATCACACCCCAAATATTTGATGAAGTTCACACAAGCTACCTGAATTCCATCAATAGCCCAAGTGAAAGCAGGTGTGATCCTTTTAAGATTCTTAAAAATCATTATTCTAGACTTTGCGACATTAAAATGCAAATTGTGTTCCTGTGAATATTGTGAGAGTAGATCAAAAGGAAAATAAGAATATCATCAGCAAAGGCCAGCCAATAGAGCTGCAGATGAAGTTTGGCTGGAAAACTGATATCCTGAAGCCAAAGATCGTCAACATCGCACAAGTATAGGTTAAACAGGGTTGCAGCTAAGTTGCAACCCTGTTTAACACCTACAAAGGTCGATATGGGTTGAGTTGTTGCACCCAACTGGTTGACCCTTACCAGATGAGAAGTATTTTGGTGGAGTTTGTCAATAAGAGTGATCATTTGAGACGGAATACCTAGTTTGAACATTTTGTCTCACAATAGGTTGTGGATCACGCAGAAAGATCTATAGATGCCATATATAGAGGACCTACGGTACCAGTTTTGGTCTTCTCTTCACAAGCAGATGTGCCATTATGGTGGCGTTCAACGTGGTGCCCATCTGTGTGCGAAACCCAATTTAGAACCAGAATAATATATGGTTATGATTTATATGCAAGTGGAGCTCTCCAAGTAGCAAGACGGAAAAAACTTTTGCAGAGGCGTCCAAAAGAGCGATCGGGTGAAATCGTGGGCACGATGATGGATTGAAGCCATGATCGCGGCAAAGTAGAAGATAGATAAATGTTATCAAATTGAATTTTCAAAATTTGAGCCCAAAAACCTGGATCCTGTTCCAATGCTCAAGGGGATATCCAATCAGGAGCCGAAGCTTTTGAATGATTTAGACTCGAAATCGCCCATTCTATGTCTGGACCCCGGTGAGGATGTGCAATTCAATCTTAGAGAACTAGATGGACTTATATGGCGGTAATTGGAATTTGAAAGTAAAACATTTCCTCCAAGTATCTTCAGATATGGATGTGGACAGATCATTCCTATGCTATGATGTATCCGCTCTTAACATAGCCGATATAGATCTATCTTTATGGCATAAGTAATGAATCATTTTGATTGGCAAGATTATGAAGATGGTTTTTAAGATTTAGACAGGTGTTTCTGTAAGAATTACAGATTGCCCGTTCCTTCTACAGAAAGGCCAGCAAAGATAAATTACATGATTTTAGATGTCTTAAAGCCTGTTCTTTTAGCGTTTTTACCAGCAGATCTCCATGTTACAAGGTTGGGCATGTGTTACCTTGGAGGAGGCTTGAGTTTGAGATAATAAGGCCAACCTGGACTTGATTATATAGGTATGCCTGCTACAATTTGCTGGATTGGTAAAGATAGGCCAGCAATGTCATCAGCCATCAATTGTTTGATTAATCATCAGGATTAATTCATCACATAAATAAGAATTCCAGCGTATGGAAAGACCGAGACAAACACATTCAAACAGGATTAAACTAGAGTTAGTGGGTAGAGGCATTGTGACCTGTACAATTACTGTGGAAATAACTAGATGATCCCCAAAACCGGGACTCGTAATAAGTACTAGTGTACATAGGCCTAGTAGGTTGGAAGATACTGCAAAATAATTATGCAAGAGCTTTTTGTTCAGTTCTTCCAAGTTACTAAAGGAGCCTGGGAGTCAAAACCGAGAAAGGAAATGTCCCATTGGGCCAGATATTCCGTCCAACGGTATCCCCGAGCACTAGGGCTGGAACAATATTCTGGGTTGCATTAAGGCTAAGATGGAAGCTGAATATAAACACCAAACATTAAAATCGCCACCTATAATTATTCTGCAATCTGGGTCCAGAAACAAGGCCTATTCGAGTATCTTTGAACGATAATCAAACATTTTGTCTAGGTGTATGCGGACCGGGCTCCAATAGAGTGAAATTATAAGATAAATGCAGTGAGGCGTGTCAGGAAAAGATGCGGAGATAGCTAGAATGTCAGAAGAGCTTGCCACAATTTTAGATGAGGCAAAAAGATTAGTATTAATCAAAATTGCCAGACCCCCCATAGGGCTTTCCAGAGTTGCCCTTTTCTGCCATAACAAAATGTACTGAGAAGCAATTAATGTGGAGATCCAGAAGTCTCATGGTTTCCTGGCAAAGAATGATAGAATAATGTTTATTTGGCAGAGTAGAATTAAGCCAAGAAAACAGATTTGAGAAACCACAGGAACTGCAAGAGGCAATATAAAAAAAAGGTTGGCTACTGTATTTCTGAAGGCACCTTGACAGCATTTAAGCTGTTCACCAAAAGGTGCCAACCATGACCAATCTTTTATGACATTCGATATGATTGCAAATTGGGTAATAACAGCAAAGTCCAGTAAATTAGCAGACGCAGTACTGGCATCTCTTAGGCTAAGTTCAGGTAGGATCTTATCATACGTTTCTTTGAAAATGATTGCTTCCGCTTTGGAACCAAATAGGTCAGGCTTTAGACCAATCTGAATAAGATCAGATCTGTATGCCCATATTAATTTTGTTAAGCGGAGTGGAATTCACAGATCACAGAAATTCACCAGGGCAGGGGAGTTGGATAGAAGATATACCCCAGTCTTAGATGGCATGTTTTGTTGTTATATGAGTGAATTGGCACTGGATTGTAGTGAATCCATACTTTTGGTATTTGTCAAAGGATCAACAGGGTCTATTTGCAAAGCTAAAGGTGGCATGGGTAGTACTTCAACTGCGACTAAAGAAGGGGCTGCAGAAGAGTCACCAGTAGACGGTTGGACAATCGCATTTGTAGGCAGACCTGTGTTTTTTTTTTTTAGGGATCGGTCTATAAACTGTGAACAATTGTGTCTGTCGTGGAGGAGCCAAAAGCACAATTTGTTCGGCTTGAGTAGCCGCATCAGTATTATCCCCCTGTTTGATGGAATGAAGATGTGGGGTTTCATTAGCAAGCACAATAAACACGGCTGCTTTTGCGTTTGTCTTAGGGCCAGGCAAACCAGTTGTGCTCAGGGGCGAGAAATTCAGTTGGAGAGCAACCTTGCTCTCTTCAGTGAGCGCAGTCAGATCAAAGGCTGCCTCTACATTAGATGACTTATAATTGTTTTTCTTAAGAGACTTGTGTCCTTTGATGTTCACAGATGACACATTTATGGATTATTTGGCAACTGCTTGTTGCAACACTTGTCGAAGAGCCTTGCGTTTTAGTGCCTGATGTAGGTGTTTTTCTCTATGGGATAAAAACTGGGGAGCGGAACTTCACAATCATTGGCACACCTATATGTCATGCAAAAGCTGTAAATTAATAAAATGCCAATAAATACATTTAAAAATAAATAAAAACTTCAATGTCTGACATTCTTTCCAAACTTTATAAATTGGAAGGCTCGCCATTTATATGTGCATTTTCCATTTCTTGCTCAATTAAATTGGTTAGAGCAGAGGGACTGTCTAATTGATCAGAAGTAAGGGGCGTTGGTTTAATAGATTCTGAAACCTGGGGACAGCTACTATACAACTCACTAATTTGGATTAAGGTAAGGAGTTGTTAAATTTTTTCAGAATTGGTAAGCACTTTGCCACAATTCCATGTAGTCAATTTGATTCATTGGGCAAATTTCAGCGGATCCCGCTGAAGCTTGTGCATAAGAAATAGAAGCTAAATTCAAGATAGTTTCTACGCAAGATGTTTGTGCGAGTCAACGGTTTGTGATGCTATTGATCTTGAAGTCAACTATGTTGGATTTGAGTTACTGGGAAGATTCCGGGCCGTATTGAGCGATTCAGGACATATAAAGCCTTCCAATTTATAAAGTTTGGAAAGAATGTCAGACATTGAAGTTTTTATTTATTTTTAAATGTATTTATTGGCATTTTATTAATTTACAGCTGTTGCATGACATATAGGTGTGCCAATGATTGTGAAGCTGTCAGCATTTTGTTATAATACAGTAACATATTAAACATTTCAAACAAAAACAACATTAACTGTCGCCATATCTTGTCCATGTAGATTAATTCACTAGTTTTCGGTGGGGGGGGTACCTAGGCAGTGGGGGCAAAGGGTGTCAGGGACAACAGGGGGCCCGTCAGAGTTTGTGCGCATCTCTCCCCAGATGTCATTGCTTTAGGTAAGAAATCTGGGTTGACTTGTTCATGGGGGCTTATCTGAGGGGTGAAAAAAGTTTCTTGTGATTTCGTTCCATGCGTCTAGTGCCATACTTGAGTCTTCGTTAGATCTAGCTACACTGTCCTCCCAGGCCTTTGTTTTGGTGCTCACCTATCGTTCCAGCTCTTTGTGCCATGCGTTGTACTGTGGCCCTGCAGGCTTTTCCGGGACATTGCAAGAGTTCTTTTAGCCAATATGCACGTTATGTCCATTAGTCTTACTACGTGTTTGAGTTTGGCTAGTCTGGAATAAGTTCCCAGAAGACATTCAGCAGGGGTCCACTTGTATCTGGTCATGCCTGCTTTTTCGCATGTCTGTCTTATTCCTGCCCAGAGGGACTGTCTTGGTGCATTCCCACAGCATGTGGAGTAGGTCTGCCTTATCCGCCCGCACCAGACAATTAGGTTGTATTTGTTTGTTAAATTTCACCATTTTGCATGGGGTTAGGTATGTGTGGTGTAGTACGTACAGCTGTATCAATCTGAATCTATGGTTTCTAGATACTTCTTTAGGAAATGTTAGTACTCTGTCCCATTCCCCGTCTGTCATCTCCTGCCCTATGTCTGCATCCAATCTGGTTTTCATTTCAGCACTTCGGGGATTGGGAGTACCGCTTAGGTGGTCGCATTTTAGGGATACCAGATTCCAACCCTTTCCCCCCAGGTTGTATAGCAATGTCGTGAGGGGGTCTGTGTCAGGTTCCTCCGGCCAAGTGTCCCCATTTATTTTGTGCTATTTTGCGGATCCTTTGGTACCATAAGAATTGGCCAGTGTGGCTATCATCTTCTGCCTGTAGCGATGCAAACTCCCGGAAGGTACCCTCAGCATATAAGTCTCCCCAGGTGTAGACCCCTTTCTTTTCCCAAAGTCTGATATTCTTCGGGTCAGTGTCTGTTTTACCTAGATCTGAGATCATTGGTACTATGGGAGTATGGGTGTTGCATAAGCCTCTTGGTCCTGTGCCATATTTTCCTTCCCAGGGTAACTAAGATTGGTGCATTTCTCAGCAGGTTTTGGGGCGCCGAAATAAGCTCCTTCAATTGTATCGGGGAGATCATGGTTTGTAGTAGGGCTGTCTCTGATGTGGTTTCGTCTGCTAGCCACTTGGTCACAAAGCGGAGTTGGGCTGCCAGATAATATTTCTCTAGGTTTGGTAGTTGAATTCCACCTTGTTCGTATGGTAGGACTAATGTGGATAGTGCCACCCTATGTCTGCCCTTCCCCCCCATAGGAATTCTCGGGTTATTGTCTCAAGTAGGCGGAAGAAGGGATTACTGATGTAGTAGTGTATATTTTGGAACCCATTTAAGAATCTAGGGAGGACGCTCATTTTGATTATTGAAGCTCTGCCCATCATTGATAGGGGGAGTTTCGCCCAAAAGCCCATCGATTTGCACAGTGCGGGAAATGCTGCCTTTGTGTTGTGCTTGTGCATTAATTCAGGGGTGTGCATTATCTGGACCCCAAGGTATCGGAATGAGGTGGTTAGCCATTGTATTCCCACCGAGGGGAGTTCCTCTATGCTCTTGCCTTTCAGACCTGCCAGGGGGAACAAGCAGGATTTTGTCTTGCTGAATTGTATGCCTGAAACCCTGGTGTAGTTGTTGAGAACTTCTAGCATAGTTGGTACATTGAGATGTGGGTCTCTGGCATATAGGAGTACGTCATCTGCGTCGAGTGAGAGGATATGGTTTACCCCGCCTAGTCTTATTCCTGCATCAAAAAATTGTTTCCTAAAATAAATGGCGATGGGTTCTAGTCCCACTATGTAAAGCCTGGGGGATAGCAGGCAGCCTTGCCTGGTGCCCCTACATATGTCCCATGCCTCTGACACATTTCCCAGATTTCACCCGTGCTCTTGGTTTGGTATAAAGTATGTTGATTCATCTAATGAACCCAAGTACAAAGCCAAATCCTTCAAGGACAGCCACCAACCATTCCCAATATATGAAATCGAAAGCCTTAATGGCATCTAAAGATAGTAGCGCATACGATTCTCTATTTGTGTCAGTTTGGGCTATAATATGTTGTAGCCTGCGTAAGTTTATAGTAGTGTTGAGACCTGGCACGAAACCGCTTTGGTCCGTGTGCACAATGTCTCCTATTATTCTGGACATCCTCTTTGCTAGGATTGTGGTTAATATTTTCACGTCGTAATTGAGCATAGCAAGAGAGCGTTAAGAGTCAGACTTATCTGCAGGTTTATTTGGCTTGAACACTGGCAGCAGGGGTGTCAGAGAAGATTCATATGCTTTGTAAAACTCAGAGGGTAGCCCGTCACTGCCCGGAGCTTTGCATGTGGCCAGGGATCGGATTGCTTCGGCTATATCTTCGATTGTGAGGTCTGTATCTAGGGTTTCGGATTGTGTGGGGGACAGTCTATGCAGTCCTATCTCTTCTAATGTGACTGCTATCTGATCCTGGGGAACCCGCTCTTCGTGAGAGTATAGGTGTGCGTAGAAACGTTTGAAGGTGTCATTCACACTCTGCTGGGTTTGGTGCATATTTCTATTCTCATCTTGCAATGCAGTGGTTGTGTGCCTGGGGTGTTCCTTTTTGCAGAGCCAGGCCAATAGTCGACCCGGTCTATCTGCTTCCGTGTGTGCTCTGTTCTAGTGGCATGGTCAAATTTGGCCAGTCTGCTCCACGCTTTTGTGCATTCCTCTCTGAGCGTTCTGAGTTAATCTTCCCTCTGCTGGGTGCCTGCGGGGGTAGATTCCAGTCTCCCAATTTCTTGTTCCCGCTGGTCTAATTCCCTTCGCAATAGTTTCCTGATGCATCCCGCTTTTACTCTAATTTCTCCTCGTGTTACTACTTTTAGGGCATCCCACATTGTGCTTATATGCTCTACACTTCCCATGTTTTCCTCTATGAAATTATCAATGCAATCTTGTAATTCGTCTCTGAATGCCTGGTCCTTCAGAGCATCTACGGGTATTCTCCACATGGGGATGGGAGGTCTGGGGCCCATATGGTTCCATTCCACCAGGAGTGGCGAATGGTCCGAAATAGTTCTCCCTAGATATTGTGCCCCCTCTGTTTGGGGTAGATGTTCCTTGCTTATAAAGACAATCTAGTCTCGTATGGAGGCCATGTGGGGACGAGAAGTAGGAGTAGCCTCGTACCTCAGGGTGTAGTTCCCGCCATGTATCTGCTAGGACCAGCCTATCCGTCCGTCATGGTGTTTAGAGCAGTTGTGGCCACCGATGGACCCTTTGGCTGGAGTAAGGACCTATCAAGTTCTGGGTTATGCACGCAATTAAAATCCCCCCCCCCATATGAAAAAGCTGTTCCTGTATTGCATGATTTTAGTTTACATTGAGTTCAAGTGGGCCAGGATGATGATGTTGGGGAAATAAGAGTTCACTATGCATACCTCCATTTGTTCGATGCGCCCCCATATTATCACATATCTGCCCTCAAGGTCCTTTTCGGTCTTAGTTAGGTGGAATGGGAGTTGGGGATTGATCCAGGTGTACACACCTCTTGCATATCTGTAGTAGGTGGTAACGAATCCCTGTCCCCCCCGGCCCCAGTGGTCCCGGGTTTAGCCATAGACTCTTCTGTACAGTGTATATCTTGCAGTAGCGCTATCCCCACTCCCTTCCTGTGTAAATAGGATTTAATTCTGTTCCTGCGGAGGTGCCCAGGCCTCAAATATTCCATGTCATCATCTTTATTTGCGCTGCCATGGCAGTTCAGGGGGGTGTTTTAGGTTCCCCGGTCTCTCAGTGAGGTTGCCTGCGGTTGCAATCAGGCAACTGGAGTTCCCCATTATCTGAAGGCTCAGTCTCAGCAGATCGCCGCCTTCCGCCTGCTCCCCTGCCTCCTCTGCTCTGCCACTTGGAGACTTTCCGGTGAATGAAAAAAACCAAATACAAAAATGAACTGCCCCCAGCAGTTGCTTCCAACTCGCAATGCTCGGGGGCTCCCGAGCCTTCCGGATCCTTCCAGGCCTATCGGAGCGGGTGGTGTGTAGGCATTCAGCCTGCACGATTTCTGGAGGGGTGGGTCGCTGTAATTCTCGTGTTTGGTCCTTCGAGCTCCTGTCCGATTTCATCATCTTTATGTTGTGGCGTTAAATGAAGTCCAATAATCCATTCCACGCTTCAGTAGGAAGTCGTCCGTCTCCTCTTGCGGAGCTAGTCGTCTGTTCATCTCTTGTCCACTTTTACTGTTTCCTCCTCGTCTTCTGCAAGGTCATGTTCGAGCCGCATGTTTGCTGCAGCTGGAGTCTCTAGGAAGATTGCTTTTCCCTTATAAAGTACTTTGAGGTGTGCTGGGTAGAGTAGCATGTACTTGAGGTTAAGATTTCGCAACCTTGCTTTCACTGGTATGAAAGAGTTCCTTGCGCGTTGCACTGCGGGAGTATAGTCTGGGTACCTGACTATTGTGCAGTCTCTTCTCCTGATCTCCCCACCTTCCCTTGAGAATCGCAGTATTGTCTCTGTCGCGAAAGTTTAGGATTTTCGCTATTATTGGGCGTGGGTATGATCCCAGTCAGGGTCGTTTTTGTAGGGATCTATGGGCCCGTTCTACAGAGAACCCCTGGGAGAGTTTTCCTGCTCTGATTTCTTGTTGTAGCATTGTTTCTATAAATTCTGTTAGGTTCGGGCCCTCCATGTCTTCCTCGATCCCTAGTATACAGATGTTATTACGACGGGCACGTCCTTCCGCATCCTCAAAGCGTGCCTCTAGTCTTGCCACTTTCATCTCCAATTCCTGGACTCTTGCTTTCAAGTCTTGGGTGGTTTCGACGTTGTCCTGCAAGGTAGCCTCTGTTGTAGTCACTCTTTCCGCCAAGTTGCAGGCGTCCTGCAGCATTAGCTGCATGTCTGACTTTACCTCCTCTATCTTGTCATCAATGAATGTACGGAGCGCCGCAATGGCCTGCAGGACTTGCATATCCTTAGGATCCGCCTGTAGGACTAGTGGTTCTTCGGTGGCAGCGGCGTCTTGAAGTGGTTGCTGTTTGGGTTTGACCGTCGTAAAGGAGTCCATCGTTGCTGATTTTTGTTTGTTTTTAGGGGGAGACATCTAATTTCCCAGGACGTACAGTCTATTGTGATGGATTGTGCACTGTTGCCCTATTGCCTGGTTGGTGAGTTTGTGACAAGCGGTGGATAGTCTTTTCCTGGGAGGTAAACCGTGGTTGGACTGCTTGGCTGTCTGGTATTTGGCTGCTCCGGTTCGGGTTGGTGCTTCTCGGCTCCACCTGCTTATGTCGAATCCCAAGTTAGCACGGGTGTGACTCAATTTGTTGTGTAACCGCTCTCGGTCACTCTCCTCTGCTCATTGTGTCTGCCATCTGTTAGTTTTCGGCCTGTTGTGCAGAGTTTACAGTTTTCCGGATTTAGGATGAGTGGGTTGATGGTTTGGTCACAGGAGTGTTGGTCCAGGGGGTCATATGTATGCCCGTTTAGATACTATACACAGTTTGTCCCAGATGTTACGCACTCCTGCCTTGCTGTATCTGCTCAGTGTCACTTCGCCCTCGTTGACTCACTTGGTTTATTCACCATATGGAGCTCAGTTTACTCATTTGGTTGTGGGTAAGCTTCAGTCAGAGCTTATTACACCCTGTTATGGGTTTAATGCAGTTTTCTCTGAAGTCTGGTGTCGTGTGCAGCCTCAGGGTGTCAGTTGGTGCAGGTTGGGGCGGATGCTTTCAGTGGTCGCTGTTTGGAGCTGTAGTCCGCTCCCCCTTTCATGCAGGTTGCAGGCAGAATTGCGGTGGCACGCAACGGCGGCCCCACTTGGGCCCTCAGTCCGGGGTTCTCCTCGCTTGTCTGTCCCAGCACTGTTTATTGAGCACTGCGCGTTGTGTGTCTTTGTTGTGCTCACGCTGTGGCAGAGCCTCACCTGTGGCTCCGTGTTATTATTTGTCTGTGACTGTGTGGGCTCCGTGCTCTCGGAGAACCCCAAATGGGAAATGCTAAATGCTGCGTTGTTTCTGCCTAAATCTGCTTTCCCATTTGGGGCTCTCGGGCTCCCCGTGGGGAGCCCGAGAGCCCCAAATGGGAAAGCAGATTCAGGCAGAAACAATGCGGTCGTTTTCCGCAATGCTGCGTTGTTTCTGCCTGAATCTGCTTTCCCATTAGGGGCTCTCGGGCTCTCCACGGGTAGCCTGATAGCCCCAAATGGAAATGCAGATTCAGGCAGAAACACAACGTGGTTGTGTTGGAAAACGCTGCGTTTTTTCTTTCCGAGTTTCTCAGGCTCCTCCGAGCCGGAGGAGCCTGAGAAACTTGGAAAGAAAAACCGCAGCGTTTTCCAACACAATAACGTTGTATTTATGTTTGCGGTCGCTTCAAAAGCGACCGCAAACATAAATACAACATTTTTAAAGCTGCAGTTTTATTTCTAAGTTTTCCAGGCTCCTCCAGCCCGGAAAACTTAGAAAAAAAAACGCAGCTAGTGCTTATTTATTTATTTTTTTAAAATAAATAGCACTTACCGAGATTCAGCTGCAGCTTTCCTGCTCTGGTCTCCGGTCCCCGCCCTCCGTGTACAGCACTAATGAAGGGAAAGCCACCCAGCGGTAGCTTTTGTTTACTACAGCTGGCTTTTCCTTCATTAGTGCCGCAAAAGCCAGCACAGGAGGGCATCCATTTCACAAAATGGATGCGCCCATGTGCTTGCTTTTGCGAATTTTGAGCTTGAATAGCTCAAAATTTTACATAGGAAGTTTTAAAAAAGAGAATGCTAGTATTTTTTTTTATGTTGCCTATTTTTTAAATACATTTTTTTACTAGACCATGCCTTTAAGTGCATTGGCCTAGCGGAGGACGTCTGTGAGGTACCATTAGTGATTGTTAAAGTTTGTGGAGGTAACCTAGCTTTATTAAAATCTCGCAGCTCCTGGTAGAGGGCAGTTCATTTTGGAGAACTTACTGAAGGCGTCATTGGAATTGAAGCATTGACAGCTACGTCTTGTGGGGATGTAATGTTGTCAGCTCGGCTGTCTGTCCTATGATAGTGGACATGAACATTATCCACACCGCCTGCCGATGCGGCAGTCGGCGTGGAGGGACCTAAAGAGAGCCGCACTCTTTTTTTCCAGTTTGGCCATTACTGCTGGAGCAAGAATGGATATATATGATGGCGGGCCATTTGGACAATCCGAAGCAATAGCACAAGTAGCAGTATATGAGTTTTCGCGCATGCTTGTTGGAGGGGAGACATCAAAATCAAAGGCCTTCTGAAGCGAAAAGGAGTGCGGATCCAAGATAGATTCCAAGGGCGGCTGCATTTGGGCATGCATGTGTGCAAAGGCTACCTCATGCAAGATAGTCTTATCCGTGATAGACAATGTTGTTGCTGATATTAGAACTACTTTGTTCCAACTGCGAAGGGGAGAAAATGGCTTCTGGCTTCAATAGGCTGTCACATTGCAATGGGGTAGCTATACTATGCACATTAGGCGTATTCATTGTGGACCGTTTACGCTCTGGGGATTTACAGAGTCGACCACTTCTAAGATTACCAACCATAGTTTATCATTATTAATTAGAAAGCACAAGCGATTATGCTTTTGATGTAACCTTGCACAACTTCAAGCAACAAGTACACAATGGAGTAGAAGAACGATATCAAGTCTGTCTGGTTCGTACCCCCCACGTGATTAGAGTCTGAAATACAACAGCACAAATTAACTTATACTTGCATAAAATCAACCATCACAAAGCAAATATGCATGGAAAAAGTTTTCTAACAAAGTGCAAGCTTTTGTCCAACAACACTGAATATTAACCATACGTCAAATAAAGCGATTAATCCATCACCGTCACCTTAACAAATAACAATTTTTCTTTAGATGCTGACGCATATGATCCAAGAGTATTGCCAAAAGTAAGGCTAACCAGGCAGCAGACGCTTTCCAAGCGTGAACATCCAAAGATCAAGGGGCGAACAATTAAGTGTAACTGAAAAGGTAATTGCAATTTGAACAGAAGTGCTAATACCATAATACCTAAAGTCGTGAATCACAGGAGATTGGCGGACAACTGCAGAGTCAAGAATGCGAGCCTGGAGTGTTAACAAAATTTTGGGAAACACTTTAGCAGTAAGACTATTAAAGAGTTGTATTGCGCTGTGCGCACCCCGCACACCCGAACAGCCAAACAGTACACTTGGTGTACACTTCGGGTGCGCATGTCTGAGACAATTGCAGGCTTGCTGGGAGTCAGTGGGGCAGAGCCAGTAGGGCAATAGAAACGCTGCAAGGTAAGAAAATGAAAGATACTATTAGCAGCACTCAAGAGGCTGCAGAGAATCCCATCAAGGTCCTAAAGGAGCTTGAGAGCCCACATCACAAAAGGAAGGCAGTAATTACTTGAATTCCGTTACAGATGGTTTCGCTGCGTTCCAGGTGGCTGCAGCTTCCTCTTGCCGACGAAGGATCAGTCAAGGGAGAAGGAGCAGGAGCAGGAGCTCAAGGGCGTCCAGCCAAACAGTTAAAGCACTTGGTGTTGTACACTTCGGGTACACCAAGTACGTCTTACAAAAAGGAACCGTCCTTTTTCAAAAATGATGTCAACATGTCTCTACCAAACTACTATGAAAGAAAAAAAAAAGATTAAGTCTTACTTTAGTCCAATGGTTATTCCCTCTTGAAAGATTAGTGCTGGCTGGTTTTCAGAGTGACGTGCAATATTTGTATAGTGTCTTGGTCAGGTATTCCTAAAAGAATGTCAATTAACCCTCCTCCGGGGCAGTATTCTCGTTTATTTTTCTATAACCCTCAGTTTATTAAAGTAAGGTATTCATACATACTCAGATCAAGAAATGTGCCAGGTTTTCTTTATACCAAAAACTTGTTTTAATGATATGCCCTTAGTGATGACACGTGTTTCGGCTACTGAAAGCCTTTCTCAAATCAGGGCTATTTGTGCTAATATTGACAAATCCAAAAGTCCATGATATAATTTGCACCAACATGTAAACAAATATATATATGAATTCACCGAAATCAAGGGTTTTCTAAAATGGTGAGTGCAAGCGGAGTAGGCGAGCAGCAGTACGAACACGAGAGACGCCGGAGGGCTTGAAATCGAGGTAAGAGACTATCAATGTTTTCAGAACACTTGTAAAACACGTACAAAGTAGAACATGAAGTGTAAAGATAGCGGATAGATTTGAGCGAACGAGATGCACACTTTAAGTACAAAATGGAACAAAATGTAAACAGAAAAATAGCTGAGGCATTTTTTAATATATTAACTTGAACAAAATTAGCAGATGTTTGAAGAGAGCAAATGCAATGCGGCTAGGATTGCAATTATAATCAATGGCATATTTAGAATGTGACTAGCGTTTTGCGGTGGCGTGAACAGCTATAATTCCAATGATCAGCAATGGCATATTTAAAATGAGACACGAATAGTTTGCGATGGCATATGCAAATATGGAATTATCTCTTGCACATAAGAATCATAAAGAGGCAATGTGCAAACCGAAGTTAGCCCTAGTATACATGTAGTGTTTACAAACAAAAGTTAATCAGTACAAATACTTTACAGGTAGCTATACTTATTGTACTATCTCGAGCACCCGAGAAAGGGATTCAAAGCAAGGGTAGTTAACCCACTACCCTCTGACATTTGTTCACAGGGATTGGACCCTATATAAAAGGAACTCAAACAAACCAACAATGACTATAAATTTCAAAATGCTGTGAAGGTAATGTGAAAAACAAATTATGTTTAAAGAAAACAAGCCATATGAGATTAATATGGTACAGTTGTGTTATTGTGGTTTTCTGTTGAATCATTATTGTTGTTCCGACTATGGTTTCTGTTTATTTTCCTTTTGTTATTTTTTGTCAAATCACCCAACAATCCTCCCCGATTCCAACCCTTGATTTCGGTGAATTCATATATTTGGTTACATGTTGGTGCAAATTATATCATGTACTTTTGGATTTGTCAATATTAGCACAAATAGCCCTGATTTGAGAAAGGCTTTCAGTAGCCGAAACACGTGTCACCACTAAGGGCATATCATTAAAACTCAAGTTTTTGGTATAAAGAAAACCTGGCGCATTTCTTGATCTCTGAGTATGTACGAATACCTTACTTTATCTAAGGTGGTCCTCTAGACTTCCTACCACCCAACTCAGATTGGATGCGACAGACCAGCAACACAAAAAACTCAACAAAAAAAACTAAAAAATAAATAAAAAGGAAACCTTGAATTATCAAGTGTCGCCTGACAGAGTAGTCTCTCAAAAGGAGTCTAATTACGCATACTCAGTTTATTAAAGTTCCAACTCTTTTACTCTGTCCTTGTTCAACTTCATCATAGTAGCTAGGATGTGGACCTGTTCCACCAAGCCTACTGTGTCTCGTGTTTATTCCCCTCGTAGAGTTCATTATCTCAGCCCTAAGTGGGCTACAGGCTTTTTCTGCCATAGGCAGCATGATTCTTCCACCACTGTGTGGAGTGCTTCTCATCCCGGCCCCAGTCAGGTTATGGGCTTGTTCAGCCCCGCTTGTTACGTCCTTTTCACCCACCAGCTGGTTCTTTGGTTTCTCAGCCCCAGAAGGGTTATGGGCTACTTCAGGCCGGCATCTCTTTTCTACCCCTTCTTTGCTTCCTTAGTTTTTCAGCACGACGTGGGATATAGGCTGGGTCAGTCCTATTCTGTTGTGTGACGTTTCTTCACCCGTCAACCATTCCCCCACAGTAGTTGCATACCTTCTCTTCAGCGGTGGGTCTCGGTACTGGTTTCGGCATCTATGGCTCCAGCAGATGTGCGCAGTTTACGCTTCTGGATGTGCAGTCATCTTTTGGCATCTATTCTGGGATTTGGGCATCGTGATGGCCCCCCATCTGTTTGTTCCTCGCACAGCCCTTCGTCTCTGCCCACCACGTTCTTGTTGTGGTTCCCGGCCAAGGGGCTGCCTGCAGTTTCTGCATTGGCCGGTGTACCAGGTCATCAGGTGAAGTCTCCGTTCATCAGCGGACTTCTTTCTGGCGTTAATTTCCTCCCTGGAGTAAAGACGAGAAGTCCATTGGTCGTCTGCCACTTAAACAGGTCAGAATAAGCATGGGTCAGAAAAAAGCTGTCCACCTTAAAAGGGGCAATGTACATTGGTAACTTCTTCAATTCCCATATAGCCAATGAACATTGAAATCTAGGAAGGAAAGGGAGGTGGGATGGAGCTCTGCCTTGGGCATTCCTTGTGCGCAGAGGGGGTTTCACTCCAAGTGGGAGACTGCTTAACTTGACCCTTAGGAAGGGTATCACGCAGCGGGTTGAACTCCTTAGTCCCAAAGAGCAAGGCTCCCCCTTGGGGAGAAAAGTTGAATTCCCTGGATTCATCACAAACTGCTATTCTCATTTGGTTGTCCAGGACGGTTTTAATGTATAAAACCAGTCAACAATGTTCTTATAGCAGCAAATGCTGTAACAATTCAGTGATTGATTTTGGAGGAGCCTATGTCAGTGAATTTAAAGTAAATTGTCCAAAGGCATCACTTTGTGTCCTCTCTCAAGATTGCAGACCTATGCTCTTGCATAGGTTGAATGACTTCTTGCCTTTTGACTTAAGGGGAGGTGTTGAAGCTATTTGTGTGTGTTAATGGGGCCTCAAAGAAGGGTGAATAACCAGGGAAGGGGTTTGTTCCCTTTGTTAGGTTTATAGCCCAAGTCTGAACTTGTATGTGCATTCATATACCAACGTCTTTGAAACAATTTCAGAGTCAATCCTATTAATATAACCAGAGTTAAATTAGATCATGAAGTCTGCAGGGAGCATGCAAATTGGTAAGGGTAGTCTGATTGCATTTTCAAAACATTTTCAGTTATTTTACTCCAAATACGTGTGGGGCCCTTCATTTTGAGGATGGGAAATTAGATTTGTTCCTTGTACAATGAAAATATAACTGCTGTGATGACCCCTGAATGAGTTTATAGCTGGAACAATAAACTCTGAAGCCCTGTGCACAGTCTATGGAAGTGCCCATCAATCCAGGTTTTCTTCAACATTTGAATATCATTGCCCATCCAACTTTATTGAAAGTCTGCATTTGTGTGCTTCTGCCCGAAAGAGAAAAGAAGCTGTAACCTGTATATGCCTGTGAAAGATTTCATGATTGAAGTCTTGGATCTAAATACTAGCTCACAGTAATATACTAGTAACCCGAGAGTACAGATCGGAGTAGATGCCTCACCAGGGCTGAAGTACCATCTTGAAAGCAGACTGGAAAGTTCTTTGTTGATAGAAATCTGTTCCTGCTGTTGTACAGAGGTTCGTCCATTTCTCCCACACTTTTGTAGATTTTTCCTTCATGTGTGAATCGACACAATGTGGCTCTCAGTCTAAGGGTTTTCTACTACCCATCTGGCTGATTCAATTGTCAGGCATTGAATTTTTATAGCACTTTGTTTTGTGAATGTCTGGCTATATTTAAAATGGTGCTGCAGAGTCCACCAGGAGAACACTACTCCTGGATGTGTTTTGTTCTTTTCTCGCCTGCACAAGCTTATGTTAATTTCTTGATTGTGTTAGTTGATCGTGCAAGCTCTCTAGCATTGTGTTGAGCTCTTCTTTAAAGTGCACAAAGTCACTTTCAATCAATACGAAGTTATCAGTTAGATGCTATTTCTTTCCTTCTCTTACCCCTGGAGGTGAAGTGGACTGCTTCAGTACAATGGCATTATGTGGGATCTCTGGTAAGCAGGAGAAATTGTGTGAACACTAAACATACTGCGCTGACACGAACATTGTTATTCATATTTAATCATCAGATTAGTGCAGTGTGTTTCTGTATGTGTCCTAACCAAGCCAACACGTGTTTCAAGCTTATGTTGTCTTTTTCAAGGCTTAACATTGGCATAAGTACATAATTGTTTCTAACAAAAATAATATGACCAACAGTCAATCAAATAGACAAAAGAATTTGAAATCATATTTCTAACATAAAAGAAATAATAATCAGGGGAGATCAATCAGGAAAGACCCAACCAACCAAGACATCAGTGAATCCCATGCAAATTGTCAATAAAATATTTGCAACATCAGAATGATAATAAAATTGAATTATGCCGTATGAGACGATTAAAGAGTAAGCACAACACTATTGTTCTAATGCTTGAAGCCGCATCCTTGAAAGTAGGTGTTGGATGAGACATTGGCGGCTGATTTGTATTCTAATGTTTCAAACTTGTCTTCAAAAGGAGCCAATACATTCCTGAAGGAATGCAGTGATTTTATGGAATAGGAAACTAAGAATGCATTTTTAAATGAACCCAAAACATCTATAAAGAAATTAATTTTAGAAAACGATATATATGGGGTTGGGAATGGGAATATTAGTTTTAGGGGTGAGGGAAAACAAAGTGGGTTTGTTATTGTTTTTGTTAATATGTTTTTTTCTGCATTCAAAATTCATTTTGTTTTATCCTTTGATAAAATCACATGTAACCATTCCGGACCTCCAAGAATCATACCAATCCCAGTTATGCTGGTGGGTGCACTATAGTCAAAGAATAATTTGGTATAGTAGGAAATAATTGAAGATACAGATCTATGAATAATGGAGGGATTACAACAAAAAAAGGCGGTTAGTACTTATTTTTAATGATTCTAATCCAAGCAAGAACATCCTAAAGGAGAAACTAAGTAATTTAGTGAAAGGAATCAATACGATTGCGCTTTGTAGTGACTAATAGTTAATACCATATGGAGAAATGAAAAAACGGATTGAAACTGGAGTGCTATTAAGGAGCTGGTGCAAGAATTCATCCTATGCATCCGAAAATGGAATGGCTAAACATGTTAATGAAATAACTAGAAAGATATAAAGTATAGATTTGTCCATCATTTTATCAGTGATGGCTAAAACTTCATGGGTAGTCTTAGAAGACCGCGATATGGGCAGTGAACACTGTCCCCTTCTAATTACATTAAATTCAATCAAAATAGTTAAAAAGATGTCAGACAAGGGTGTACTGGGGCAAAATATAGCAGGACACATTTCAGGAGGAATGCAGTAAAAAGTAATTAAGAATGGAACATACAGAAATATAATTCGTCAGAATAAAGTCAAAACCATGACAAAACAGTAGGACAAAATGTACCCACAGTAGCTAATGAAAAATCCGAGGTCTCAGTTCCTAGGTGGAACAACGATTGAACTGGGCCAGTTAGACATTCAATTTGGATAGCTTGAAAACCAATGAAGGGGGAAGACCTACTGGAATATAAAAAAAAGCCAAACAGCAAGAGCATGAAGAGACATTAGAGACAGTGAAAGATACTATTGGCAGAAGTATTGCAAGCAATTAAATGGAGATATCACAATGAAAGCAGTGTGGGATATAATTACTGGGAAGAGAAAGAAGGGTGGAAATCCCAGCATTGCAGGCTAAAGAGAAGTTGGTCTAAAAATATGAAAGGTAACTGTTACTAGGAAAATACTTACCAACTATAAGCAGCTCGGAAATGGATACGGAGGAAATGACGTGAAAACATTCAAATGCAACAGGCTGATTGTCTAAGCAATAGTAAGGAATGGGAAAGAGTTCAACTTACCTTTAACAATGGAGGAGTTGGGGGACTATAATGAAGAACAAATTACTTCCCTTTCGGAAGTGCTCTTTCTGATGGATTCCTCATCTATGACATTTCTAACAACAGAATGGCTCATATTCGGAAACGTTTCCACCACAATGGGGCAGAACACAGCTCTGCCCAACGGCTCTATAAGCCCCGCACTGGACATGACGTAAGGGCCAATATTTATTGAGACGTCGTATTAAGAGGATTTCCACAATCAGCCTTTGGTGGGAAGATTGTTTTTTAATGTTAGAATAAGGCCTTTTTCCAGGTGCAGATAAAAACAATTCTGTGCTGCACCCACTTTTCCAAATACCTCCGTTGTGCACTTTCTTTTTAACAGTTTGTTTTTTGCAACCAACATTACTAAAAATACAACAGTGGTTCAGTGAATCATCAACCCCACCCAATCCCACATCAGAGCCATTGCCGTTCCTACGTACACATTGAAATTATTTATCGGCATGCTGTCATACCCAAGTATTATTCAGTAACCAGAAGCTGCAGGACCCCTTCCCTGTTATTTAGCAGTCCACCCACAGGTAAGAAATCTACCACAGGTCTTTTCACAACGCTTAGTAACCTGTGTTCAGGATGTTTCCTCTTCAAAGTCCAACTCATTATCTCGGGCCTGCAAAATTAGTGGTTTATGAGGATCCCGAAAATCCTTAGGCCTGGCACTAGGATGAACCATTGTACCATATTCAATTTCCATTGCATTACAGTGAAGTATATCCTCTTTCGACCGCACTAAGGTGAGACATCACAGTTTTCCCCATCTTATGGCCACTATCCTTTTATATAAAAGTAGCGACAGTCCCGCTAGTTTCCTCACCAGTCTAGTGATTGGCCTGGTATTACCTAATAAGAAACTCCGGGTCAGGCTCTACCCTCTTCCCCTAGAAGGTCGCTCACCGTCTAAAAGACCCCCTCCCAGAACCGTGATGCGGGGGGCAGCTCCATGCCACATGATGCAGGCGCTGATGCAGCAGCACATGCCTATGGGGGTTGTGGAAAAACCTAGGCAGCAACACAGGTGCGTTGCAAAATTAATGAAGGTATTTAAAGTGAATCAATTTAAATCTACTGTTAAGAACCATCTTCCGTGTTTGCGCACAACAGTATCTCTACACTTCATCAGTTACCAAACCTCCCAGGGACGTCTCCCATTTCCTCAGAGATGTCTCTGCCCATCCTATTTGGGTGCCCTGCATACTACTATAGAGTTTAGACACAATATTACCGGTATCCGCTTTTCCTATTATACCATCCAATATAGGAACCACTACTGGTTCATTTGGAAAGGTGGAAAACAAACCCTTCCGGTAATCTCTAAATCCAAAGTACAAAAACAAATCTAAAGTTGTAACAGCCCCTTTACCCGGTAACCCTTCCACTGTTAAAGACTGCCCCTGCGGGAAGAGATCCCAAAAGCAGAAGATGCCAAGCCGCTTCATGCAACGTATAAAGCCAACACTGGTCAATGGTAACCCTGGGATGTGAATAATTGGGAGCTGGCAAGAGTAAAGAACCTCTCCCTTATATTTCCTCGATACAATCCCATGATCTGCAAGTTAACTCTACCATATTTTGTGTCTTGGATGACCTATCAGGGGCCGTCAGGACAATTGCACGCAGCAAGGATAGCGCGGGTGATAGCAAGGGGGACAAGCGGAGAACCAGGGTAAGCCCCACAGGGTAGGGGTCCCCCACAAGAAGGCCCCTAAGCAACACTAGGGCACCAGACAAGTCAAGGTCCCTCCCAAAAAAGCCCACGGTCAACTCACTGCTAGACCGTGCTGGACAGCGCAAAGAGACTAAGGGGGGGTAGGTACACTTAACACCACCCCCCAACCCAGTTCACCAATACAGGCTCAAAAGGAGCAGTAACGGAACGCCCGATAGAGGTACCACAAGGGACAGGGGCACCAGACAACCGCTCATAAAGCCCACAAAAACAAACCAACAGGCAGGACTAAACACGGCCATGCTCCGACAAAGGTAGCTGACCATCAGGAGTAAATCAGGCTAGGTCCAATTAACAGCCACGTAGCAACGCATTAACAGAATCCGTCCTCCCCCAGCCCAGAGCAAGGCAAGGGCATAAAAGGGAAGCACATACAGGTCATTGGCCGGTACTGTCCACACCTTCAGGAGACTGATAAAGGAGGAATCCAGGACAGTTTCCAGGAGAAGGCAGCGAGAAATACCAGATTGATACAAGAGGGATCTCATAAATAACACCAATATTCAAATCAAGAGGAAAAAGGGACACAGCCACCTTCACAGAATCAGATGACCAGACAAGACTCCAGCCTGATCCAGATGTGGACCAACAACACTACCTCCAGCAGGAAAAGGAAAACTCAAGAGGGCTCAACAGCAGCACAGGAACATACTACCCCGCAGACAGACAATGGCGGCCACGAAGGCCGACATGCAAGAGTGGTTCAGGGATCTCCAAGAGAAGTTTATGACCACGGTGCAGGACCAATTCGCAACTATCAGACGACATGAAGCAGGCAGTGCAAGAACTCAGGACAGATATAGTCAAGCTGGAGGAACAGACAGACACTCTTGAAAGAGTGGTCCAGAATGTGGAAGGAGAAGCACCACAGAACAATGAGACACAATAACACCTACTGTGTATTACATACAACTTCGAATAGCAATGTGAGGACCTGGAGAACCGCTACCCACAGATCCAATATACTAATTAAAAACAAGGTTGCAGACAAGGACCTCAAAGATGCAGTTCAACAAGTCTTCAAGGACATACTGGCAAATGGGGATGAAGAAGAAATTATGATAGACAGGATGCACCGGGTGGGCCCACGGAGGCTTGGAGAACTGGGCGCACGCTGACTGGATATTCATGATACACACCAAAGGACAAAACAGATGGGTGGGCTGAAGATACTAACATTTAATGTGAGGGGCTTAAATACCCCAGTTAAAAGAAAAAAAGTGGAATGTCTGCTCAGCAGGGAAAGGTACGATATTAGAATGCTGCAAGAAACGCAGGTCAGGAAGCAAGATAAAGCAAAACTTCACTTAAAGGGATTTAGACACCTCATACAATAGAGCGCAATAGATGAAGTGGGAGTCCTGATGGGGTTTCACAATAGCCTGGGCATACAGGTACAAGACACTATAGAGGATAAGACGGGGAGATACATTTTCACGAACAAATCACTAAATTGATACTCACTTACTTTAGCAGCAATATATGCACCAAAAACAGGCCAAGACAGATTCTTCAGGGAAACACTGGGGAAACTAGAAGAGTTTGCAAAGGGGGAGATTGTTCTGGTAGGGAACCGGAACCTAGCATGGCAACCCAACATTGATGGGAGCGGCAAGGGACACCAGGGGCATCGGGCCCCCATGAATAATCTCTGCCTATGGATGGAGAACCTGGCACTATGACATATAGAGGGAGAGAAAGGGCCAACAAAAAGGGTTTACCCATGTCTCCCATGTATATAATACATTGTCCAGGATAGATTACTTTTGGGTGTTGGTGGGGCTAATGGGGAGAGTCCAAGAGATAAACCTAGGGCCCATTTTGATATCAGACCATGCCCCAATATGAGTGGAGATCACATTACCAGGCAGAAATAAAGGGCTGTGGAGGTGGAGACTTATGCATGAGCTGCTCCATATTCCCATTATGGAGAATAGTGTATGTGAGAAGATAATAGAATACTTTACTCACAACGATTCCGGAGAAGTGTCGCTAGAATCCATTTGGGAAGCCTTCAAGGCAGTAATGAGGGGTCATGGGATAGCCCTGAAGGCATCCAAGGATAAACAGAGGATCCTTTGGGAAAAGTAATTGGAGGAGAACACTACTCTATATTCAGAATGAAATCATTCATAATCCTATTAACAGGGTGAGGAAGGCCCTAAGACACGTACAGGGGAAATTCAAAGCGCTCTGTATGAAACGAACAGAGAAGAGTTTACTGTACCTTAACACTGGTACTTTACGAAGGCCAACAAGGCCATGAATACCTAGCTAGACAATTCAGAGCCAAGCAAAACACCCTAACAATCAAAAATGTTTACAACAGATTGGGGGAGACTCGGACACGGACCAGAGATATAGGGGAGGTTTTTATAGACTTCTATCAAGCCCTGTATAAGTCTGGCTGTCATGCATGGTGGACATATTACCTCTGGACCTGGAACACCGTCTTCAGACAGAACGGGTTATGCTCATAGAACTGCTAGACCTTTCTATTCTAAATGGAGGTTGTTTGATGTCCTGCCCGGAAAACGATGTTTGCATTATTCACGTCGTTGAATTCACGCGTTTCAGGGTAGTCACGTGTGTTACTGCATTACGTTCATAAGCAGCGTGGAGACGTTGCTTGCTGCTTCTGATTGAACCAACATGGCGTTTGGTAGCTGAATCCTTGATCTGCGTCTTCGCATCTCTTCAGTTACTTCTTTGGCTTTCCTCTGTGTGTTACTTCCACACACAAACTCCTGGAGCTGCATTCTAGAAGTTACGGCAGTTTTTTTCCTGTTCACAGGAAATTTCTACATGCTATCTTCAGCAGTCGTCCATTAGAAGACCAACAAACGGCTTTCCTTCACACGTGAGTTCTGGCAAGACTGTCTGCGTGCACTTCAGTCGCGTGTATCAACACACACGGGTTCCTGATATCTTCGCATGCTGCTTTCCTGGCTGCATGTAAGTTTGTAGCATGTAAAACCCCACGCGGTCTACAGTACTCTTCGAGCATGGTTGTCCGGGCTGCGTGTACTTCTGTCGTGTGTAAAACCACATGCGGTGTACTGTACTTTTCAAGCGCGGTTGTTCCGGCTGTGTGAACTTTTCTTGCGTGTATAACTGCATGCAGTTTTTTTAACTCTTTAAACGTGTAATTCCACACACAAGTTGTGCTTCGCTTTGGATTTAATCCCTGGCACCTGTGATGAGATAACACGTGGACTCTATTCATCATTTTTCTGTTGTACATGGGAAAGGAAGTATTACCAACAACTGTTTGAAGGTGATTGTGCACAGTACTTTGGACGCTATCCTGTGGTGCACCAACCCGGTATCTAGCGTGAGCCTCGTGCCGTTCGGGATAAGTTTCCCTTACTAACCTTACCTCCTTTTGTCGTTGTTTCATTCCTGGATTTCTTCAGAGACTTGTTGGTGGAGACTCCAGTTCTAAGTCTACAGGTTAGTGTTGTTCTAGGTGCTTTTGCTGTGCTATTAGTGAGAGTTTAGTTGGGACACTCATACTTTATTTTATCCTAGGCTGACTTCCTATGTTGCTCCCACGCCCTTTCCAGTGATCCCTCTCTCTGCCCGTTTTACTAGCCAGAGTTGTATGATTTGGAAGGTCTAATTTTGACTTTACTACTGTCAAGCCGTGTGATTTATCAAGGATCTGGAAGAGCCCTACCAATTGTATCCTTTTTGGTTACCATATCCTTTTCATAAGATACTTGGGTGATTTATGACACTGACAAGCAAGACAGCGTAGAGCAACAAACCTACCTGACCAAGGTGTCCATACGGCGAATAATGGAGGAAGATATACTATCCTTAGATTGGGAAATCGCAGAAGAAGAGGTTATGAAAACCATTAAAGGCCTACCAGTAAACAAAGCACTGGGTCCCAATGGGTTCACAGCCTCATTCTAGAAGAAATATGTAGATATGCCGAACCCACAAGGCTTTTTAACTCGTTCAAAGTGGTGGGGAACATCACAGCATTTATGAACAATGCCAAGGTTCTGGTATTCCACAAACACGGGAAAGATCCATCGCAACCGGGATCCTTACGGCCAATCGCCCTAATTGATCTCGACTCCAAAATATACACCAAAATTCTGGCAAGCAGATTATCACCTCTCCTCCTGGACCTACTAGGACTAGATCAATCAGGCTTTAATCCAGGGAGGCAAACCCAAGACAATACATGACGAATCATTCATCTGGTAGAGAAGATTGGTATCACCCAGACCCAGCGATACTATCATTGGACGCCGAAAAGGCATTTGACCGGGTAGAATGAATGCTACTTTTCCATACGCTAAAACACATGGGAATGGGGGGAACAGTTTATAAAAATGGTTCACGCAAACTATAAATCACCCTCCATTAGAATAGCCATGAACTGAGACGTCACGGGTAGTGTCGAGATCACCAGGGGTACAAAACAGGGATGCCAACTTTCCCCGCTGCTATATACTGGGAACCACTACTAATCAGATTGCGCGACGCAACCGCCTTGAAAGGGATAGAAATGGCTGGGAGGTCACATAAGGTAATTGCATTCGACATGTTGGTAGCCCTTACGGACCCAGTACGCTCCCGCCAAGTGGCGATCCAAGAATTTGAAAGATTCGGGGCAATATCTGGTCTAAAAATAAACAGACAGAAGTTGGAACTATTAATACTGGTAGGGGAACAACTCAAGAAAGCGACAATCGGCTTCCCTACAATTAAGGATAGCAGACAAAGAGATAACATCTGGGCATTACCCTCACAGCAAGATTGGAACAGTTATGGGGAAAACTACCTGCAGCTTTTAGAGAGGATTAAACGGGACCTAGTAAGATGGACCCCCCCTATTGATATCGTGGTGGGGTAGAATGACATCAATAAAAATGAATACCCTACCCAAGCTACTACATTACTTTCTGGCTATTCAAATTAAGATCCCTGAATCCTTTATAGAGCATTGACAAAGGTGGTCATGTCATATCTGGAAGAAAAAAAAACTGAGTAGCAAAAACTGTTCTCACAGCTCCAATCCAGGAGGGAGGACTTGTCCTACAGCATTTCCACAAGGACTACCAATCAGCGCAGCTGTGGATATTAAAGCAATGGGTCTCGGGAGTCCAACCAAAAATATGGGCAGATCAAGACAGGGCAGTAGCGGGTGCCCCATTGGCGGAGACCCTATGAAAGGGAAGCAGCGCAGACACCCAAATCTGAGCAGGACACCTGGGACGAGTAATCAAACAGAGGTATCCTGAAGGAAGACCAGGCCCTGTTTAAACCTATTTTTGGGAACCCAGAGTTCCCACCGGGAATGGAGAAAGGGGCATACGAAAAGTGGTTATCCACAGGATGCATAAAAATAGGGGATATGTTCCACGAGCTGAACATTAGATCATTTGAGGAATGCAAAACGCTTTTAGACTTGAGAGATACAGATATAAATACGAGCAACTAAGACACTGGTTAGCGTCCCCGAACATCAAACAAGCAGCTACACGAGACCTCACCCCCTTCGAAACATTCATGGTGACCAACACAGGTTCAGAGAAATGGGTCTCTTCGCTGTATGCATTTCTTAATGTACAACGAGGACCTCCACTGGAGCTACATGAAGTGGGAAACCTCTCTAGGGGAACTAATTCCCAGGCAGCATTGGGAGGGGCTCTGGAAAAGCATACCCAAGCCGACACGGGCAATACAGATGAGGGAAATGTGGGTAAAAATGGTAATCCAATTGCACTATACACCAGAGCGGCTGAATGCAATGTACCCGCAGACTTCTAATCTGTGCTGGAGAGGCTGTTCAAGGATGGGGAAACTGGAGGCATATATGG
Organism: Ambystoma mexicanum; assembly: GCF_040938575.1. Classification (NCBI taxonomy): domain Eukaryota; kingdom Metazoa; phylum Chordata; class Amphibia; order Caudata; family Ambystomatidae; genus Ambystoma; species Ambystoma mexicanum. The sequence goes on from NC_090939.1 coordinate 249,964,335, forward strand.
TGGTACTGCCAGGGAACACAGGGCTTCTCGGACGAAGTAAAAAAACAGATCAAAGGGATGTTCTAGGTCACGGACCAAATAGAAGAAAAAGTATAACTGAGCCAGGATTTTGTTAACCAAGTTAATACGCGTGATAGGGAGGTATGAGGAATATGCATCTACCCATTTCCCTGGTTTCAGAAATACTGCAACCACTGCCTCTCATAGTACCTGGTAATTCGCCATCCCACAAGGCCTGTTCATATACCTTTAAAAGATGTGGAACTAATTTCGACACAAAGCACTTCTAAAATTTGCCCATAAAGCCATCGGGCCCTGGTGCCCTTCCAGAGGACCATGCTTTAATCACCTGGCCGATTTCTTGCTCAGTAATTGGCTGTCATAACCACTCCTTCTCCTCTTCAGCACACAAGTAGAAGGCTACTAGATAAAAAGAAAAACCCTCATCTCAAATCCTGAAACCAGAGTTTGAGAAGAGTACAACCGGGTGTAGAAGGCACAAAACTATTGAACAATATCCCTATCTGCATACTGCAGTTCCCCACGTTCATTTTTAACAGCTAGGATATGTGCACTGGGCACGTCCGTTCTAGCAGCTCTCGCAAGCAACCTTTCAGTGCGCTGCCCCGCCCGGTATTGCCTGACCACGACATTCCACAGAAGAAACTTAAATCCTCTCTGCGCAGCACCTCTAAATTTACCCAACACTTCACTAATCTCTTTCTGCGCAGCAGGGTCTCAATCTCTACGTCCGCCTGCCAACATTAAATGTACGAGACACTCTCCGACAGCTCCTTCTGAATTTGCTTCAATATCCCAGACTCCCTCGAGATACACTCCCCCCCTCACCTCACATTTAAAGGATTTCCATAGAGTATGAAGCAACAGAGCCCACGTTTTCTTAAAAAAAGGTAATAACTTGCACTCTCTCTGTTCGAAATAAATAATTGGTCAGACCTTTGCTCCTAAACCTCCAGGACGGTCTCCTAACCTGACACCCTGGCATCTCCAGAGCCAGTATGACTGGTGCATGGTCTAACAATGTGCGTGCCAGTATTGTAACCTCGGCTACCCTCCACGCAATCCTGTCCAAAATCAAGAAGTAACCCAGCCGAGATGCTGACTGGTGAACCGTGGAGTGAAATGTATGGGCAGTCTCCCCTCTATGCCTGGCTTTCCAAATGTCATTTGACTCCCAGGGCCAGCTCAGCTCCTGCAATTTACTTGTCGACTTGAATGGCGATCTATGGACCACCCCAGTTCCATCCAATTCTGGTTCCATCACTGCATTGAAATCGCCTGCCCACATAACCACCCCAGTGGAAGTCTTGTCACGTTGCTGAGCTACCCACTTCAGCGTCTCTACCGTATCCAGATTTGGACTATAGTAAATAAGTAAGGTAACCACCTGACCATGCATAATCCCCAGCACTAACAGTGCCCTCCCCATCTTGGTCTTTAATCCCCTATGTCAGTCGAAAACCAACTGAACCTCGCAACAATATGCAAATCTCCCCTGGAGCATGAGGAATAAAAAGAAAATTAACAAGGGCACTCCCACCCTTGTCTAAAACGCACTTCTCCCAACCGGGTCAAATGCGCCTCTGGGAGAAATGCTATATCAATGTGATGACACTTCATATACAATAACATATTTAGAGCGCAGTTCAAACCTCTAATATTACATGTCATACATTTGATTGCCTTAGCCAGAGTCATGACTCAACCACATAAATTCCCGGGTATTTGTCCCCACTTTCCCAACAGAACCACATCTCACAACAAAGAGAAGTTAAGGAACAGACACGGGCGATCCCCCGAACCACTGTGTCCCTCCAAAAATACCCTACCCTTAAGCATTCACCCCTCCCCCACAGGAAACCCCAACCTCCCAGTTACCCCCTCCCCTCCCATAACCAGTAACTGTCATATGCATCCAGACGAGGGCTGATCCAACACCCAGCCACCTCGGCACCTCAACATCAGCATTTACCCACCCTCCCACCACCTCATGTTTAAACATCTCAATAGTGGTTTCATTACAGTCGGAATTCATTGGCATACACTTCTATTTCACGGAGAATCCTCCCCCCCATGCTCACTGCCCCGCCTCCCCCCCTGCACAACAGAGCTCAAAGCAGTGACTCATGAAAGGTGCTGGCTTCATCCAGGGTTTGAAAAACAACACTCGCCCCTCATGCTCCACCATAAGTTTGGTGGGAAAGAGCATGGAATTCTTCATGCCCCTATCCCTGAGCCTCTTAACATTGATGTATGACCTGGATGCCTGCACTTTATCCAATAAGTCTAGAAAGTGTCTAGAGTTCCCTTTATACATCAGTGAAGCTGTCTCACGGGCCTTTCATCGCTATCCCGATAGTTCAACATTCGGGCTATGACTGGTCTGGCCAGTGCTACAGGGATCAGTTTCCCCCTACTTAAAGGGACTCCCACTATGCTTAGATTGTTCCTCCTGAACAATGACTCAAGATCTTCTTGCTTATCCACTAGTTCCTTAAGAGCCTTCCTGACTTGAACTAGTTCCCTCGTTGCAGCTTACGATTCAGCCTCAGCCTTTGAAACTCGTCCTTCAACCGCGTCTAGTCGCTCCATGCGTTTGTCCAATGAACCTGCATGTGGTCCACTTTGCACGTCAGGGTATCCAATTTCCCATCCAGTGACTGTATACCAGCCTCCAGTAGATTATACATGGCCAATATTGAACGAGTCATTGAGATTAAGGGATGAAGACTCCACCATCACTTTCTGATTCTTGCCCTGGTTGGGGGTTTCAAAATGTAATTTTGTCTGCTACTTCCCGGCTTTGTTGGACTTCTACATAGTTAGGTGCTCTAATGTCTCGCCTTCTACACACCACCCGCTCCCCTTGGACCTGATGCTGCACTGAGCAAAATTACAACAACATCCACCATTCTCTCCTCCAGTGTCTTTGCAGACCTAGGCAGCTGTCCACTCGCCTCCAATGTTTCCCCCCTACCCCCGCCCGCAGCTGAGCCCACGATAACCTAGCGACAGTCGCCTGAACCTGCAAACACAGCCACTGTTCAGAGCTTCTCTGTAATCCGTAACCACAGCTTCCTCTGAGGTCATGGGGCCTGGGGGCATTCTCACTCCTTGTGCCAATTTCAAATATTCATTTGCCTCCAGGCGGTACACTTGACACCACACTTCACAATCCAAACACTTCTTTAATCAAGCCCACCCCTCACCCAACAGTATACCGAGTCTGCGGACACAATGTCGTTACAATATGATGTATGTTACCACCTGGCCAGGTCTATTCATCACCTCCTCTATACTATAGACCACTCTGAGAAACCGGAAGTCTGTTGCGTGCCCGAGGGGTGATGCAGATTTCTCTAATGAATTTGGGCAACATCGCAGCTCTCTCCAAGTCACAACCTCTGTATTGGGGGAACCGATGTCAAGGGTGGTATGGCTCCATATCAAATGCTGCTGTCGGTTTTCGCCATAACCACCTCACACGAGCAGATACAGGGCTGCTCTGTCCAACAGTCTCTCTCCTGATGTCCCCAATCACTGCCCGTACTGTGCTGTGCCCCCAGAACAAGCTTGCTGGTTTTCCACTCCATAACTCAAGGAGCAGCAACACTAGTTTGTGTGCCCAGGCCGCCAGATGGCAGCTCAGGCTTACCTGAGGCATCTACTTTCCAAATAGGAGTGGGCCAGAGTCTAGTACAACATGTTCTCTTTTTGTAGCCTCAGGCTACAGCAGCACGTACCTTTTGAACTAGTGCTCTCACCAGGGTTCAGCATTACAGGATTTTGAAACCCAAGCGCTGTGCAATAGCACACAGGACACCACTACTCGAGCACTGCTCTGATGTTTTTCCTTCAACAGTAATACCGGCCTCCTCAGTGCTAGTAGTCAGATCGCTACAGTCCACAGGGTTTTCACCAGCGGCTACACTCCCCGCTTCTCCTTGCTGCGCCGTACTCCATTGGGGGGCCTCGAGCTACTCCCACGGATCTGCCTTCACCTTCCGCCGAGCAGCAACACTGCCAGCCATATGTCACTCGCCAACACAGACACTGCAGCATTCCGCAATGCCGCGGATTTACCTCCCGCAGGCGACCCAAACTAGTCAAGCGTCACCATCTCCGACAGGCAGCTGCTACTTGGCCCAATAAGTGCAATCCCCATCTTCCAGGACTTCCAGGGCTGCAGATCCAACCCACCGCCTGCTGTCAGCAAAGATGGAAGCGTATGCAGTCGTGCACACCACACCGCCCCTCCAAAGCTCTTTCAGAGCCTTTTGGAGCACAGGCGTGTCGTCCTCGAACCGCCATTTTATCAGGAGCTCTGCTCATACGCTCTAACCGCGAACGCCGCTACAATGCAGTGGGGGACCGGCAACTCCCACTGAGCGTGCCGCAAATATTTCCTCAGCCAATGCGTTGACGATCGATGTAGTGGTGGGTCAGGGATCATCAAGATTTTGTCTGGAGTGATCGCGATGTCTCTGACCTTACAGGGTTGCGGCAATCTTGGCTGACTCGCCAGCAACCCACATCCTTCTCATACACCTTTCACAGCAAAAAAAAAGCGCAAAACATTATTTTGTATCTGTGATCATGTTGTTGGTGATTACCGATTTTCGGAGGCCACCACAATTAAGGCAAACAGGGAAGACACAGAGGTTAACCGAAACCCAATCAAGGTAAAGTAGCTGAGCAGTGAAGGCATAGTCTATAAAAATCACACGCAAGTATTGTCACACTAAACCTTATAAACATATACACTTTCACCATTAGGAGAATAGAATTGCATGCAACTAAATTTTCTGCGCAATACAGGCGAGTAGTCCGATCCAAGGAAAAATAGGCAGAACCCACTTCCTTCAGTCTTAATTAAGTCCAACCCTAAGCTATTTAGTCTTGTGTCCAAAAGTCACAAGTTCCAAGTTCTAAGTTCTAATAAATAACCCCTTCAGATACGGTATTCAGAAATGATGCATTGGGCTGTGGTGGTGCAATGGAAAGTTTTTAAAAGTTCAAAAAGTATTTACCCAAATTGAGGTAAGTACCTGTTAGGGAGAATTCTCAAAATCTGCTAATTTCCCTTACCTTTTGAGACCGCCAGAAACTTTGCTGGATTTCTAGTATTTTATTTTTTACCTGGGAAGAGTGTGGGAGTTTTTTTCCCCACTCTTCCATGTATTTTGATGTGCGTTTTACTTTTGTGTTCTTTGGTTATGGAGTTTTAAAACAACTCCATAGGCATCATCTTTTTCTTATGTGTCACACAGAACCTTCAGTGCAGTGGCACTGGGTTGTCTTTCAAACTTACCAATGTTTAAATACCTTCTCTGGGACGGACTACCAACTCCCAGAGCATGTAAAGTTAAATTGACTTTACTAGCTTTTTAAATTTACAGACCCAGCCGACACTATCTTCCTATAGAGTGCTGGAGAGGTTGCCCAGCATCCCCTGAGTCTGAACACTCATGTAACAGTCAGATGTTACCCTTTCCTACTTTAAATGGATGGTGGCAGTGGTTTTAAACAAACAACCATGATTTTTCCCGACCGCGAACACTGGTAGCTAAAAATCATGTCAGCCATGTTTTCCAATATGGCGCCCAAGACCTATCTGTAAAAACAGACTCCGGTCGACTTTTTTCGCCATTTCTTTTAGGAAAGGTCTTTCTTGTGTTTAACTCTGAGCACCAAACCAGGTCTGGTCCCTTTGTTCGTTGCCCTTTAACAGGCTTCAGTGCTGAATCCCTCCTCTGGCGCCTGAGTGTCTGGGGTGGACAGGATGTGAGGGAGGTGCCAAAAACTCCCTGTGCTTAGTCTCCGAGGAGACCTGAATGCACTCTGGTGTGATTGGTCGGCTGGCTGTCCGGCAAGGACAGCCACCCTGCTGTGTGAGTGATATCCAGGCTGGAATGAATGGGGGAAAACTGTTTAAAAGCAGGCTTCTGGGACTTGGAAAGCAGAGTCGACCACTGGAACGAAAGAACCGAAGACGAGCTGAAGGAAGACGACTGCTGCAACTCCTGGTCCACCGGTGAAGCCCTGCTGCAGGTTCGAATTGCCTGAAACTCCATCGACAGAGAAGCCCTTCAAGGTTAACTTCTTCCATTGAGTTTGGTGGGAACAAACAACTCGTAAGCCGCCTGGACACCGTCCCCATACTGGTCGAATTTTCAGCAGAGTGGTGTGGAAAACCGTATAGCCAGTGGGTAAGATACAGTTCATGGTCTTTAAGGCACTCGCACCTTAAACCGACCTTTTGCCAAGCTTGTGGCCTCTTTCCTGGGCAGTGCAGGAACCTCCAGACGCCCTTCTTGTCCCCACGACTGAAGCTCAGGAACAGCGAGATCTATAGTAACTGCCAGGAACAACTGCCTCAGCTACAGCTTTTCTTCACTTACAAGGTACTGTGCAAGTGCGGTGCAGAACTCCGTTTGGCTGCAGTGAAAGTCAGTGAAACCTTCCCGACTTTGAAGGTTTGTCCTTCCCTAAACCAACATCTAACTTTTCGTCTGACCAAATCCTTCTAAGATCCGTGGCAAAGACTTAACCGTTTACTACCAGAATTGTGCTATCCTATACAAGACTCTGAACCATTGACCTTAGCCCAGGCCTATGGAATTGAATTGCTGGTTGTAGTGAACTGAAACCCTTTGCACTGCTTATGAAAGTATTTGTGCCTGGATTTCTTTTAACCTCGTCTTTTTACCCCTTTTAAAAGTAAATGTAGTGCCATTTTGCTCCCACTTCAGGGGAGGTGAATTTGTTCAGTAACTTAGTTGTGTAATTTTAGTATATTGGTATATGATATTGAACTGCTCTTGCTAGTGTAATGTTTTCCAAATGATAGTGTAAATAAATGTATATTCTTTTACCAAGAAACCTCGAGTATATGGTTATTTGAATCACTGTAATTGTTGGTCCTTTGTGTAACCCCTTGTACTGCTCACTTTACTCTTGAGATAAGTCTGGCTGCTCAGCCACTGCTACCACAATACTCTGTAGTACAGGCTTGTACCAAAGGTGAAATTGTACTGACACTTGTAGTCTTAATTGCATATTGTGGTCCCAAAGGGTACTGCAGGTGATTCTGCCTAGAAGTACTCCACTATATCCTACTCACCAGATAACACATAGTAAAGGATCCTTACCAAGGTTCGACGACCAGAGGCTAAGTCAGAGGACGTTAGGGTCAATGACTTACACCAATGTTACCCTATGGAGGGCAGGGGAGTAGTTGGGGGTGAGACAGAACAGAAACAGGTATGCTCACTTAAACCCGCCCGCCCCCGATTCTACCAGATACCACTGCAGGTCTTCTGGAATCCGTTGGAGATAGTCTTCTGTGCTTGGTTTGGGTGAGGAAGACCCAGTTGTCGTGGGTGCAAAAATAACTGTGTTGGGAATTGGTCGCACTAGGATTGGAGGAGAAGATCCCCCTCCTCAGAGTTCTTGTAAAACCCAATGGCTGCGAGGTAAGTATGGCAGGAGTCCACCTGCACGCCCGATTGGGCGAGGTGCAACGAGAAGGAGAGCACGTTGCCTAAAGTACATGCCAGGGGGGTCGATTTCCTTGGAGTTTGCCCAGTGGCAGAACCTGATCCATTTACTTTTATACTGGGCCCTGGTAGCCTTGCTCTTAGCGCCCTGTACGATTTCCAGATTAACCTGGGAGAGGCTCAGGTGCATTAGCATTACCTGCTCAGGCACCACGCTGTAAGGGCTAGCTTCTGTGGCACGGGGTGGATGACCCTGCCCCCATGCTGCGCCAGAAGATGTGCTGGGCCTGTCGGGAGGTGAATTGGAGGCATCTCCGAGAGGCTGAGCAGCTCCGGAAACCATGGCCTGGCCGGCCACCATGGAGCTATTAGGATGTTGTTGGGCTGGCGAGAATGCCTGATCTTGCAAATCACTATGTGAATCAGCGGAGAATGCCTGATCTTGCAAATCACTTTGTGAATCAGCGGAGTGGGCGGGAAGGCGTAAGCCGTCATGCTGTTCCACTCAAGCCGAAATGCGTCGTCCAGGGAGCCAGGAGGTGAACTGAGGGCACTTCTGGTTGTGCCAGGTGGCAAAGAGAGCCACCAGGGATGACCCAACCTGTTGAAGATCTCCTGAATAATTAGGTCATTTAGCTGCCACTCTTAATTGTTTGCCCCGAACCTGCAGAGCCTGTCCGCCTCCAGGTTGGATTCCCCCGGCAGGTGGACTGTCCTGAGGTAGATGTCGTTTTCCAGGGCCCACTCCCACATGCTGATTGCCAGTCTGCACAGAGGAGGGGATCTGGTGCCTCCCAGCTTCTTGACATAGTACATGCTGGTCGAGTTGTTTGTCTGGATGAGGACAAGCTTGCCCCTGAGAAGTGGGAGGAATGCTCCGAGCGCTAACCAGATGGCGTTCAGATCTAACCAATTGATGTGGTATTCCTGCTCCTGTCGAGTCCAGGTGCCGTGGACCAAGAGATCGTCCAGGGTGGCTCCCCAGCCCTCGAGCTAGGAGTGTGGTGATGGTGTCCTGTCGGGAGGGGGGCCAAAATGGGCTTGCCTGTCCGTAGGTTGCAATCCCTGGACCACCATGTTAGGTCTGCATGGAGAGATGGAGGAATGTTGATCATCTCGGATTGATAGCCCACCTCCTGGTTCCATGAGGCCGCAAAGTGCAGCTGAATCCTCATCCTTAGTCTTGTGTATGGGACGGCTAATAGGACAGCTGCCAAGAGACCTAGGAGATGCTGGTACCCCCATGCCCAGATCACCTCTCTGCTGAGGAAGTGGGCGGTGGCCCTCTTGATGGCCGAGATCTTGTCCTCTGACAGAAATACCTTCTCGGAGCACGTGTCCCAGATGAGGCCCAAAAATGTCAAGGTCTGCGTGGGCTGCAGCTGCGACTTCTTGAGATTGAGGGAAAAGCCCAGATCGTGCAGTGTGTTCATAAGGGCATGGGAAGAGTGGTGAACCGCTTCCTGAGATATAGCCCTGACAAGCCAGTCGTCGAGGTATGGGTAGATGTGGAGGCCCTGCACTCTGAGGAGCGCAGCCACTGTATTCATAAGCCTGGTAAAGACCCCGGGGGCAGAGTTGAAGCCAAAAGGAAGGACCTTGTATTGGAAATGGTAGCCCATGTCCTGAACCGGAGTAAAGAACGATGGGGTTGCCAAATCTGGACGTGTAGATAAGTGTCCTTCAGATCCAGGGAGCACATCCAGTCCCCCTTGCACAATGTCCCGGCTATAAAAGCTGGCGTAACCATCTTGAATTTTTGTAGGGGTAAGGAAAAGTTGAGGGTGGAAAGGTCCAGCACAACTCTCAGGGCCGCCTGGTTCTTCTTCGTAATGGCGAAAATTCTGGAGTAAAAGCCCAAGCCTCGCTGGGAGTCTAGGACTTCCTCCACTGCCGGGCTCTCTATGAGCGACTGGATCTCCGCCAGAAGAGTTGCTGTCCCAACTTGAGAGAGCGGAGAGGGGGGGGTGAGGGGGGGGAAGGCTGGGATGGGTAGGCGGTACCACGTGGATACTACGGAGGATCCAGGGGTCAGCAAAATTCTGGTGCCAGAAATGTGCATGGAGAGCAAACCTGCCCCCAATGCAGACACGTGGACCTGAAGGGGCACGTCATGCCTTCTTTCCCTCTGAGGCTGTCACGGAGGAGGGGGGGACTGGAAAAAGCCCTTACTCTGCCCGCCTCCCCCCATTTTTGTTGCTTGCGCCGATTTGGATTTTACGAGCGGTCAGATACGAGATATGATATGGCATTTATTACACGCCTATACACAAGTGTTTCAAGCTGCCTGGATCTCCGTTCCTGGAAGCCGCGGAACCCTCCGTACATACGCCCCTTGTCGGAGCACTGCTGTGACTGGGTGTACAATTTGGGCGTGGTATTTTTTTAAGATGGATAAAGATTTGGCCGTCTGAGCTGTTTTTCTTCTTGTCCAGCTCTTCGTCCGTGGTGGAATGGAAGAGGTCCCCCCCTCCTCCCCTCAAACGGCAGGTCTAATATGCGTTCCTGGACGTCCGGGTTGAATTTCGTTGCACAGAGCCAGGCTGTCCTTCTCATGTCCGTGGCGATACAGATGGCACGGCCAGAGGTGTCAATATGGGCCACAGTGGATTCCACGAAGTCCTGCGCCACCAGCTTGGCCTCAGCCAGTCCCGCCTTAAAGTGGGATTGGCTCTGCGTAGGGAGTTACGGGTGGAAGTCCACAATTTACCGCCGTAAACTTTGGATAGCAGGAGCCAGCATGGCATCGGCCTGACGAAGATGTAAGGACACTTTGGAATACAGCTTCTTCCCGTACGCCTCTGTTAGGCAGAATCCTGTGCAGTGCCCTTAGGGACCATTAAACACAATTAAGACTACAGGTGGCAATACAAGTTTTACCTTTGGTACAAGCCTGTACTACTATGTAAGAGTGGTAGCAGTGGCGGATCACGTATTATAAACAAATAATCAGTGAATAATGGTGAACCATGTTCACCATTTGTAGGTGCCTCCGGTAAAAGTCCGCTATCCTACAATATATAGGTTTAGGTGTTGAACTTTTTCTGCAATTTCTTCTGTACTTTTACTGTCTCCAGAGCAATAGCCTATGGCCCACAGGCCTCACCGTGACACTGTCTATATGTGTCCTCCAATAGTAATGGTCATCCCACGACCCACCGGACTACATTACCCAACATACCATGCGTCCTCTCGCACTTTGATTGGGATACCACGCACAGCCATCTGATTGGCTCCCGCAGGCAGCCTCTTTTTGACCACAGGCTCCCATTGGCCTGGTCTCAGCAACAGGGTGGGTTTTATACAGATTGTCACGGCCTCCTCGGCCTCCGACTAACACGGCTCTCAGAAGTCCCCGTCCATCACGGCAGCGCACCATCACGACCGCGGTAAGTCCTCCTCGACCCGTACGCTGTGCAACCTGCACCGGGCACCAACACATCCTGCCCACTCGTAACGTAGCGTTTAGTCTCACTTGAGGCACCCATCCACCAGCTCACCAGGGCATCGCTCCTGTTGTCCAAGTAGCCGCCATCATTCTGGTCCTCTATCTGGGTACACCATTTCTGTGTATCCAGGGAACTAGTGGCGTTCCCTCGAATTGGGTTATTTCTGCACTTACCCCCGCGCTGGGTACTATGTTGTTCGGACACACCACAATTTAAGCCTCTGAGATTAATTACTCGTGCACCACACTCAAGTCTATCTCCACATCACCTATGCTGTACTCCAGGCACTACCACTGAGCTCACTTTTGCACTCAGTAATTTCGGAGCCATTACAGGACCGCCCAGCTTGTCCACCATACCCAGGGTCACCTTTTATTGTCCTGATGACCCGTGTACGCACAGGGTATTTCGACACGGTTGACCTAGCAGCCACCTTGAGTGCCGGTCATTCACACCACCCAGCACTCTCGAATCCACACTGCTATAGGTTACTACATACCTGTTTTTACTCTCCTTCTAGACCTGGGTCCACCACCGGCCCACTCCGGTACCTTGAGACTCTGAACCACGTCGGCCTTTAGGAAACTACAGCCGACCCACCCAGTGCCAGCATAGCACCGGTTATCCTGTATTCATTGTGGATTTCCCGACAGCACCCCTCTGCTACCCCAGCAGTAGGTAAGCTGATCTTTAGATACACCATGTGTATCACCTGGGCACTAATTGGCCCGTATTTAATACCTTTAGTACTTTATGAACAACCACCCGAGATCCTAACAGTTCTATTTCACCCACAGACATTACGGACAGCACCGCCACTGGTGCCATTTCCTGACGAAGGCCAGCATAAAGACGGCTCCAACCTAGCCACTTTCTTTGGCCGAAACACACCCTGTGTCACACCCTGTGTCGAACTACGTGACATAACTATATCACTACCCTGTATTTGTCATATTCGAAGATTGTTGTGTGCACTTTTTGTTTACTACGCCTCAGACCATTCCCAGTCTCAGGCTCGTGTTTTTCCTGTACCAGTGGGTTCTTATACCCACTCGATCTGTAAGGAAACATGTGTCCCAATGTAGTTTTGACCTCTATACTCCAGAGGCCAACACCCCATTTGTGCTACTACTGTATAACTAACTTTGTCCGTCCGTCGATTTCAACCATCTTTCGTGCTTATCGGAAGAAATGTAAAGTAAATTGTTTAGCCACTAACCACTTCCTGTGCGAGTACATAATAAACACACACACACAGCACTTTTGGGTCTCTGTTTTGGATCTCCTCATCCTGATTATTTGTTTATAATACGTATACCCGCCTGGGTAAATCGGGACCCTGCCAGGTGCCCTATGATTTATAGTGCAGTGGCGGATCAGCCAGGCTTATCTCAAGAGTATATGAGCAGTAGCAGAGATTACACAAAGGGAACACAATTACTGTGACTCAAGCAAACACGGACTCAAGGTTTCAGGTAGAAAAATATAAGTACATTTATTTTTAAACCATTTGTTATAAACACAACACTTCTATTAAACTTAAACACAACCCACATGTCAAATATACTACAACTAACCAATTCACTTTGTACAGTAGGGTCTCAAGGTAAGTACCCTGTGTTTGGATGAACCGGTGTTACGAACAAAACACCGTACCGCGAATACGATTGCGATCACTTTTTGACAGTTCGGTCTACTAATTAAACGCGTATCCGTGACATGAAATGCTACCAGGGCATAAACACACTTAGCACCTGAGATACCCAGAGGGAGTTGGAGGCAAAAATCACAGGCAATATTTTGGTTAGGCAGACAGAATCGAGAAACACTCAGACAGGAGTTAAAGAGTCAAAGGGGACCTGTTGCCGAAGATCACACAGTCAGACAGTTCACGATTCAACGTAGCCAAGAGTACTTAGATATGGTCAATGTTCGGAAGCAAAAGTTATAAGAAGGAGGGAAGACAAGGGCAAGCCTTGGAGATGAAGAAAAGGGGTTCAGCCAGTTTCCTCAAGCAGAACACAGTACCTTATTCCAATGGTGCAGCTGGTGCCCTGGCAGTTGTTCCCTTTGGGTTTCCCGCAGACACACGATTCCTGGAGCTTCGTTGTGAAGGAGGACGTCTGAAGGGGGTCTGGACCACACAGGGATGAAGCCGGCAGCAGCGGCAATGAATAAAAGGTGCGCTCCTTAAAAACAGGAGAGGCTCTTCAAATGGCTATCCGGACCACGACAGCAGTGTGCAGCGATTTCGACCAAGGAAGAGGATCCTCTGGCTGTGGAAGATGAGCTGGTTATCCCCACCAGGCTCAAGGGTAGAAGACTCCGGACTGGATCTTCTCTTAGTCGTCGAAGGGTAGATAGCTCAGGACAGCAGCAGGACTTCACCGGGACAGGGTAGTTGCTGCAGTCGCCGTTCTCTCTGCTTCTCTTCGGTCCTTGTAGTTCCAGTGGCGACTGACTTCTAGCCCAAGAGACCTGCCTTTTATGCGCAAAACCCCCCATTCACACAGCCTGGCTGTCAATCACCCAGCAGGGGAGTTGTCCGGTCTGGACAACCACCTCAGCCAATCATGGCAAAGTGCGACTTGGGTTTCCTAGGATACCCTGTGCAGGGGGTGACTACACCCCTCCCTCACATTCAGCCTGCCTAGTCACCCAGGTGCCTGGTGGAGGGCTTCTGAGCAGAAGCCCGCCAAAAGACGGTGAACAAAGAAGGCGAACCTAGTTTGCCGCGCAAAGTAAAACACAAGAAGGACTTTAACAAAAAGAAATGGCGAATAAACCCAAACGGAGCCAAAAGAAAGACAATTTGGTCAAGTAGGTTCATGTTCGAGGCTAATATAATAGCCAAAAACAATACCACGTTTATCTAAAATAATCGCGGTAGAAAAGTTAGGGTAGATACCACTGCCACCAGCCAAGTCTAAATGTTAAAAGAGCGAAACAATGCTCTAGGAGGTACAGATAAAAAGGGATACAAATTAACCCTTTCCAGTACTCCATGGAAGATGGGGTGTACTGGATCTGTGTTAGATTGACTAAGTAAAGTTAATGGCAACTTTACCCTTTTCTGGGGGACTGTAGTCAGCCTCAGAAATGGAGTCGGGGGAAGTCTCAAAGACAACCCTGTGCCACGGCACTGAAGGTGCTGTGTGACACACAAAAGAAGGGGGCTACTGAAGTGGTGTGTACTTCAGAGTCCACAATCACCAAAACAGAGAAATACACATGGTAAGAGTGGGGGAAAAGCTCACTCTCTTACCAAGTGGAAAAAAAAACTCCAGAAGTCCAGCAAAGCTGCTGGGGGACTCACTAGGTGAGGGAAATTAGCCATAAATGAGACTTCTCCCTAACAGCCTCCAAGACCTTTTCCTCCTTGCCTAGCAGCGTCACCGAGGAGGAGGCTGAGGACGGGCCGATAGCAAGAGTGTATCCCCCTCCATCTGCCTGTACTTGGCGTCCAGGCGTCGATTGACCAGCTGGACAGAGTGGGGCTTGAGCCAACCCTTCTTGGCCAGGGAGACTACATCAGTCTGCAGTGGAATTCCTGTTTTGGCCGAGGGGCATCGCGCGAGGACTTCAGCAAGCACCCCCTCCGCCGGTTGCTCGGGTTGAGGTAGGCCCAGATACTCTGCCAGCCCTGCAAGACGTTCATGGAAGGCCCTGGCTGAGGATGGCGGGTCAGGATCCTCCTCCTCATCCGTATCCTGTGGGTCAGGAGGATCCTGCTTAGGCGGAGGATTAGTGGGAGCCGGAGGCTGGGCTACGGGGACCGGGGCTGGTACGGAACCGCCTGAGGAATCTGCTGGGGAACCGGAGGCAGAGGCTGCGCCGGGGCCAGGGGCGCCGGCAGAGGAGCCTATGTCACTGGTAGCATCGGAGGGAGCGCGTCCCTGATGGCCTCCCTGAGGATAACCCCCATCCGAGGGGACTTCATGAGCCTGAGGAACCTCTTAAAAAACCCGACTTCACAGGCCGGAGGAGTGGTAGGGGATACAGATGGGGTAGCGGGAGGCTGCTTGAGCCGCTGCACACCCTGCCCATACGGACGCAGAGGGTACCTGCCCTGCACAAATGAAGTATAGGCTGTAAGCCACATACCTGGTTGAGGCCAGTCCCACCTTGACAATCTTTCTTCGCCGAACTCCTGGAATGGCGTTGGATAGGTGCCGATGTCTGGCGCGGCAGCCATTTTGTCGAGCTGCCTGCCACGTGTTGCTCGGCTCGCTGGGCCCAGCCTCCTCCAAGACTCTTGCGGGTGGATCGCAAGGCCTACCCTGCTCCTCGGCCTAAACCCAGTAGGTGTGACACCCTCAGCACATGGGTCGGTAGAGCTGCGTTTAGGCGCCCCCCACGGCTGTATTGCCGGTACTAGGGTGTGGCACCTCAGACATGCCGGAAAAGGGCAGAGCCCCGAGGGTGTAGACCCGGTCAAAGAACCTTCCGGTGCCTCAATACTGTCACAGGGAGGATCAGAGGATCCCTCTGCTAGTAGGCCGGTAGCGAGAGCAGCCTCAGAACATGTGAGCAGTCCCTCCCGCGCGGGCAAGTCCTTGGGAATTGCGGGGTGCTATGGAAAACAGAGGCCCTACCTTGGGCCTGGCTCGATGTTTCCGAAAGTTTTTGAGGTCCTCTGACGGCGACTTCAGGAAGAGCTCCCTCCACCTGGTTAGTCTGGTTAGTCTGTTCTTCAGCGACCTCGATGAAAGGGCGTTGCACTCTGTACAAGCTTGCCAACCGTGGTCTGGGCCAAGGCAACGTAGGCAGAGGGCGCGGGGGTCTGAAGTTGGGAAGAGCCCGTCGCAGGATCGACACCTGCTGAACCGCGTGGAAGTCGACATGCGGCGACGCTGGAGGACCGAGCACCTGAATGATAAAAAAGACAAAAAAGACAAAGAAGTATCCGCACGTGGAATTACATGGCTGAAGCCAAACCCAGGAGCGCTGGTGAATTCGGACCGTTCCTGCGGAAAAGGGGACTGAGGTGTGGCACCGGAGGGCGGAGTCAGGACAGCACATGCTCCCAGGGCCGCACCCCCGCGCGCCTCTAAATTTAAAGGGGAATAAGGTTATTTTCTAGTGAAAAAGGTTCCGCCTCCCGTCCCTTGGAAGGGACACCCATGCAATATGGATGAAAGGGGACGGGACGTAAGAGTAATAAAGTGGCTCAAACGGAGTGCCCATAAGAAAAGTTAAAACTAAATTCCAATCCCATGCTAGAACCACAAACCGGCAGGGAGGAAACTGGTTACACAACCCCCACAAGAACTGTGTGGTGATCTCAGTTAGGCGCATGCCTGCGCCATGCATTTGCGGGATGGAACGTTTATTTTGGAATGTGGGCTGTGCAGACCGTTACTGTATAAGTAAACCAATGGGTACCACATTCGCACTCACTTGGCTCGTGTCTTCATTTGCTTACCGTTACCACCACATTTTTGGTGACAAGATGACTAAGGCACCCAATAGTGGTGGACACCATAGCGTGCTGCGAGGCGAACTGTCTTCTGCACTGGAGCTGGCAGAGGTGCGCTCTGCGCTTCTGGGTGCAGATGAGCAGGCCCCTTGGTCGGCGGGACCTGCCATGGCTGTAGTGGCGAAGACCGCACCTAGGCGTCAGTTGGGCCTCGATGTGTCATAATCTGTGGCAAGGAGCTTCCTGTGAGCTCCTCTAGCGTCGGCTTGAGCGTTGTCTGATCGTTTGTCTGGCTCACAGCCCGCTGAGTCCTT
Source organism: Ambystoma mexicanum (assembly GCF_040938575.1). Lineage (NCBI taxonomy): Eukaryota > Metazoa > Chordata > Amphibia > Caudata > Ambystomatidae > Ambystoma > Ambystoma mexicanum. Next base: position 249,981,037 of record NC_090939.1, read on the forward strand.
TTGTTATTGCACTACTTCCCAGTGCTGTACTTGAGGACTAGTATATTGTAGAAGGAGCTGCAGCTTGCAGGTGCTGCTTTTTCATTGCAGTGTTCGCATACTTTGGTGTTGTTGGAGGGACTACAGTTAACATGCAGAGCACCCAAGGCCAGGGCACCCTTCGGCTTCCTGTCAAATCCAGGTGAGCCACCGATATCCCTGGAATTGTGGCTGGATTAAAGTGTACCCCAGGGCAGCTGGTGGGGCTAATTACAGTGATGACCAGAAGGAAGTAGCCCTGTTAACTTGTTTGGGCACGGATAGCTGGGGGTTGGGGGAGAAGTGAGAATGTTCGTGCCTACGAGACTGCTTTTAAAAAACAAAACCCGCAAAGCATTTTGGCAAACAACTCAATTTTGTGCTGCAATGTTATCACTTTTATTCAAGGGCGCAAGGAGTGGATGAGTCCATGGATAGTTCTGTTACTGTGCTCAGAACACTTATCACTATGTTATTTCACTGGAACGTTAGTAGAGTACATAAGGGACCGCATAATGATTGGGACATGTAATGCTAAAATAAGAGAGCAACTATGGATCGACAAGGACTGCCCTTTGGAGAAGGCTTTGCAGTTGGCCAGGGCAATAGAAGAGTCCGCAGAAATATTCAAGCTATGACCCTAAAGCATGGTGCTTTGAGCAGTTGAGGAGGGACATTTGTACAGACCGTGTATCCTGCTCAAGGGGGAGGCCCAATAAAAGAGCTGAAGAGCAAGAACGGGTGAATCCAAGTATAAGCGGAAATATAAAGGGAGCTGTAACCAGTGCGGGTGGAACAGTCACACCACAGGGGCCAACGTGTGTCCGGCAGCGGCAGCAGATGCTGCGGTATGAGGGAGCATTTTGCAAGGCAGTGTAGAGCTGACAAGGAAAGTTCCTGCATGCAAAGGGGGAGTGTCCACATGATGGAGGATCTGCAATAGAAGGGCAAGAGTACTTTCATGCAGGAGAGTAATTCTTCATGTGAAGGGGCAGAAAAAGAATGGCCCTTGGGACATGGTGAAGGTCAGCGGCACGGACATCGAAATTATGGTAGATTTGGCGTCGCCTTATAACATGGTGGCTCCAGAACTATATGAGGACACTTAAGTCTGTGGACACAGTGTAGCCTCCTGATGTTAATCCATGCACCTATGTGCAAGCTCCCATAAATGTTTTTGGGGTACGAATGAGCTGACATCAAATTCAAGGGCAGGCACATGAGGATCAAGCTTTAGGTCACATACAAAGGACCCAGTGTCATGGGGTGGGACAGACAGGTGCCGTTGGACATTCAGATTTGCCCTGGAAGGAGTTTTCCCGTTTTGTGTGTGGATGAGGAAAGGCACATATCAAGTGACAGTCTAGGAATCCTATCCTAATGTGCTCTGCGACAAGTTTCAGGGGCTGAAGGGTTTTGTGCATGAAATAGTTCTGAAAATAGCAAAGCCCATCGCGCAAAGGGTCAGGACGGCAGTCTGAGGATGTGTGTAGACCTCTGCGACCTTAATGGGGTGTGTGTGTGTGTGTGTGTGTGTGTGTGTGTGTGTGTGTGTGTGTGTGTGCGTGTGTGTGTGTGTGTGCGTGTGTGTGTGCGTGCGTGCGTGCGTGCGCAGATCAAGACTCAACATGGCGATCAACCAACTACAGCACAGTAATTTTTCCTAACACTGAGGGCTCAGTAGGTCTCAGAATTAGCAAGGCCTCAGAACCCAAGATGCCGAATTAAAAAAGAAAATTGAGAAGCTTGTACAGAGCCGAAAAAGTAGCTTACTATCAGAGACAAGGTCAGAAACTAGGAAGGGAGTAGTGGATGAACAGAACACCGACACAAGATAATGGATCCCAGGAGGAGCAGCGGTAGACTCGTTAGTTATCAATTTTACTAATAACACAAACAACCACTGATGTCCAGATTCACACGAGCAGTAAGCCAAACGACCAAATAGAAAGTAACTGACTAGCAACATGAGTGGCCACAAAGAACACAACATGCACATTAAAATTAGCGAAACCCTCAAGAAATAGAAGGAAATACACTTTAAAACACAGTACCCCAAGACGTGACCCACATACGGAGGACAATAGCCATTCATTATGAGCCAAACACAGATAGGACCCATGCAGAATTCCACCAGCATGCACAAAGACACCAGACGGCACACATGGTTAAGTTCAAAGAATCGGGAAATCCTCATCGCTTCGGGATGATTAGGATTATATATTAACTGGAAATATGGCACACTACAGAGGTCTCTTCCCCCACTATGTCTCGCTCATCTCGTGACGTCTCATCAAAGTGTCCAAGGTTGGCAGACCAGGTGCCAAACTATGGGAAGTTCCCTTGCCACACTGCTTATGATAGCGTCGGCCAATTATCTGCCCTTAGAATAATGAAAAATGGGCCTGGTGGGGCCATCAGATAGGTAGATGGGAAACATCTACCTAATTAGTCACTCACAAACTGTACCCCACAGGGTTACTGTAGGCAATTACTTAACGTGTAAAAATTAGCTTTATCAAAAATAGGAATCGTTAGAAGTTCATTCAAAATTAAAGACCAGGGTCATTGCGGTGATTTAAACACAATTCATCAACTCTGTGATAATTTATTCTTGAGTCCAAGGCCAGCATTCACTTGAATACATATAGGGCTCAATTGCAAATGCATTTTGTTAGGCAGAAACCTGTGCAGTTCCCTTAGGGACCACTGCAAAATGCTTAGGACTACAGGTGTTGGCAGTAAACCCAATTGGTAGCAGCCTGTACCACCCAGATTTACCTGGTAGCTGTGGCTGAGCAGTCAGACTTCTCTCAAGAAGGGTTAGGCAGTATATAGCGTATACACATTAGGTACAAAAATACAGTAGCACAAGCAAACACTGACCAGAGCTTTGGTATAAAAGTATATAATTATTTATTTAAAAACACACTTGTAAAAATACACTGGCACTAATTTGTCAAGCAACTTCAAACACAGTCATTAGAAATATATACACCTCCCTGATTAATTATTCGACAAGTCTTAGGAAAAGAACACCACTTATTATCAAATACAGAGGTGAGCGCTTAACCAAGATGGCACTCCAATAATTATTTAAAAAGGGAGGGGAAAAGGCAGAATTAGAAAAGCATACAATATCAACACTTTAAAAAGAACCACAGCAAGTCAAGAAAGGCAGAGTCTACTGTAGAGCAAGAAAGTTCATAGGCCAGGCCCACTCTTGTAGAGAGCAAGGCGGAATGTACCCAAGATCACACAGTTGAAGTACACTTTAAAAGTCTTTGCAGATAGTTCAAAAGGAGTTGGATCAGTTCAGAAAAGTTAGTTAACAGGTCTCAGGTCACCCCAGGATAGAGAGTCAAGGATTTACGGGACACCTTGAACAGTCTGTTTCAAGGGAGACCAGGCGGGACACAGTACCTGAAATGGTGAGAAAGCTCCAGCGGGGGCAGTTGTTCCTGGCAGTGGGTGCAAGTTGGTGCTTCGTCCAGGGGAAGAGAAGACCTCGACATGGAGGAAAGCTGGAGGTCATTGCACTGCCAGGGAAGAAACCAGCCGCAGAGTTTCTCAGTTAAAAGGTACTACTCTTTTATTCGCGGTAGTGGTGAAGCGTGGCTATCCGGCCGCCGGGGTGATTGGCACGGGCGATTCGACCACGAGACAATCCAGGAAGGCGAAAAGAGGGCGAACTGGTTAACCTCACCAGTTCAAAGGAAGAAGACTCTGCAGGATGAAGATCTTTCTCTGTCGTCGGGAAGTGGTGAGGCGGTTCAGCAGGGCTCCACCAGTGGTGTCGTTGTTGCAGGTCAGCTCAGCTTCTCTCTCTTCGGATTCTTTAGGTCCTGTGGAGACTTCTGAAGTTCCAGTCCCCAAAGCCCTGCTTTTATGCAGAAAACCCCCATTCACCAGTCCTAGCTGTCACACAAACATGCTAAGTGGTGAGCTGGGCGGCTGACCACTGGGCCAATCACACAAGAGTGCGACTTGAGTTGCCGAGGAAACTCAGTCCAGGGTGCCTATTCCCCCCCTCCCACACATCCTGGAGACCCAGACAGAGTGGCACCACTTTTGGGGGCTTCTGTGCAGAAGCCCGCCAAAAGTGGAACAAAGGGCTCGACTTGGGTTGGAGTTACAGAGGCGAACACAAACGCCATTTTAAAACCGAGCCCTTGCAAAAAGACCCAACCGGGGAATAAATATTAAATAAATAACCCGGCGGTATCTTTAACATTGCACCAAAAACATAGTGCGTTTAAAATGAATGGGAAAATCCCATAGGAAATATTCCGTTGGAATATTTCGCGTGGTAACCACTGCCACCAGCCAGAAACTCGAGGGGGGACTGCACAGTGTCCCCTCGAAAAACAGACCCAGGTGCAATCTAATTACCCCTACCAGTTCTTCCACAATATGATGGTTTGTACTGGTTCTGTTCGCAATTTAAGACTAGTAAAGTCCATGGTGCCCTGGGGGACAGTAGTCAGTCCCAGGGTATGGAGCCTATGTTTGGGGGTCACTATGACACCCCTGTGTTACTGCACTGAGGGTGCCGTGTAACACACATACTAAAAACACATGAAACCCTATGGAGTAAAAGACCCCATAACCCATAAAACACATTACAAAGTCAAAGGACATTCTCAAATCATGCCTAAGAGTGGGAGAAAAAGAGTATCACTCTTAGCAGGAGAAAAGAATAAACCCCAAAAATCCGGCAAAGCTGCTTGGGGACTCACTAGGTTTGGGAAATTAGCCTATACAGAGAATTCTCCCTAACACATTTCGGAGTCTGTCTACTCCTTCAGGGAGAGACTCTGTAATTATAATTTACAACACAATATTTGCCCAATCAGATCATTCAACAAAGTCAATGTACAGTAAAAAGTAATATGGATGCTGTATGACATGCATTACGTACCGTAAAAGCATTTTTGATTGTATCTGCTTAGATTCACATGCTGTGCATAGTCCGACATTCAGTGGTCACTGCGCAGTATTGCATCTTGTTATTCGAATGTCGAAAAGGGGCCATCGACATAGGCGTGTCTGCAATACTATCCCTATAGTGGCGTGTAGTGTACCCAAAATCCCTCATGCGTCTAGGTGCCTCTGTTTTCTGCCATGAGGGAGCCTTATGACTATGTGAGTGAGTACAGAAAAGAGAGAAGTAATAAGACGTCTATGTTCCTTCCATCCGAGCGGGGAGGAAGGGTGGGCGCATGTGAATCTAAGCAGACACAATCATCAGAAATGCTTTAACTGCAAGTAATGCAAGTCTTCTGATGCTTGTTAATCTGCTTAGAATCACATGCTGTGCATAGACTAGCGAGCAGTACCCGGAGTTGGAGGTGGGTTGTGAGAAGGAACAGTAGAGAAAAGATGTCTTAGTACTGCTTGTCCCACCTGGGAATCAGATCTAGAATGGGCATCTAGACAATAGTGTTTTGTAAAGGTGTGTACACAACTCCAGGTTGCCGCCTTGCAAACAGACTCAAGGGGAACATTTGCAATGAATGCTATGGATGCCCGAGTGCCTCGAGTAGAATGTGCTCTAGGCTTGAATGGCAGTTCTCTCTTAGCAAGAGAGAAACAGAAAGTGATGCATTGGACAATCCATCTAGATATAGTGGATTTGGAAACTGCATCTCCTCCTCTTCCTGCCGCCACTGAGACAAAGAACTGATTAGTCTTTCTCAGTGGTCTAGTTCTTTCCATATAAAACATGACCGCCCTGCGCACATCAAGTGTGTGCAGGCTCTTTTTACCCCAAGTTTGATGGGTTTTGAAAGAACGTTGGTAGTTCTATAGACTGGTTGACGTGGAATTTTGAAATGAACTTTGGTGCAAACCTAGGGTGTGTGCATAGAACCACCTTATCTTTGTGAACTGTTACAAAGGGATCTAGTATAGAGAGCGCTTGTAGTTCACTCACTCTCCTAATGGGGGTAATAGCTATCAAGAAAGCAGTCTTAAGAGTGAGATCTTTTAAGGGTTGCTTTATGCATGGGTTTGAAGGGGGAGCCCATTAGCCTGGTCAGTACAACATTCAGGTCCCATCCGGGAGCTGGGCTAGATATAGGAGGGTGAATTCTTTTCACTCCCTCCATGAAGGCTTTAATAACTGGAACTTTCCACCATGACGCCCTATGTTGAGACGTAGTGTAGGCGGAGAGTGCAGCTAGGTGAACATTAATAGAATTAAAGACCAAACCTGAGTCCAACAAGTGAGTCAGGTATAGAACAATCTGTGTGTGTGTGTCATGATTCCTGCCCCTCATGTCCCCAGCCCTCCAAGATGTCAGGCTGGAGCCAGGCCACGATCACCTACATGGCCCTCAAGGCCCTCTCCATCCCTCCAAAGACTCACTTGGAGCCAGACTTGGCGCTTGTGGCACCAGACTCACTCACTCCCATAGGATAACATTGGGGATTGGACTTGTGGTGCATTGATGGGGACAAGATGGATGCCCCCACATATTTCGGTTCCCAGAACTGCATGTGCAGTCTAGTCTTTTGGGTGTGGTTCAGCCCAGAGACACCTGCTGGGATACCCATATTTAAGCCACGCCCATGCTGAGAAACATGCTTGGTGTTTTCTGCACCTGCAGCGTGACACTCACCGTGTTCAGATCGGTCTCCATTAGGCCTGCATCTATCTTCTGCGCTCAGCTCCTGCAAGAAAACTGTGAGGAACAGCCTTACCTTGCGGCGCTTCTGCCCATCATTCATCGCTTCTTCTGTTCTGCAGGCATTTTCGGCGGTGTCATTCCCATCCCGGCACACCGCTTCCTAAGGAAAAGGGAAAAGAACAGAAAGAAGGCATTAGTAAGCATTCAGCAAATCTTCGCTTATTTTTAAAGTCTGTACGAGCTTCAAACGCTTACCTGAATCCCAGTCGCTCTGTGGGAAGTCTGTCTCCGGAACTTCTCATCCATCTGCAATAGGGAAAAGACACTCCAGGTTAGCGTGGAAACATCTAGAGGCGCCGGATACCGTCCTTACTCACCGCATTTCTTCTTCATAACCGGCATCCACGCTGAAAACGTTGCAGCACCTAAAAGACACAGAAAAAGAACTCAGTTCAATACAAATACGAAAGGGTCGCATCGCGCTCTCTCTCACCTTCAGCGCTGCTCATCTCAGCAGCACATCGCCATCCCCGGTCGCCGGCCATCATCTAAGGAAGTAAAGGAATGAAGTTAGAGACCTGTTCAAAAGACTCATTGTACTTACCTATCAGACTCTTGCCAGTGAAGTAATAAGGAAGCAAAGAGCCAGCATCAATCAACGCGCCCCTGCGCTGAAAGCAGGACGGAGAGCACACTTTCCAAGAAAACAAGTTGAGCTGTGGATCAAAGGGAAGGGTTGGACCCCAGGGAAGAAGGGGTTCAAGCACACAGACAATAGGGAGTTAAACTCTGCCAATCCTGTGTTGCAGGCCCAGTCTCCAGTCGAGTAGACTGGAGGGAAGAGTTCAAGGTCGTAAGAGGTCAGAACAGGCTGAGTGACGTCCCCGTGGATACCAGGTGAGCGTTACAGTGTGGGAGAGCAGTCAATGGGGTCGATGCTCTTTGACTTACACCAGATGACGAACCGTTTCCACTTGTTAGAGTAGCAGTAACGAGTGTTCAGTTTCCTTGTTTCTCTGAGAATGTCCATGCATCTCTGAGGGAGTTGCAAATGTCCAAACTCTATGACCTCAGGAGCTAGGCTGCCAAGTTCTTCCCCCTTGTCACATTCGGCGGGTGAGGAATCAGCCTTCGACATAGCGTAGGCTGCCCATCTCTTGACCCTGCGGTCCTTCAAAATTTTTGGACAAAGGAGTTTACAGGCCGCACAGGCGGCCTTGTTGTGGTCGAGGGGCAAGCAGCGGTTACACCGCTTACGCTTATCCGTCCACACCAATATGCTGTTACGAGGGAAAAATCTAAAAGGAGTCCTCTCCATAGCGGAGGATGTAATAATCAGTGATAACGACCCCAACGGAAAGGGGGGGTGGGGGAGGAGGGAGAAAGGCATTCTAGAAGAAAATAGAAATGTCCACAACCCCCACTCTCCCAACTGTGTAGGCTGCACCAATAGGATCGCCTCCGTCGAAAACCACCGTTGAAGATCTTGACTCGGCAGGGAAGTTGCTTAGCCGTCGAAAGAGGGCTGGAGGCGTATGGATTAACGATAACTGACAAAAAACGACCAAGGGTCGAATAAATGGTAATGACAATGTCTCTTACGAGCTCCGCATAAGGCGACCAGTATTTTGAGCAGAAAAAAAACAGTCTGAGGGACCGACGCGTGAGGGACGTTGGGTACACTACACATCACTATAGGGATAGCATTACGGACACGCCTATGTCACCGTCCCCTTTTCGACTTTCGAAAAACAAGATGCAATACTCGGCAGTGACCACTGGATGTCGGACTATGCACAGCTTGTGAATCTAAGCAGATACAATCATCAGAAATGCTTTTACAGTAAGTAATGCATGTCATAGAGCATACATATTACCTTGTACTGTACATTGACTTTGTTGAATGATCTGATTGGGCAAATAGTATTGTAAATTACAATTACAGAGTCTCGCCCTGAAGGAGTAGACAGACTCCGAAATGCATTTGCAATTGAGCCCTATATGTATTCAAGTGAATGCTGGACTCAAGAATAAATTATCACAGAGTTGATGAATTGTGTTTAAATCACTGCAATGACTCTGGTCTTTAATTTTGAATGAACTTCTAACGATTCCTATTTTTGATAAAGCTACTTTTTACACGTTAAGTACCCAAAGAAAAAAAAAAAAAAGACAGAGTCAAGACATGTAATGAAGTGTTTAACCAGTACTATCTTATTGGTATAATTCTAAGCGTATTTTCACTTTACCTCAATTTTGCATTCTTGAAGTGTGACTATGTGTTGGCGAGTCCGAGTTTAAAATAGCACTGTAAAGAAATGAATAGTTGGCTTGTTGGTGCTGTCTTAGCATCCTGAAGTATTCGATTTGAATTATCAAGTGTGCATTACGGAGCAACTGGGGGAGAAACGTTCAACGCTTACCTGTGTGCTTCTTGTAATTGAGTAACCGCTGTATCGGTTGCGCTTTAATGCGCATGCTGATCAAATAACTCAGAGCGGTCCACAAAATGGTGCTTCAGCTTGTGGGATTGAAGATAGAAAATTAATATAAGGAATGTGGTTGCAAGTTAGCCACTTATCTCTACTGTGTTTCTCTGTCCTCTTATCCACAGATGCTGCTCTGTGTGAACGCTACTAGTGAACGCGCGCTACTGTAGTTAAAACTTCATTGCTATGGATACTGGACGCTGTTACCAGGCACGCCCGTGGATGTGTTTCAGCAAGTGGCATCTGTCTTTCAAACTCAGATAAATGAAATGGCTGGACAAAACACTGTCACAAGAGAAATGTTACGTCTATGTTATTAGTAGCTCTCAGGAAGGGTCGCTGTATTAGGGGAAGGGAACTCATGGTAATGTTGCTACAAATTGAACTTAAGATAGTGACCATGCCTAATGCGGCGTGTCAGATTCAATGCACATGTAGCTATGGCAACTGATGTAGACAACATGGAGACGCGCACACAAGGCTGTGCTGCCAACAGCTGCGTCTCGCGCCCAAATCTACTTGTGTGAGAGTCGATCGGGACTTGTCGATGTGCCTGATGGTTAACCTACTGTTGTGATAGATCTGGCGGGTTTATATAACAAGGGATATAGTGGCTAAAGCGTTATATCATGTGATGAGTTAAATAGAGGCTGGTAAGGTAGAGGAATACAATTCAAAGCACCATAAATCGGTGTGGTGAGAATGTGAAGAACTTGCCTCAATTTGCGAGGAGCGTCTGATCCAAGTATCAGAAAAGATATGAGGGAGATACATACCCCTAAACAACATAGGCTCTGAGAACACATTTATATTGAATCCACTTTGCATGAAGCAACACTATAGTCCACTCACGGTCAGTGAGTGGGGCAACCAAATCCTCCTCCCACTTGCGCCGAGCTCTAGTCGTTCCATCCGGCCCAGCGTTGACCAAAGCATTGTGTAACTCAGTTATAGTCTGCCACCAGCCACCAACCCCCTCAGTAAAGCATTGAGAATGTGCATTTCCGGACACACTGGGAACCCGTCCCAAAGACCTCATCACTGCAATTACCCTGGAGTACTCCAGGAAATTAAGCCGAACATCCAGGTGTGTATCCCTGATAGAGCCCCATCGCCTGTATTTAAATGGGTGACACTTAGCCCCACCCCTCGCCCACAGTCCGGCCTGGCCACCTTCGTACCCTTACCCCGGCCCATACTATATCCCAACTTACTACATGACAAACGGAAGTCAGGAAAAAACGGGAGCTTCTGCCCTGGAAAAATCTTAAAGCCCGACCACACACCTTTATCAGTGTCACCACAGGCGAGAGTAGTGAAGCAAGCTCCCTATCCCTGTCCCTGTCCCCAATAGCCTCAAACGGCTGCACCAGTTTACACTCCGCCTCCATCATACAGGTAAGGGCATCCTCAATGGGTGCCGCAAAGCAATCTATCAAATGCTGGAGCGTGGCTGCCCAATTGTACAATGGAAAGTTGGGAGCACCCAACCCTCCTCCCCCACAGCCCTAGCCGGGAACGGCAAGATCTTTAGGGCTGTCCTCAAGGCGGCATCCCTCGGCCTCCCTCACTTCCACAACAACTTACCCAGGATCATATGCATCTTACGGAAATACCCGTTGAATATCAGCATTACCTGGTAAACATACAGTAGCCACTACGGCTATCATTTTAACAAGGGCAATACGCCCCACAAACGACGGGGGAATCTTCATCCACAACTCAGAATTTATCAAAAGCCTTGATACCCTTTTCCACATTAAATTTATACCCACTCCCAGTCAACACCCACTTGTATCCCAAAATACTTAACCTGTTGATGGGAGTTGACATTAGCTCTGGGTCAGTAGTCCAGCTAGGGAAATTAGAAGTTACTCACCGTAGGGACTTAAGTACTCTTAGTCCTTAGATTCCTTTCCTCCATACTGCATGGGCGTCCCTTCCAAGGGACGGGAGTGTTAAGCTTGAGCTAAAACATGGCGCTGGTGCGCAGTGTATTCTGGGAGCACTCAGAGCCATGATGGATATTTACTTCATGCTGCAGTGAAAAGCTGTACTCATTTTGCTGAGAGCTAGATTCACGATGCTGAAGAAAACATGCTTTCCAAACCTGTTATGCAGGCAAGGACATTTCTGCTGGGAAAGCTAGCTTTGTTATGTCTTGTTATGAGTTACGGGACTGTTTTCCGTGGTGCTTGTTTTTAGAGGAGGGAAGCACTTTGCTCCTTGAGGTTACTGTCGGTTGACCCAGCTGGCAACCAATGGCTGCTCATCAATGCGCAAGTGCGTTGCCAGAAGGTTCGAGAAATTGGCACCCCTTTTTGAGGAGTGCATATATGCGGAACCCCTTAGCGGTCAGGTGAGACCTCAACCAGAGGGAGGAGGCTTTCGTCCGGCATACCTGTGGGCTGTTGTGCTCTCGGCCTGGCTGTCATTGGGGTCTTCCAGCCGCTTCGGGCGAGATAAGGGATACAGTTACGCCCACGGTGATGTATTTTCTTTTGAACTCTGTTTCTTCTATGATTTATTTCTATGTTATCACTTGTTGCTTCCAAGCTTTGAATAAATAGCCGTATAAGTGCTCATTATTTTCTAAGAGTGTGTGTGGTTGCAAGTTATTGCGTCTACCTGCGTTTAAAGTATTAGCTCCGTAATTGCACTGGTGATTAATGACTGTCCGTGCACTCTGGGCGAGCAATACAGGGAGACTGAACCTTTTTCACCAGAAAAAACCTTCTTCCCCTTTAAATTTAGAGGCGCGTGGGGGTGCATCCCTGGGAGCATGCGCTGCCCTGACTCCGCCCTCCGGGACCACACCTGAGTCCCCATAGACGCGTCAAAAATAGTTGAACATTGCCTAATGACACCAGTTTTATTAGGGGGGAGGACGGAGGGACGTATGGAGGAAAGGGGACCAAGCTAGTCACTACGCTGAGCAACTTATAATTACTCTTACGTCCCATCCCCTTTCCTCCATACTGCATGGGCGATTACAACTGAGTGTAGCCCTAGGGTGGAGAGGAGACCCTCCTTAAGCAAACAGGTTTCTGAGAACCGCCTGCCTGAAAGCCGCGTCTGATCTATAGCCGGCATCTAAAGAGTAATTCTTGCATAACGCTGAAGGGGTGCCCAGGTGGCCGCCCTACTTATGACTTGCCATGGGACCTGCCACTGGAATGCGATAGCCGTGGCCTTCGCTCTGTCCGCATGGGCGTGCATATTCGCTGGAAGTGGCTTATGCTGCCCCTCATATGTTTCCTTAATGGCCGAGACTATCCATCGTGCAATAGAGGCCTTGGATGCCCGATACCCAGGCTGTGACCCGCCAAAGGTAACAAACAGGGCGTCCGACTTGCGGAAGCCCTTGGTCCTGTTCAAGTAGAAATTCAGAGTAGGCCTGACATCCAGGCAGTGCAGAACCCTCTGCACCTCATCCTTGATGTCGGCAAAGAACGTAGGCAACACCATTTCCTCGTTCAGATGGAAAGCAGAGGGTACCTTAGGTAGGAACGCTGGGTGTGTCCACAGGACTACCCTATCCTTGTGAAAAGTAGTATATGGCTCTGAGGTGACAAGCGACTGGATTTCGCTGGCTCTGCGAGCCGAAGAGAGACCCACTAGCAAGGCCATCTTAATGGGGACCAGCCTAATGTCCGGGGACGCCATCGGCTCAAACGGTAAGTGGCCAGGCCGCCCAACAACGTTGAGGTCCCACACAGGGTGTGGCCTCCTGATGGGCGAGTAGAGTCTGGTGAGGCCCATCAAATGCTTCTTGACTATCGGGTTTCTGTAGGCTCCTATGGCTGCCAAATACGTGCGGCAAGTGTCAACCTGCAAGCTGGAGTGAGCGAGAAGGAGAGCTCATCGTCCAATGTACATGCAAGGGGGTCAATCTCTTTGAAGTCTGCCCAGTGACAGAACCTAGTCCACTTACTCTTATACTGGGTCCTGGTAGCCTTGGCTCCTTGCACCCTATATGATTTCTAGGTTAGCGTGTGAGAGGCTGGGGTGCCTTAGTGTGACCTGCTCAGGAACCACGCTGTGAGGGCTAATTTCTGTGGTGCTTGGTGTATGACTCTGCCCCTCTGTTGCACCACAAGAGGTGCTGGGCCCGTCGGAAGGTGGATGGGTGATCTCTCCGAGAGGCTTAGCAGCTCCAACAACCAAGGCCTTGCTGGCCACTATGGAGCTATCAGAATGATGCTGAGGTGGCAAGACTCCTTTATTTTGCATATCACCCTGTGGACCAGTGGTGTGGGAGGGAAGGCGTATGGTGTCATGCCGTTCCACTGAATCTGAAATCAGTCACCCAGGAAGCTGGGTCCCTGCCCTGAAGCAAGCTGATGGCAATTCTTGTTGTCCCAGAAGGTGAAGAGATTCACCTGGGGGTGCCCCCATCTGCTGAAGATCTCCAGCAGCACCTGGTCGTTAAATTGCCAACCGTAATTGTCTGTTCCCAGTCTGCTGAGCCTGTCCGCCTCCCAGTTGGACTCTTCCGGAAGGTGGACTGCCATGGGCGGGGGGGGGCTACGCAGGGGGCATGGGGGGGGGGATCTGGTACATCCCTGCTTGTTTGTCGTAGGACAAGCGGGTCGAGTTGTCTGTCTGAATGAGGACGACCTTGCACCCAATCACCGGAAGGAAGGCTCTGAGCACTAGCCAAATTTCCTTCAGCTCCAGCCAATTGATATGGTGCTCCTGCCGGGTCCAGGTTCCATGGACACTGAGGTTGTCCAGAGTGGCACCCCACCCCCCGAGAGAGTCGTCCGTAGTAATGGTGGCATGCGGGGCTGGCTGCCTGAATGGTTTGCCCGTCCGGAGGTTGTCATCCCTGGACCACCAAGAGAGGTCCGGGTGTAGAGAAGGGGGAATGTTGATAAGCTCCGCCTGAGAGCCCCACTCCCAATGCCATGACGCTACGAAGTTCAGCTGTATTCTCCTCATCCTGAGTCTCGTGTGGGAGACAGCCAAGAGGACCGCTGCCATGAGACCCAGTAAGTGTTGGTACCACCAGGTCGATGTCACTTCCCGGCTGAGGAAGTGAACGGCGGCCCTCTTGATTGCCGTGATCTTGTCTTCTGAAGGGAAAACCCTCTCGGAGCTTGTGTCCCAGATGAGATGAATCCCAGGAAAGTCATTCTCTGCGTAGGCTGCAGCTGGGATTTCTTGAAGTTGAGCGAAAAGCCCAGGTTGTGGAGTGCGCTCAGAGCGTGGGAAGTGTGGTGCACCTCCTCTGGAGATGTCGCCCTGACGAGCCAGTCATCGAGGTACAGGTATATGGGATGGCCCTGAGGAGGACCGCCACTGTATTAATTAGTCTGGTAAACACCATGGGAGCCGAGTTGAGGCCGAAGGGAATCACCTTGTATTGGAAGTGGTAGCCCATGATTCTGAATCGTACAACAGAACGATGAGACTGCCAGATCGGGATGTACCAATACGCGTACGTCCTTCAGATCCAGGTAACAAATCAAGTCTCCCTTGCACAATGTCTCCGCTATGACTGCTGGAGTAACCATCTTGAATTTTTGTAGAAATAGGGAAAGGTTGAGGGTGGATAGGTCCAACACAACTCTCAGGCCAGCCTGGTTCTTTTTCTGAATGGCGAAAATCCTGGAGTAGAAGCCCAATCCTCGCTGGGAGGCTGCGACTTCCTCCACTGCCTGGCTCGCAACAAGCGCCCGGATCTCCGCCAAAAGAGTTGCTGTCACCCTCTGTGGGAGGGGAGGAGGGAGGAGAGGAAGGGATATGTAGGAGGTACCCTGTGGATACTACCAAGAGGATCCAGGGGTCCGCCCAATTCCGATGCCCGAAATGTGCGTGGCGAGCAAGCCTACACCCTACCGGAGACACGTGGACCCGAAGGGGCGCGTCATGCTTTCTTTCCCTCTGAGGCTGTTGCGGATGAGGTGGACTGGAAAAAGCCCTTACCACCCCCCCTTTTGTTGTTTGCGCCGATGTTGATTTGGCGAACAGTCCGGCTGCCTGGACCTCCTTTCTTGGAAGCCACGTAACCATCCGTATGTACGCCCCTTGTCTGAGCACTGCTGTGACTGGGTGTACGCCTTGGGCGTGGCCGTTTCTTTTTATCTAGCTCCTCGTCCGTGGTGGAGTGAAAGAGGTCAACACCCTCAAAAGGAAAAGGCCGGTCCAATATGCATTCCTGGATGTCTAGGTTTAATTTAGTAACCCGGAGCCAGGCCTTCCTTCTAATGTCCGTGGCTATGCAAATGGCCCGGCCAGAGTTGTCAATGGGGGCCACGGTGGACTCCATGATGTCTTGCGCCACCATTTTAGCCTCTGCTAGTCCTGCCTTGAAACGTGACTGGCTCTGCACCGGAAGTTCTGGAAGGAAGTCTGCTATTTCCTGCCATAGCATCTTGTTAACGGCTACCAGCATGGCATCCGCGTTGGCTTGACGAAGATGCAGCGAAGTGTGGGAATAAAGCTTTTTCCCATACGCCTCCAAGATCTTCTCCTTGCCTAGCAGTGCCGCTGATGAGGAGGCCGAGGACGACTGAGGCTTGGAGTAGAGCAATGCTGCAGCAATGAGCGAAGAGTGTGGCTGAGGATGGGCCGACAGCAAGAGTGTATTGCCCTCCATTCGCCTGTACTCAGTGTCCAGGCGTCGCTTGACCGGCTGGACCGAGTGGGGCTTGAGCCAACACTTTTTGGCCAGGGCGACAACGTCCTTCTGCATCGGGATCCCTGTTCTAGCCAAGGGGAGTAGCGTAAGGACTTCGGAGAGCACCCCCTCCTCTGGTTGCGCCACTTCGGGTTGAGGAAGGCCCAAGTTATCTGCCAGCCCTACAAGAAGCTTGTGGAATGCCTTGGCCGGCGATGGTGTGTCGGGGTCCTCTTCCTCGTCCGTGTCCAACTGGGTGTCTGGAGGGTCCAGCGTCGGTGGAGGACTGCTGGGCACAGACGGCTGAGGTGTGGAGACCGGAAAAGGAGGCTGCAGCAGAGGCTGATACAGAACCGCCTGCACTATGGGTGGCTCAGGTGCCGGAGCGGGCAGCGGGAGCTGCACTGGGGCCTGCGGCGCTGGAGCCATAGGAGGAATGACTATGGGCACGGGCGGTGGGGCCGGAGGGAGCACGTCCCTGATGGCATCCTGGAGGATGGCCCCCATCTGAGGAGATCTCATGAGCACGAAGAACTTTTCAACGAACCTGCCCTTGCAGGCTGGAGGGGTGGTAGGTGATATTGACGGGTAGCGGGCGGCTGCTGGGGCCGTTGCACGCACTGTCTATATGGACGCAGCAGGAACCTGCCCTGCGCAAATGATGGATAGGCTGTAGGCCACGTACCTGGTTGACACCAGTCCCACCTTGACACTATCCTCCACCTGCTCCCTTCCTTGGTGCGGTATTGGACGGGTGTCCATATTGGTGGCGCAGCAGCCATCTAGTCGAACTGCCTTCCATGTGCCGACGTCGTGTTGCTTGGCTCACTGGGCCCAACCCCGTCCAGGACTCTCGAGTGGCCTACCCTGCACTTCAGGTCGAGACCTGGTTGCCTTTCGCCCTTGGCAGAGTTGCCGGTAGTGTTGCGTATAGATGCACCCTCTGGCATGTTGCCAGTACAAGGGCGTAGCTCCTTGGGCGAGCACCCGGTATAAGAACCTTCCGGTCCCTCAGCACTGTCACTGGGAGGATTCCACATGGGGTGCATGCTTCCATCCTTCAGCACCAGAAAATAGCTGGAGTACCATCCCCTTTCTCGTTCCAAGCACGGAACCAGTTTGTTCGCGCTCTTCACCAGAAGCGGACAGAACTCCTGGATGGAGGGGGTACGGGGGGTGGGTGGGGGTTGGGGGGATGGGGTTTGCTGTAGAAATGGGAGGCAATAACCCAAGCGTCGGAAGTGGTCTTTGACCATTCCATGTTTAACAAGGAGTGTCTCCCTCCACTGGAGACGCATGGTAAAACACGTCACTGAGGTTTGGTGCCATGCCACCCCTCTGGGCACCTGTTCCCTCACTAACGTGAAAACCCCTGCCCTGGGAAAATGGTTGTGTGGAGGGCAGCTGCACAGCAAGCCCCAAGGACTTACCCGTCGCTTTTGACGACTCAACCTTCTGGAGAAAGTCATCAGCCTTGGCTCCAAACAGGTAGTTGGTCGAATGGCATGTCCAACAATCTGGTTTGGTAATTGGCTGGAAATTCTGACTTCCTAAGCCAGGAGTGGCGACTGACCACTGTGCTGATGGCTATGGCCCTACCCATAGAGTCTGCTGTGTTGCAACATTTGGTATACCGCCTCCCTGTCATAAGAGACCAGGGACTAGAATCCATCCCTAATTTCCACTTATGGAGTTGCGTTTCGGCTGCATTGGCCACCGCTCTCCAAAGGCGGAAGGAAAGCAACGCTATGTCACATGAAGCATTCACAGCCTGTAGTGCCAGACTGCTTGACAGGAACACCTTTTGGCCCATGTGTCCAACCACTTACTCCCCCCCCCCCTGTCTGTTGGAAGGGATGGTAGATGTTTTTAGGCTAGCCGTGGCAGCCTGGACCACCAAGCTCTCAGTTGAAGCATGGAAGGAGAGAAAAGCCGGGTTTGATGAGTTGGGACTAGGTTTCTTTGCCATGTATCTGTTCACAGCTGAGCTAAGGAAGTTTGCCACTAGAAATGAGGGAGTTTGCATGGTCAATATGGCCTTTGTGTTTGTATTGGAGCTTTACTGACCTCTTGGAGAAGTCCTTCATTCGTTATGCCTGCATGTAAGGGCGAGACATGGACATTCTACAAATACATATTTTACAGGTGTTACTAGTCGAGTAGCAGTCAGACAGGACGGTTCCGGTCTTTCTTTCCTCCACACCACAGTTTGCATCCACCATGTAAGCCTTGCGCTGCATTTACCTGTCTCTGCGCCTATGGTTTTGAACTGAAGGCCGGCACGCATGGGTATCTATTTTGTAATTCGACCGCCTGTGTGCATTTCTTTTTTTTATATTTATGGCACAGCACGCTATTGAGTCATTTAGCACACAGATCATATGCAGTTATAGAGGGATCCATACTGCCACAGTTTGAATCAGCACTGTGGTTACAAGGATTTCAAGTGTTTATCTTGCAGCTCACACGTACTACGGGAGGTGAGTGTGTATTTACTTTTTAGCACATGAAAGGAGCTGCGCTTGACAGCTTTCTGGCTATTGTAAAAACATTTGAAGCTCCTTTAGTTTGATGTGTGTCTTTTTTCTTGTGTATGGGCTAATTGGTAGCTGTTTGAGAAAACATGAGTAGTTATGGGAGATTGAGTCCCCTTTATCAGTTTATGAAGAATGGTCTGCTAAACTCTGGAAGAGAACAGATTGTCGTACAGCTAGCCATAGGTGGCTGGGGCCTTCTTTGGTCTAATGTATGTTTATTTCAAATCATTTTTGTAAATGATGAAATATAATTACACGCATAGAACACTCCTCTCTGGGTGAGACCTCTTGGTATTTGAACAGTTTTTCTTGATATTTGAAGCACTTTGTTTTGGGTGTGGTGATGGTTACACTTTGGTTTGTTGTAGTTATTTGACCTATTCTTAGGATTGTAGTGTTTGTTTAGTTTTGTTTTAGTTGTTCATTGTGGGCAGAACATTGAGGCTCAGATTTGAAGAATGCTTTACTATTGATTCATGTTTTGTCAACTCTTTAGGTCCTGAAGAAGACTTTAGTTGAAACTAGCAGTACACTTTAGCCATTTGGGCCCCATGGAACTTCTATGAATGGCTGAATATGCGTTCACCAACATGTAGGTGTGGACCTTAAGTCTTAGGCTAGTCCTCTCGGCATACACACACATTTAGGCCCCTTGGTTATGCCATTACAGTGTTGATCAGCACACACAACTGTTTCATGTACCTTATTTCTGTGGACAATTACCTGTATTTATGTATTGGTTTATGTTAATTTGTGTATGTGTTGTTGATTTAATGTGATTTACCATTATATACAGATTATCAAATATATGTTACCAAATAAACGTGTATGGTAATACAGTAATGAATTTTTTCTAATTCGTGTAGCACATTTTACATTTTCCTTGTAGTCTTGTTCAGTGAGAAGTTGGTGTATCCCCCGTTTCATGCTTGCATGGTATAAGTAGGCACACATTTGTGTACTTTAACAATTTGACATTTCAAGCATGAACTGACAACTTGTTAAGGAGAAATGTTGCGTTTACTCATTTTCCTTGCTCTCTTGTCCCCTTCAGGAAACCCTGGGGTGGGTTGTTCTCTTCACTGCTGGAATAGAGGCATGCATCTCCCAGGCTTCCAGGAGAGGTGCTTACACTGCCAAATTGAATGGCAGGAGGGTCTCCTTTCCTTTTTGAGCGCCTTGTTCAGAATGTGTCAGAGCTCATATTGTACCCTGGACTTGGATGGAGTAGACTATCCCAAGGTACTGGCCCTCTTTGCCATCAAATGCTGGAACGCAGCGTGGGTCTTTCCCGGGGTGTCGATCTCTCTCTCTCTCTATATATATATATATATTCAATGAAAAAACTTTGTTAAAGGAACGTTATGGTTAAGTTGCACTAATAAAAACCAATGAAATTCAATGAAAAAACTGTTAAAGGGACGTTATGGTTCCAAGTAAAACCGAAAAACCCTTGAAATTCACAAGTTATGGTAAGCTAAGCAACCATAACTCGCACCACCCTCGTGCACTGCTAAGCCTAACACCCAAGACATCAAAAAAGACATCACATGTCTGGCTCCCCCTTTTTTCTTTACTGACATATCTAGGCCACATGTTTTTCTTCACTTAATGTTAGGAATTTTGAATTGTAAACGTACTATAATTGTAGACTTATCTTTTAAGTATGTGCTTACAATAACTACATGGCCAATATATACATATATACACACGCATACACATATACACAGATATATATATATATATATATAATACATTACTCACCGTAATCGTATTTCTGATGCTTGTATCTGCTTAGATTCACATGCTGTGCATAGGCCGACATCTAGTGGAAGCTGCGGAGTATTACAGTTTGTTTTTCGAAACTCGAAAATGGGCGTCGACACAGGGCATGCCAGTAATACTATCCCTAGTGTGACGTCCACTGTGCCCAAGATCCCTCACGCGTCTAGGATCCTCAGATTGTATTTTTTCTGACATGAGGAGTAGCGGGAGTACAGATAATCCAAGCAGATAGATAGAAAGGTAAGACTACAAGCAACCATGAGCCTTCTCTCAGAGGGGAGGAAGGGTGGGTCGCATGTGAATCTGCAGATACAAGCATCCGAAATACGATTACGGTGAGTAATGTATCCCTTCTGAGGCTTGTGGAATCTACTTAGATCACATGCTGTGCATAGATTAGCGAGCAGTACCTGAAGGAGGTGGGATGTGAGAAGGGTCATGAGCAAATAAGTGTCTTAGAACCGCTTGTCCCACTTGTGTATCTGCCTTGGAATGGGTGTCAATGCAGTAATGCGGAGTAAAAGTGTGAATAGAGCTCCAAGTAGCTGCTTTGCAAATGGTGTCAAGGGGTACATTTGCAATAAACGCCAGAGTGGCCCCAATGCCTCTAGTAGAGTGGGCTCTTGGCGTGAAAGGCAGAGTTCTTTCAGAGAGTGAGTAACACAGCTGGATACAGTTAATAATCCACTTCGAGATGGCACCTATAGAGACGCGATCCCCCTCTGTGCCTGTAGCTACGGAGACAAACAGTTGATCTGTTTTCCTTAGCGGTCTGGTTTTATTTACATAGTAGAGGACCGCCCTACGCACATCTAGGGTGTGTAGTTTCACCTCAGCCGAGCTTTGAGGGTCCTGGAAGAAAGCCGGAAGCTTGATGGACTGGTTTACGTGGAATTTAGATATAAATTTAGGTGAGAACCTAGGATGTGTGCGTAAAACCAGTTTGTCTTTATGGATCGTAAAGAAGGGATCCTGCACTGACAGAGCCTGAATTTCACTGACCATTCTTATAGAAGTAATAGCTACTAAGAAGGCCGTTTTATAAGTCAGGTGTTTGAGACTGCTTTTATGCATGGGCTCGAAAGGGGGTCCCATGAGTTTAGATAGCACCACATTAAGGTCCCACCCTGGTGGTGGGTTTGAAATAGGAGGGTGAAGTCTCTTTACTCCTTCCATGAAGGCTTTAACTACTGGTACTTTCCACCACGAGACCTTGTTATGGGAAGTGGTGTATGCTGCCAGGGCTGCCAGGTGTACTTTCAGTGAGTTAAAAACCAATCCTGCGTCCAGCAGGTGGAGCATGTATGTAACAACAGTGGAAGGAGTGCAATCAACTGGGTTGATTTGTCTACTCTGGCACCAGATAACGAATATCTTCACCTTGTCAAAGTAACAGTGCCTTGTGTTTGGTTTCCTAGATTCCTTTAGGATGTCCATACATCTTTGTGGTAAATTGAGATTTCCAAACTCTATGACCTCAGGAGCCATGCTGCCAGGTTCATTGAGTTGGGTTGTTGGTGCACTGTTTGACCTTGGTGCTGGGACAGTAGGTTGTACCAGGCTGGAAGTTTGATGGGCTCGCACACCGCCATCCTGCGTAGGTGTGGGAACCACGGTTGTCTTGCCCAAATGGGAGCAACTAGGACGAGCGCCATCGACTCTCTGTTCATCTTGTTCACCACTTTCCTGATGAGGAGTTGGTGGAAAAGCGTACGCAAACATCACTGACCAGTTCATCCACAGGGCGTTCCCCTGGGAGTCTGGTTGGGGGAACCTGTATGCAAATCCTGGGCATTGTCTGTTTTCGCTTGTGGCGAATAAGTCTATAGTGGGGAAACCTCACAGAGAAGATATCTTCTACGACCTCTCTGTGTAGAAACCATTCGTGTTCCTCTGGGAGTGAGTCTCTGCTCAGAGCATCTGCTAGGGAATTGAGCTCCCCTGGAACATGTTGTGATGACAGGAAGATGTTCCGTCCGAGTGCCCATATCCAGATTTTCTGGGCAAGCTTGGACAGATTTGGCGAACGAGTCCCTCCTTGTTTGTTCAGGTAGAACATGGCTGTTGTGCTGTCCGTCCGGATTTGCACTGTCAGGTTTAGTAGGTGGGGCTCGAACGCTTGAAGCACTCTGAATACTGCCAGAAGCTCTAGCAGGTTGATGTGGTTCTTGGCCACTGAGGGAGACCAGAGACCCTGAGCTGTGTGGTGGAGATGGTGAGCTCCCCACCCCGTCAGACATGCATCGGTAGTGAATGCTGCCTGTACTTCGGGATCGTAAAAGGGTTTTCCCTGTGCAAGATTCTCTCTTGTCCACCAGTGAAGGCTTTGTACTAGTGTTGGCGAAACGACCACTAGATCGTCCCACTGACCACTTGCCTGAGACCACTGTTTCGCCAACCATTCCTGCATGGGACGCATGCGCAGGCGCGCGTGGGGGACCAGGTAAAGACATGACGCCATCATGCCCAGTAAATGCATTGCTTTGCGTACCGTTATTTGGTGACAGGACTGATATTGCGGAATTTGCAGTAGTATATTCCGAATTCTTTCCTCTGAAGGAAAGGTCAACCCCTCTTGAGTATCTAGGATTGCTCCTAGGAACTGTTTGGAGGTGCTTGGCACCAGGCTTGACTTTTTCTCGTTGATTGAGAAGCCCAATTCGCGGAGGAGGTCTATAGTCCTTTGAATGTTTGTCCTGCAAATTACTGGGGTTTCCCCCGTTATGAGCCAGTCGTCCAGATAAGGGTACACCGGGATTGCCTCCCTGCGTAGGTGTGCAGCCGCCACCGCCAGTACCTTGGTGAATACCCTTGGTGCCGAAGCTATCCCGAAGGGCAGTGTTAGGCAGAAACCTGTGCAGTTCCCTTAGGGACCACTGCAAAAGATTTAAGACTACAGGTGTTGGCAGTAAACCCACTTGGTAGCAGTCTGTACCACCCAGATTTACCTGGTAGCTGTGGCTGAGCAGTCAGACTTCCCTCAAGAAGAGTTAGGCAGTATGCAAAGTATACTCAATAGGCACTCAGGTATAATAATACAAGCAAACACTGACCAGAGCTTTGGTATCAAAGTATATAATTATTTATTTAAAAACACACAGTTGAAACACTCCAGCACTCTTATTGTAAAATATTCTAAACACAGTTACTATTATGATATTTACACCCCTTTTTCCCTATTAGAAAATCACAGTAAAACACCACTTATTTTCATACAGAGGTGAGCGCTTAACTAGATTGCACTCTAATAAGTTTGTGAAAAAGGGAGGGAAAAAGACAGAATAAGCAGAGGTACACCACTCTAAGATTCCAGAACACTGTTAGCAAGGCAGAGAGCAAAAAGTCACCGGTGAGCCAAAGTCCAAAGGCTGGGCCCACTCTTAGAGAGAGCCGAGCACAAATGCGCCCAAGATCACACAGTTACACTAGGCTTAGAAAGTCTTGCAGAGGGTTCAGCAAAGCGTTTAGAGAGGCTTAGAAAAGTTTAGCCAAGGTGTCCCAGGCTAACCCAGGTTCGAAAGCCGGGGGCTAAATCTACCCGGTACAGTCGGTAGCAAGGGAAGCCAGGCGGGACACGGTACCTTAAGTGGGAAGGATCCTCCAGCGGTGGCAGTTGTTCCTGGTAGTGGGTGCAAGTTGCGTCGTCGTCCAGGGGAAGAGAAGATCTCGACTTGGAGGAAAGATGAAGGTCGTTGCACTACCAGGGCAGAAACCAGCCGTGGAGTTTTCCGGTTTAAAGGTAGTACCTTGGTTTCGCGGTCGTGGTAAAACGTGGTATCCCGGTTGCCGGGGTGCTTGGCACGGGCAAGGCGGCCACGAGATACGTCGGGAAAGCGAAAAGACGGTGAAACTGGTTATCCCCACCAGTCAAAGGAAGACTCTCCGGCGGGAGATCTCCTCTGTCGTTGGGAAAAGTGGTGAGACAGTCCAGCAGGGCTCCACCGGTGGTGGTGTCGTGGCAGGTCGGCTCAGCTTCTCCCTCGTCGGATTCTTAGGTCCTGTGGCGACCTCTGAAGTTCCAGTCCCCAGAGCCCTGCTTTTATGCAGCAAACCCCATTCACTCAGCATAGCTGTCACTCAAACATGCTAAGTGGTGAGCCGGCCGGCTCACCACTTGGGCCAATCAGGACGGAGTGCGACTTGTGTTGCCTAGGCAACTCAGTCCAGGGTGCCTAAATTCCCCTCCTCCCCTCCTAAGTACCCCAGACACAGTGGCACCACTTTGGAGGGCTTCTGTGGAGAAGCCCGCCAAAAAGTGGAACAAAGGGCTCAACTTGGGTTGGAGTCACAGAAGAGAACAAACGCCATTTTAGAATCAAGTTTTGGCAAAAAATACCAACCGGAGAATTAATGGAGAATTAATATTAATTAAATAAACCGGCTGTATGTTCGAGGCTACCGTAAATAATTAAATAAAGATAGTAGCCTAAAACAATGGGAAATCCCATAGGAAAATATTCGCGGTTGAATATAAAAAGTAGTATCCACTGCCACCAGCCAAAACTCGATCAGGGGGGACGGAGACGTGCCCCCTCGACTAACAGACCCCAGGGCAATTGAATTGCCCCAGCCAGTACGTCCACAATATGATGGTTTGTACTGGTTCTGTTCAGAATTTAAGACTAGTAAAGTCAATGGTGACTTTACATGCCCGGGGAGACAGTAGTCAGTCCCAGGGTATGGAGTCTATACTGGGGGGGTCACTATGACACCCCTGTGTCACTGCACTGAGGGTGCTGTGTAACACATCACAAAAACATATGAAGCCCTATGGAGTAAAAGACCCCATAGCCCATTAAACACATCTAGATTCAAGGAA
This sequence comes from Ambystoma mexicanum, assembly GCF_040938575.1. Lineage (NCBI taxonomy): Eukaryota > Metazoa > Chordata > Amphibia > Caudata > Ambystomatidae > Ambystoma > Ambystoma mexicanum. The sequence continues at coordinate 250,005,942 of NC_090939.1, forward strand.
ACACACTCAAATCATGCCCAAGAGTGAGGGTAAAAGAGTCTCACTCTTGGCAGGAGAAAAAAATAAACCCCGAAAATCCAGCAAAGCTGCTGGGGGACTAACTAGGTTAGGAAATTCAGCCTAAACAGAGAATTCTCCGTAACAGGCAGTACCTTGAATTGGTAGTGCCGACTGTCCACCTTGAAGCGCAAGTACCTTCTGTGCGCTGGGAACATGGAAATATGAAAATAGGCATCTTTCATATCCAAGGTTGCCATGTAATCCCCCTTTTTTAGGAGGGGGATTAGCTTTTGTAGCGTAGTGATACAAAACTTTTGGGGCTTGACATACTTGTTGGCAGGCCGTAAGTCCAATACTGGGCGCATTGTCAAATCTTTTTTGGCACAAGGAAGTAAGTTGAATAAATACCCTTGTTTACCTGGTGTCCCGGGACGAGTTCTATCGCGTCCTTTTCTAGCAGAATGGCGATCTCCTCGAGGAGAATCTTCTGATGTTCTAAAGAGTGTACTCTTTGTCATGGAGGATGGTTCCGGGGACGCTGCAGTAGTTCTATACTGTACCCTGAGGATACTGTTGACAGCACCCATCTGTCTGATGTGATCCCTTCCCAAGCCTGGGTGAAGTTGGAAATGCGTCCCCCTACTGGGGTTGCGTGAGAAGGGACCCTGAACTGAGCGTCACTGCTTTGGTGGAGGTGTGCCGTCTCCTTTGCTGGGGCTGCCTCTGCCTCTACCACGTCCTCTCCCATTACCCCTGCCGTAACCCTGGGTAGACTGTTGGCTGTTGTTCCACTGTGTACCCTGCCCCTGGGAATAGTTGGATCATCTCTGGGAATTTTGGCCACGTGGGCGACGAAAATTACTATTCCCTCTCTGGTTAGGGGGTTTATTGGTTAACTGGCCAAGGGACTTGAGTGTCTCGTATTCGTCATTGGCATTCTTCAGTGCATCCTCGACCGCCTTACCAAACAGATCGGCTTCCACCGGTTTGTCCAATAATGATGCCTGGGTTTCTGCCTTAAAACCAGACTGCCGTAACCACGCATGTCTCTTGATAACAGTACCTTCTACTATCAATCTGCCTGCGTTGTCCGCAGCGTCAAAGGTTGCTTTTAAAATGCAACCAGACACGGATCAACCCTCTGCGGAAATCCGAGCTAACTTTAAGGGCTCAGGAGCAGAGGCTATGAGTGCCGCGACTTCTTCCCACTGATGGCAGTTGTAGCTGGCCAACAGGGTGGTGGAGTTTGCAATCCTTGCCTGATAGGCGGACGTTGAGGCTACTTTCCTGCCGAAACCATATAGTTTTTTGCTCTCCTTGTCTGGAGGAGCTTCGGACGATGACAAGGGAGTTCCAGCCCTCTTACGAGTGTTAGTGACAACTAGGGAGTCTGGTTTCAGATGTCCTCTTATATAGAGAGGGTCAGACTGGGCTGCCCTGAAAAGTTTTTCAACTCTGGGATTGACTGCTCTGGTGAGGTTTGGGTTCACCAGGGACGGGTCTATTCTCTGCTGAATTGACTTGAGGATAGGGATAGTCTGGGCAACAGGCCTCCTTTCTCCCACTAACTCTTCTGCAAAGTCCCTCTCCTCCTGGACACGGTGGGTGTCAATATGGAAGTGTTCTGCTGCACGTGTGAGAACCTCGTTCAGGAGGGGTTGGTTATTGACAGGGGAGTCGGTAACCGGGGCTTCCTTCTCTACTGGGGAATCTACTCTGTAGGTTTCAGGGTCTTCCTCTTCCTGGTCCTCATCGTCCCCATAGTAGCCCGTCACGGTTTGCTCTTCTACCATGGCCAAATCTTGGTCCTCACCAAAGGAAGTCTCTCCTTGATACAGCGAGTATGGCCTTCAGTATGGTTGTACCTCGAAGGGGTCTGTAGACCTCATCGGTGTCTTGAACTGGGGCTTCTTACTCGGAGGGATAGGATCATTAGAGGCTGAGGGTGTAGCCCCTTGTGGATCATAAGAAAGGCAGTGGTCTGGATTTTTATCGTAAAAGTCTGCCAAGGAAGACATCCTTGACATGACCCTATCTATGTCATCACTGGACCATTTTTTGGAACTGGGAATGACTCTCTCAGAAAGTTTTGGAGATTTATCTTGAGTAGATTTGCTCTTTGAAATATCAGCAGACCTGGTCTTGTCTGCCCGTTTAGGAGGAGAGGAGTGTTTTACAGGTGTGGAAGAGTGCAGAGGCTGCTTCTTCTGCTGTTTTGCCCCCTCCCCGTGAGTGGAAAAGTGTTTTCCCTGTCCCTTTGTGGCTCCGGAGGTTTTCGACGCCTGGCGTCGAGGATCGGGGGTAGAGTCCCTGTCCTTTGAACGTGGGGCCGTGCTGATCTTGTCTGCGGGCTCCGACTCCTGGAGTGCGGCCTGGGGGTGGAAGGCGTCTTCGTCTTCCGACGATCGAACTTCCGTTAGCCTAGGGAGCGAGGCACTCTTGGCAAGAGTGGATGATTGCCTGGAGTCATGCGGCGATCTCGAACGCCCAGAGGACACCGATTCGGACCGTTCTGTTTGTGCCTCTTTCCGAGCACTCGTCATTGTCGAGTCTCGGTTGGACTTCGTGTGTTTAGTGTGGGTGGTGTGTGAAGCACCCGTGTCGCCGGGGGTCTTCCCCATAGCCACCCTGACGGACGACCTTCCGAGGTCGGGCGTAATTCCCTCGCCGTCCGAAAGCACAGCGTCGCTACCATCGCTGAAGGCACCCTCCGCTGCCATGACCGCCTGCCTGGCGTGGTGGGCCCAACGCTTCGTCGAACGGTCCTTAAGTGTCTTAGGTTTAAACCTACTACACGTTCTGCAGTTTGCTTCGGGATGGTCCCTCGGTAAGCAGAGATTGCACGTGGCGTGCCTGTCGACCCAAGGATATTTGCGATTGCACTTGGGGCAGAATTGAAAAGGGGTACCCTCCATACGCACCTTGAGGCAGCGGGCTGTTAAGTGTAGGAAATGTATTAGGTGTACCTATATACCAAGAGTGTAGAGTATATCCAACCCCCCACTCTCCTTACTTGCAGGGCCGAGGCCAGAGGCCTTCCAAGGCCCGGGCTGAGGCCAGAGGCCTTCCGAGGCCCAATTCCGTCGTGCAGCAGCCGACGGTCGATTTCTTCTCCAGCCGGTGTCGAGTGCCGAAGATCGACGTTGGGATGGGGAAGGATGTTAATAAATCAATATTTTAGCAAAAGTATGGCTAAGGCCAGGGGACTCCGCAAAATGCTTCTGACCAGTATGGCGGAAAAAACAATCTGAGGATCCTAGCCGCTTGCGGGATCTTGGGTACAGTGGACGTCACACTAGGGATAGTATTACTGGTACGCCCTGTGCCGACGCCCATTTTCGAGTTTCGAAAAACAAACTAATACTACACAGCTTCCAATAGATGTCGGCCTATGCACAGCATGTGATCTAAGCCGATTCCACAAGCCTCAGAAATATATATACCCCAAAAGACATTTCGGTCACCACTTTCGTGCATCAATGCAGCCAGTCCACTGATTTTCAATTTAATAAATGATCCCATTTCTAAATGCAACGTGAGAGAAGAAAAGCATACCTTCAGTAATGTTCTTTCTGGCTGACAATTCATCCCACAGATTTCTCATCTTTCAAATATACCACTCTATGCAGTCTGCACCGGAAAAAACGTTCATAGCCAGTAGTTGGCGTTCAGCTCAGTCAAGCATCGCATGCCAAGTTGCCGTCATGAGAGAGCAAGAACAGAGTAGGCAGCACCATGCTCCACTTTTGAAGGATGCAGAGGGGAAAAAAGTCAGTAGATGAATATTTTGGGCTAACTGGAATTCTGATACAGGTTTTGGTGGAAACAAAGGTTTGAGCCTTATTGAGACCATGGGTCGGATTCACAGAGCGTTTTACATTGGTATTGTGTCATCATAGAACGCATCTGTGAATCAAACTGCTCGTTTTTATAGAATTGAATAAACTCTGTTGAAATTGATAGGACTTCAGTTCTGAAACTCTTCTTACAGAGGTTAAAGCAACTAAGAATAAAACAAGAAATAAAGAGTCTTAAAGAACATGAATGTAGAGGCTCAAAAGGAATCACCATTAAGAAATGTAGCACATGAGAGGGCGCTAGTGAGCCCAACCAAGATGGCGGCTCCTCTGAGCTCCTAGCAGAGCTCCCGAAAATCATGTATAAAATCTTGTCTGCTCTGCCTAGAACAACATAGGAACGGAGGTGAATGCTTCCTAATGCCATCCCAACCCTAAAGTGTGAATGTGAAGGCGTGGGGGACCTCACACCAACAAGAACCACAGTAGCGGCGTTCCAGCAGGAACAACTCCAACTCCAGCGGAGAGCCGGCAGCCAGCCTGGAGATGCCAGTGGTGCCAAATATCAGCCGGAGTGTCCCGTTGAACATCCTTAACATCGAAGAGATCCAAAAGGGTGAGGGACACAAAGACTCACACCACCAGATATGCTGTCAGAGGTCCTGCCCGGGCAGAGAGCAGCTTAGTCGTAGACACTGGGAGAGAGACTGCGCTGCTGCCAGCCCAGTGGCACTGCTGCGGCAACGGGGAGGTGAAGCAAGCAGAGACAGAACTGCACCCAAATCGACAGAACTGCACCCGAAGCCACAGGTCTCCTTTGAGCCCCAATGAGACATCTGTGCCAGCCCTCAGCACAATTTTGCCAGAAGCAGAGACTAAGAATCCACTCCAGACTCCTGCAGGTACCACGTGCAATGAATTCACCGGCAGCGGAGTGCAGCTACCTCGAGCTAGTGAACACTCACTGGGCCAGTGACACAAGACGCCTGCCCAATCCAGTCAGCAAGCTAAGAAACCCTGGGAGCAGCGACCCACCCAGAAAGACTGGGACACATTGGAGACGGTAGGCCGCTTCCCTCTCCCCACTCCTCAACTACCCACCCACAATTATCAGAGCTAAGGAAACTACTCCCCGCAAGGAGGACCACAGGGCTACGAGGCCCACAGATGGCGGAAAACCCAGGTGGTGTGCAAACCAGAGCTGACCAGACCCAGAAGCGGGTCCGACCACTTGGTCCCAGACAACACCCCTCTGTCAAAGATCTCACAGGGCGGGCCTAACGACTGTGAGGCCCCGCTGCAACAATACAAGTGGTAAGAGGCGAGCTAGGGGCCACCCCAGGAACTCACAAAGGTACCCATCCCTACATAAAAAAACAAGTTGTCAGGCCACTTGATCCTACCTGGCCCCAAGGCGCCATGAACTCCACCTTGACGATAAAACCACATACAACACGCCTGAGCCCCGGACTTGGAAAAAACGTTTCGAAAATAAGGAAAGTCAATGCAGACAAATACAACGTAACAAAAATAAGCCAAAAAGGGACATACTGCTGCACCTTGATGCAATTGAGCTAGTGGTAGTGGAATTGAAACACCACTATCAACAGGTGGAACCTGCACATCTACTTACTACAATTACACCACCTAGCCAACAGAGTGTAGGCCCCCTGCCTGGTAGCTATGGACACACTCTAGTAACACCTCTCACGGCCTGAGTGACAAGAACCCAAAAGGAGAGTCTGGACTAGGCTGAGAGGCTAGTTATTTACACAACTTGCAAAGACAACAAAGAACATCTCACACAGGCAACTCCTTAAGGAAGCAGCACTTATCTGGCCTGACTATAAGAGGGGAGGAGGAGGACATAAGAACACGGCCACCACAGCGACACTCCGGCACGAAGTACCAACCTACATAACTACTCAAACGAATGGGATAGTGAAGAAACCAACCAAGCACACGCTCACAAGCAGGAAAACAATAGCGGAAGCAAGAACCCCACGTCTGGTGCAACAGATCAAGCATAGCAGTGCAGATCTGAACTGCTAAACAATCAACCCAGATACTAGCTTGTCAAACGCCAAGACCCCCTAAGAAACTATCACCCAGCTCAGAAGCCCACTATTACACCTGTTCTCCGAAGCTGGTGGCAATGCCCCCCAGGAAGTGAACCCCAATCACACCGACAGTGATCATCAAGAATGGGGAAATCAGACAAATAACAAAGAAAGCTAAACTTCGAACCAGGCTCGGCCACAAAGACTCCTCTTGGTTCACAACCAGAGTCTGAGCCCCCAACGACAATGATGGAACAAGACGGAACTGCAACCCAAATTCCTGACACCGCCATCCGAGAAATCTTGTTGGAGCTTCAGGCTGGCATCCGGGGTCTGGATTCCAATTTGGATAATCTATCCTCGAAGGTTGACCAATTACAACACCGGCTGGATAAGCATGGTGATAGATTAGACACTGCTGAACCGAGGGTGTCAGACATGGAAGATTGAAGTGCTGCACTGACAGTCAGATTATCGGCATTAAAAGTACAAATGAAAACAGTAGCAGCCAAAAATGAGCCCTTGAAAGGGCCCTTGAAAGGGCGAACCCGCTGCAACAATATAAGTCTAGTGGGAGTAAAGGAGAGACAAATCCCACAAAAAAATGGAGGAATTCGTCGAAGACCTGTGCAAGGGGCAGTTTGGAGAAACCTCTCTCTCTCACCTCTTTGTAGTCGAAAGAGCACATCGAGTACCAGCTAACCGCCCAATCCACAGAGCAGCCCAGCACCCCATTATTGCACGATTGCTCAATTATAGAGATTGTGATGCAATCCTACAGTTAGCCAGGGAGAAAAGAGTTACATTATGACGGAGACAAGATCCACATATATCCAGACTTCTCACAAGCGATTCAGTCATCGCACATATCCTTCACAGCAGTGAAAAGACGCCCAAGGGATAACCAAATCCAGTATTCTGTGCTCTTTCCGAGAAACTGAGCTCAACATACCGGGAAGACAATTCTTCAACTCATCCGAGGCGGTGAGCAACTACCTAGACGAATCGTCTGTCAAGCCCCTAGCAATCTGAGACCAGCGAGGGATGATCGAGGCAGAAGGGACCTGCAGTGAATATTAATGGTAAGTGACTAAAGGACAAACCGTACACCACACACCATGCAAATGACAGAGTTACTTTCACAGGGGGAAGCATATTGGTTCACCTCAGACATTTTACCGACGCACCCAACTACGTAAGTGGCACTCCCAGTCATATCCAGACATACCGTTTGATGGGAGCTAGCGAACTTGACTGGGCACTAGCGCCCCAAGCTCAGCAATTCTTCAAAGTTATTGGTTTGGGGGGAGGGAACATCCAACAGGAAAGTTGGGGTTGCCCGTGGAGGGGGCGGGCTGGAAAGCTCCACAACACATTAACTTGTGTGGTGCACTCCAAGTAGGGGATGGACACCGTTCAAGAAAATGCACTAAGCATGGGCCTAGTCTCCGTCAACAGACTCCACTGTTAGCTTCAAGTGCACAAAGGAGCCATGCATATACTAAGAAAGCAGTAACCGAAAAAGATGAACATACCCTGTATAAACATAGCATAGACCAAAGGCATTCAAGTAAGCAACATGCAACATTAGCGGGGGTGGAAGGGAACCCAACTAAAACGCAGAAAATATCTCAATACCTCAGAAGACGATGTTGACATTGCCTTCATACAAGAGACCCACCTCCTCCCCTCCTCCTCTGAGGGTTGATGGGCCTCCAATTGGGGATGCCACAGACACTTATTTGTCATCCTATGCCAGGGGAGTGGCCATACTGATAAGCAGGAGAGTAAAGTTTCGACTACTGTCCGAGGCTAGAGATGAGGCAGGTAGAGCGTTGCTAGTACACAGGGTACTGGAGAGGAGCGTTGTCACCTTAGTAAACACATTCGGTCCAAACATTGATAGCGCTAACACTTTTGACTGGGTGATGGCACACTTAGAGTTTGACAAGACCACAATCATATGGGGAAGGGATTTCACCACCACACTAGACCCAAAATGGGACAGATCACGCACGCCAAACAGTGCCCCCGCCAAGGCAAGCCTACAATGCAGGAAATCTGCAGAGCTTATTGCTTAATTGACGTGTGGAGACTCAGTCAGAGACACCCAGGAGTTTACCTTTCACTCCTGGGTCCACGGTTCCTGCTTGGGACTGGACTACTTACTAGTGTCCAGAGCGAAGGGATACCACTGGGGTGAACATCAGATACTTCCAAGAATGCTCTCCGATCACTCCCCAGTTACTTTAGAGTGCATATCCACGGACGACAAATGGGGGCGGGGGGTTACAGCTGGAGATTCAAACAGGGAGCACTCCAGAACCCGGGGTTCGCCCAAGAACTTATAGCCGAGATCAAGTCCTTTCTGGTAACTAACCAAGAGTCAGTGTTGTCAAGTGGGACCCTATGGTAAACGTTAAAATGTTACACACGGGGGATATTATGGCTAAGGAAAATGGGATTCTGAAGATTATTGGAAGAGAACTGGCAGCAAACGAGACCCACCTTAAGGACCTAGAGAAAGCATATACTGAACAGAAAAATGCTCAGACCCTGGCCCTACTCAGGGAAGAATTCAACAAATCTAGCTTCAATGCTGACTCTTGGCACAAAGCCAACACATTTGGCAGTATGGCAAGGGCAGAGACCAGAAACTCTCCTGGCAAGGCCGTTAGCCGTTAGCCGCTGACAGACGACCCCCAAAGGTAAACTGTTTGCGACCCCCAAGGAAAATGCGTGCACACCGAAGGTGAAATTGTGGAAGCATTTCGCACCTTCTACCAAGACCTATACAGCTCTAAATCCTCAAACGACCCCATAGCTTTAGGAGATTACTTGGAAGAAACAGAACTGTATTGGGTTGAGGGAGGGATGCGAGAATCCCTGAATAAACCAATTACTCTCGAGGAGAAACAAGCGGCAATAAAAGAGCTGCTGGGGTCCAAATCACCAGGCCCTGATGGACTGACAGGAGAATTCTACAAAGCATTTGCCCTGACCCTTGCTCCGATCTGGTTATCGGTATATGAAGAAGCATTAGAGAAGGAAAGCCTACCCCCTACAATACGTGAAGCTAGTATTCTACTTCACAAACCTGGGGAACGCCCCCCTGAATACTGTGCCTCGTACAGACCGGTTTCACTAATAAATGTCGATAATATAAAATCTTTGCTAAGATCCTAACTAAACGATTGCTCCCACCAAATCAGAGACTGATATTGGCAGACCAGGCAGTATTCATACCTGGACGTAACACGACATTCAGTATCCGACGGCTCTTCAGTATCATGGAAGCGCTGGACCCATCAACCCAGTTGCTGGCTGTCCTTTTAGACGCAGAAAAGGCCTTCGACTCAGTAAAATGGCCATACCTATTCGTAGTATTACGAAAACTAGCCCTAGGGGAATACTTCCTAAAAACTAATTGCACTCCTCTACAAGAACCCCTTAGTTAGCATCATATTAGGAAAGATGATGTCGGCACACAGAATTACAAAGGAGGACCAGACAGGGCTGCCCTCTGTCAGCCCTATTTGCCCCCACGATGGAACCACTTGCTGCAGGCTTCAGAGCTAGACAAATAGAGAGAGGACTCACCATAGGACTCAGAAACTGATCCCATCACTGTATGCCGATTATGTAGCCCCCTTCATCATTGACCCAACGTTGAATCTGAACATAGTGATGAGGGAGGTGCTCCGGTTTGTCTTCTTCTCGGGGCTAAAAATCTACCACACTAAATCAGTGGTATTCCCTTTGACACCTGAAACAGTAGAATTCAGAGATGAATTGGAGTTCCGATGGGATATCTCACCTTGAAACACTTCTGTATAGGCGCGTTATAAATGCCATATCATATTGCAGGGGTCAGGTTTCTAGGGGTAATGCTGTCCAGGAATGGAGATGAACTCTTCCGAGCCAATTATGGGAAAGCGATAGACACACTTCGCGACAAAATATCAAGGTGGAGACACCTTCCACTCACACTGTGGGGCCGAGTCTCAATAGTGAAAATGGTCATACAACCCAAACTGTTATATCTGTTCGTCAACATCCTGTTGCTACTGTCAGGGAGCTTTTTCAGGCACCTGCGCAGCCTGATCCTCGAGTTAATATGGGCAGGCAAACCAGCTAGAGGGGTCACACAATTCTGGTTCAATCAATAACGAAAGAAGGACTGGCACTACCTGACCTACAGCGTTATACTGGGCTGCACAGGTGCAATACCTGGGACACTGGTACGCCACTCAATTCACGCGGCCACACATCCAAATGGAATGGGCCCAGATTACCCCCAATCACCTATGGGCAGCATTCATAGGTGAACTCCAAGTACCACCAACGACACTGAATGTAGTGTTGATTAAGTATGAAATATGGAAAAGACGTGACGGTTCGGTTCTCGCCCCTCCTCCTGTCAAGATTCAACCCAGGGATACCACTCACGACCGAGAGAATATACCTCCAGTACACAGACAAATTAAAGATAGACATACTAAATGATTTGTTTGTAGAAGGAACGTTTCTGACTATCCAACAGGCACGGGAACGGGGTGCAGACTCAGCCCTGGACGTATTTATATACTTCCGACTCAAGCATGCGCTTAAATCACTATTCCCTTCATGTCCGACCCAACCACCCACATGGCAACTCCTACACGGGGTAATTCAAACAAGGGGATGGCAGGCTGGTATCTAACATCTATAAAGACCTACTGACGAATACCACAAACCAGCTGACTACTCCTAAAGAGAGGTGGGAATGGGTAATAGGAGACAACAGCAGAGGAAGGCTGGGCATACATACTGTGGCAGACAAAATGTTTCCCTAAATTCAAGATACAAGCTAATTAGTTTCAATTGTGTTCATCAAGTATACCACACACCACCCAGACTTCACAGACAACGCCCATCGATATCTGCAACCTGGTAGAGATGCGGCCGCTAATTTGCACTAAATTCAGATCCCACATAGGGTCTACAAATGGCTTAGGAAGGAACATGTACCCTTTTACCGTATTTACATTAAGGCCTGACTTTGCAAGGGGGAACAAAAATTCCAGAATTGTAGATGTGGACCATAGTAATGGGGCCACCTGCTTTCCCAGCGCCAGATTTTAAAAATATTCCAGCAACAAATATTAATATATTTTCTCGATGGGGTGTCTTGATAAAAGCATTACTCTCACAACCTCCTCTGGAAGATCCAAATCCTTGTAGCTCAACCTCTCAACGTCCAGGCATGAATGTTGGGACTCCTTGTGTTGGGGTGAAGCACCATGCAGTCTAATTGGATAAGTAGATTCTCTCTCCAGGGGATCTTCCAAGTAAGGCATAGCAGTATTGCCAGCAGGATTGGATACCAGGTCCCCTGCACCCAGTCTGGTGTGATCAAGCTCATGATCGTCCTTCTCCACTTCACTTCATTCAGAAAAAGGGGAAATGGGAAGAAAAGGAGGGAAACGCACAGACCAGCTTGATCCGCCAGGGTATTACCAGCGCATCCCCCCTCAAAGTTCCCTTGCAGGAACTCCCTGGAGCAAAAAGTTTTGCGCTTCTTGTAAGAGCGGATTGTGAATATGTCGATATGGGGTCTCCGCCACCTGGAGAAGTTCCTCTCTATAAACCCTCTGTTCAGCTCACATCCATGAGAGACTATCGAGAGTCGACTCAATCTGCTTGGGTGTTCAGGCTGCGAGCCAGATTTGAAGCCATCACTGACACCTTGTTCGGGATCGCCAAGGAACCAAAAGTAACATGTCCTCCTTGCACAGTTGAGATATTCCACACACTACCCATCTTCTTGATGTAATGCATTGCGCTGGTTTTGTCCGGAGAACCTAGATAGTCAAACCCATGCTCGATGGAAGGATCACATTGGCAGATGTACCGCTCTGAGCTCCAGTAAGTTGATATGGAAGGGCCTTTCCAGGCATTCCACATACTGCTCACCGATCCGGCAGATGAGCACCCGCATCCCTGCAAGGATGTATCTGTGACCAGGGGCGTTGCTAGTGGCTGTGGGGGAGTATTAAGGGGGGTATAGCCCCTGATCTTTTGGTTGTAGCCCCAGATAGAATCTCAGGAGCTACAGCCAAAAGACTAGCTAGCCCCCAGTCCCAAAAGTTCCGACATCAGCGTAGCCCCGGGTCTTTTCCAGACCTAGCAACTCCTGTCTGTGACCATGTTGAAACTAGGCCACAGTTGTTGGAAAGGGCCCCCCCAAACCACCCTAAAAGGGTTGGTGGTGGATGCCCACCAAAGCAGATCTTGTGAGTGGTCCTGGAGCATGTCCCTTATGTACCCGTTGAATTGGTACCACTAGCTTCTCAGGGACCACTGAAGAGACAGCATCTGCAGTCTTGCTTCTGGAACTATGAAGATGTAAGATGCCATGAGTCCTAGCTAAACTAAAAACGTTTTGAGAGGCTCAGAAAGGATTTTTAGGAAAAAAACATAACATGTTTTTCCACTTCATCTATGTTTATGCATTATGTCAACACTATAGACCCATTTATTTTTAGTTATTTTTGAATATTGAATAAAATGTACTTCACCTGTGAAGTTTTTTCACATTACACAAAGGATACGTAAATGTATATTTATCCAGTTTTGACCTGGCCTGATATCTTTCCAGATACGCACATTTTACAAATCAGCTTCTACATTTTTTTCTTTTATTCTTTCTGCAGCGGGGAATATAAATACAGATTTGTGATTACTTGACCCCCACCACTGCTGTTCTTATGGGCAACCCTTAGTGTTAGTATATGGCCTTTTTCGAGCCATTCTGCCCTCTAACATAATTTTTTTCGGCCAATTGTACTCTCATTTGCCACTTATGCTCTTTAAAGCCTAACCTTTAAGCACTATTCCACCCAAATAATTACTATCAACATTTGCCTCATCTATCTTAAATTTTTTTCTCACTCGTTTATGTCCCCTGGCTCTGACCATTATGAAGTCCCATGCCAGTACTTTTGGATGATGTTTGAACTGGCCAAGGGGGCCTGGTGTCACTACCCACCATGTGATGAAGTGCCCTTGAGTGGCCTACGGCGGAGCCCCTGGCCAACCCCACCATGCACAGGTTAGGAGGCAGTGTCCCCAACATAACACAATCTGGTGCCATCCCTTAAAGGGACCATAGTAAGTGAAAGCCTTGGTATACTCTGATGTGAGGTTTCCTGAACATGTCAGACAATAAGCTTTATTGAAGCATTACCCTCTGGCAGTTGTCGAGTCTGTTTTAGTATATAAAAGGACTCATAGTGGGGGTCAGATGCAGAATGTACAAACCCACTTAAAGTGCCTTTCAGAACTGCCCTTAGTCGTGGGGATGGAACATCAGCTCTGCAGGTTCAAGTACAAGAAAAGCAGAGTGTGTAGCCTAAGAGGCAACACAGTCAAAGAGCAAGCATATGATATGACTCACCAGAGTCCCTTTAGGCCATGGATGACCCAGGAGGTGGGGTTGGTATCTTATTTACGGAAGGAGGTTTAGATGAAACCTAGAAGCAGCACATTTGGAGGAGGAAAAAAAGGAGAAAATAATAACAGAACATGTGGCACTAGGCTTGAGATGGGAGGGGGAGAAGAGCTGGGTCAGAAGATTGGAGAGGAGTGTTATCAGTAATGGAGAGAAGGACCTTCAACAAGAGAGGAAGTAGGTGAATGGAGAAGATATGTGGAGAGGAAGGCCTAAACATGAAAGAGGAGAAGCAGTGAAGTAGATGCATTCAGGGCAGGGACTAAAAACTTGGAGAGGATGCGTCTGTCCCAGACAGTTGAGGAGACGCATGACCTTAGGCCTAACCCTGGGCAGCTGAAGGGTGTGCCAGGGAAGGGTGGATAATCAAGCATGTTTCAGAGCGATGTGGTGCAGGAGAATAGCCTGGGAGTAGAGCTAGACTAGCAAAGGTTCCCTAGGTACAAGCAGGTGGCAAGATATTGAGGCAGAGTGTGTTAGTGAGAAGCCAGGGTACGGAGAATGGGAGGTAGCAATGCCAATAGAAACAACCCAGCAAAACCAGCCTGGTGGTCTCTTGCAAGGCTATGATTCTGACTAAGAAATTGGCCCAGCTGCAACAATCAAGTGTACCCCATTTTGTGACAGCCACTCTGGACAAAACACCAATGGGACGAACACCCCATCAAAACAAGGAGGGAGGATGAGTCAAGAAAGCAGGAAAATCAAGGTCGTTACAAGTTTTTATTAAAAAGAATCCACTAATAAACAGTAAAATACCAAAACAAAAAACAGACACTTGCATAGAGCAAAAACCTAAAAATATTCCAGCTTCTTTGAAAAGCAGCTTTGACAAATGTTCAAACGTCATAAATAACATTTGTATTATAATTCATAAAAAGCCACATGGCACAAATGCAAGTACGGATAATTGTTGTAAAATAAGGCCCGAGCCATTTACTTCGAAAATAAATAAAATGTTTAGATCTCGATACAACATTTACAATATCCTCATCTTCACCCTATCCACATTCCTTGATTATGCCCAACAACTTCATACACACAGAGGGCGCACATTTAACTGAATCAATAAAATCCTCCTAAGCTCTGGGAACTTAATCTTGCTAAAATAACCTATGTGCCGCTAGTCCACAACGCAATGAAATGGAGAATTTAACAGTAATGTTCTTTCTACGAATTCTTCTTCCACACATTCCTCATCTTGATTTTCATCCAGCGTCAGTTGTTCCGAAAATGTTTTGACAAGGGGAGTAGTGAGGCTCAACATAGTCCTCGGCGACCAACTCTTATTCGGCGAGCCACTCGTTGACAACAGACGTGACGTCTATCGCCGTAAAAAAGGAATGCACAATGCCGACTTACCTCAGTTCCCCACCCTTTTTCCCCCCAGGGGCCCAGCCTGCGAGAGTGAACATACATTAAGGTGAAGGGCAATCAAAACCAATCAACAATAGTAAACAACTTGCTGTTTGGTTACCTCTTCTTTTTTTAAACAATACCTGCAGAATCCAGACAACTTGTGAACAAATTGTCAGAGCACCTACGCAGCAATCTCTTCCTCGTGTCATCAACACATAGAAGCACACTAGCAGACTGCAATTGAGACCCATTAACTTCCAATAAGGGTAGCCTGGGTGGGCAATGAGGAATCTGTGGGAGAAGAATGCATAGAAAGAACATTACTGGTAAGTCATTCATCTTTCAATGGATTGCATTCCACCAGCGATTCCTCATCTTGATGAACTCCCAAAGCAGTGACCATGCTGGTGTAGGGTTGGAAGTCACACCAAGAAGCTCGAGAGGACTTCCCTACCAAAGCGAGCATCGGCTCCTCGGGTGATGTCCAAACTGTAATGCTTGGCAAACGTGTGCAAACAGGACCACGCTGCAGCGCAACAAATGCCCCTAGCCAGCACTCCAATCTGGAGGGAAGAGGAGGATGCAACCCCTCTGCCAGAGTGGGTCCTAAGCCAGGATCCCCTTACCTGCATTCTGGTAGCACTCAGATGCACAGCACAAACCAACGAGAGGTAGTCTGTTTGGTGAGAACTTGCCCCAACCAGTAACAGTTGGTTATCCTTCCTAAAAGAGCCTGTTCTGGCCAGGTAAAAACTGAGCACCCTCTTGGGGTTCAAACTGTGGAGCCGCTCCTCATTCTTAGACAGATGAGGCAAGGGTTATGAGCTGGTAGATCTATACTCTGGCCCAAGTGGACTTGACACCACATTAGGTAAAGATTTAGGAAGAACCTTCAAGGTTACCGTCTCCTTGAAAAAAAACTCAGGAAAAAGGGCTTACAAGACTGCCTGCAATTCATTGACCAATCTTGTGGCTGTGATTGCCATAAAAAAACGGTCTTAAATGTGAGGAGTTTGATGGGAGTAGAGTGTAAAAGCACAAACTGGGCCTCCATTAGGAAGGTGGGAATCATGATCAAGTCCCAATGAGGGACCACAAAAAGCAAAGGAGGGAAATAATTAACCAGGCCTTTAAGGAAATGGGCCACCACTGGAACGGTAATAAAAATGAACCTTGTTCTGGCATGCTTTTAAACAAGGAAAGAACTGCCAGATACCACTTTTCCTTGCCCACTTGTAGGCGTGATTTGGCTAAGGCCAAGAGGTCGGACACGACACTAGGTCCCCTCCTTTTGCCTTGCACCAAGTAACAAACTTTCTCCATCCTCACGCTCTGAAAAACCTGAGGGTATTCTCACTCCTAGTCCCCTTGGATCCTCTGCGCAGGTGGCCAGGGAAAGGCCATTGCTCCTGGATAAAGACCCTGGGGGTGGAGAAGTGAGGTAGGATCACCTGGGTGGAGGGTCTTTGAGGACTTGGAGTGGGGGAACCCTTGGGCGAGACATGATATCCCCTTTTCCTGTTGACAACCAATATAACCCTCCCCCAACCTTCATGGGCTTGTTCCCCTCAATCGTCCACATATACTACTTGACAGTACTAAGATGACGAAGAGACCACTAAGAGCAGTGAAAATTACACCTTTAGACCACTTGGTACTGGGACGAAGAAGATACCTTCCAGGAGTTGTAAGGGTAAGGCACGTCCCTTTAATTGTGGTCAGGCAGGGTAAGTGGACAATCACACCTGCCGCCTGTAAAGGGGCTGCAGGTGTATAAAGGGGAATCAGCCAGACAGAACGGAGAGTGAAAGGGGAAGCAGCAGGTGACCCTTATGAGGAGGCAGCCGTGGTGGGACCGGAGACAGAGCCAGGACGCTGGCAATCCTCCCGAAGAACTTGTGGGACCTGAAGAAAGTGGGCCGTACGTTTCCCCAGGTCTGGGAACAACCTCCTCCCAATGTGAGCATCAGGAGCTGCTGATAAGGAACCCGGTTTTGCTAGGACACCGCCAGCCTCGAGGAAACAGCCTGGGAGCCGGAGTGCTGAGAGAGAAGCAAACAGCAGGCAAGCGGGACTTGCGCCAGCTGGTTTCCAGACTTCAGGAAACCAGAGGAAGTCACAGGAACCGCAGGGATGACTTGAGAAGCCGTTGAGTGTCAGGCAGACAGCTAAGCCTCGGGGCACTCCAGAAAGATCGCAAATGAATAGCGGTCAATGCATTGCATGCCAAACTAAATGAAAACTTAGCTTTGGCACAAATAAACTCATTTTGTATATCAAAATAACTGAAAACTTGTCCACAAAGCAAAGGGGTGCATATACAATATATTGAATACCGAATGAAAATTCAACTTTGAATCAAATAAGCGCATATTAAATATCAAACTGAATGAGATCTTGCAAATTAAGCTACACCAATGCACACTGAATATTGAACTGAAAATAAACAGTACCAAATGTATGTTAGACAAGGATTTAACCAGAAGTTAAAGACACCAAGGCTAAAAGGAGCCATGCAGTGAAGTTTAATGAATAATTACAGCATGACAAGGCCATAGATTGGCAGGTGGTGTGTGAAATGGTGGCGGACCCCAAGGCTAACAAGAAGAAGCCAACAAAGGGCAAGACTACAGCCAGGAGGGCAACCAAAGGAATTAAGTAAAGGTGACTTGTAGCACAGGAGCAAGTGCCGAGGAACATGTGCTGAGAAGTCCCCAGGACCTGAGTGCCCGACCTAAAATTGGTGGACTGTGTGGTCTAACAACTGCATCTGGATCAGAGGGCCATGAATGGTGAAATATAAAACCACAGAGCAACAGCCTAATACAACCACTGCATCTGAACTAGCGAAGCAAGCCAGAAGGAGGGTCAGGTTGACCTAGTGTTTTGTTGAGACTTTATGGAAAGACTGCTACAAATATACGGGGCAAAGTTTAAGTCTTGGGGAGGGGAACCCTGGGATTTAAAAGGAGCCACACTTGTTGTCCTGGGAACAGAGTCTCAGGACTCCTTTTGTTTTGAACTGTGTTACTTTGAACAATGTTGCTTGGGGAAGGGAATCGCCACTCCACCTTGAACAGGAGAAAGGATATTGTGTGCCCTTTTCATGGAACTTTCTTGTGCTTGGGCTAAGGAGGCGCTGAAAGTAAGCTGTGCGCTGAAGACGCTCAGATCTTTGAGGTGAACACTATTTCTTTTGACATCCACACACCTGTGTTAGTTGTAATTGTGAGGGCAAGGATAGGTTTTGGACACAGAGAGACTTTTCCATTGAACTCTGATTCAGATGTTCCTTAGTTTTGTTCAGATAGGGAAATCTCACCTTAGTTTCCTGACATTTAAGTGAATAAGTATCTTATTCGAATTTTAAGTCTGTTGTCCGCGTGATGCATTCACAACACACATAATGACCTAGTGAATGGTCTACGTGCAGCTAACACCACGTCTAACACCACCTCATTGAGATCCCAGACCCAGTACCTCAGCCTCTCAAGAGCAAAGTATGCAGGTTGAGAGGGTCCGGGGGAAGCACACTGCCTCCCGACTGCGACGGTCCGGCCTCCAAAGACGCCGGAGAGGCAGGCATACGGCCAGTTCCAGAATATCCAGGTACCACTTCCTCCTCGCGCAGTCTGGGCGATCAGTATCAGTTGAGCCCTGAATCTCTGCAACCTCCTTAGAATCCAAGGGATGACTGGTAGCAATGAAAACACCAGGGGAGGCTGAAGACAGACTCCACCAGAAATGAGCCTCCAATATCCCTGAGGAGAAATTCCCTCAAAGAGAACTGCTTGCATTTCATGTGGTCTTCCGTCACAAACTTGTTCACTGTACGGGCATAGCTCCCACTTGAGGGAGACCAAGCTCTGCCTACTCAAAGCGTCCGCTTCCGTCGACATAGAAAAGAGGACTGAGGTGTGGCTATGGGGTCAGAGGTGTGCATGCTCTCCGAGCCATTCCCGAGAGCACATCTAAATTTAAAGGGAACACATTTTATGTGGAGAAAAGATTCCATTGCCATCCCTTGCGAGGGGCGCCCATACAGGATGGAGGATGTTGGGCAAGATTGTATGCAGTACCCTTTGGGTGCACTACAACAACCCTGACCTCTTGGCAATAGGAACCCAACCTTTGGTATAAGTCTGTACTAAACAGGTTGGTAGTGTGTTGAGCAGCCAGGCAACTACAACAAGTCTCACCAACAGTAAACCAGTGAAGTTACTTGACAAGAGGTAAGTTCTCTTCAGCCCTACAGTACCTTTAGGTTGAAGAAAAGTGCAGCAGATGGCTTATGTTCCTGTGCAGCTCTGCAGATCCTAGTGTTCCGGGCCTTAGTCATGGGGACAAGAGGGAGGATGTATGGGGACTCATACACTACAATGGGACAGTCACCGACTGCAACCAGCAATCTTCAAACAAGTGGCGCTTCGGTGTTTCAGCTCCTCGCGTCTACCAGAAATAGAAGCACTGTGCTTCTTGGCTGTCGAGATGGACTTTCCTTGCACCTGGGACCCAGCACTCTGTTGAGGTGGCTCAGGCTCTGTCAGTCCTGCTTCCTGGGAGGCCGGAGAATATTCCTGGAGCTCTTGGCCAGCTTCAAAGCAACACACACGATCAGGTGTTCCTCTCCCTGGCTATTCGGTTCCAGCAGCAACTGCAGTGGAATTTCAACCAGCTCCGAGAGGATGTCCAAGTGGCTCACTTTGGAGTTGATTGGTCCTACCAACTCAAGGGGAGAAGACGTCCTTGCAGAGCTTCTCTAGTCGAAACGAAATTTGAGTTTCAGCACAGCAGCAGGGCTTCACTGGGCAAACTAACGGTCCAGGAGTTGCAGCAGGCGTCCTCTTCAAGTTCTTCTCGTATTCCTTCGTCCAGTCGTCGAATCTGCCTTCCATGCCAAAAAGCCTCAACTTTTATTCAGGTTTCTTCCATTCATTCCAGCCTAGCTCTCAGTCACCCAGCAGGGTGGATGTCCTTGCCAGACAGCCAGCTGGCAAATCACATAAATGTGCATTACTGCCTCTTAAGAGACTAAGCACAGGGAGTTTCGGGCACCTCCCTCGCTTCCTGCCCCCGCCAGACACCCTGTAGCGAGAGGCGGGCTTCACTTGTGAATCCTGCCAAAGGCAAAACAAAGGGACCAAACCTAGTTTGGCACGCAGAGTAAATCTCACGAAGGACCTTTCCACAAAGAAATGGCGAAAAAAGAAGAACGGGGCCATTTTGACACAAATGGCACCCTTGGGTGCTTTACTGCAGCTGTGAATGCAGCCCGCGGTAAATGCACACCACGGTAGTTAAAAGTAAACCACTGCCACCAGCCATTCATTGAGGAAAGGGTAAGAAAATTGTTACATGAGAACTTGAGAAGCTAGACAAAGGGGATATACTAAGTAAACCCTGCAGCACCCCATTGTAAGATAGTGTGTGCTGGTCTAGAAAGTCTACAATGCAAGTGAGGTCAATTTCACTTCACTGCTCTTACAAACAGTTTATCCAAGAGAAGGTATTTAAACCTTGGGAAAGCTAAAAGACTTCCCTGTGCCATTGCACTGAAGGTGCTGTGTAACACAATGTAAAAAGATGATGCCTATGGAGTTCGTCAGGCTCCATAACCGAAAGAAACACAGAGTTCAAAATCACATTAAAATACATGAGAGAGTGGGAAAAAAGGGTCTCACTCTCTCCAGGCAAAAAATTAAAGTCCTAGTGTCCAGCAAAAGAGCTGGGGGTCTCTAAGGTAGAGAGGAATTGGCACATTTCTGAGAATTCTCCCTAACAGAGGGAAGGGGTCAGGACGTAGGAGTAAGGCCCCGATATACTTGCGTAGTATAAAATCGATTCGATAGCGTGCAGAGTGCATGGGAAAAAAGGAACTGAGGTAAAGGACCATAGTGCCTTCCTTTAATACAGTGATCAACGTCTTGTCCGTTGAAGAAGAGTGGCTCAGCTGAATACGAGTTTGTTGTCGAGGACTATGTCGAGTGGCACTTCGCCTCCTGTCGAAAAGAAATTGAGTTGCTGACGCTGGATGAATATCCATCAAGACAAGGAATCTGTGGGAGAATGCAATACATTGAAATAAAATTTCAGCGAGGTGAGGTTTTTGATGCAGAGTCAAACTAGCCGATCTGCACCTTCTTCGGCCCTCTTTTTATCCAATACCTGAAGTTAACCCTTGGATGACTTATTAAATGTAGATACCTCCTTAAATCCCCACTTACATAGTAATCCCACTAGAATAGCACCAACATTCGTTCTGTACTGGGGACATGGCAATTGCTAGAAGTGTATTATTTACATTTCGATTTACAAAAGGGCCTAGCTGGGATATCAAGACTAACTCTGTGCTGGGCCTCCACCATAATGCTAGAAAACTCCCAGTTAAAGCTTCAAGGTCTTACTAGGTGTACTAGCATAGAGGCCTATCAAATTCCTTAAGCGGTTATTCTGTATAACATCCAAACATGCTCTGTTGCAACAGCCAGAGATCTCGCATCTGTACAACATTGAAGACATTTTGGACCTCCATCACTTTAAAATGTGTGCAATCCTATCGTCTTGTATAACCAATAAAATAACCTAGTAAAAAAACCTAAATAGCTATACAAGATCACTACCTCAATTTTACTATTGTTAATAGACCAAATATAAATTGACCCCTCTTAGCTGAACACAATGATCTTTATCTTAGTTAGGTTCAGCTCCAAACTATGTTCATTATAAAAGTTATTTGCATATAATAGGCTTTCTTGAAGTCCACCTGGATGGAGACATATCAGTACGTTATCATCAGCCTACTATATCTAGTGCCATTTAAAAGAGGAAGAATTCATCTGGCAGGAGACATCTGGGGATTAAAATCGGAGAGAAAAAGAACAAATAAAGGTGCTAATGAGCAGCCTTGCCTAACCCTCATTTTGGTTGAAGTCCTGCACTAGTCATTGGTCCTAGAACATCGTACTGCTGATGTTGCAACATACAAAACCCTGACTAGGTCCAGCTTTAAGCACAACAATTTCTGATCGGAAGCCGGGCAAAGATCTAGGAAAGACACATATACCCAGACCACTCCTAACTTTAGTATATTTCTTTATTATAACATTCAACAATAAACACTGAAAATCAAGAAAGAAGTGGGGTGACAATTCAAACCAGAGGCTGGAGACACCATCTAATTTTCTCTTCCATTAATAACCACAAAGCAGCTAAAATAGCCTATAAAGTCTGATCACAGCTAAAACATGGAACTACTCAAAATACTGACTCCTGCTGCAATTGTGACTGTGTCAGAGAACGGACCATGTCAAGAAGGAATGGGGATTACTCTCTGCCTGGGTAGCGAGGAATCACAGGGTTTGTGCCAGAGCCATTCCTGCCACAGAAGTGGGCTGTGGCATTTGGGAGGGCACCTGTTCTTCTTGTGCCGGCATGTTTGAATTGAATACCACTTCTTGTCCTATTCCTGTATTGCACAATGCTGGCCAATTTCTTGCTTTTTCTGAAGGACTTCCAGAATCAACAAGCACAGGGATGGAGGAAGAAGTCTGCCTGAGAGAGTGGAATGCCACAGGGCCTCTGAGCAATCCACAACATCCCCATGATATGGCATTTATAATGCTATCAGAAACTATGTGACATGGAACAGCGCATGGGAGGCTTGGACCACCCGGACAACAGACAATTTTCTCCCCGGGGGCCGCAGAGCAGACCCCACCTGGAAAACAAGCATCTCAGAGAGGTAGTGGTGTGGGGAGGAGGGAGTATAAAAGTGCAAGATCGGAGGGGGGGGTAGGTAGACAGAGTAATATTGGAGGCAGAGAAGGGTGTGGGGGAGAGGAGAGAAGGAACAAGTTACTTACCTGTAACGGTTGTTCTCCAGCATGGGTCTGGCATGGATTCACATGCTCATGAATATTCCCCGTCAGGCTGGGAATCCTCGGTAAAGAAAAATTCAGTATCAGTTTCGTTTCACCGGAGGAATGCGGGGGCACTTCTTTAAGAATTCGAGAGTGTGCCCGCGGGCCAGGGCGTCCAGCACCCAACGGTTGGTAGAGATGGACTCCCACACGCTGACGAACTTCGCCAGCCGGCCTCCCACCGGGGTGCTCAGGTAGGGTCCCGACGCTACGGCCGGTTCAGTCCTGCTTGGCAGCGGCCTTGCTGCCTTGGCGACGAGATCCTCCTGACTTGCTGCGTCCTCTGTAGGCCTCTTGCAACGAGGAACGGGCCACCTGGCGGTACGTAGAGGAGCCGCCGCCGAATCCTTGTGAGGCACCTTTATTGCCTCCGGAGTTCTGAAAGGGCGGCCATCGTTGCTGTAAAACCCCCAAGGCCCGGTCCGTCTCCGTGTCGGTCTTGATGGCCTGCAGCGATTCGTCCACTGTCTTTCCAAAGAGGTTATTCCCGTCGAAGGGCATGTCCAAAACTCTGGTTTGCACATCCTGACAGAAATATGTTGCCTTGAGTCAACCACGCCGTCGAAGACAAACACTGTTGCCCAACTGCAGAAACCGCAGTCAGCAATGTCCGTGGCCGCCTTTTAAGGCGTGGTCCGACGCCACCTCGCCCTCCTGCAAGATCTCTAGGGCCTCCGCCCTCTTGTCGTCCGGGAGGAAGTCCAGCAGAGGAGCCATCTTCAACCAAAGCTCCCTGTGTTAACGGGCCACAATCGCTAAGGCATTGGCCGCTTTAATCGTCGCTGCAGACGAGATGACCCATTGCCCCATGGCGTCCAGTTTCTTCCCCTCGCTGTCTAGGGGTGAGGTGGAAGACGAAGCCGTAGCCCCTGCCGTCTTCTTCTTGGCTGCCGCCGAGACAACCAAATCCGGGGTCGGCTGAGCCCTAAGGCACAGAGGGGTGGAATCAGGGACCCAGTACTACTTCTCGTACTGGTCTCTCTTGGCAGAAGTCATGGACGAGTTCTTCAGGAGCGATAGCCCCTCGTCCCAGATGTCATCTAGTAACGGGACCATCTTCCTTTTGGCCTCACGCCGTTGATAAAGGAAACCTTCCTTCTTCTGTTCTTCGGGGCAGAGCGAGAAGAGCTTGGATGCCCTGGCAATCATGGCGTCGAAAGAGCCAATTTCATCGGGCGGGGAGGCCCGAGGAGGTGGTGGTGATGGAAGGTCCATCCCGTCGTCACCACCGTCGTTATCCGTCCCCGTCGTGGCCATCTCCGGTCCCATGTCCTCCCCGAGATCAGGGGAAGGGGATAAAGGCTGCGAGGGCTGCGCAGGCTGGAAGGGCAGGGGGGATGAACTCTTCTCTGCTTGTTTGGAGGGCTCCCCGACGGGCCAGGTTACGCTGGATCTTCCGTCGGGGGTACAGGCAACCTGGTCCTTATCTCCGTTCATAAGGCCTGGATCGCCATCAAGATGGCTCCCAAGTTGTCCTGGGGCTCGGGTACCGGCTGCGACGGTTGGGGTGTAGAATCCTCTGCCTCCACGGGAACCTCGTCGGTGCCACCCTCGCTCTCTTCATCCGCTTTGTCGGGATCCCTCCCGTGGGACCAGACCTCCTCGAACTTCTTGTTGAGGACCTTCACAACCCCAGCCAGCCCCTCCTCAGAGGCTGAATCCGTGTCCGTGATAGCCACCGGACCACCCCCTCTTTTTCCACCGGGGGTCTTATCGATAGGCTGAAAAGAGGATTCCCTCCGCGGTGGCAGGGAAACTCTGGGCCCCGAGGTCACCTCCACTGGGGTAGTCTCCACAGGCTTCGCCAGGGCCGCCACGACTCCCTCAATAGAGGCCTTAGCCGGGTGAATCATAGCCTTAACGACTTTAGGCGCGCCTGAGGCCTTCACCTTGGGGGGAGGGTCACCGCCTCGCTCCCTCTCAGCTGTTTCCGCCGGGATCGACCAGGGCTTCTCAGTAAGCTTACCCGGGTTCTCCGACTTCCTCTTTCCCAAGACAGAGCGCTGGCTCGTGGTTGATGGCGTCGGTGAAAGCACGCCCTGCCTGGCAGCAGAGGACTTGTGGTGCTTAGCCTTCTGTTGGGCCCCTGTCGCCGGAGTGCCCTCAAAGGACTTAGAAGACCACTCAGACCTCTTCTTCTCACCTCCTTCCAACCAGTTGGTGAGGGTGATTTGCCAATCCTTCATGGTCCGTTCCGACAAGTTCTTGCAAAACGCATAATCCTTCTCCACGTGTGTTTTGTCTTCGTGCAGGCAGCAGAGGCATCTAGAATGTTCGTTGTCCTTGAATACATTCTGCAATCCGCATCCAGGGCAGTTCCTGAACAGCTTGGATCCGGGCGTCGAGTTTCCTTTGTCCCGGGCCATGTCCAAGAGGTAGGCTTCAAGGTCTTCTGGAATCCTCCAAAAGCATAACTCGACCAGAACTTCGCCCTTGAGGGGCGTAGAGAATTCCGAAACGGGTCCCTGTTGATCGGAAGTAAAAACGGTGGAGCTTGAGGCTCGATTGACCAAAAAAATTAGATTAAACTCCTTGGGGGAAAAAAAAAACGAAAAAAAAACAAAATCGCTAAACGCAGTAAAAGCTCGAGAGCTATAGCACGAGGACTCCCAACACTTGAACGTGTGGTAAAAATCTGAGGATGGCTGCCATGGGAGAGGCTTCGGGAGAGGGCAGTCATTGGCTGGGGCACTATGACCCAGAGAACAGTGATTGGTTACAACTAAGATAAACAGTTCAGAAACAAAACTGATACTGATTTTTTCTTTACCAAGGATTCCCAGCCTGACGGGGAATATTCATGAGCATGTGAATCCATGCCAGACCCCATGCTGGAGAAGGAGAGAAAGAAAGGGGAGAAAGAAAGAACAGAGACAAAGGAAGAAAAAGAAAGAGAAAGAAAGACTAATACATTTCAAACCACTTGCAAAAGTGTCACACTCAGGATCTCTTCTCTGGCCCCATCACCTGTCTCTAGCTCATCAACAGGCAGGTGACTCCTCAACTGCCTTCTCCACCGCTCATGGAAATTATCAGCCTATCTTTAGAGCCTACATCCGTCTTGTGAGATGTGGCTAAATGCATGCTTCAGATTAAGATTGGCCCTTTGTTTTATCCCGGTTCTCCAAAACTCAATGATCACCATCAAATGTTCTTGCCACTATTTCTGCTATCAATTATTTACACGAGTTATGGTTTCCGCTGCCCTGAGGGCAGCTTGTGTCGTTCCTCTGTAAAAAAAAAAACCTGCCTTGAATTCTTCACTGCCTTCGAATTGTCCGCTTTCCCTTTTTCCAGCTCAAAACATGGAGGCTAGCCACTGCATGCGTCAGATTTTATTGGAGCTACTAATTATTTGGACCCCCAGCAGGTGGGCTGCTCTAGGTCCCTTTTCTCCACTTGGTAGCAAATTGGTTTTGAAATCCAATCTCAGATTGTTAGATTTTTAAGCAGTATTTGATACCATGGACCGACTACTGTGGCGTGGAGGAATGGGAGATGCAGGCATCACTGGCATGGCCTTTTCTCCTGGTTGAAATCTTACCAGACATGCTTGGCTCAAACTTGGATAATCCCTAAACCCCTTTTACATACGTTTCTCATCCTGTGACTTGCTGGGTTTTTCTGGGAGCAATGCAACCCAATTCATTTTCATGTGTTTGTGTCCACTGGCATCCTCATTCTAGCATGCCGACAACTCAAATCCTAGTCTAACTGAACACTGAGAATTTATAATCAGAAGACAACTTTCAATCTTGTCCACTAGTCACAGATAAATGGATGGGCAGAAACTCTTTAAAGCTTACCACTAATGAAACTTTTTTTTTATTAATAAAATGCAACATTGGCTATCAAAGAATAGTGGGCTGTGCAAGGAAACGGAGAAAGAGGGAGGTTCACGATTTAGCTAGCTATTTGAAGACCAGGTGTTGGGCGCCTTTCGAAGCATTCAATGGCGGGTAGAGAGTACATTTGGGGGGGTGGTAGTATGCATCTTATTCCTGTTAATTACGGATCTGGAGTTCCGTGTTTTTTAACCAGCCAGAATTTTGGCTTTGTGTTTTGCATTGCTGACCTCCAGAAAGCTTGAGGTTTTGGGCAAAGAAAGGAGGTGTGGTGGTGGTAACGTTGAAGGTGAACCATGTCTCTAGGTAGAACAAGCATAGCTCTCAAGATGAGGGTGATGGGATTTCATTTTCTTGAGCCAATGATGAGGCATGACGTGGGCTAGTGGACGCTTCAACTTAGACAAGGGAGAAGTTGAGATGCTGCTGAGGAAGGGTTGCTACCATCTAGGTGGGAGGGGACTAGATCACGGATGCCAGTTCACGTCAGCATCAGGTAACACGGTTTTGAGTGAACTATGTTCCCTGTTGCATTTTCATTCTTAAATGAGAACACTGTATGCTATAATCAGAGGAACTTCACATGCGTTTTAGAATTGAATGTGAATGAGACATCAGACAAGGATGACAATGGTCTTGGTTGCTTTGAGATGCAGGTAGCTGCTTGACCTCTTTCAATGATGATGAGGTAGTGTATCAGCCACTGGTTGTTCGGACAGTTCAGATGCCTAATTATTTAATTCTAATGTGTATATTAATGGATTTTGTTATCTGCATAAGAGGGCAATGCACTTAAGTTGAAGAAAACACAAAGTCCTAGACTGGCTTCAGTGACATGCAGAATTTCTGTCAGCTGTCTGTTAAACACCAGTTGGTCTGAGGCATATCAATTGGCGGTGAGAGATTGTGAAATTTAGTCCAGTCTGTCTGAATATCGTCTCATGACTGAGGATATTTTAAAATTAAATGTATGTATGGGAAAATGATCCATTTTAACAGTTGTCCGACAACCGCAAGTGAAAGATTCATATGGCAAATTGAAAACTTTTTCCCATATCCCAATATCACCAAAATCAGCAACCTAGCTAGCTTATTTGTATTTTATATTTATTTCCACTTATTGAACTCAAGGACACTTTCTTACAGAAACAGATACATAGCAAAGATACAATAATCACTGCAATCCTGGAACAGGTTCCAAGCAAAAGAGGTAAAATCCGTGCAAGGACTTTGCTTGGAGTGGAATAAAATGGAACATAGACCAAGGACAAAACAAAGCACAAAACAGACCACCTGAGAGGACTCCCATGAATCCAAAAAATGAACAAGTTACTATCCATTTTGGTGGACGGAATGAATTACTATCAGCATTTACAGGAATGTAGTGCCTTTCAGACTAGTCCAGTATAAAGGACGTTTACTAACATGTCTGCAGCTGGTTTGTGTTGACTGATCCCAAGGATTAATTTACCCCATGCAAAAATGATATTTTGAAATTACTTTAGGGTTTTGAAAACTGCTGATTGGCTTTGTGTGTGCTAGCATGATAAACCAAATTCTTCATTTTTTTTAATGTAAGCTTTTTAAAGAGAAGTCCTGGCATCACCAATTGACAATTTAACAAGGCACACTTATTCAAAGAAAACAAGCAGAAGCACATCATTGAAGACAATGCGACACTGAAAGATTAATAAAAAGGTGCACTGCCTATGCAGGGCATGGCAACCTTCAAAAAGTAGTCTAAGTAGATGGCACAGCCTAGGAGAACGGTCAGGCACTGAAGCATTGCATCTTCCATACTCAATGGCTAGAGGAAAGAAAGTTCCACTTTAAAGACAGTTCTGCACGATTTGGCCAATAACTTGACAAGAATACAATGGGAAAATGCAACAAAAAACCCAATTTTGAACTATTTCATTTTTTCATGAAGCAAAGTCTTTGCCGTCTTAACATACTCAACTAAGCATCTTTGTTTTAATATCCGAGCTTCAGCAGATGAGGAAAAAATAAATAAAAATAAAATAAATAAAAATCCCAATGAAAGAGACATTACTTACCAGTAATGTTCTTTCTACGCATTCTTCTCCCGCAGATTCCTCAACAGATAACCATTCCAGTTGCTCAGAAACTTTTTCAACAGTGGCGTAGTACGACTCGACCGTCGATTCCCTCTTGACTCCACCGTGCCACTCGTTGGTTCCAGATGTGATGTCAGCTGCCATATATATGTCACTAAGCACCCGTACTTCAGTTTCCCACCTTCCCCTACCCTCTGGCTCTCTGGGACCAGCAGCCGCAGAGGAAGAATCCATAGGATTCGTGATGAAAATAACAAAAAAACTTTTTTTTAATTGCAGAAAAGGACTATACTGAAAGTCAGACTGATAGCATTACAAAAGCAAAGCAACACACTGTTCACAACACAACTATTCATAACCGCAGTCCAATAGAAGAAGAGGGCAACCAATAATAGACTGCAGACCACTTTAATAACATGCTGGATCGGAGGGTGATGGGGAATCTGCAGAAGAATCATCCATAGAAAAAACATTACAGGCAAGTCATTTCTCCTTAATTGGATTGCATTCTCCTGCAGATTGCTCATCAGATAAACTCTCAGAGCAGTGCCGAGGCAGGATGACAGCCCTTCGACAAGGAAACTGCAAATCCGTTCTGGCAAATGGAGCGTCTGACCCATGTGCTACATCCAGGCAGAAATGCTTGGTGAACGTGTGGATTGATGACCAAGACCCTGCTCTACCTATTTCACTTACTGGTATACCCCTCTGCAATGCAGATACTGTTGCAATACCCCTGGTCGAATGTGTCTCGATTCCTGGTGGCAGGTCCTTACTAGCTCTCGGAAAACATTCTGCAATATAGAGAGTGATCTATCGAGAGATTGTTTTGATACAGCAAGGCCCTTACTGGATAACGAGAAATCCACAAATAGTTGGTCATCACGCCTGAATTTAAAAGATTTAGCCACATAAAAACTGAAAGCCCTCTTTAGGTCCAGTCTGTGTACCCTCCCCTCATTTTTAAGAGGGTGTGGAGGCAGATAAAAGACAAGCAAGTCAATACTGTGGGACACATGGAAATTAGAGCCTACCTTAGATAGTAATTTAGGATGCACTTTAAGTGAGGCTTTCTCCTTGAAAAATCACAGAAAGGGAGGATTGCAAGATAATGCTTACAATTTGCTTACATGTCTTGCTGACGTCATTGTCACCAAGAAAGCAGCTGTCTACAGGGTAAGTAGTCTGATTGGGCATGAATTCAAAAGGCTCAAACGGACCCGCCATCAAAAATGTCACTATTAAATTTAGGTTCCAGTCTGGAACCATGAATGGAGTAGGCAGAAACTTATTTACAAGGCCCTTCAGGAATAGGGGGATAACCAGGATCGTAAATAAGGATTAATGATTCGTCAACCTCGTAAATTCAGACAAAAACACCAAGTAGCCTTTGACTGTGTTAGGCAGAATTATATGCAGTACCCTTTGGGAACACCAAATGTTGTGGGATCGCTATCAAATTGTGTGCACTATTTTCCACTCTCGAACTTCAAAAAAATATATATATAAGAAAGATGGGGTCGGCAGCAAGTGATATCACTCCCTCAAACTTCCCACAAAGTTTGTACAAAGTAAACAAGAATATCAGAGTTCGGGAGGATATCTCGCGCTCACACCAATACGTTTTTTATGAAACCTATTATCACTGTTTCTAAAATTCCTCAGGATAAGTTCAAAAAAGTCTTCAAGTTACACAACGCTTGTCAATTCCATACATTTTAATTTATCTTCCAAGTTAAAGAACAGCCGACACGTGTTTCGACCCTTGGTCGTTATCAAGGCTGTACAGATTATTACATTCATTCAATATAACGAAAAAAGAATAGAAAAGAAAAAATTCAAAAACCATACCATATGGTGCCAACATGTCAGGTCAGGTTATGGGAAAATTCACGCCATAGTCAAGATATAAGATGAGTATTCAAAGAAAAATAAACATAAAACAATAATTTAGTTTTTCCTCACAAAATATATGTGTGTTCAACATAAAATCCAGTTATCAATTTTTTCTTTTCTATTCTTTTTTCGTTATATTGAATGAATGTAATAATCTGTACAGCCTTGATAACGACCAAGGGTCGAAACACGTGTCGGCTGTTCTTTAACTTGGAAGATAAATTAAAATATATGGAATTGACAAGCGTTGTGTAACTTGAAGACTTTTTTGAACTTATCCTGAGGAATTTTAGAAACAGTGATAATAGGTTTCATAAAAAACGTATTGGTGTGAGCGCGAGATATCCTCCCGAACTATTCTTGTTTACTTTGTACAAACTTTGTGGGAAGTTTGAGGGAGTGATATCACTTGCTGCCGACCCCATCTTTCTTATATATATATTTTTTTGAAGTTCGAGAGTAGAAAATAGTGCACACAATTTGATAGCGATCCCACAACATTTGGTATTTTGCTTCGATTCGTTGTGTGTGCCTGCTGAAATCCACTACCAATGATGGCAGATTACATGTGCAATAGGGATGAAGACAGAGCAGCTCTGTTTGCACCGAGGGGGAGTATGTCGAACCCTTTTAGGAGTAGTTATACCACAGTAGAAACTCTCAAACAGAAATTTATTAAATTGGAACGTTTGTCGAAAAAAGAAATCAATAAGTATTGGGAACATGCATCTTTGGCGAATTACTTAGAAAATGGTATTATCCCTCGTGGTTTGAGAGTTCTGATTTTTCCTAATTTTGATAATGATGAGGATGCTGATTTGGCAGAAGATTGGGAGAAGAACTTAAATCAGAGTTCTAAAACTATGTTGGAACTACTAATAACTCATGCTACAAGAGAGCATAAAAGAGTCATAGTAACAATTAACAAACTTAAGGAAGAAATAAAGGCCATGCCAAATGCAGAAACTACTAAAGAAAAAAATTATGAGAAAATGAATGAAATTTTGCGAGAATATCAGGACGATATTAAATTGAGGAAATTTAGAAAGTATTTCAGAGATGATAAGGACTATAGACAGAAACGTGTATACACTTTTCAAGCCAAATATGATAATATAATACCACAAACCAGACCTAGTTCTTCCAACAATACACCTGCCAGCTCAGATCCTGACTCAGAGGAAGAAGTTAGAGAAGTTGAAGCTAGTAATCAAGAAGATATAGAATCCACACACAGTGGAGGCCGAAGTTTTTTAGAACAAATTTGCAGACACAAAAAGGGAAACATACGATTTACAAATTTAAAACAAGTCAGATTTGCAACACTACCAACAGGCACTACACCAATACCAGGTGCCACACAAGGGGCAGGAGAGGGGGCAAGCGGAAGCGGGAGTGGAAGCTCCGACGAAGATCATGGTCGGCCAGGAATTCTGACCAGATCGAGCAGCAAGAAACGTCAGGTGAACCAGTAAATTGTGACTTGGTCATCAATCTGTCAGATAAATGTCTTTCGGAGGCTGAACACGCTGTGTTGAATAAAGGGTTTTCTTTTGCACCAGGTGTTAGAACAGATTTTGTGAACTTTCAGATAGATATTTTCAAATTTATAAGAAAATTGAAATTAAAAAATTCTTTTGCCACTCAGGTACAAATATTTCAACCTAAGACCACTCTGAGCCCACTTAGCTCATATACTATTTCAGATATTCACAATATCACTACCTTGACCACCTTAGCCCAGGACAGTACAGCGGATTTTGAATCTATTTGCCTATCACTTGGTGTTAATACCAGACACCTTAATCTCAAAGAATTGAAGCCAAAGTCTAAATACACACCTAATCTAGGAACAGAGAATGTAATTGAAACCTTCCATAAGGCAATCATTAAGGATATACATAAGCATATGGACAGCAGATTCTATAAAAGAAAGCGAACTAAAACTAATTTGAGTAAAGAGGAATTGGTAGCTTTAGAAGCTTTAATGAATGATAAGTGCATAACCATCAAAGAAGCGGATAAGGGGGGCAATATTGTGGTGATGAATACGCAGGATTATATTACTATGGCAATGTCTCATTTGAACACTCCACAATGCTATACCCCTCTAAAATCTAATCCAACGAAGAGAATTGTTTCTGAACATCTGGAATTAATCGAGTTTTGGTATGATAGAGGCTTTCTAACAGAGGATGAAAAGAGTTTTCTGACCAATACAGAACCCACCATGCCCACTATGTATTTTTTACCCAAAATACACAAGAGTTATGTAATTTTACCAGCAGTCAGACCTATAATGAGTGGGATAGGGTGGGTCACGGAGGGTATGTCCCAATATTTGGATGAAGCTTTAAAACCTTATGTTCTCAAAATGAAATCTTATATCAGAGACAGTGCACATGTTTTGAAATTTTTCAAATCCTTGAAATGGGAATCAGATTATCTTTTGGCTACCCTCGATGTTTCAGCGCTTTATACTAGTATAGATCATGACCTAGCAGTTCAAACAATTGACTACACCTTTGGGAATTCTTCTGCTTCTTATATGCAGCACATGCAAATGCTTAAGAGTTTTCTTGAATTCACTTTGCAAAATAATGTATTCATTTTCAATGGACAGTATTATGCACAAGCCAAGGGAGTGGCCATGGGTGCTAAATTTGCGCCATCTCTGGCTAACTTGTTTATGGCCCAATTTGAAGAAACACATATTTACAATCAGGAGATCTTCCAAACAAATCTAATAGCATGGAGAAGATATATAGATGATGTTCTAATTGTATGGAAAGGGTCTCCTGCTCTATATGACACCTTTGTGCTACATACCAACAACAACAAATTTGGTATTAAGTTCACAGGTTTAGCAAGCACACAAAGCATTGACTTCCTTGATCTGCATATTTTTGTGAATAATGGGCAGATTGAAACACAAACATATCGTAAATCAACAGAAGTTAATTCAATACTGTATGCAAAAAGTAGTCATCAGAGATCTACAATTGATAATATCCCGGTGGGTGAATTCTATCGGGCTAGGCGAAACTGCAGTTTAGATTTGGATTATCAGAAGGAGTCTGACTTGCTTACGCAAAGATTCCAAAAGAGAGGATATAACCTGAAATGTATAAAGAAAGCGGCAGATAAGTACAAAGAATGTAGTCAATTGGAGCTTTTATGTGACCGTGTGAAAGAGAAACCTGGGAGTGATTGTATTTCCATAATAACTCAATTCTCGCAAGACTCATCCTTACTCTATAAAATGGTATCTAGACACTGGGATATTTTGAGATTCGATAAGGATCTGTTACCTTTTTTGACTGAGAAACCTAAATTTACTTTCACGAGAGCACATAGTATCAAACAGAAGTTGAGTCCCTCCTTTTTGGATGTTCAGGCAGACAGTACTGAAGGAACTTGGCTAAAAGGAAAGAAGGGATTTTTTAAATGTGGTAATTGTAATCAATGCAAATATGCGTATGTTAATTGTGACTCCTTTACAGATGACAATGCAATGACAATTAAGATTAACCAGTTCATTAACTGCAAAACGTGCTTTGTTTTCTATGCTATTATTTGTATATGTGGTAAGCTTTACATTGGCAGCACTATTCGGCAATTGAGAATACGAATAAGGGAACATTTGGCCAGTTTAAAGAGTAGTGATCCTAAGACACCAATGTCCATTCATTGGCAGCTGCAACATCAGTTGGATAGCCAGGAAGATATTAGATTTATTGGTCTTATGCAAGTGAAGATGGGTAAACGGGGTGGTAATCTTAGGCTTAAACTTAGGCAACAAGAGAGTAAACTAATTTGTTATTTTAGAAGTACTACAGTCGGTCTTAACCAGGACCATGAAATGCATGTTTTCTTATGAAGTAATTACATGATTGACATTCCTCTTTTTTCTGATTTATAATGAATGAAATCAGCATAATTGGTGATGCCATCTATTGTAATTATCACAGTTTGTGATACCGTCCCAGCCTTACCAGAGTATTGTTACATGGGATCAAAAATCATAGGCTCTCATGTACTCATTAGTGAAAGTACAGCCATGGAAATAAAATAGAATATTTTTCATGAATTATATTATTTGAATAATTTAAGGGTTACAATGGGATTTATATGTTTGGTGGACGTATGCATATCATGAGGATGTAACTGTAGAATTAGTTGTGGTTTTATTGCACCATTTTGTATTTACAGTAAGTTAAAATCGAGTTGAAATAGCCCTATCAATTTAAAGTATTAGGTAACTGTAACTGAGTGATACTAGCCAATGAATAAGATGTATTGGCAATATATCATGCTTTTTTAATAAGGGGACTCTGTAATAATGCCCATATAACGCTAAGTGCGCGTGTGTATGGCGCCGTCGCGCGCGCTTGCGTGTGACGTCATTGCGCGTGCGTGCGCGTGACGTCATCGCGGTGCGGCCCGCGACCCTGTGAGTGTCAATACATTCAAATAGAAGGGGAAACTCGTGGGATCCCCTTAGCATAACGAGGTTCTGGGATTCAGCCCATGTAAAGGTGAGTCCACGGAAAATAGGAATACTAATAGGGGTATGGTATGGTATTTTAAACAGGTTATATTCTATTTAACAGAACCTTCCATTTGGAATGGTTGAGGGAGGTCCTTCAGTAACTCATGATGTGCATATGGGAACTGAACATAATGCAATATTATTATATTATATATTTTCTTGTTTAATAATATAATTTAAATGGCATGAGGGATTTATTGACCGATGAGGATTTTTACTAAGGAAATGATTAATATGGGGATCTATAGTTAACCCTATGAAGCGTAGTACAATAAACATATTTCTTATAGGTAAAAGCCAATTTTGGACCTAAAACATTTCGAAAATAAAGACTATTGGAACATTTGGTATTCTAAGAAAATAGATTTTCAGGTTGGTGAATTTTCTAAATTTCAATCTATGCTATAATATGGGATAAAACGTGTATGTAATCCATATCATTAAATTTAATCTAAAGGGTCTACAACATAGGGATGGAAGATATTACTAAATGACATAGAGAGGGTAAGTTTCAATTCTATTTTCTAATGTTGCATCTTGAATATTCACATATTCTCTGGTCATGTTGGAATGGTATCACAGGGTGATAATCGGTAATCTGTGTAAACAATATATTGGGGTTGAATTTTATTGTGAAAACAGTTGATAACTGGATTTTATGTTGAACACACATATATTTTGTGAGGAAAAACTAAATTATTGTTTTATGTTTATTTTTCTTTGAATACTCATCTTATATCTTGACTATGGCGTGAATTTTCCCATAACCTGACCTGACATGTTGGCACCATATGGTATGGTTTTTGAATTTTTTCTTTTCTATTCTTTTTTCGTTATATTGAATGAATGTAATAATCTGTACAGCCTTGATAACGACCAAGGGTCGAAACACGTGTCGGCTGTTCTTTAACTTGGAAGATAAATTAAAATATATGGAATTGACAAGCGTTGTGTAACTTGAAGACTTTTTTGAACTTATCCTGAGGAATTTTAGAAACAGTGATAATAGGTTTCATAAAAAACGTATTGGTGTGAGCGCGAGATATCCTCCCGAACTCTGATATTCTTGTTCCCTTTGGGAACACTACACACAATTAAGACAAGTGACAGTACAATTTCACCTTTGGTACAAGCCTGTACTACACAGTTATAGTGGTAGCAGAGCAGCCAGACGTATCTCAAGAGTAAGTGAGCAGTACAAATAGTTACACAAAGGACAGCAATTACTATGATTCAGGCAAACACTGACTCAAGGTTTCTAAGTAAAAGAATATATATGTATTTACTCAACAGTTGTCTAACATTTCACTATTCTAAGCAAGTTCAAAATCACAATCATAAATACACCACACCACTTCCCTTAAATTCCAGACAAGTTAAGCTCACAAAATGAAGTGGGAGCAAAATGGCACTCTAGCAATTTAAAAGGAAGGGAAAGACAAAGTTATTCGAAATTAGGCAAAACCAACAGGTAAGTACTCGGGGCAAGACGAGATCAGCTAGAAAAGGCTTAGGGCCAAAGTCAATGGGTCAGACGTCTTTTGCTCAAGATCACACAGTTCAGGGTAGTTCCCAGTAAAGTTTGTGGCAAAGATTCCAGACAAGGTTGGTTGGTAGAAAAGTTAGATCAAAGAAGAGAAGGACAAGCCCTCGGATTGGAGAAAGATTTCAAACACTTTCACCGCGGCTGAGCGAAACACACAACCGGATTTGCACAGTACCTTAAAACAGAGAGGGAGCTGTAGCTGAGGTAGACATTCCTGGTAGTTCCTGCAGGCTCACGGTTCCTGAAGCGACTGTCGGACTGATCAGAAGTAGGAAGACTGGATGGTCCTGCACTACCCAGGTAAGAAACCAGCAGCAGAGGCAAACAACGGTGCGCTCCTTAAAACCCAAGCAGGGTCCGACCTTCCTGGCTATCCGTCCCACTGTAGCTCTGTACAGCTAATTCGACCAGAGGAGGGGTCCTGGCTTGTAGTTTGGGTGAACTGGTTGGTCCCACCAGTTCAAAGGAAGAAGTTTCCTGGATGATCTTCTCTGTCATCGGATTTGGAGATTCGGACCTGCAGAAGGGCTTCATCGGGTGGTTCAGTCGTTGTAGGGGTCCTCTTCTTCCAGTTCCTCGTTGGTTCTTTCGTTCCAGTGGCGACTCTGCCTTCCCAGTCCCAGAGACCTGCTTTTTATGCAGTTTTCCCCCATTCATACAGCCTGGCTGTCAATCCCACAGCAGGGTGGCTGGCCTGGCTAGGCCAGTCCCCTTAGCCAATCAGACAAGAGTGCAACTTGGGTTGCTAAGGCAACCCATGGCAGGGGTCCGATCCCTCCCTCCCATCCCGCCTACCTAGACTATCGGGCGCCTTAAGGAGGGCTTCTGTGCAGAAGCCCGCGAAAAGACAGCGAACAAAGGAATCATCCCCGGTTTGGCGCGCAGAGTAAAACACGAGAAAGACCAACAAAAATAAATGGCGAATAAACCCAGCCGGAACCAAAATAAAATGTATTTGGTCAAGCGGCTTTATGTTTGAGGCTCATATAATAGCCTAAAACATTACCACATTTATATGAGATAATTGCTGTAAAAATGTTAGGGTAGATATCACTGCCACTACCCAAGTCTTAATGTTAAGGGAGCGAAACAAGGTTCCAAGAGGCACAGACAAAAAGGGATAAGTGTGAACCCTTTCCAATACTGGGGGTGGGGTGTACTGGGTCTGTGGTTTAAAGTGACTACATAAAGTTAATGGCAACTTTATATGCTTCTGGGGGACAGTAGTCAGCTCCAGAACAATGGAATCAGTGGGAAGTCTCAAAGACAACCTGTGTCACTGCACTGAAGGTGCTGTGTAACAAAAAGTGGTGCTCATGGAGTAGGTGAGGCTCCAGAGCCCAAGAACACACACAATGCTAAAAACACACATGGCAAAACATATGTAAGAGTGGGAAAAAGGCTCACACTCTTACCAGGTGAAAAAAGTAAATCCTAGAAATCCAGCAAAGCTGCTGAGGGACTCAGTAGGTAAGGGAAATTTGCCATTTATGAGCATTCTCCCTAACAGACTGCCAATCTGAAGCCTGCCGAGGCCAGTGCCAAAAGGAACTCCATCAATGAAGTGGTCGGGCAAGCAACCGGGTCTATCCTGCAATCCCTCAGCACAACTTGAATTTCCTCCAGCTGCACACGTACAGAGATCTTGTAGATGTTCTGCGTGCAGCCAGTACCTCATCCGAGAGGTCCCAGTCATCTCATCCTCTCAACAGCCACACACGAGGTTGCAGGATTATGGTATCAGGTGAAGTACCCAACATTCTGACTCCAATAGTAGGGCCAGCCGTCGAGGTGGGCAGATGGTCAAGTCAAGGAGTTCCAAGTACCACGTTCTCCTCGCCGAATCCGAGGTGATCAACATTGTTTGCAACTTCATCAACCTTCTAAAAACCCACAGCATGACGCATATCGGAAGGAAGGCATACTGCAGGTCGAAGACCCACTCCACCAAGTATGCGTCCCCGGGTGCACCTTTCTCTGGGAATTAGAGCAAAACTGTCTACACTTCCTGTTGGACCTCGTGGCAAGCAGATCAACTGCTACAGTAACCCACTGAAAGAAAATCTCCACGAGAACTTCCTGGCACACCTCCCACTTGTGTGAGACTGCTCTGCCAGCTCGTTCTCCGTTTCTGTCACATGTACAGCTGAAGTCAATATCTGGTCGCCTAGCAACTAGAACCATAGTTTCAGCGCCTCCCTGCACAGTGGCTGAGACCCCTTGTTTGTTGAGGTAGTGCACGGCCACTGTGTTGTCCGTTAGAACAAGAACAAGATTACCCTTGAGGGTGGGCGCAAAGGCCATCAGGGCTAACCTTATCTCCCGCAAGTCCAGTCTGTTGATATGCCATCAGCATTCCATTGGTGACCACAGTCCACTCATTTGCAGGTCCCCGCAGTGGGTGACCCAATCCTTCAAGGACGCATCTGTGACCATCCGGGCCTGGGTCAATGTAGGCCAAAAGTTGCCCCATCCTCATGTTTTCTCTGCTGGACCCCCAAAATAAGTTGTTGGCCACGGACTTCGACACCTTAAGAATGCCCTTCATGGCATCGAAGTACTGGGACCACTGATTTCGCAACAGCCACTGCATAGACCACATGAGCATGGCCTCTGGCACTAGAAAAATGCAGGAAGCCATGAGCCCCAAGTCGGAGGAAGCCGCTGGTAGGCCGCCTTGGATGGGGTAGAGTCACTAGTGTCTAGTGACTCTTCCTTGGGGGGGTGGAGATAGGCCTTCACCACCCGTGTGCCCAGGACTGCTCAAATGAACGGGAGCTTCGTTGTTCGTGTGAGGTGGCACTAAGGGCAGTTTAGGAAGAAGACCAGCCTGTGAAGCAGGGAGCAGGTTTACTCAAGATGTGCCGATACCTGCGTCAGTGACTTTCACCGGATTGGTAATTCGTCCAGGTATGGGAATAAGTGAACACCAGATTGTTGGGGGAGTTTTCCTAAAATCCACTTGGAGTTAAGACTCTATAAAACTATCCCTTGGTATACAGGTCCCAAACTCTTAATATACGTCTGTACTACCGAAAGGATCTTGGTAAAACGGCAGAGCAGCCAGGCTGATCTTATGAGGAGGATGCGAGCGGTAGGTAAGTACACTGAACCCAGTAAACACAATAGACCAAAGAAAGGGACACACTGAAAGTTATATTGAAATATAGATTTATTTTATATACACAAGGCAGGTAAGTAAATACTCTTTTAGACTAGACTAATCAATACACAAAGAAGTTATTCACAATACTTTTAAAAGGTGACTGCTTCAATTGTAGTTGCTTGCGGTTACAATTGTTGCAAAGAAGGACACTAATGGCAGTTCTACGGTATTATTGGTAATAAGTAGTAGGTCACATCAGAAAGTCTGCAATAGTATACGTTCTAGTAACACTTTTTAAGGCTTCTAATGCTTTGAGAGTCCAATCCCTTACTAGCCAAAAGTCAGTGCAGGATTAGAACAAAAAGTCTTAAGTAGCAGCAGTAAAGGCAAAGTTCCACAGGATACTTTTGTCGCTAGGATAAAAATGCCTAGCATGGTAACACAAGTTATAGGGACCCTGCGAAGGACTCCTTGATAGGACACAAGCTATCAAGCCTGGGCCAGAGGTATGGGTGGACACCCAAACACCTTGTAATGCACTCCTCTTTGGCTTAAGATAAGTTCTATCTTAACCACTACAGTACCTTAGGTTAGAAGAATTAAATGAAGCTGGAATCTTTCCTGTGCAGCAGCGGCAGACCCAGTCTCCTGATTCCTCGGTCTGGTGACAAAAGGAAGGACTCTGAATGGGATGTCACAGCAGCCATCGCGAGAAAGGGCCCTCAACTTGGATTTCGTCCGTCTCTTAGGCCGGTCTGCAGTTTTGGCGGTTTTTCATCAGCTCCAACAAAGGACGGTTATTGCCCGTTTGATTTTCCTCAGTTCTTCAGCCCTGCACTCTGTTAAGGGGACTTGGATGAGTGGGATCGTGAATCTGGAGTTCCAACTGGAGCTAACCAAAGTTCTGGGTAGATTCGTCCACGTCAAGACATTGCACTGCAAATGGGTCAGATGTCTCCTGGTATTCATGGTTTGCAGCCCGGGAAAGTAAGAGTACCTCAGGCGATTGTTCGATTTGTAGTTGGTCTTGGGGCTGGTTGGTCCCAAAGGGAAGGAGTCCTCTTCGGAGCTCCTCTGTTGATAAGAAAACTGGGTCAGGACAGCAGTGGTCGCTTCACGGTTACTGGAAGGGTCTGCAGGAGTTTCTGGCCGTCTTCAGCTTCGGATCTTCTGTTCCAGTGGTCGACATGCTTTCTACACCAGGAACCTCCCCTTATATTCGGATTTCACATTCACTCCTCTGCAAACACTCTCAGCAGTTTACAGAAAGGGGCGAGTGGCTATCCAAGCAGGTCAGCCAGCCCCCCAGTGGGACCTGGTACCATTCAGGCGCTCTGGCAGACAAAGGGCAGGGGAGTGTAAAACTCATCCCCCGCTTCCTGCCTTCGCAGACACACTGGAGCCTAGGCAGAGACTCCCAAGGGTTCAATCCAAAGGAAAATTACACACACAGACCTCCCCCTCCCAGAATGGTAGAAGGGCTAACAAAGGACAACCGGCTGAGAAATGGTGAAAAAAGGAAGGAGCCACCATGTTAAGACATAGGTGACCCTATTGTGCACAACCGAGACTGAATACAGAATGCAGTAAAAAGAAATAGCACAATAGTTGATAGAACACGCCCACTGCCACCAGCCTTAACTGTAGGGTTGTCACTGACTAGAAAGTCACAGGAGCAGACAGAAGGGGATACTAAGTACCCCCTTAGCACTCCACATAAGGTGGGGTGTGCTAATCGCTCATAAGATAACATTTTAGGAAGGATACAAAGTATACCTCGTTCCTTAAGAACAGTAGATTTAGGAAAAAGTTAAGAATCTCAAAGGAGAAACTAAAGCGTTCCAAGCAACACTGCACATATGGTACTGTGTGCTGTATGCCTTAAAGAGGAAAGGAGACTCCATTAAATAAAGTAAAACAGAAAGAATAGTTACCAAAAGTCAGAACAAATAAGAAAGAATGAGGGGAAAAAGGCTCCCCTCATTCAATATAGAAGGAAAAAGGTCCAGAAGTTCAGCAAAAAGTGCTGGGGGCCTCCTCACTAAGTAAACTGATACATCTGCCCAGAACGGATCTCCTGAGGCGCGCTGACAAAACTGCAAATAGTTTGGTGAAAACCCTGGGCGAGGAGGTTAAGCCAGAAGGGAGCACTTTGAATTGGAAATTAGTGTCCCTGATGACAAAGCGCAGGGCGCTTCCGATGGATCGGCACATTAAAATACACATCCTGAAGATTCAGCGACACCAACCAATCCTGAAGTGGCAGAGCCTGGAGAATTTCACTGAATGTCACCATCTTGAACTTGTCTTTCCTGAGGAACTTTTTGAAGGTCCTGAGGTCCAAAATGGGACGAGTCCTCCTTGGTTTATAGTCATAATGTCGAAAAAAAAATGTCGACAGACAAAAATGTCGAAAAAAAAACGTCGAAAATAATAATGTCGACATCCTATACTTATAATGTAAAAAGTCATTTTTTCGAAAAAAAAATGTCGACATTTTTTTTTGACATTATGACTATAAACCCTTAAAACTATCAACACCTCACCCAACACCCCCCTGCCACCCCACCCCCCAACCACCCTTTCACCCCTCACACTCAACACATACCATTTATTTATTTATTTATTTATTAAATAAATAAATAAACTAACAAAGGATCATTTACTATGGGGGGGTCCCCCCCAACCCCCCCTCACCCAACACCCCCCTGCCACCCCCCCCACACCCCCCAACCACCCTTTCACCCCTCATACTCAACACATACCAATTATTTATTTATTTAATAATTAAATAAATAAAAATTGTATTTACTATGGGGGTGTCCCCCCCCAACCCCCCCTTCACCCAACACCCCCCTGCCACCCCCCCACACCCCCCCAACCACCCCTCATACTCACCACATCATATATATATATATATATATATTTATTTATTCATGCACCAATTTAAATTTCGAAAAAATATCGAAAAATGTCGACATTTTTGTTTGTCGACATTGTTTTTCGACATTAATTTGTCGACATTTTGACTGTCGACATTATTGATGTCGACATGACTGCACACCGTCCTCCTTTCTTGGGAACCAGAAAATAACCATTTTCCCACACCACAAAAAGTGATTCATGCTTTCAGGCTGGATCTTACTGCTTTGACTACCTTGGGAAAAGCTAGTCCTCACCACTGTACCCGTAGCCATTGTCCATTTCACATTATGCCGTTCCCAGCCCCAATATAGGACGAGACGCCTCACTGCCATCTTCAAACAGAGCTTCAAATCCCATGCTCACCTCCTAATCGGGTAGGTGTTATGCCAACCCCATAACATTGCCTACCAAAGGCCAAAAGAAAAGCGAGGGCACAGGAGGCATTCATCCGTCTAAGAGCAAGATTGTTGGATGCGAAAACTTTAATTCCCCCACGAATCAAACCTTCTGCTTTCTCTATCTGGAAGCAGAAGGAAACCAACCTTTTTTATTGTTGGCAGTTCCAGCCTGAACCACCAACTCTCTGAAACTGGTCCGTGCATGGCAATCTCAAGGCTTAATAGATTGCGTAGCCCACTCGGATGGGGATTTAGCCATTGATGGACTGGACTCCATAAGATTGAGGCCCTGGTGGTACTGTATGACTGGCTGCAATTGCTGCGGTAGCTCTGCAGGGAATACACTGACAGGACGCTTGGTGCAGGGCCCTGAGCTTTATGCGGTTTGTAGGCCCTTGAGACTCGACAGTGTTATGACGGACCTCAGCTTCCTCCGGTAAACTGTACGTCCTCAGACTTCCATCTGGCAGTCTGGTCACGTTAAGGCGCTGCCTCAGGCCTGTGCCTGGTCTTCGAGCTTTTGTGCACCTCGGACCGATGTCCGGTAATATGACCAGCTGGCCACTCAACTCTTGATCTGGTAGGATCCGAAAACGCCTCTGTGCGTGCACCAGTAGATTTAGACACATCAGGTCACGAGCGGTCAGAGGATAATGTGGAGACCCTACTCAGCGGAGACATTCCCCAGAAAAGATTAAACCCGCTGAAGTGCTTATGAGAAGATAGGACTCATCGGTTTGGTGTTCTTCTCCTTGTGATGCGTGAAGGTCTTGAGTTGTTACGGAAACTACTGTGAGAAAACCTCTCCACCTCGATAAACGGTTCAGAGATCTTTGGTCAACATGTCACACCGTGCAAGAATCCCACCGGGGGTCTGGCTCCAAACACTCTAAGCTTAGTGAATGGGGGTCCGACACCATGAAGTATCCCTTGCAGGAAAAGCACAGAGTAAACCTGTTCGCAACAGACATACGCTGGGGAACAAGGCACAGAGAATGGAGAAAGGGATAAAACACTGGGTAAAAAAGCTGCTATGCAGCAGAAATACGTGCAATAGTGCGGGGCAGGTTGGTTCCTGTACGTGCATAAAAAGACTGATGTGAGGCGCGGATGGGTGGGGTCAGCGTGGCGTAGTTATGGCCGCCTATGTGCAGTCTAAATTTAAAAGACGAAAAGCGCATATTTGCAGGGAAAATGGTTCCGGCACCATTCTTGTGCAGGAAAGCCACAAAGTATGGAGGAAAGGGGATGGGATGTAGGACATTTCCTACAGTAGACAGGGAAAGCAAGAAGTGCTTAATCTCGCACTTCCAGCAATATGGTTCAGTAGGAGAGAGGTCTTTCAAAAATACAGTGTATTTAATAATCTTACATGGACACAGTGTAAAAAAGGGGAGACA
This sequence comes from Ambystoma mexicanum, assembly GCF_040938575.1. Classification (NCBI taxonomy): domain Eukaryota; kingdom Metazoa; phylum Chordata; class Amphibia; order Caudata; family Ambystomatidae; genus Ambystoma; species Ambystoma mexicanum. Next base: position 250,050,315 of record NC_090939.1, read on the forward strand.
ACCAAGCTACAAGCTAGCCCTGGGGAAGGACACCCCGACCCTATCGGGGGTGCCTCATCCTAGGTAGCATGTGGTACAACGGTGTTAGGGAGAATTCTCGGTTTAGGCTGAATTTCCTAACCTAGTGAGTCCCCCAGCAGCTTTGCTGGATTTCTGGAGTTTGTTTTTTTCTCCTGCCAAGAGTGACACTCTTTTCCTCGCACTCTTGGACATGAATTGGGGTATTCCTTTGTTGATCTATGCGTTTTATGGGCTATGGGGTCTTTTACTCCATAGGGTCTCATGTGCTTTTTCTATGTGTGTTACACAGCACCCTCGGTGCAGTAACACAGGGAGTGTCCTAGGTGACCCCCACCATAGACTCCATACCCTGGGACTGACTACTGTCTCCCAGGGCATGTAAAGTCACCATTGGCTTTACTAGTCCCAAATTACTAAAAGAACCGGTACAAACCATCATATTGTGGACGTACTGGTAGGGGCAATTCGATTGCCCCTGGTTCTGTTGTGCGAGGGGGCACTGTCCCGTCCCCCCTCGTCGAGTTTTGGCTGGTGGCAGTGGATACTACTGGTTATATTCCTTAAGACTATTCTCTGTGGGATTTTCCCATGTATTTTACTCGCACCACTTTTTGGTGCAATGTTAAAGATACCACCGGTTTATTTATTTATTATTAATTCACCGGTAGGGTCTTTGTGCCAAAACTCGGTTTTAAAATAACGTTTGTGTTCGCCTCTAACTCCAAACTAAAGGTCGAGCCCTTTGTTCCACTTTTGGCGGGCTTCTACACAGAAGCCCTCCAAAGTGGTGCCACTCTGTCTGGGTACCACAAGGGGTGTGGGAGGGGCTTTAGGCACCTTGGACTAAGTTGCCTTGCCAACCCAAGTCGCACTCTTGCATGATTGGCCCAAGTGGTGAGCCACCCCGCTCACCACTTAGCATGTTTGATTGACAGCTAGGCTGAATGAATGGGGGTTTCTTGCAAAAAAGCAGGGCTTTTGGGTCTGCAACTTCAGAAGTCGCCACAGGACCTGAAAATCCGAAGAGGCAGAAGCTGAGCCGACCTGCTACCACGACACCACCGGTGGAGCCCTGCTGAACCGAATCACCACTTCCCAACGACAGAGGATATCTCCCTGCTAGAGAGTCTTCTTCCCTTGACTGGTTGGAACAACCAGTTTACCTTCTTTTTCGCTTCCAAGGCGTCCAAGTGGTCGAAATGCCCGTGCCAAGCACCCCAGCAACCGGATAGCCACTTACCCTTGCAACGCGAATAAAAGGACCGCTCCTTTTAATTGAGACCCCCGCCTGGTTTCTTCCCTGGCAGTGCAATGACCTTCTGCTTTCCTCCCCGACGAGATCCTCTCTTCCCCCGGATGAAGCACCGACTTGCACCCGCTGCCAGGAACAACTGCCCCTGCTGGAGCGTTCTCAACATTTTAAGGTACCGTGTCCGCCAGGCCGCCCTTTCTATAGATTGCTACAAGGTGACAGTAACTCCTTAACCTTCTGGACTGGGCTGGCGGCCCGACCATCTAACTGGTCCCTTTCTGTTGTCCAACACTTTTCTGAACCTTTGTCGAGACTTCAGTGCACTTTCAACCGTGTGACCTTGGACACATTTTTCTCGGATCCTCTTAAAACGTGTCCGGATTTCTGAACTTTAGCTTCACGGTTTTAACCTGCCTTCTTCTCTTATTGTATTCATTTTAAAGTGTTGGGACCTGTTCTATGCTTTGCCTTTCTCTCCCTTTTTAACCAAGTTATTAGAGTGCCATCTTCGTCAAGCGCTCACCGCTGTCTGAAAATAAGTGTTGCTTTACTTAAGACTTGTCTAATAACCGTTCAAGGGAGTGTATATCTTTAAGTGACCGTGTTTTTGAACTGCTTGATATTAGTGGCAGTGTGTTTACTAGATGTGTTTTAAATAAATAATTATATCTCTTTTTACACCAAGCTCTGGTCAGTGTTTGCTTGTCCTACTGTGCTCTCTTGACCTATTATGTATGGAGGTGGTAAAGGAGTGAGGAGTGGTGGTGTGGACTGGTGCAGCAGTCTGGCTGTGCGCTGCGGCTCTGGCATGCAGGGAGGCTTAACACTGTGCTTACCTCCAAGAGGAATCCGGGGGGACAATTAGATTCACTCGTGTCTGTCAAGACATAGTCCAGCAACAGCTGTAATATCAAGGTAAAAACCTATTGAGTAAAGGAGTCAGGACGACTAAAAGACTAGCAGTTGTCCCAGTAGGAGCGTGCTAGCAGGACTTACCTCTTGAGCAGAGCTGCTGTCTGCGACGATAACGGGCGAAGACTGTTCACAAGTGAAGAATCCCGATCGTCTCTAAAAACTAAGAGCGCGGTCGCGCTGTCGGTTGGATGACGCGTCCCGTTGTCATGGGGACGCGTATGCCGGAGAGTGATGCTTCATGTACACAGGTCCGGGGGGAGGGGCGTTGAACATTTTTTTAAGAACATTTAAGAACTAAATGCAGATAAAAAGGCATGCATTTCCTAGATACCTTGCAGACTTGTAACACTGTGGATTTGATTGCAATCAGTCAAAATCATAGACCGAATTGATTGGGATCCCTAAAAAAACTAAAGGAAAAAAAGAAAAAAAAATCTACAGCTGTTGAAATTTCAGGAAATCCAATATCTTCACGGACAGGGCGGCAAGATGTACCTGAAAATATGTTAAAGTCTCTTTACATACAATATAATGTGCAGGTTATTAAAGCAGGACATAAGCTGTTCTGTGCTGCCCCACAAACTAAAGTTTGCTGCATTATGTTTTTAGACGCATTGCGAAATGGTAAAAATACAGGTCCATGCATGTATGCTAAATTTGGTTGTTTTTTTATAAACCTTAAAAAAATTGATTTGTAAAATTGTCACAAGAAAGGTAGGATGAAGGATTAAAGCAAACTTAACTATAAAAATTATTTTAAACAAAGTACTAATTTCAAAGACCTAGGTGGATATATATAGAGCACAAAAGGGGAGAGTATTAGGATCAGAACGAGGGACCATTTAAACCCAAGGGCTGTATGCATTAGCACATTTTACTTAAAATATACCTAGAAAGCTACTGCCTTTCGGGTTTTTCAAAAGAACTACCATTGCAAGATATTTAATTGAACAAAAGCTTACCTTTAACTGATTGTTGAAAATATCAATCTCCTGAAGTTTAGACCGTGTTTCTTTCTCAACTTCATCAAGCTGGTCACGGAGCTGTAGTCTGGCAAGATCCTTCGCTTCCAATGCTCTTTTGAGGGTAATCAGGGAATCTCCTGTTTGGACATATTAGTATGAACACCTTGGTTTCTGTGAGTTTGAGTTTATTTCATTTTAATTGATCAACACAAATTCCACAAGAGTTTTCAAAATCTCTTGAAAAGGCTTCAGAAGGTTATTCATGCTTTGTATCAGATAGGTATGCACAGGTTTGATGCACTTGATTGAAACATTACAATATCTAGGAACATAGCAGAAAACATTTATAAACTAGACAAAGACATAATGGCTCATGCCATAAATGCAGACTGGGGCAAATGTGTTATAAATGTAATCAATTAAGACCATTCAAAGTATTTGACAGATCATGACTTTCCTGCCCAAATATTTAGAGCAGCACATGTTCTTTTGTATAAAAGACTTACTGTGTAAACTATTCTGTTGAACTTGTTTCAATTGGTCATTAAGCGTTTGCTTTTCGGGAATTAATTTTCCAAGCAATTGCTGAGATTCCTAAAATAAAAAATACAAAATGTATGAATCGGACAAGACATTTTCCTGGTTAAGACTAAACTGACCAAATTAGGTCATCTGCATTATCCTGAGAAAACGTCACCCTTCCTGATTGTACATAACTAATTATGACTAATAGCCCCCCCCCTCCACCGTTCGCATCATTGTCAATTCTAAGACACGATCCTGCACATGACAGTTCTAAGGGGATGATCACTTTACACTAGTACATTTAATGTTTATTAGCAACCCCCTCATTTAATACTGTGTGTATGGCGCAGATGCACAGGTTGAAATGACCTAGTTGTCAGAAGCATACTTATTCATCCATACCCATTGAGCTGTAAAGCAATTGCAGGCAAAACTATCTTAAAATAAATCCTAACAAAAGAAATTAAGTCCTTTTAAAAATAATAATGAACCAATCTATATCTCTACACCACAAAATGTACCCTCATGGTTTCATTTTGACATGAGCCAAACCTTCAGCTTGGGACATTGGTCTCCTTATGGATGGAATCTTGTCCTTTCCCTCACAATTCGACCAAAAGGTAAGATTACAAATGCTTGTTGCCAAAGATGGATGACTGGAACAGTATATGACAGCCACAGCTCAAAAAGGGCTTAGTGTCCACACCAACAAATACTTCCCTTCTAAAATAAAAAAGGCTTGTGTCAAGGCTGAGGAGATTTTACTCCAAGGAGCCATCATCGCAAGAAAGTTTCCTTCCCACCATCCAGCTTACCACTATATTCAAAGTCTTTCCGTTGGTCATGGATGGGAGTATGGTGCTTGGGCAAGGCTCACAGTGTGATGCTGCCCAACTTACTTCTCCTCCCCTAAAGTTAATTGAAATAGCATGTGCTTGTGCGATTCACTGTGCAAACAAAATGTATCAATACAGATTGACAGTACCTCCATTAACTCTCCTAATGCCTTCCTCTTTAAATAAGTTTGAGTCCCCCTAACATTCTCATTCACACACCTTAGGATTGCAACACAGGGAAAATGTAATGACAACAGGTGAAACTCATGCTGTTGGCCTTACTGTGCTAAACCTCCATAAAAATGCACTCCAACAACTATTTTCCCATTGCAATAAAAAGTGTATTGGTGGCACATCTTTTAATGTATTAGGTAACCTATGAATCTGCAGAGTGCATTAGGACCAGGCCATCTCCAAATGAATTCCTTTAGACACAGCATGTCTAACTCCTGTTCTCCACCATAGGATTCTTTCAAGGATACACATGCTGCTTGAATATTTCCCGTCAAGCTGGGAATCCTTGGTAACATTAAAAGCAGTTTACATTTAAATTTTAAAACCGACATATCTTTAGTGGCCATTTTAGAGTCGTTTTGGGTCAAATTGCCCCACACCAATAGAGAGGTTCCCTTTAGCGCCACCCTTGGAGATACCTTCAGATTTGTAAAGCACATGTGAAAGTGAAAATATGATCCAAGAAGAGCCATAAGAGGTGTAGGCAGGAGGGAGGGTGGCATGTGAATCTATGAAAGATATGAATGCACCTTGTCATTAAACCATGTTTATTTCACAACGGTCGCTGGGAGAGTGGCTAGACAACTCCTTGGAGTTGAACTAACCCAAGTCTCTTTTCAACCACAGATACAGTATATATACAAATTTCTATAACTCAACGCATTCCCCTCAAGTTCCGTTGCAAGTCATTACCCAAAAAACAAATGAGTTGGTCTTCTACAAGTACATTTAATCCCCACAATCCCACTCGCTGCCTTTCACTGCAGCACCACTCGCTTCATTATACAATTTTCATGACATTGCAAATGCAAGCTAAACCTCTCTTGGGTTTCTTCCTGTGAGAAATACAATCCAAACATGGCATATAAAACATTTTTATTACAGCTTTCTACTTTGTCACAGACCTTCAATGCTAAATCTGACACGCACGGTTTATGTATTGACACTTTTGTACGAGGCTCTGGACAGCTAATAAAGACACTTCTTTGATCAGGCACTTAACTAATCTAACAAAAAATGATACTGTAGATATTTTTGATGTTTCTCTCACCTTTCCATCATGTGCGACCATCAATTTACTTCATGTGGCCTCTGGTCCGATTATAATCTTTTCCCTGCTATTCCATGTTAGGGAGAATTCTCTGTTAAGGCGAATTTCCCAAACCTAGTGAGTCCCCCAGCAGCTTGCTGGATTTTTGGGGTTTATTTTTTTCTCCTGCTAAGAGTGAGACTCCTTCTCTCCCACTCTTAGACATGATTTGAGATATCCTTTGACTTTGTAATGTGTTTTATGGGCTATGGGGTCTTTTACTCCATAGGGTTTCATGTGTTTTTTTGGTAAGTGTGTTACACAGCACCCTCAGAGCAGTAACACAGGGGTGTCATAGTGACCCCCAAACATAGACTCCATACCCTGGGACTGACTTCTGTCTCCCAGGGCATGTAAAGTCACCATTGACTTTACTAGTCTTAAATTGGGAACAGAACCAGTACAAACCATCATATTGTGGAAGTACTGGTAGGGGTAATTAGATTGCCCCTGGGTCTGTTTTTCGAGGGGCACTGTGCAGTCCCCCCTCGTCGAGTTTCTGGCTGGTGGCAGTGGTTACCACGAGAAATATTCCACCGGAATATTTCCTATGGGATTTTCCCATTCATTTTAAACGCACCTCTTGTTGGTGCAATGTTAAAGATACCGCTGGGTTATTTATTTAATATTTATTCCCCGGTTGGGTCTTTTTGCCGGAACTCGGTTTTAATATGGCGTTTGTGTTCGCCTCTGTAACTCCAACCCAAGTCGAGCCCTTTGTTCCACCTTTTGGCGGGCTTCTCCCCAGAAGCACCCAAAAGTGATGCCACCCTGTCTGGGCCTACAGGATGTGTGGGAGGGGGGGGGTTTAGGCACCCTGGACTGAGCTGCCTCGGCAACTCAAGTCACACTCGTGTGATTGGCCCAATGGTGAGCCGCCCGGCTCACCACTTAGCATGTTTGAGTGACAGCTAGGACTGATGAATGGGGGTTTTCTGCATAAAAGCAGGGCTTTGGAGACTGGAACTTCAGAAGTCGCCACAGGACCAAAGAATCCGAAGAGGGAGAAGCTGAGCCGACCTGCAACGACACTGCCGGTGGAGCCCTGCTGAACCGCCTCACCACTTCTTCCAACGACAGAGGAGATCTTCATCCCGAAGAGTCTTCTTCATTTGACTGGTGGGGATAACCAGTTTGCCTGCCTTTTCGTCTTCCCGGATCATCTCGTGGCCGCCTTGCCTGTGCCAAGCACCCCGGCAACCGGGATACCACGTTTTACCACTACCGCGAATAAAAGGGTAGTACCTTTTAACCGGGGAACTCCGCGGCTGGTTTCTCCCTGGCAGTGCAACGACCGTCAGCTTTCCTCCACGTCGAGATCTTCTCTTCCTCTGGACGACGCCGCGACTTGCACCCGCTGCCAGGAATAACTGCCCCCGCTGGAGGATCCTCTCCATTTTAAAAGGTACTGTGTCTGCCTAGCCTCCCTTGCAACGGTCTGTTCGGGGTGTCTATTAAATCCTCGACTTACCACCTGGGCTGACCCTAGGGTGGCTAACTGAACTTTTCTGAGCTGAACTAATTCCTTTCTGAACTCTCTGCAAGACTTTAAGCCTCTTAAACTGTGTGATCTTAGGCGCATTGGTGCTCTGCTCTCTCTAAGAGGGAGCCTGGCCACTGAACTTTTTGCTCACAAGTAGACTTTTACTTTCCTGCCTTGCTGAGTGCTTCTGATGTATTAGTGTTGTGTGCTTTTCTAATTTCTGCCTTTTCCCTCCCTTTTTTGATAACTTATTAGAGTGCCATCTTTAGTTAGCGCTCACCTCTGTCTGAAAATAAGTGGTGTTAACTAAGACTTGTCTAATAAGGAATAAGGGATGTATATATATTAATAGTGACTGTGTTTTGAACGTGCTTACAATAATAGTGCTGGAGTGTTTCTATAAGTGTGTCTAAATAAATAATTATATACTTTGATACCAAAGCTCTGGTCAGTGTTTGCTTGTGCTACTGTATTTTGGTACCTATCTTGTATACTATATATACCGTCTAACTCTTCTTGAGAGAAGTCTGACTGCTCAGCCACAGCTACCAGGTAAATCTGGGTGGTACAGACTGCTACCAATTGGGTTTACTGCCAACACCTGTAGTCCTAAACCTTTTGCAGTGGTCCCTAAGGGAACTGCACAGGTTTCTGCCTAACATTCCATTTAACCTTCTCATAGGCCTGCAGTCAATCGCTGCTTCCAGTCACCCTGTAATACATGTAACCACTCCCCCCAGATTGACAGTACCAGATGGCAGACGCTTCTCTCTCAGCCACTGCTTAACAGTTTTTCCAGGCTGAAAATCCTTGTGCGTTGTTTGCGATTCCATTTCAGGTCCAAAAAGCCATCCCCATGTGGTTTCAGCCAACTGATATGATATGGCATTCATAACACACCTATACACAAGTGTTTCAAGGCGCGACGAGGCAAGGGAGGGAAAACAGAGGGAAGACAGAACGATCCTACTAGGCCAGGTGGCATTGAGATTGTGCAAGTGCAGGGGAGGGGGGCAGGACAGGAGCAAAAGAGAAGGGGCAGTGCAGTACATAGGAAAACAGAAAAATAAATAAGACAATAAATAAGAGTGCAGCCAGCTGGTGGCAGGTTCTGAGAATTTAGATGCAATTCATGGCTGTATCGAGACCATCTGTGGTTAATAGGGAGGGGGAAGAGAGTGAGGAAGCAATCTTGTGGGGGGTGACAAACGGCTGATGTGTCGATGAAAATGAATGTGCTGTTTATGCGAACATACTGAGCAAGTGTAATATGCTGCAGAAGAAGAGAAATAGGAATGACAAGCTATGGGTGGAATTTGTGAAAGAGTGCAAATTGTTTTAATGAATGGGAGAACTAAGGGGGACGCCCTGGGCCAGTCCACTTGGAAAAATGGAGGGCATTGGGCAACACTGGCCTATTTGTTCGGTAACAATGCAGTCTTTGACAGGGCACATAAGATCAATTTCACTGAAAACAGTGATCATGCAGTATTCACTTGATCTTTCCATATTGATGGGGTTGAGGATAAATGGGGGGTTGGATCTCAATTCTGCAGGTAACCACATTTATTGGTCAATCGAAAATGTAAACAAGGTTACGTGAGCAGCCCTGGATGCTTCTCAGTATGAAATAGACACATTGGCGAGCTTCACCGGTGATTAATTTGAAGAGTGGTTGAAATGGGCAACAGATGGTACTGGAGCAAGTAAGGGCAGGTGGATGACTGTCGGATAAGACATGTACATGTTTTCGATTTTGCGATACGAGACGCAAAACACAAAAGAACAGTGAGATTAGTCAGAAACTCAGAGCAACCACGGAAGGTGAGAACATACAGAATAGGAAATGAATAATGTCAGTACCAAAATTGGCTTAGGCACTGGAAGTTCTCCATTAAAAACGTGCAATGGCAAAGTATGTTAAGGGTGGGGGGGCACTGTTGAGCCCACATCCAAGATGGACACTCCCGTGTGAGCTCCCGAGGGACCTAGAGTGTGGAGGGGCAATCCGCAATCCATCGGTGCCCAAGTAAACCCGACGGCTGTCCCAACACAGAAACACCCCAAGGACTTGCTAGGGGAGTTTGTGCTCCAGAATTGCCGTGGCTGTGGAGATCCGAAAGTTCGGAGTTGAGGAGGGAGGCCCGGGCACGCAGCTCGTAGTGACACCCATACGAGTGCTCGTGCTCTGCCCGGGACATGGCCGAATTTAGCCCCTGCATTGAGATGGTGCGGCGTGAGCAGGCGGTCGCGCTCCTGCTGGAGCACGGAGGGGGGGCCAGTGTGCGGCGGACCGGGATCCACGCTGCCAGAGGGACCGGGAACATAAACTGGGCAGACCAGAGCAGGGGGTGAGGAGAGTGAAGCGGTCTCCCCTCCTCCGCTGCGAGAGGAAAACAAGGCTACATTACAGGCAGGCAGGGGGTGGGGAGCCCCAGCAGGATGCCCGCAGCCCTGCAGGGAGAAGGCACTGAATGGTGGGAGGCCCCGTTCGCCAGAAGCCCGAGCAGTGGCTGGGACAAGACAAACCCTGAGCGCTGCACTCCTTGGAGACCCGAGCAGCCAGTCGGCTAGCCCTAGCTAGAGGGGTGCTGGCCTGTCCCCTCCTTGTCCCCCGTGGGAGGAAGGTGAAGAGGTGACCATACAGGCAGAGGGGAGGATGGGGGCCTCTGGTGTGGGCCCAGGTGGTCGAGTAATCGTATCCCTTGGTGGGGCGACCCTGAAACTGAAAGGCCGCACAGGCGTGTGGTGAAGCGATAAACGGAGGAGCCGGAGCCCATTCTCGGCTGGGTGCGGACCCAGGAGCTGCCTGTCCCCCCAGTTTACCTGATTACAACGTGGGTGAAGGCCCCCCTTCTTGCTCTGGGCTCAGAAAGGCAGGTGCTGTGACATCACATGGGGTGGGGCCCGCGGGGTTGGGGGGGTGGGGGCCGGCTCATCGGATCCCATATTAGCCTGCCACAACATGTTTGGCGCTGCACTGCCCTAGTTCTGACTCTCCCATGCGAGTCTCGGGGAGCCGCATTGAAGGAGTGATCCCCAAGCGAGAACGCAACACACAACCCCTAACAGAACAAGTGGAAAATGAAAGCACTTGCTGCAAACATGGAAGGGGATGCATAACTGGTGCCTCCGTCGAGGGCCCGGATATTATTTAACCAGAGGACCAGGATGCCCTACACCAGGCAGGACAAACCACAACAAGTGGACGCAATAGCTGCTTAATCGGCGCCCTCTGTACCAGCTGCATTAATCACCCGGAACCCCAACACCACAGAGGTTGGAGGATAGATCCTGGAGCAATCAGAGAGACAGTGTGCTCAGTTCCCAAACCCATAGACAGGGAGCTACAGATTGGTGCCGGGCCCACGCACACAGCATTGCCACCTCGGCAGTGAGCGATCCTTGAGGGGCTACCTTACCACGATTCAGAAAGGTGGGAAGGGCCCCTCCCCCCCAGAAACGTTATGGGGAAAGGGAATAAGAGGCAGACTGGCATCCCATTTACTCATAAGGAAGGCTTGCATAGAGAAAACAAACAGACGACCTGCAGGTGAACCCCTCGACACTCACCACCGAACCCCAAGTCATGGCGAGCAATGATGCCCCGCCTTCAGATCTGAGCCTAGTCCTTGCCGAGTTTAGGTCAGGCTTTACTGCTATTAACACGAAACTGGATGGGATGGCGTATAAAGTTGAAAGAATGCAGGAATGCATCGACAAGGAGAGCAGCAAGACCTCTCAAGTCGAGACCAGAGTTGGCGCACTCGAGGACACCACCACCGCCATTACACAAGCGGTGCAAGAAGTGCACAGAGAGGTGAGGGCCATTAGGGATACGAACGAGGATCTCAAGGCCAGGTCGAGAAGGAATAAAATCAGGGTGGTGGGAATCCCAGAGACGGTCCCGCAGCGGGACATGGAGGTGTTCATGGAGACATTTGTGAAGGATGTCCTGGGGGGCCCGGCACTCTACTCGCAATTCCTCGTAGAGAGGGCACACAGGGTCTCACAAATTGCCCTGCGTCCAGGACAAAGGCCGCAACCAGTCATAGCGAGAATTTTGAACTATCGGGACCGAGATGCAATTCCACGGCGTGCAAGGGAACTTGGAGACCTTACATTTGAGAACGCCAGGGTGTCCTTTTACCTGGATTTCACACCAGCTGTGCAGAAAGCAGATATGCCCTTTGTAGCAACTAAGAGGGTACTTCGAGAGCGAGAGATCCAGTACTCTATGCAATACCCAGCTAAACTGCATGACGGGAGGGCTCACTTCACTGACCGGAGGCAACGTACCAGTTCATAGAATCTTTGCCGAAGTGAGCGTAAGTGTCCATGGAGTGAGATGGCCGGACTGGAGCGGCCCCCTTGAAGGGGCATAGACCTTGACAGTTGGCCGGTCAATCAGCAACTGTGTATGGAACGTCACAGATGGGGGTCTTATCAACCCAGAGCTAGATATGTAACGAATCAGTCAATTGCATGTGAAAGTTATGTTTTGCTATATGCCCTCCCCTCAGGGTACCAAAAGGCGGGGGCCAATTGGGTTGTGCCGTCCAGCACCTCTGGGCCATTGCTCAGGATGTGGTTGCTGTGGGGACAAAGGCGGGGGGATCCATTCACTGCAAGTTGGGGTTGAGCAGGGTGGCTGGGAGGGGGGGAGGATGATGGGGTTCGCCCTCCGGGGCAGGGAGGAGGGCAGAGTTGCGGTTCAAGTTGTTGCCCAGTTAGTAACCCAACATTATTTCAAAAAGGTTCACATCTGTTCGGGACACAGGTCACAGGTCACTACTGTAGCGCCAGGAGCGACAGACTTTCTCTTCAGTCTTCACCCGAGTGCTTCGACATAAGGTAATTAGTTGGAATGTAAGGGGGCTTAACAACCCACGGAAAGCCCACAAAGTAGTCCAGTATTGTGAGAGACACAGGGCAAAGATAGTTATGTTACAAGAAACCCATCCCAAGGGGAAGGGGTGGCCATGAGCTGGGGGGAAAATAAATACTTCACCTATTCAGCATACTCCGCCGGGGTGATGATGCTAGTAGGCAAGTCAGTGAGGCTTCGAATCAGTGAGGTAGTGATTGACCCAGAGGTGAGGCATGTCATCGTGAATGGATGTGTAGGCACCACGATGCTCACGTTGGTCAATATCTATGGGCCAAACGTGGTTAACCCTGAATTTACCCTGAGGATCCGCCGATGAATCCTTTGCACGCACCTTGCTTGCCTCCCGAGTTTCGAAAGGGTGGCCGTCATTGCTGCAAAACTCCCAAGGCCCGACCCATCTCCGTGTCAGCCTTGATGGCCTGCAGTGACTCATCCACTGTCTTGCCAAACAGGTTGTTCCCATCGAAGGGCATGTCCAAAACTCTGGTTTGCACGTCCTGATGGAAATCAGTCGCCTTGAGCCAACCACGCTGCCGAAGACAAACACTGTTGACCCGTCATCCCATGGCGTCCAGTTTCTTCCCCTCGCCGTCCGGCGGGGAGGTTGAAGTCGAAGCCGTAGCCCCCGCCGCTTACTTCTTGGCCACCGCCGAGACGACCGAATCCGGGGTCAGCTGCACCCTAAGGCACAAAGGGGCGGAATCTGGGACCAGATGCTTCTTCTCGTACCTGTCTCTCTTGGCAGGAGTCGTGGACGGGTTCTTCAGGAGCGACAGCCCCTCGTCCCAGATGTCGTCAAGTAACGGGACCGAGAGGACCGTCTTCCTCTTGGCCTTACGCCGTTGATCGAGGAAGCCTTCATTCTTCTGTTCTTCGGGGCAGAACTCCAAGAGCTCAGATGCCCTGGCCATCATGGTGTGGAAGGAGCCAATTTCGTCAAGCAGGGAGGCCCGAGGAGGTGGTGATGGAAGGCCCATCCTGTCGTCGCCACCGTCGTCATCCGTCCCCGTCGTGGCCGTCTGCTCCCGTGCCATCGCTAGGGAAGGAGATGAAGGCTGTGAGGACCGCGAAGGCTGGAAGGGCAGGCGGGGGATGAACTCTCCTCCGCTTGCTTGGAGGGCTTCCCGACGGGTCAGGCTTCGCTGGATCATCTGTTGGCCCAGGTACCGGCTGTGATGGACGCAACAGTTGGGGAGTGGAATCCTCCGCCTCCACGGGAACCTCGTCGGCACCACCGTCGCTCTCTTCGTCCGCCTTGTCGGGATCCCTCCCGTGGGACCGGACCTCCTCAAACTTCTTGTTCAGGATCTTCACGACTCCTGTATCTGTGTCCGTGATGGCCACCACCCCCCCTCTTTTTTCCACCGGGGTTCTCACAGGGGTCTTATCGATGGGTTGAAAAAGAGGATTCCCTCTGCAGTGGCAGGGAAACTCTGGGGTAGCCTCCACAGGCTTCACCAGGGCCGCCATGACTCCCTCGATAGAGGCCTTAGCCGGGTGAATCAAGGCCTTCACAACTTTAGGCGCGCTTGAGGCCTACACCTTGGGGGGGGGGGGTCACCGCCTCGCTCCCCCTCGGCTGTCTCCGTCGGGATCGATCGCGACCTCTCCAGAAGCTTACCCGGGTTCGCAGATTTCCTCTTCCCCGAGCCAGTGCGTTGGCTCGTGGTTGATGCCGTCAGTGAAAGTGCACCCTGCCTGGCAACCGAGGAGCCCAACCGTTAGACGCTCCCGGTGCCCACGGACTTGTGGTGCTTTGCCTTTTCTTGGGCCCCCCGTCGCCGGGCGCCCTCAAATGACTTAGACAACCGCTCAGACCTCTTCTTCTCACCTACTGCTGGGCTCTTCCCTTCCAGCCAGTTGGTGAGGCGGATACGCCGATCCCTCATGGTCCGCTCCGACATGTTCTTGCAAAATGCACAGTCCTTCTCCACGTGCGTTTTGTCTTTGTGAAGGCCGTAGAGGCATCTAGAATGCTCGTCCTCCTTGAAGACATTCTGCAATCCGCATCCAGGGCAGCTCCTGAACAGCTTGGATCCGGGCGTCGAGCTTCCTTTGTCCTGGGCCATGTCCACGGGGTAGGCCTCAAGATCTTCTGGAATCCTCCAAGAAGCGGAACTCGACAAAAACTTCGCCCTTGAGGGGCATAGAAAATTCCGAAACGGGTCCCCATTGATCGGAAGTAGAAAAGGTGGAGCTTGTGGGTCGATTGACTGAAAAAATGAGATTAAAGTCTTTGAAAAATCACAAAACGCAGTAAAAGCTCGAGAGCTATAGCACGAGGACTCCCAACACTTGAACGTGCAGTAATAATACAAGGATGGCTGCCGGAGGAGGGGCTTTTGTAGAGGGCAGTCATTGGCTGGGGGCAGTATGACCCAAAGACCAGTGATTGGTTATTAGGAGAAAGACAGTTCAGAAACGAAACAAACTGATTTTTTCTTTACCAAGGATTCCCAGCCTGACGACGGGGAATATTCATGAGCATGTGAATCCATGCCAGAACCCATGCTGGAGAACAACGCTAATAATGCACTCACCCACAGAAATCCACACAGGTAACCCACGACTGGACGGCCGGCATGAGAACACAACCTAGACATTCAACCTAGTAAATAAACTAGGAATACTCATGGACGGACTACCCCTGGAACCGCAAGTCAACACAATCACACAAAAAAAACCTTCTTCCTTCCATGACAACTCGTACCTCTCCTTCCCTCACAATCATATCCCTGATACTTACAAGAATTGACTACGCAAACAGCCTCTCCCTAGGTATGCCGAAAGACTCATCAAACTCCAAAAGTTGCAAAACATGGCAGCCAGGATTCTATTAAGATTAAACAGAAGATCGCCTTCTGAACTGCTTGGCCTGGTTTTCCTAACGAACCCCCGGAGTCCCCAGGGATTACCTACATTGCTTACTCGGGCATCGCCCGTGGGGTGGTCTCTTCACTGCACAAGCTTTTTCTGATGGGTGCCCAGAACCGACCCTGCAGGGCCCGTGATGAATGGGCGACCGAGCTAGACGTGGAGCTCACTGACCACTTATGGGGTAAAATGTGCTCACACACTAACAGTCTCCCTCAACTTTCGCTACCGAACCATGCAATACAAATTGTTTAACAGACTGTATTATACCCCGCACAGGATCTCCAGGTTTGCTCGAACCACCCTGCAACCCTGCCCTCACTGTGGTACGGAGGGCGCCGATCATTTACACATGTTCTGGGAGTGCCCGAGATTGGCAGAATTCTGGGGCAAGATCCTGGCAACACTATCTGAAATCAGTGACACTGTTATTGACCCCGACCCGATGGGAGTTTTGTTTGGGGTGTGGCAGGCTGAGGGGGATAAACAAATGGGCAAATTTCTGAATGTGGGCTGCATGGTGGCCAAGAAGTGTGTTCTACAGAACTGGAAGAGATCTTCTCCCCCCTCATTCCAGAAAGGGTTAAACCTACTCACCTGGTCTCGTAATTGTGAAGACGAGTACCTTAGTATGATCCCAGCTTGCTCTCGCCCTAAAACATTTGGACTGCTTTCAACAGTTACCTTCATAGCCTGGACGAGACCTCCTCCGTAGGTGGTTCCTCCCAGACTTCATTAATATGCTGACGCATTATGATACACCGTGATGCCTTACTCCTCACCTGTTGTTAAATCACTGGGCCTCATTCCGAGGCTGGCGCTATCCATGGAGTAAATAGCACCATGGTAAGCAACCATGGAGCTATTTACTCCATGGAAATCCGGCATGGTGAATGGAGTAATTACCGGTCCATTCCAAGGTTGGAGGGACCGGTAATTCCCCATTCACCATACCGGTTCCCCATCCCCATTCCTGCCCCCATAGGGCTCAATGGGAATGGGGAAGGAGTAAATTACGGCACTGTAAATTACGGTGCCGTAATTTACTCCAAGGTCCCTTTGCGGGTTGGATTTTTAACGCCTGCTAAAAGCAGGCGTTAAATGCCAACCCGCAAAAGGGAACTCGGAATATGGTGGTAAGTGTTAACAGTCACCGTTGCCATTAACGGTGACCGTTAACCCTTACCGCCAGCCTCGGAATGAGGCCCACTGTCTTTTTTCAAGCACTGTATTCATGTATTCATGTATTGAACTCACTGGTTGCTCTGATGTGTGTATGCTATATGCCTGTGCCAACAAAAATAAATGTTTTAAAAGGATTAATCAGAAGAGACCACATCACTCCAGCTCTAAAAAGCCTACACTGGTTACAAGTAAAATAATGCATTAAATTCAAAGCAATCTGCACCACCGACAAAGCCTTGCACAGACAAGGAGCCCAATTCCTCTGAGACAAGATCAGCCACTACCACTCAAGAAGGGACCCAAGATCAAGTGACCACCTACAAATAGAGAGAAAATAATATGAAAAAAGAAAGTTTGGAGGAACAGCATTTGCACGTCTAATTGCAAATCTCGAACACCATGCACAAAGAAATTAGAACCACAGAAGACCACATCAACTTCAGGAAATGACCAAAAACCTGGTTATTCAACCTACATGACAACCGCAAAGGGACGTCAGCAGCAATAACATTGCAGACCAAAAATGTTTACAAAATAAATACCCTAAGACACACAGTCACAGATAACAGCAGCAATATCTTGGAGGTCCAGAAAACTGCACCACCCCCACCTCCTGCCCACACCCCAAATATACCAAACAACTAGAGTGAGCTATGAAAAGAAGGCCACCCAATCGACACAGATTTTAGGGATAGCACCTCGTCCAATTATGCACTAAGGAAACGCAGACGGGTAAGCCATTAAAAACCCATGCACCACCACAACCGGAATTAGAATTAGGGCCACCATAACCTACCCACCCATATCTAGGGTTGACCGACAGAGCACCTTCCTCCCCGGCCACCATATTTTAGAACTCCTGCTGCGCACCCTTTTCAGGAAGCGACTGGACATCAGGCCCTCACCTAAAGGCCACAACTAACCTGGACGAACAAGGAACACACTAGGTTCAACCACCCACCTGCCACCATAACCGCAAGAGAACTCAGCCCTGAACTAGAGAGGAGACAAGATTGGCCGACGAACCAAGGACATTGGTAGATCCCATTAAGCAGCAACCAGAGAGTCATGGCAAAGGCTCCAACAAATCCACCAACCTACTAACCCATCTCCCCTTCCTGCTTCTCCAACATAACCTATGCCACTACACTAGAATATGGGCTAGCCACGCTACACAGACACACCAAGAATCAATCTAATGTTCACACCCTACAATCAGATTCTGGCAGCACACCTAGAAGGAAACCCCCGGCACAGTCCATAAATCTGTTTACTACGCAATTACACATCAACACAATATATAGTCATACTCCAACTGACATCCGCGACACTTGACCCTTAGGGATACAACTAACCAGAGTGCACAACCACAATCCACCCCAACATCAAACAACACACACACACCAACAAAAACACTAGCACACATCCAAGGGACTGAGTCTTACCCATACGGTTACAACACATGGGGCGTCCCGAACCAACTCCCACATGCAAACGCTCACAGACGCCAGCTCATCCTGGTTCTGAACCTATCCTATCCTCACTAACTCTCCCAGACCCCCCCCTCTCTTGCAGTGCCACGTGAGCGCCTGGAGACTGCCCTTGGGTGGTAGCGGTGCACAGTAAAAAAAAAAAAAAAGAATCAACAAAAAACATAACATAATGAGCAGATCTAGTTGCATCATCTAAACTATTGAGCCCCTCACCATTACCATAGAGACACACCAAGAATTCAAATCTGCCTTTATGCAACCATGCGCCTAACCTAACCCTGCAGGTGGACTCCTCATCCAGGGCACAGAACAGCTCAGACATCAGCACTCCCTCTTAATCACAGGCCAACCTCAGCAAGCTCACAGCAAAACCTACAGGCACTCCATTAAAGGGAGCCTTAGTTAACGCTAGGCCATTCACTGCCCACCCCTTGACATCTTTGACATCACCTCCAACAATCTTGATCTATTAGCCATTTCTGAAAATTGGCTACAACTGCGCCTGGCCCAGCACCATTTTTGCCAATACTAACTACACCATTTACCGTAAAGATAGATTATCTGGCAGAGGTTAGGTGGGGGAGGGAGTTGCCCTTATAGCTAGAGTTTCTTGCTTATCAGACATACAGGAAACTCGCCCATCTCATCTGAAGAAAGTATAACCACCAACTATGGTCTTTCACACACCTCCATGATAACGGTACATCTAGTCTATCGTGCTCCGGGACCACTTCTCTCCTTCGAAGAGGATATCCTACACCTTACCTTTAATGTCAAACCTTCCTCCAAGACCATTCTCCTGGGTGACCTCAACTTGGGCCTTAATGATGAGACTGACACAAACACCCTATCCCTAGCTTACTCGCTAAGGTACTAGGTTTCGCAAAACGTATACTGAGCCCCACGCACGCTACAGGCCAATCCCTAGACTAGTTTGCAGACTTGAACTGCAACAATGGAGTCACTTCCAGTCTACCCTGCCCCTGGACTGATCACCAAATCATCAAGTTCAACATACCTGTGGCAAACATCACCCCTGCTGCAGTTTTGACCCCCCTGCAGCAAAGTGGAATACCTGGAATATAAATTACGCTTTTTGGTATAAAGCGCTATATAAATAAATCAATCAAGATACTCACCGTAGTGACTTAGTCCTTAGTCCCCCTCCATACTGTATGGGTGTCCCTTCCTAGGGACAGGAGGCTGAACATTTTTCACCAGAAAAAGCTTCTTCCCCTTTAAATATAGAGGTGCGTGGGTGTGCGGCCCTGGGAGCATGCGCTACCCTGGCCCCAGCCACCGGCACCACTCCTCAATCCCCATTGACCTGTCAACAATGTTTACCATTGCCTAATGACACCAGTATTAATAGGGGGTGAGGGGTGGTGGGACATATGGAGGAAAAGGGACTAAAGACTAAGAGTATGTTAATCACTACGATGAGTAACTTGTAATTACTCTTGCGTCCCATCCCCTTTTCTCCATACTGTATGGGTGATTAAAACTGAATATAGCCCCAGGGTGGAGAGGAGACCCTCCTTAAGCAAACAAGTTCCTTAGAACCGCCTGTTCCAAGGCCGCGTCAGACTTAGAGCCGGCGTCCAAACAGTAGTGTTTGCAGAAAGCTGAAAGGGAGGGCCAGGTAGCTTACCTGCTTAAAACCTGCCACAGAACATGCCGCTGGAATGCGATGGCCGTGGGCCGGACGGCATGGGTGTGCATGTTGGCTGGCAAAAGCTTGCGCTGCCCCTCATAGGCCTCTGATGGTCGCAACCATCTACCTTGCTATGGAGACCTTGTATGCCTAATAACCAGGTCTGGAGCCCCCAAAGTTGACAAAAAGTGTGTCCGATTTACAGAAGCCCTTGGCCCTATCCAGATAGAATTTCAGAGCGTGTCTGACATCCCGATAGTGCAAGACTCTCTGAGCGTCGTCCTTGAGGTCAGCGAAGAATCTAGGTAGGACTATTTCCTCGTTCAGATGGAACGCAGAGGGTACCTTCGGCAGGAACACCGGTTGAGTCAGCAGGACCACCTTATCCTTACAGAAAGTGGCATTGGGTTCTGAAGCCACCAGAGCCTGGATCTCGCCGACTCTGCGAGCGGATGTGAGACTTACTAGCAGAGCTGTCTTGATGGTGACCAGCCTGATGTCCGCAGACGCATTGGCTCAAAGGGTCTGTGACACCGGTCCCACACAGGGTGTGGCTTTTCTGAAGGGCAGGTGAAGCCTGGACAGGCCGGTCAGATGTTTCCTGACTATCAGGTTGGAAGAGGCGAAGACCTCTTCTGAATTTCTGTAGGCCCCTATGGCTGCGAGATAGGTGCAACATGTGTCCACCTGTATGCCACAGTGGGCAAGGTGCACCGAGAACAAAAGCACATCGTCCAGCCTGCACGTCAGGGGTTGATTTCCTTCGAATCTGCCCAGTGACAGAACATGCTCCATTTGCTCCTGTATTGGCTCCTAGTGGCTTTGATCCTAGCACCCTGGATGATCTCCAAGTAAGCCTGAGATAAGTTCAGGTGCTTGAGGGTAATCTGCTCAAGAACCACGCTGCGAGGGCTAGCTTCTGAGGAGCTTGGTGGAGAACCATGCCCCCCTGCTGGGACAGGAGAGGTACTGGGCCCTGTGGAAGGTGAATGGCTGGTTGGTCCGAGAGTGAGAAATTCGGAGAACCACGGTCTCGCCGGCCACCAAGCTGCTATCACTATGATGCTGAGGTGACAAGCCTCCTTTATCTTGCGGAGTACCCTGGGGATCAGGGGTGTGGGCGGAAAAGCATATTCTGTCATGCCCTCCTATTGGATCTACATGGCGTCGCCCAGGGAGCCGAGGCCTAGTCTCTGCCAAGACGCAAACTGATGGCACTTCCTGTTGCTCCAAGAGGCAAATAGGTGCACCGGAGGATGGCCCCATGTGTTGAAAACCACATGCAGCAGCTGGTCGTTCAATTGCCCCTCAATTGTCTGCACCAAGCCTGCTGAGTCTGTCCGCCTCCAAGTTGGCCTCCCCCGGGAGGTGGACGGCCCTGAGGTAGGTGTTTTCCAGGGCCCATTCCCGCATGCAGACCGCTAGGTTGCACAGCGGAGGGGACCTGGTACCACCCTGCTTGTTTACATAGTACATGCTGGTGGAGTTGTCGGTCTGGATCTGGATGGTCCTGCCCCTGATGAGTGGGAGGAAGGCCCTGAGGGCTCGCCAAATGGCTCTGTCATGGCCACTGGTCGTTGGGCCAGTCCTTCCTCACCCCCGGGGTCTCATTGGACCCAGTCCTGGAGCCTCTGGAGCCAGGCTCATTTTAAAGTGTGCTCTGCAGACTCTAGGCCCAGGGCGTGTGCAGCTGGGCCGGGCGTGGCCATGGATCGGAACTGGAAGGCACGTGCTACAGGCCCAAAGAAGGGCAAGGTGGAGTTGGTAGCTGCCTTTTACCAGCCTCAACATCGCTAAGTGCATATCTTACCTGTTGCCAGTCGCTACACCGCTGAACACTCCAGTCACTACATGGCGGAGCGCGCCTCTCACCTGCAACATGTTGCGGCCTGTGCCGGACTCTTCTTCGTGTCTCCATTCCATCACGGAAGGAGTCAGAGACTTCCTCCTGCAATCTTCATCGCGGAACAGGACACCATTCTGCGTCGTTGGCAGACACCTACGAGGAAACAAGAACAAACAGGTTAGGACTCATATGCATTTGCATGGCTGCATAAATACAAGCGACTAGAGCTCCCTTATAAAGACCATCTTTCCGGTCACTGTTGGAACTCCATCAGCCTCTAGGGTCTCCCGGATCCTCTTCGATCCAGATTCTCCTCCCGTACATATGGAAATGGAATAGGACATTGCTAGAATTACTTTTAAGACGAAATACAAACACTCTAATCGAACTATACTCATACTAAAGACTTATCTTATACGTGGATTGGTCGCAGCCGGTCTGGATCAACACCCTCACGGACCAGTGAAGTAACTTGGTCCATTCAACGCGCCCCTGCTAAGGAAAGCAGGACGGGTAGCTGTTCATCACGAAATTAAAGGTGAGCGTATATGAGAAAGTGCTTGCCCATCATATTCTGGCACGAAAGGGCTGGGAGAAGTCACGATACCCCCACTCCATACTCATTGCCTCTCCTCTTCACTCAGGGGCAACACACAGCTCCAGAGCCGCAGGTCCAACCATTCTCAGAAGGGGGAGGTGATTTCGAGGAGCCAGTTCGAGGGAGGGCTCCAACCACGCCCCAACACCCCGCGGAAGCCAGGTGAGCGTAACAGGCTCTGAGCTCCAGCCAGTTCATATGAGACTCCTGCTCCCACCGGGTTCAGACTCCCCAGCCCTCTAGAGAGGAGTCCGTAGTAATGGTGAGCTGCAGTCTCGGCTGCCGGAATGGCCGCCAGTCCACAGACTGCAGTCGTTGGACCGACACGTGAGGTCCGAGTGGAAAGAAGGCGGAATGCTGACCAGCTCTGCTTGGGAGCCCCTCTCCTGATTCCATGAGGTTGCAAAGTGCAGTTGCAGTCTCCTCATCCAGAACCTCGTGAATGGCACAGCCAAGAGGACCACTGCCATGATTACCAGCACACCAAGCCAAAGTAACTAGTCTGGTAAGGAAGCACGTAGTGGCCCTCTTGATGGCCGTAATCTTGTCTTCCGAGGAAAATACCTTCTCGGAGCTCCTTTCCCAGAGGCAGCCCAGGAAGGTGAGGCTCTGCGTGGGCTGCAGCTGAGACTTTGAGGTTCATGGTAAACCCCAGGACGTGGAGCATACTCATAAGCGCGGAAGAGGTGAGGACCACCTCCTCCTGGGATCTCACCCTGACGAGCAAGTCGTCCAGGTACGGGAAGAAATAGTGGCCCTGGGCCCTGAGGAGGGCTGCCACTGCATTCAGGAGTCTGGTAATACCCTGGGGGCCGAGTTGAGGCCAAAGGGCAGCACCCTGTACTGGAAATGACAGCCCATGATCCTGAAGCGTAGCAAGGAGCAATGGGGCTGCCAAATCGGGACGTGTAGGTAAGCGTCCTTCAGATCCAGGTAGCACATCCATTCTCCCTTGTCTAGTGTCTCTGCAATGAGTGCTGGTGTAACAATCTTGAATTGTTGAAGAGTGAGGGAGAGGTTGAGGGGCGGGGGGGGGTTATAAGAGGTCCAACACAACTCTCAGGCCAGCCTGCTTCTTTTTTTGTATGGCGAAAATCCTTTAATAGAAGCCTAATCCTCTCTGGGAGGCTGGTACTTCTTCCACTGCCTGGCTCTCGACGAGCGACGGAATTTCTGCCAACAGAGTTGCCGTTGCAATCTGTGGATGGGGAGGGTAGGAAGGAAGGAGGAGAGGGAGGTATAGGTAGACAGTAAACGGTGGGTACTACTGAGAGGATCCACGGGTCAGCGAATTTTTGGTGGCAAATATGCACGTGAGAGGCTAGCCTGCCCCCACTGGAGACACCTGGACCCAGAGAAACGCGTCATGCCTTTTTGCTCTCTGAGGCTGCTGCTGAGGAGGTGTATTGGAAGAAGCCCTTGCCCCCTCCACCCTCTTTTTGTTGCTTGCGCCGGTGCTGACTCGGTGAGCTGTCAGGTTGTCTCGACCTCCGTTCCTGGAATCCCCAGAACTCGCCCAACGTCCGGCCCTTAACAGAGCGTTGAAGTGACTGGGTGTACGCCTTGGGCGTGGCCTTCGACAGGATAAAGACTTCGAAGTTTGCAAGCTGTTCTTCTAATCTAATTCCTTGTCAGTGGTAGAGTGGAAGAAGTCACTACCCTCGAACGGAATATCGAATATGCAATCCTGGACGTCGGGGTAAAACTTAGTAGCCTGAAGCCAGGCCGTCCTCATGTCTGGCGATGCAGATGGCCCCGCAAGAGGTATCGATGTGGGTCACTGTGGACTCCAGGATGTCCTGCGCTATCAGCCTGGATTCTCCTAGACGCGCCTTGAAGCGTGCATGGCTCTGCACTGGAGGTTCCGGAAGGAAGTCTGCCATTTCCCGCCACAACCTCTGGTTAGCAGCTGCCAGCATGGCATCCGCGTTGGCTTGATGCAGGTGCAGGACGGCCAGGAGTACAGCCTTTTCCCGTACGCCTCCAAGTTCTTTTCCTCCTTGCCTAGCAGCGCCGAGGATGAGGTGGCCGAGGACAACAGAGGCTTAAAGTAGAGTGAGGCTGCAGCAATCACCGACGAGAGCTGCTGGGGGTGAGTTGACAGCAAGAGTGTATCCCTCTCCATCTGTCTATAATTGGCTTTGAGGCGCCGATTGACAGGAGGCGCCGATTGACAGGAGGCGCCGAGTGTGGCTTGAGCCAATCCTTCTTGGGCAGAGCGCTGACGTCCTTCTGCATTGGGATACCCGTCTTGGTATGGGGCCTTAGAGAGAGGACTTCTGCCAAGACCCCCTCCTCGGGCTGCTCTCCCTCAGGATGAGGAAGGCCCAGATATTCTGCCAGACCTGCAAGCCTGTCGTGAAAGGCCTTCACCGACGGCGTGTCAGGCTCCTCCTCCTCGTATATATCCGCCTGGGTGTCTGGCTGGTCCACCGCGGGAGGAGGAGTGCTGGGCGCTGAGACTGCATTGTGGAGACCGGACCCGGCGGCTGCTGCAGAGATTGGCTCGGAGCTGCCCGCGGGGGTTGTGCTGTGGCCTGTAGTGCCAGAGCCATGGGAGGAAAGACTGTAGGTGCCGGTGGAGTGACCGGAGGGAGCAAGTCCCTGACTGCATCGGAGGGAGCAAGTCCCTGACTGCATCCCTCAGGATAGCACCCATCTGGAGGGTTTACATCAGCCCCAAAAACCTTTCTAAGAACCTGTCCTCGAAGGATGAAGAGGAGGCAGGGGATACTGATGGAGTGGCTGGGGCTGCTGGGGCCGGAGCACACCCAGTCTGGGTTGCAGGGGTACCTGCCCTGCGCTACTGATGGATACACCGTAGGCCACATACCTGGTTGACACCAGTCCCACGTTGAAACTCGTTCACCCACCTGCTCTGTTCCCAGGAGTGGCATCAGATGAGTGGCCATGTTGTCTGGCATGGCAGCTATTTTGTCGGGCTGCGTGCCAAATGCCAAAGTCGTGGTGCATGGCCCTCCGGACACAGCCCAAGACTCTGGGTGTTGGAAAATGAGGCCTATCGCGCACCTCAGGTCTAGGCCCGGAAGGCATACTGCCCTCTGCATTGTCGCTGGTAATGCTGCGTGCAGGCGCCCCCTCGGACATGGTGCCGGTACTAGGGCGAAGCCCCTCTGGTGTAGACCCGGTAGAAGAACCTTGCGGTCGCTCAGCACTAATACCGGTAGGGTCCGGAGACCCCTTGGCGTAAGGCCGGTAGCTGGATTAGCCTTGGTGCGTGTGCTGGTAACAGAACCCGAGAGGTTCCTCTCGCTTGGCCATTTCCTCGGGAAGGAGTCGGCCTTACGGGGTAGGATGGAAAAGAACGGCCCTCCCTTGGGCCTTGATCTCTGCTGGAACAACTTCTTCAAGTCCTCTGGAGGCGATGCTTGGAAGAATTCCCTCCACCTGGCTAGCCTGTTCTTCAGTGCATGTGGAGTCAGAGACGCACGTGGTGCAACCCTCCCAGCCGTGGTCAGGGCAAAGGCAGTGGAGGCAAAGAGTGTGGGGGTAAAAACGTGGGAAAGAGTCCCTTGCAGGCTGGACACCCGCTGAAGTCGACATGCGCCGGGGAGGAGCGTGACGCTGGAGTACCAAGTGCCTAGATGACAAATAAAGACAAAAAGATAAGAGAAGAATCTGGGAAAGAGCGCATGGAATTACATGGTGAAGCCAAACCCAGGAGCGCTGGTGAAATTGGGCCGTTCTCGTCAACGTGGAAAAGGGGACTGAAGTGGTGCCGGTGGGCGGAGTCAGGGTAGTGCATGCTTCCAGGGGCGCACGCCTGTGCCCCTTCAAATTTAAAGTGGAAGAAGGTTTTTCTGGTGAAAAAGGTTGTCTCCCGTCCCTAGGAAGGGACGCTCATACAGTATGGAGGAAAGGGGACTGGACGTAAGAGCACCAAAGCCCCTTAATTGCCCCTGCTGGACAAGTTGCCTCCTCACAAACCTCTGATAGCGACCCTTCCGCCCTGTTAGACCTATTCAATTATTATGCGCCTATACACAAGTGTTTCAAGGCGCAACAAGGCAAGGAGGAGCAGGGGGAACAAAGGGAGGACAAGACAAACTATCTTACTGAGCTTAGTGTCATTTAGATTGTGCAAGCACACAAAAAGAAGTGCAGGGAGAAGTGCACCCAGAGCAGCAGGGGCCCGAGTTAAGTGCAAGGAAGGCTTGGACTACAGAGGGCAATCCCAGCCCGATAGTGCAAGGTAAATCTGGAGGCAGTGCAAGGTGAGCAAGGTGGCGAATGCACTGGGACATGGCGGGGGTGGGGGGTTTGCTGATGTCCGGTAAGACTCTGAGGACACCGAGCAACCAGTCAGCAGACGAAGAAGGAGCAAGGTTAAGTTAGCAGGGGAGAGGGAGCGAAAAAAAGAAGAGGGGAAAAGGAAGGTCTTGAGGAGCTTCCCGAGCTTAAGGAGATCCGGCTCAAGTCGGAAGGAGGCCATTCCAGAGGTAGGTACCTGCAGAGGATAGAGATCTACCACCCCATTCTCATCTTGGAGAAGTGACTCACCCACAGAGAATAAGAAGTAGACAAGCAGAGGGCTCTAGACAGAAGGTACTTAGGAAGAGCATTGAATGTTGTCAGGGCCACAGCCCCTGAAAGCTTTGAGGACAATGCAGAGGGTCTTAAACTTGATCCTTGCAGGCACAGGAAGCCAGTGGAGGGATTTCAGGATTTCAGGGCCAGAGAGATGCAGTCCCTGGGCTTGAGGCCAAGGATAAGTCTTGTGGCCCTGTTCTGGATGAGTTGGAGAGGGCGAAGAGTAGAGTTGGGCAGATTGAGAAAGACTGTTGCAGGACTACCAGCCTAGAGGGAACCAGTGCTCTGGAGACAATGAGCTTCTGGGGAAGGTGAGAAAAGGGAGAATACCTCTGAGGAGGTCCAGCTGGAAATGGACCTTCCTGGCAAGGTCTGATGTGTGGCGAGAAGGAGAGCGTGGAGTCGAAGATGACCCCAAGATTATTTGCCTCACAAGCGTGAGGGTGTCCCAATGAGAAAGGTCTCAGTCTTACTGGCATTAAGGCAATGATCATTCGAGGCACACCATGCCTGAATAGCGGATAGAGTCAGCGAGGATCAGGCTGAGGTAAGCCTGAAGGAGAGCTGTGTGTCATCTGCATAACACTGAAAGTTAGAGGAACAGGTAGAGATCAGAAGGGCCAAAGGGGCCAGATAGACATTGAAGAGCAAGGTGGAGAGGATAGAGCCCTGGTAAACACCATATGTGGAGAGAGAGGTGGTGGAGAGAAAGGATCCAAGCTGAACCTGGGTAGGTCGGTCCAGGAGGAAGGCAGTCGGCCACATCAGAGCCTGATCCGTGATGACCAGGGTCTTGCGGAGACTAGCAATCAAGATGTTGTGGTTGACCGTGACAAATACAGAGGAAAGGTAGAGAAGAATGAGGACAGTGGGAGAGCTAGAGTCAAGATTAGATAGCAGGTCTTCACGGGTGTTCAGGAGTGTAGTTTCCGTGCCTCTGGCTGCTCTGAAGCCAGCATGATGGTCATGGACACAACCAACAGATTGAATGTGGAGGGTTACCTGGGAGATAGCCAATTTCTCCAGGCGTTTGCCCAGGATAGGAGTGAAAGATCAAGCAACAGTTTGCTGGAATGGAGGGGTCGGCAGAAGGTTTTTTTAGTAGGAGGTGCTTAAGAAGAGAGGTCAAAGATCCCATGGCGAAAGAGTGATTACAGAAATCGGCCATGGATGAAGTGAGAGAATCAATGTTGTCATTAATGGTTCTGGAGGGGCAGGAGGGTCACCTGTTTGGATGAGACTTTCATAGACCAGAGTAGTCTGGAAACATCAGGTGTTACAGGAGAGAAGAAGAGGAGCAGCCAAGGAGGGCATGAGAGAGAAGAGGAGTAGTTTGCGGACAGGATATCCTGGGGTTTAGGGGTGAAATGAGAACCCAGAGCCATGTGGAGGTCTGGGAAGGAGTAGGAGTAGATACTTCAGTAGGATTTGCCAGCTCCTTGCAGATTTTGAACAGTTTGTCCATGTTAGAGGCCACAGATGTGCAGCCTTTGGAGCAGGTGGCAGGCCAGTTTGTCAGAGAATGCACCCGACTTCTGTTCAGCTACTCTGCACTTTCGTTTCAGAGAAGCCAGATCAGAGTCATACCAAGGGTTGCACTTGATGGTGGATCCTCATGACAGGGGCAAGGATCTCCAGAGTGTTCGAGATTGAAAGTTGAAGGTTGGAAAGGGCTGTGTCAGGATGGGAGTCAGCCACAGGAGTAGGTGGAAGAGAAAGTGGAGGCAAAGGTAGCCACTGACACTCACTTCATAGGTCGAATGGCCACAAAGGAAGGTGGCAGTGCTGGGGGGGCCTTTGCCAATGGGACAGGAAGCTTCAACTGAGAATAACCAATCCCTTACTTAGGCCATCAACATTGTGGCTCCCTCTCACCTTACGTAAGATGCCTTGCATCTTAAGTTCTAGTTCTCTGCCAAACTCAAAGCCCTCCGCCTATCTAAATGTGAAACCCCCTGCAGCCCAACAAAGCTTGCTTTAAATCCACAGCAAGGGTATATGAAATGGCGATAATCTAAGAAAAAAATCACTACCTTTAATACGAGAATCTCTAATGTGAAATTACGATATTAGGCAAGCTGGAATCTCCGGCGCGTCGGCCAATAAACTGCATCAAGGACAGCTCCTGGTTTCTCCAACATTCAAAATGCCCTGCTACTAAAAAAAAGTGAGTAGTGTCATTCTAGTCCCCTCCGCCACCTGGCCCTCGGCCTCTCTCCAAAACCTACCTCTATTTAACTTTAACCCAGTCTCTGAAACTGAGGTCATTCAGATCATTTAAGGCCTCAAACCAGACCACTGCCAGGGGGATGTCTGCCCCGTCACAATCATCAAGTAGTGCGCAGATTCGCTTGCACCCTTCTTCACCACTCTCATTAACACCTCATTCTCCTCATGCTCAGTGTCCACCAGTCTAAAGGACACCTGGGTCCTCCCCTTGCTAAAAAAAAAAAAATGTAAAAAAAAATACTGTAGACCTGGTAATCCCAACTACCACCCCATCCGCTGCAATCCTCTTCCTCATAAAAATTATGGATCAAGCCGCTTACCTACAGATCCAGCTATACTTGGAATCCAACAGCCTCATAGGTCTGCGCCAATCTGGTTTCAGACATGGCTATGGCACGGAATCCGCCTTGCTCGATCTATAAAAATAAATAAATGAACCATACGAGATCAAAGATGCCAGCAACTCAGCCCTTACCCTCCTGCTGGACCTGTGGGCTGCATTTCACCTCATGCACCACCAAAACCTCTATCATCACCTCGCTTTGGCAACTCGCGTTTCTGAGGATTGGTTCTCATCCTTTCTGACCGACAGATCAAAGAGGGTTTCTTCGGCCAACACAGGCGTCCCCAAAGGATCATGTGCCTCCCCAACGCTCTACAATATCTTTACCAAACCCCTTTTTGACCTGCTAGACGATACAGGCATATCCTACACTAACTATGCCGATGATGCACCGAACCTCCTCCCTCTCACTGGAACCTACTCCTCCGACTTAAGTGTTCCGCATTCAGTCTCCCAAACTATCCAAGTGTGGATGGCGTCCCACCATCTCTGCCTGAACGATGACACAAGACTGACATTCGCATAGTCGGCTTGCAAAGGTCGCTCAGCAAACTAGACCAAGCCTACAAACCATTCACTATTGATGGTTTCAAAATCTCAGTTTCCAGTAATGTCAAGACTCTGGGTGTGTACCTAGATGCCACCCTGTTGCTCCCAATGCAGGTCAATGCCATCTTATCCTCCGTGGCACACACCACAAAGGTTATCAATGCCTGAATACCCTTTCTGTCCACTGATAGCTGTCTCACCAATGCCCCCGTGCTTATTGGCTCCAGGATCTATTAATGCCTTAGCGGCAGGATCCTACTCTTGCAATATTAATAAACTCCAGGTCACCCAAAACAATGCACTTAGGGCTGCATTAAACATCCTGAGGTGCAATCACATTTCTGCTGCCAGAAGAAGTGTGCACTGGCTACCGATTCGTGAGTACATTTTCAAAACTCTGACCATTACGCACAAATGCCTGTTGAGCACTGCCCTCAGGTACCTTT